>NC_071672.1:5865500-6582000 GCF_028554725.1 Zeugodacus cucurbitae | reverse complement strand
GTCAAGACAAGACAAGACAAGACAAGACAAGACAAGACAAGACAAGACAGGACAAGACAAGACAAGACAAGACAAGACAAGACAAGACAAGACAAGACAAGACAAGACAAGACAAGACAAGACAAGACAAGACAAGACAAGACAAGACAAGACAAGACAAGACAAGACAAGACAAGACAAGACAAGACAAGACAAGACAAGACAAGACAAGACAAGACAAGACAAGACAAGACAAGACAAGACAAGACAAGACAAGACAAGACAAGACAAGACAAGACAAGACAAGACAAGACAAGACAAGACAAGACAAGACAAGACAAGACAAGACAAGACAAGACAAGACAAGACAAGACAAGACAAGACAAGACAAGACAAGACAAGACAAGACAAGACAAGACAAGACAAGACAAGACAAGACAAGACAAGACAAGACAAGACAAGACAAGACAAGACAAGACAAGACAAGACAAGACAAGACAAGACAAGACAAGACCAGACAAGAAAAGACAAGACACGAAAAGACAAGACAAGACAAGACATTTTTTTTTATTTGTTTCTAAACTAATTAAGAAGACAAGACAAGACAAGAGAAGACAAGACAAGACATGACAAGACAAAACAAGACAAGACAAGACAAGACAAGACAATTGTGTTTGATTTGTTTTTTTTAATTAATTAAGAAGATAAGACAAGACAAGGCGAAACAGGAAAATACAAGACAAGACAATTGTGTTTGATTTGTTTTTAAATTAATTAAGAAGATAAGACAAAACAAGAGAAGACATGACATGACAAGACATGACAAAACAAAACAAGACAAGACATTTTTTTTATTTGTTTCTAAACTAATTAAGAAGACAAGACAAGACAAGAGAAGACAAGACAAGACATGACAAGACAAAACAAGACAAGACAAGACTAGACAAGACAATTGTGTTTGATTTGTTTTTAAATTAATTAAGAAGATAAGACAAGACAAGGCGAAACAGGAAAATACAAGACAAGACGAGACAGTTGTGTTTGATTTGCTTTTAAATTAATTAAGAAGATAAGACAAGACAAGACAAGACCAGACAAGAAAAGACGAGACACGAAAAGACAAGACAAGACCAGACAAGAAAAGACAAGACACGAAAAGACAAGACAAGACAAGACATTTTTTTTATTTGTTTCTAAACTAATTAAGAAGGCAAGACAAGACAAGAGAAGACAAGACAAGACATGACAAGACAAAACAAGACAAGACAAGACAAGACAATTGTGTTTGATTTGTTTTTTTAATTAATTAAGAAGATAAGACAAGACAAGGCGAAACAGGAAAATACAAGACAAGACAATTGTGTTTGATTTGTTTTTAAATTAATTAAGAAGATAAGACAAAACAAGAGAAGACATGACATGACAAGACATGACAAAACAAAACAAGACAAGACATTTTTTTTATTTGTTTCTAAACTAATTAAGAAGACAAGACAAGACAAGAGAAGACAAGACAAGACATGACAAGACAAAACAAGACAAGACAAGACAAGACAATTGTGTTTGATTTGTTTTTTAATTAATTAAGAAGATAAGACAAGACAAGGCGAAACAGGAAAATACAAGACAAGACAAGACAATTGTGTTTGATTTGTTTTTAAATTAATTAAGAAGATAAGACAAAACAAGTCAAGACATGACAAGACATGACATGACAAGACATGACAAAACAAAACAAGACAAGTCAAGCCAAGACAAGACAAGACAAGACAAGACAAGACAAGACAAGACAAGACAAGACAAGACAATACAAGACAATTGTGTTTGATTTGTTTTTAAATTAATTAAGAAGATAAGACAAAACAAGACAAGACATGACATGACAAGACATGACAAAACAAAACAAGACAAGTCAAGACAAGACAAGACAAGACAAGACAAGACAAGACAAGACAAGACAGGACAAGACAAGACAAGACAAGACAAGACAAGACAAGACAAGACAAGACAAGACAAGACAAGACAAGACAAGACAAGACAAGACAAGACAAGACAAGACAAGACAAGACAAGACAAGACAAGACAAGACAAGACAAGACAAGACAAGACAAGACAAGACAAGACAAGACAAGACAAGACAAGACAAGACAAGACAAGACAAGACAAGACAAGACAAGACAAGACAAGACAAGACAAGACAAGACAAGACAAGACAAGACAAGACAAGACAAGACAAGACAAGACAAGACAAGACAAGACAAGACAAGACAAGACAAGACAAGACAAGACAAGACAAGACAAGACAAGACAAGACAAGACAAGACAAGACAAGACAAGACCAGACAAGAAAAGACAAGACACGAAAAGACAAGACAAGACAAGACATTTTTTTTTATTTGTTTCTAAACTAATTAAGAAGACAAGACAAGACAAGAGAAGACAAGACAAGACATGACAAGACAAAACAAGACAAGACAAGACAAGACAATTGTGTTTGATTTGTTTTTTTTAATTAATTAAGAAGATAAGACAAGACAAGGCGAAACAGGAAAATACAAGACAAGACAATTGTGTTTGATTTGTTTTTAAATTAATTAAGAAGATAAGACAAAACAAGAGAAGACATGACATGACAAGACATGACAAAACAAAACAAGACAAGACATTTTTTTTATTTGTTTCTAAACTAATTAAGAAGACAAGACAAGACATGACAAGACAAAACAAGACAAGACAAGACAAGACAAGACAAGACAATTGTGTTTGATTTATTTTTTAATTAATTAAGAAGATAAGACAAGACAAGGCGAAACAGGAAAATACAAGACAAGACAAGACAATTGTGTTTGATTTGTTTTTAAATTAATTAAGAAGATAAGACAAAACAAGTCAAGACATGACATGACAAGACATGACAAAACAAAACAAGACAAGTCAAGACATTTTTTTTATTTGTTTCTAAACTAATTAAGAAGAGAAGACAAAACAAGACAAGACAAGACAATTGTGTTTGATTTGTTTTTAAATTAATTAAGAAGATAAGACAAGACAAGACAAGACAAGACAAGACAATTGTGTTTGATTTGTTTTTAATTTAATTAAGAAGATAAGACAACACAAGGCCAGACAGGAAAATACAAGACAAGACCAGACAATTGTGTTTGATTTGTTTTTAAATTAATTAAGAAGATAAGACAAGACAAGACAAGACAAGACAAGACAAGACAAGACAAGACAAGACAAGCCAAGACAAGACAAGACAATTGTGTTTGATTTGTTTTTAAATTAATTAAGAAGATAAGACAAGACAAGACATGACATGACAAGACATGACAAAACAAGACAAGTCAAGACAAGACAAGACAAGACAAGACAAGACAAGACAAGACAAGACAAGACAAGAGAAGACAAGACAAGACAAGACAAGACAAGACAAGACAAGACAAGACAAGACAAGACAAGACAAGACAAGACAAGACAAGACAAGACAAGACAAGACAAGGCCAGACTGGAAAATACAAGACAAGACAAGACAATTGTGTTCGATTTGTTTTTAAATTAATTAAGAAGATAAGACAAAACAAGACAAGACACGACATGACAAGACATGACAAAACAAAACAAGACAAGTCAAGACAAGACAAGACAAGACAAGACAAGACAAGACAAGACAAGACAAGACAAGACAAGACAAGACAAGACAAGACAAGACAAGACAAGACAAGACAAGACAAGACAAGACAAGACAAGACAAGACAAGACAAGACAAGACAAGACAAGACAAGACAAGACAAGACAAGACAAGACAAGACAAGACAAGACAAGACAAGACAAGACAAGACAAGACAAGACAAGACAAGACAAGACAAGACAAGACAAGACAAGACAAGACAAGACAAGACAAGACAAGACAAGACAAGACAAGACAAGACAAGACAAGACAAGACAAGACAAGACAAGACAAGACAAGATAAGACAAGACAAGACAAGACAAGACAAGACAAGACAAGACAAGACAAGACAAGACAAGACAAGACAAGACAAGACAAGACAAGACAAGACAAGACAAGACACGACACGACAAGACAAGACAAGACAAGACAAGACAAGACAAGACAAGACAAGACAAGACAAGACAAGACAAGACAAGACAAGACAAGACAAGACAAGACAAGACAAGACAAGACAAGACAAGACAAGACAAGACAAGACAAGACAAGACAAGACAAGACAAGACAAGACAAGACAAGACAAGACAAGACAAGACAAGACAAGACAAGACAAGACAAGACAAGACAAGACAAGACAAGACAAGACAAGACAAGACAAGACAAGACAAGACAAGATAAGACAAAACAAGTCAAGACATGACAAGACATGACATGACAAGACATGACAAAACAAAACAAGACAAGTCAAGCCAAGACAAGACAAGACAAGACAAGACAAGACAAGACAAGACAAGACAAGACAAGACAAGACAAGACAATACAAGACAATTGTGTTTGATTTGTTTTTAAATTAATTAAGAAGATAAGACAAAACAAGACAAGACATGACATGACAAGACATGACAAAACAAAACAAGACAAGTCAAGACAAGACAAGACAAGACAAGACAAGACAAGACAAGACAAGACAGGACAAGACAAGACAAGACAAGACAAGACAAGACAAGACAAGACAAGACAAGACAAGACAAGACAAGACAAGACAAGACAAGACAAGACAAGACAAGACAAGACAAGACAAGACAAGACAAGACAAGACAAGACAAGACAAGACAAGACAAGACAAGACAAGACAAGACAAGACAAGACAAGACAAGACAAGACAAGACAAGACAAGACAAGACAAGACAAGACAAGACAAGACAAGACAAGACAAGACAAGACAAGACAAGACAAGACAAGACAAGACCAGACAAGAAAAGACAAGACACGAAAAGACAAGACAAGACAAGACATTTTTTTTTATTTGTTTCTAAACTAATTAAGAAGACAAGACAAGACAAGAGAAGACAAGACAAGACATGACAAGACAAAACAAGACAAGACAAGACAAGACAATTGTGTTTGATTTGTTTTTTTTAATTAATTAAGAAGATAAGACAAGACAAGGCGAAACAGGAAAATACAAGACAAGACAATTGTGTTTGATTTGTTTTTAAATTAATTAAGAAGATAAGACAAAACAAGAGAAGACATGACATGACAAGACATGACAAAACAAAACAAGACAAGACATTTTTTTTATTTGTTTCTAAACTAATTAAGAAGACAAGACAAGACAAGAGAAGACAAGACAAGACATGACAAGACAAAACAAGACAAGACAAGACTAGACAAGACAATTGTGTTTGATTTGTTTTTAAATTAATTAAGAAGATAAGACAAGACAAGGCGAAACAGGAAAATACAAGACAAGACGAGACAGTTGTGTTTGATTTGCTTTTAAATTAATTAAGAAGATAAGACAAGACAAGACAAGACCAGACAAGAAAAGACGAGACACGAAAAGACAAGACAAGACAAGACAAGACCAGACAAGAAAAGACAAGACACGAAAAGACAAGACAAGACAAGACATTTTTTTTATTTGTTTCTAAACTAATTAAGAAGGCAAGACAAGACAAGAGAAGACAAGACAAGACATGACAAGACAAAACAAGACAAGACAATTGTGTTTGATTTGTTTTTTTAATTAATTAAGAAGATAAGACAAGACAAGGCGAAACAGGAAAATACAAGACAAGACAATTGTGTTTGATTTGTTTTTAAATTAATTAAGAAGATAAGACAAAACAAGAGAAGACATGACATGACAAGACATGACAAAACAAAACAAGACAAGACATTTTTTTTATTTGTTTCTAAACTAATTAAGAAGACAAGACAAGACAAGAGAAGACAAGACAAGACATGACAAGACAAAACAAGACAAGACAAGACAAGACAATTGTGTTTGATTTGTTTTTTAATTAATTAAGAAGATAAGACAAGACAAGGCGAAACAGGAAAATACAAGACAAGACAAGACAATTGTGTTTGATTTGTTTTTAAATTAATTAAGAAGATAAGACAAAACAAGTCAAGACATGACAAGACATGACATGACAAGACATGACAAAACAAAACAAGACAAGTCAAGCCAAGACAAGACAAGACAAGACAAGACAAGACAAGACAAGACAAGACAAGACAAGACAATACAAGACAATTGTGTTTGATTTGTTTTTAAATTAATTAAGAAGATAAGACAAAACAAGACAAGACATGACATGACAAGACATGACAAAACAAAACAAGACAAGTCAAGACAAGACAAGACAAGACAAGACAAGACAAGACAAGACAAGACAGGACAAGACAAGACAAGACAAGACAAGACAAGACAAGACAAGACAAGACAAGACAAGACAAGACAAGACAAGACAAGACAAGACAAGACAAGACAAGACAAGACAAGACAAGACAAGACAAGACAAGACAAGACAAGACAAGACAAGACAAGACAAGACAAGACAAGACAAGACAAGACAAGACAAGACAAGACAAGACAAGACAAGACAAGACAAGACAAGACAAGACAAGACAAGACAAGACAAGACAAGACAAGACAAGACAAGACAAGACAAGACAAGACAAGACAAGACAAGACAAGACAAGACAAGACAAGACAAGACAAGACAAGACAAGACAAGACAAGACAAGACAAGACAAGACAAGACAAGACAAGACAAGACAAGACAAGACAAGACAAGACAAGACAAGACCAGACAAGAAAAGACAAGACACGAAAAGACAAGACAAGACAAGACATTTTTTTTTATTTGTTTCTAAACTAATTAAGAAGACAAGACAAGACAAGAGAAGACAAGACAAGACATGACAAGACAAAACAAGACAAGACAAGACAAGACAATTGTGTTTGATTTGTTTTTTTTAATTAATTAAGAAGATAAGACAAGACAAGGCGAAACAGGAAAATACAAGACAAGACAATTGTGTTTGATTTGTTTTTAAATTAATTAAGAAGATAAGACAAAACAAGAGAAGACATGACATGACAAGACATGACAAAACAAAACAAGACAAGACATTTTTTTTATTTGTTTCTAAACTAATTAAGAAGACAAGACAAGACAAGAGAAGACAAGACAAGACATGACAAGACAAAACAAGACAAGACAAGACAAGACAAGACAAGACAATTGTGTTTGATTTATTTTTTAATTAATTAAGAAGATAAGACAAGACAAGGCGAAACAGGAAAATACAAGACAAGACAAGACAATTGTGTTTGATTTGTTTTTAAATTAATTAAGAAGATAAGACAAAACAAGTCAAGACATGACATGACAAGACATGACAAAACAAAACAAGACAAGTCAAGACATTTTTTTTATTTGTTTCTAAACTAATTAAGAAGAGAAGACAAAACAAGACAAGACAAGACAATTGTGTTTGATTTGTTTTTAAATTAATTAAGAAGATAAGACAAGACAAGACAAGACAAGACAAGACAATTGTGTTTGATTTGTTTTTAATTTAATTAAGAAGATAAGACAACACAAGGCCAGACAGGAAAATACAAGACAAGACCAGACAATTGTGTTTGATTTGTTTTTAAATTAATTAAGAAGATAAGACAAGACAAGACAAGACAAGACAAGACAAGACAAGACAAGACAAGACAAGCCAAGACAAGACAAGACAATTGTGTTTGATTTGTTTTTAAATTAATTAAGAAGATAAGACAAGACAAGACATGACATGACAAGACATGACAAAACAAGACAAGTCAAGACAAGACAAGACAAGACAAGACAAGACAAGACAAGACAAGACAAGACAAGAGAAGACAAGACAAGACAAGACAAGACAAGACAAGACAAGACAAGACAAGACAAGACAAGACAAGACAAGACAAGACAAGACAAGACAAGACAAGACAAGGCCAGACTGGAAAATACAAGACAAGACAAGACAATTGTGTTCGATTTGTTTTTAAATTAATTAAGAAGATAAGACAAAACAAGACAAGACACGACATGACAAGACATGACAAAACAAAACAAGACAAGTCAAGACAAGACAAGACAAGACAAGACAAGACAAGACAAGACAAGACAAGACAAGACAAGACAAGACAAGACAAGACAAGACAAGACAAGACAAGACAAGACAAGACAAGACAAGACAAGACAAGACAAGACAAGACAAGACAAGACAAGACAAGACAAGACAAGACAAGACAAGACAAGACAAGACAAGACAAGACAAGACAAGACAAGACAAGACAAGACAAGACAAGACAAGACAAGACAAGACAAGACAAGACAAGACAAGACAAGACAAGACAAGACAAGACAAGACAAGACAAGACAAGACAAGATAAGACAAGACAAGACAAGACAAGACAAGACAAGACAAGACAAGACAAGACAAGACAAGACAAGACAAGACAAGACAAGACAAGACAAGACAAGACAAGACACGACACGACAAGACAAGACAAGACAAGACAAGACAAGACAAGACAAGACAAGACAAGACAAGACAAGACAAGACAAGACAAGACAAGACAAGACAAGACAAGACAAGACAAGACAAGACAAGACAAGACAAGACAAGACAAGACAAGACAAGACAAGACAAGACAAGACAAGACAAGACAAGACAAGACAAGACAAGACAAGACAAGACAAGACAAGACAAGACAAGACAAGACAAGACAAGACAAGACAAGACAAGACAAGACAAGACAAGACATGACATGACAAGACAATTGTGTTTCATTTGTTTTTAAATTAATTAAGAAGATAAGACAAGAAAAGGCCAAACAGGAAAATAGAAGACAAGACAAGACAAATGTGTTTGATTTGTTTTTAAATTAATTAAGAAGATAAGACAAAACAAGACAAGACATGACATGACAAGACATGACAAAACAAGACAAGTCAAGACAAGACAAGACAAGACAAGACAAGACAAGACAAGACAAGACAAGACAAGACAAGACATGACAAGACATGACAAGACAAAACAAGACAAGACAAGACAATTGTGTTTGATTTGTTTTTAAATTAATTAAGAAGATAAGACAAGACAAGGCGAAACAGGAAAATACAAGACAAGACGAGACAGTTGTGTTTGATTTGCTTTTAAATTAATTAAGAAGATAAGACAAGACAAGACAAGACCAGACAAGAAAAGACGAGACACGAAAAGACAAGACAAGACAAGACAAGACCAGACAAGAAAAGACAAGACACGAAAAGACAAGACAAGACAAGACATTTTTTTTTATTTGTTTCTAAACTAATTAAGAAGACAAGACAAGACAAGAGAAGACAAGACAAGACATGACAAGACAAAACAAGACAAGACAAGACAAGACAATTGTGTTTGATTTGTTTTTTTAATTAATTAAGAAGATAAGACAAGACAAGGCGAAACAGGAAAATACAAGACAAGACAATTGTGTTTGATTTGTTTTTAAATTAATTAAGAAGATAAGACAAAACAAGAGAAGACATGACATGACAAGACATGACAAAACAAAACAAGACAAGACATTTTTTTTATTTGTTTCTAAACTAATTAAGAAGACAAGACAAGACAAGAGAAGACAAGACAAGACATGACAAGACAAAACAAGACAAGACAAGACAAGACAATTGTGTTTGATTTGTTTTTTAATTAATTAAGAAGATAAGACAAGACAAGGCGAAACAGGAAAATACAAGACAAGACAAGACAATTGTGTTTGATTTGTTTTTAAATTAATTAAGAAGATAAGACAAAACAAGTCAAGACATGACAAGACATGACATGACAAGACATGACAAAACAAAACAAGACAAGTCAAGCCAAGACAAGACAAGACAAGACAAGACAAGACAAGACAAGACAAGACAAGACAAGACAAGACAAGACAAGACAAGACAAGACAATACAAGACAATTGTGTTTGATTTGTTTTTAAATTAATTAAGAAGATAAGACAAAACAAGACAAGACATGACATGACAAGACATGACAAAACAAAACAAGACAAGTCAAGACAAGACAAGACAAGACAAGACAAGACAAGACAAGACAAGACAGGACAAGACAAGACAAGACAAGACAAGACAAGACAAGACAAGACAAGACAAGACAAGACAAGACAAGACAAGACAAGACAAGACAAGACAAGACAAGACAAGACAAGACAAGACAAGACAAGACAAGACAAGACAAGACAAGACAAGACAAGACAAGACAAGACAAGACAAGACAAGACAAGACAAGACAAGACAAGACAAGACAAGACAAGACAAGACAAGACAAGACAAGACAAGACAAGACAAGACAAGACAAGACAAGACAAGACAAGACAAGACAAGACAAGACAAGACAAGACAAGACAAGACAAGACAAGACAAGACAAGACAAGACAAGACAAGACAAGACAAGACAAGACAAGACAAGACAAGACAAGACCAGACAAGAAAAGACAAGACACGAAAAGACAAGACAAGACAAGACATTTTTTTTTATTTGTTTCTAAACTAATTAAGAAGACAAGACAAGACAAGAGAAGACAAGACAAGACATGACAAGACAAAACAAGACAAGACAAGACAAGACAATTGTGTTTGATTTGTTTTTTTAATTAATTAAGAAGATAAGACAAGACAAGGCGAAACAGGAAAATACAAGACAAGACAATTGTGTTTGATTTGTTTTTAAATTAATTAAGAAGATAAGACAAAACAAGAGAAGACATGACATGACAAGACATGACAAAACAAAACAAGACAAGACATTTTTTTTATTTGTTTCTAAACTAATTAAGAAGACAAGACAAGACAAGAGAAGACAAGACAAGACAAGACAAGACAAGACAAGACAAGACAAGACAAGACAAGACAAGACAAGACAAGACAAGACAATTGTGATTGATTTGTTTTCAAATTAATTAAGAAGATAAGACAAGACAAAGCCAAACAGGAAAATACAAGACAAGACAAGACAATTGTGTTTGATTTGTTTTTAAATTAATTAAGAAGATAAGACAAAACAAGACGAGACATGACATGACAAGACATGACAAAACAAAACAAGACATGTCAAGACAAGACAAGACAAGACAAGACAAGACAAGACAAGACAAGACAATTGTGTTTGATTTGTTTTTAAATTAATTGAGAAGATAAGACAAAACAATACAAGACATGACATGACAAAACAAAACAAGACAAGACATTTTTTTTATTTGTTTCTAAACTAATTAAGAAGACAAGACAAGACAAGACAAGGCAAGACAAGACAAGACAAGACAAGACAAGACAAGACAAGACAAGACAAGACAAGACAAGACAAGACAAGACAAGACAAGACAAGACAAGACAAGACAAGACAAGACAAGACAAGACAAGACAAGACAAGACAAGACAAGACAAGACAAGACAAGACAAGACAAGACAAGACAAGACAAGACAAGACAAGACAAGACAAGACAAGACAATTGTGTTTGATTTGTTTTTAAATTAATTAAGAAGATAAGACAAAACAAGAGAAGACATGACATGACAAGACATGACAAAACAAAACAAGACAAGACATTTTTTTTATTTGTTTCTAAACTAATTAAGAAGACAAGACAGGACAAGACAAGACAAGACAAGACATGACAAGACATGACAAGACAAAACAAGACTAGACAAGACAATTGTGTTTGATTTGTTTTTAAATTAATTAAGAAGATAAGACAAGACAAGGCGAAACAGGAAAATACAAGACAAGACGAGACAGTTGTGTTTGATTTGCTTTTAAATTAATTAAGAAGATAAGACAAGACAAGACAAGACCAGACAAGAAAAGACGAGACACGAAAAGACAAGACAAGACAAGACAAGACCAGACAAGAAAAGACAAGACACGAAAAGACAAGACAAGACAAGACATTTTTTTTATTTGTTTCTAAACTAATTAAGAAGGCAAGACAAGACAAGAGAAGACAAGACAAGACATGACAAGACAAAACAAGACAAGACAAGACAAGACAAGACAATTGTGTTTGATTTGTTTTTTTAATTAATTAAGAAGATAAGACAAGACAAGGCGAAACAGGAAAATACAAGACAAGACAATTGTGTTTGATTTGTTTTTAAATTAATTAAGAAGATAAGACAAAACAAGAGAAGACATGACATGACAAGACATGACAAAACAAAACAAGACAAGACATTTTTTTTATTTGTTTCTAAACTAATTAAGAAGACAAGACAAGACAAGAGAAGACAAGACAAGACATGACAAGACAAAACAAGACAAGACAAGACAAGACAATTGTGTTTGATTTGTTTTTTAATTAATTAAGAAGATAAGACAAGACAAGGCGAAACAGGAAAATACAAGACAAGACAAGACAATTGTGTTTGATTTGTTTTTAAATTAATTAAGAAGATAAGACAAAACAAGTCAAGACATGACAAGACATGACATGACAAGACATGACAAAACAAAACAAGACAAGTCAAGCCAAGACAAGACAAGACAAGACAAGACAAGACAAGACAAGACAAGACAAGACAAGACAAGACAATACAAGACAATTGTGTTTGATTTGTTTTTAAATTAATTAAGAAGATAAGACAAAACAAGACAAGACATGACATGACAAGACATGACAAAACAAAACAAGACAAGTCAAGACAAGACAAGACAAGACAAGACAAGACAAGACAAGACAAGACAGGACAAGACAAGACAAGACAAGACAAGACAAGACAAGACAAGACAAGACAAGACAAGACAAGACAAGACAAGACAAGACAAGACAAGACAAGACAAGACAAGACAAGACAAGACAAGACAAGACAAGACAAGACAAGACAAGACAAGACAAGACAAGACAAGACAAGACAAGACAAGACAAGACAAGACAAGACAAGACAAGACAAGACAAGACAAGACAAGACAAGACAAGACAAGACAAGACAAGACAAGACAAGACAAGACAAGACAAGACAAGACAAGACAAGACAAGACAAGACAAGACAAGACAAGACAAGACAAGACAAGACAAGACAAGACAAGACCAGACAAGAAAAGACAAGACACGAAAAGACAAGACAAGACAAGACATTTTTTTTTATTTGTTTCTAAACTAATTAAGAAGACAAGACAAGACAAGAGAAGACAAGACAAGACATGACAAGACAAAACAAGACAAGACAAGACAAGACAATTGTGTTTGATTTGTTTTTTTTAATTAATTAAGAAGATAAGACAAGACAAGGCGAAACAGGAAAATACAAGACAAGACAATTGTGTTTGATTTGTTTTTAAATTAATTAAGAAGATAAGACAAAACAAGAGAAGACATGACATGACAAGACATGACAAAACAAAACAAGACAAGACATTTTTTTTATTTGTTTCTAAACTAATTAAGAAGACAAGACAAGACAAGAGAAGACAAGACAAGACATGACAAGACAAAACAAGACAAGACAAGACAAGACAAGACAAGACAATTGTGTTTGATTTATTTTTTAATTAATTAAGAAGATAAGACAAGACAAGGCGAAACAGGAAAATACAAGACAAGACAAGACAATTGTGTTTGATTTGTTTTTAAATTAATTAAGAAGATAAGACAAAACAAGTCAAGACATGACATGACAAGACATGACAAAACAAAACAAGACAAGTCAAGACATTTTTTTTATTTGTTTCTAAACTAATTAAGAAGAGAAGACAAAACAAGACAAGACAAGACAATTGTGTTTGATTTGTTTTTAAATTAATTAAGAAGATAAGACAAGACAAGACAAGACAAGACAATTGTGTTTGATTTGTTTTTAATTTAATTAAGAAGATAAGACAACACAAGGCCAGACAGGAAAATACAAGACAAGACCAGACAATTGTGTTTGATTTGTTTTTAAATTAATTAAGAAGATAAGACAAGACAAGACAAGACAAGACAAGACAAGACAAGACAAGACAAGACAAGCCAAGACAAGACAAGACAATTGTGTTTGATTTGTTTTTAAATTAATTAAGAAGATAAGACAAGACAAGGCCAAACAGGAAAATACAAGACAAGACAAGACAATTGTGTTTGATTTGTTTTTAAATTAATTAAGAAGATAAGACAAAACAAGACAAGACATGACATGACAAGACATGACAAAACAAGACAAGTCAAGACAAGACAAGACAAGACAAGACAAGACAAGACAAGACAAGACAAGACAAGAGAAGACAAGATAAGACAAGACAAGACAAGACAAGACAAGACAAGACAAGACAAGACAAGACAAGACAAGACAAGACAAGACAAGACAAGGCCAGACTGGAAAATACAAGACAAGACAAGACAATTGTGTTTGATTTGTTTTTAAATTAATTAAGAAGATAAGACAAAACAAGACAAGACACGACATGACAAGACATGACAAAACAAAACAAGACAAGTCAAGACAAGACAAGACAAGACAAGACAAGACAAGACAAGACAAGACAAGACAAGACAAGACAAGACAAGACAAGACAAGACAAGACAAGACAAGACAAGACAAGACAAGACAAGACAAGACAAGACAAGACAAGACAAGACAAGACAAGACAAGACAAGACAAGACAAGACAAGACAAGACAAGACAAGACAAGACAAGACAAGACAAGACAAGACAAGACAAGACAAGACAAGACAAGACAAGACAAGACAAGACAAGACAAGACAAGACAAGACAAGACAAGACAAGACAAGACAAGACAAGACAAGACAAGACAAGACAAGACAAGACAAGACAAGACAAGACAAGACAAGACAAGACAAGACAAGACAAGACAAGACAAGACAAGACAAGACAAGACAAGACAAGACAAGACAAGACAAGACAAGACAAGATAAGACAAGACAAGACAAGACAAGACAAGACAAGACAAGACAAGACAAGACAAGACAAGACAAGACAAGACAAGACAAGACAAGACAAGACAAGACAAGACAAGACAAGACAAGACAAGACAAGACAAGACACGACACGACAAGACAAGACAAGACAAGACAAGACAAGACAAGACAAGACAAGACAAGACAAGACAAGACAAGACAAGACAAGACAAGACAAGACAAGACAAGACAAGACAAGACAAGACAAGACAAGACAAGACAAGACAAGACAAGACAAGACAAGACAAGACAAGACAAGACAAGACAAGACAAGACAAGACAATTGTGTTTGATTTGTTTTTAAATTAATTAAGAAGATAAGACAAAACAAGAGAAGACATGACATGACAAGACAAGACATGACAAAACAAAACAAGACAAGACATTTTTTTTATTTGTTTCTAAACTAATTAAGAAGACAAGACAGGACAAGACAAGACAAGACAAGACATGACAAGACATGACAAGACAAAACAAGACTAGACAAGACAATTGTGTTTGATTTGTTTTTAAATTAATTAAGAAGATAAGACAAGACAAGGCGAAACAGGAAAATACAAGACAAGACGAGACAGTTGTGTTTGATTTGCTTTTAAATTAATTAAGAAGATAAGACAAGACAAGACAAGACCAGACAAGAAAAGACGAGACACGAAAAGACAAGACAAGACAAGACAAGACCAGACAAGAAAAGACAAGACACGAAAAGACAAGACAAGACAAGACATTTTTTTTATTTGTTTCTAAACTAATTAAGAAGGCAAGACAAGACAAGAGAAGACAAGACAAGACATGACAAGACAAAACAAGACAAGACAAGACAAGACAAGACAATTGTGTTTGATTTGTTTTTTTAATTAATTAAGAAGATAAGACAAGACAAGGCGAAACAGGAAAATACAAGACAAGACAATTGTGTTTGATTTGTTTTTAAATTAATTAAGAAGATAAGACAAAACAAGAGAAGACATGACATGACAAGACATGACAAAACAAAACAAGACAAGACATTTTTTTTATTTGTTTCTAAACTAATTAAGAAGACAAGACAAGACAAGAGAAGACAAGACAAGACATGACAAGACAAAACAAGACAAGACAAGACAATTGTGTTTGATTTGTTTTTTAATTAATTAAGAAGATAAGACAAGACAAGGCGAAACAGGAAAATACAAGACAAGACAAGACAATTGTGTTTGATTTGTTTTTAAATTAATTAAGAAGATAAGACAAAACAAGTCAAGACATGACAAGACATGACATGACAAGACATGACAAAACAAAACAAGACAAGTCAAGCCAAGACAAGACAAGACAAGACAAGACAAGACAAGACAAGACAAGACAAGACAAGACAAGACAAGACAAGACAATACAAGACAATTGTGTTTGATTTGTTTTTAAATTAATTAAGAAGATAAGACAAAACAAGACAAGACATGACATGACAAGACATGACAAAACAAAACAAGACAAGTCAAGACAAGACAAGACAAGACAAGACAAGACAAGACAAGACAAGACAGGACAAGACAAGACAAGACAAGACAAGACAAGACAAGACAAGACAAGACAAGACAAGACAAGACAAGACAAGACAAGACAAGACAAGACAAGACAAGACAAGACAAGACAAGACAAGACAAGACAAGACAAGACAAGACAAGACAAGACAAGACAAGACAAGACAAGACAAGACAAGACAAGACAAGACAAGACAAGACAAGACAAGACAAGACAAGACAAGACAAGACAAGACAAGACAAGACAAGACAAGACAAGACAAGACAAGACAAGACAAGACAAGACAAGACAAGACAAGACAAGACAAGACAAGACAAGACAAGACAAGACCAGACAAGAAAAGACAAGACACGAAAAGACAAGACAAGACAAGACATTTTTTTTTATTTGTTTCTAAACTAATTAAGAAGACAAGACAAGACAAGAGAAGACAAGACAAGACATGACAAGACAAAACAAGACAAGACAAGACAAGACAATTGTGTTTGATTTGTTTTTTTTAATTAATTAAGAAGATAAGACAAGACAAGGCGAAACAGGAAAATACAAGACAAGACAATTGTGTTTGATTTGTTTTTAAATTAATTAAGAAGATAAGACAAAACAAGAGAAGACATGACATGACAAGACATGACAAAACAAAACAAGACAAGACATTTTTTTTATTTGTTTCTAAACTAATTAAGAAGACAAGACAAGACAAGAGAAGACAAGACAAGACATGACAAGACAAAACAAGACAAGACAAGACAAGACAAGACAAGACAATTGTGTTTGAATTAAGAAGATAAGACAAGACAAGGCGAAACAGGAAAATACAAGACAAGACAAGACAATTGTGTTTGATTTGTTTTTAAATTAATTAAGAAGATAAGACAAAACAAGTCAAGACATGACATGACAAGACATGACAAAACAAAACAAGACAAGTCAAGACATTTTTTTTATTTGTTTCTAAACTAATTAAGAAGAGAAGACAAAACAAGACAAGACAAGACAATTGTGTTTGATTTGTTTTTAAATTAATTAAGAAGATAAGACAAGACAAGACAAGACAAGACAATTGTGTTTGATTTGTTTTTAATTTAATTAAGAAGATAAGACAACACAAGGCCAGACAGGAAAATACAAGACAAGACCAGACAATTGTGTTCAATTGTGTTTGATTTGTTTTTAAATTAATTAAGAAGATAAGACAAGACAAGACAAGACAAGACAAGACAAGACAAGACAAGACAAGACAAGCCAAGACAAGACAAGACAATTGTGTTTGATTTGTTTTTAAATTAATTAAGAAGATAAGACAAGACAAGGTCAAACAGGAAAATACAAGACAAGACAAGACAATTGTGTTTGATTTGTTTTTAAATTAATTAAGAAGATAAGACAAAACAAGACAAGACATGACATGACAAGACATGACAAAACAAGACAAGTCAAGACAAGACAAGACAAGACAAGACAAGACAAGACAAGACAAGACAAGACAAGAGAAGACAAGATAAGACAAGACAAGACAAGACAAGACAAGACAAGACAAGACAAGACAAGACTGGAAAATACAAGACAAGACAAGACAATTGTGTTTGATTTGTTTTTAAATTAATTAAGAAGATAAGACAAAACAAGACAAGACACGACATGACAAGACATGACAAAACAAAACAAGACAAGTCAAGACAAGACAAGACAAGACAAGACAAGACAAGACAAGACAAGACAAGACAAGACAAGACAAGACAAGACAAGACAAGACAAGACAAGACAAGACAAGACAAGACAAGACAAGACAAGACAAGACAAGACAAGACAAGACAAGACAAGACAAGACAAGACAAGACAAGACAAGACAAGACAAGACAAGACAAGACAAGAAGGACAAGACAAGACAAGACAAGACAAGACAAGACAAGACAAGACAAGACAAGACAAGACAAGACAAGACAAGACAAGACAAGACAAGACAAGACAAGACAAGACAAGACAAGACAAGACAAGACAAGACAAGACAAGACAAGACAAGACAAGACAAGACAAGACAAGACAAGACAAGACAAGACAAGACAAGACAAGACAAGACAAGACAAGACAAGACAAGACAAGATAAGACAAGACAAGACAAGACAAGACAAGACAAGACAAGACAAGACAAGACAAGACAAGACAAGACAAGACAAGACAAGACAAGACAAGACAAGACAAGACAAGACAAGACAAGACAAGACAAGACAAGACAAGACACGACACGACACGACAAGACAAGACAAGACAAGACAAGACAAGACAAGACAAGACAAGACAAGACAAGACAAGACAAGACAAGACAAGACAAGACAAGACAAGACAAGACAAGACAAGACAAGACAAGACAAGACAAGACAAGACAAGACAAGACAAGACAAGACAAGACAAGACAAGACAAGACAAGACAAGACAAGACAAGACAAGACAAGACAAGACAAGACAAGACAAGACAAGACAAGACAAGACAAGACAAGACAAGACAAGACAAGACAAGACAAGACAAGACAAGACAAGACAAGACAAGACAAGACAAGACAAGACAAGACAAGACAAGACAAGACAAGACAAGACAAGACAAGACAAGACAAGACAAGACAAGACAAGACAAGACAAGACAAGACATGACATGACAAGACAATTGTGTTTCATTTGTTTTTAAATTAATTAAGAAGATAAGACAAGAAAAGGCCAAACAGGAAAATAGAAGACAAGACAAGACAAATGTGTTTGATTTGTTTTTAAATTAATTAAGAAGATAAGACAAAACAAGACAAGACATGACATGACAAGACATGACAAAACAAGACAAGTCAAGACAAGACAAGACAAGACAAGACAAGACAAGACAAGACAAGACAAGACAAGACAAGACATGACAAGACATGACAAGACAAAACAAGACAAGACAAGACAATTGTGTTTGATTTGTTTTTAAATTAATTAAGAAGATAAGACAAGACAAGGCGAAACAGGAAAATACAAGACAAGACGAGACAGTTGTGTTTGATTTGCTTTTAAATTAATTAAGAAGATAAGACAAGACAAGACAAGACCAGACAAGAAAAGACGAGACACGAAAAGACAAGACAAGACAAGACAAGACCAGACAAGAAAAGACAAGACACGAAAAGACAAGACAAGACAAGACATTTTTTTTTATTTGTTTCTAAACTAATTAAGAAGACAAGACAAGACAAGAGAAGACAAGACAAGACATGACAAGACAAAACAAGACAAGACAAGACAAGACAATTGTGTTTGATTTGTTTTTTTAATTAATTAAGAAGATAAGACAAGACAAGGCGAAACAGGAAAATACAAGACAAGACAATTGTGTTTGATTTGTTTTTAAATTAATTAAGAAGATAAGACAAAACAAGAGAAGACATGACATGACAAGACATGACAAAACAAAACAAGACAAGACATTTTTTTTATTTGTTTCTAAACTAATTAAGAAGACAAGACAAGACAAGAGAAGACAAGACAAGACATGACAAGACAAAACAAGACAAGACAAGACAAGACAATTGTGTTTGATTTGTTTTTTAATTAATTAAGAAGATAAGACAAGACAAGGCGAAACAGGAAAATACAAGACAAGACAAGACAATTGTGTTTGATTTGTTTTTAAATTAATTAAGAAGATAAGACAAAACAAGTCAAGACATGACAAGACATGACATGACAAGACATGACAAAACAAAACAAGACAAGTCAAGCCAAGACAAGACAAGACAAGACAAGACAAGACAAGACAAGACAAGACAAGACAAGACAAGACAAGACAAGACAAGACAAGACAATACAAGACAATTGTGTTTGATTTGTTTTTAAATTAATTAAGAAGATAAGACAAAACAAGACAAGACATGACATGACAAGACATGACAAAACAAAACAAGACAAGTCAAGACAAGACAAGACAAGACAAGACAAGACAAGACAAGACAGGACAAGACAAGACAAGACAAGACAAGACAAGACAAGACAAGACAAGACAAGACAAGACAAGACAAGACAAGACAAGACAAGACAAGACAAGACAAGACAAGACAAGACAAGACAAGACAAGACAAGACAGGACAAGACAAGACAAGACAAGACAAGACAAGACAAGACAAGACAAGACAAGACTAGACAAGACAAGACAAGACAAGACAAGACAAGACAAGACAAGACAAGACAAGACAAGACAAGACAAGACAAGACAAGACAAGACAAGACAAGACAAGACAAGACAAGACAAGACAAGACAAGACAAGACAAGACAAGACAAGACAAGACAAGACAAGACAAGACAAGACAAGGCAAGACAAGACAAGACAAGACAAGACAAGACAAGACAAGACAAGACAAGACAAGACAAGACAAGACAAGAAAAGACAAGACAAGACAAGACAAGACAAGACAAGACAAGACAAGACAAGACAAGACAAGACAAGACAAGACAAGACATGACAAGACAATTGTGTTTGATTTGTTTTTAAATTAATTAAGATGATAAGACAAGAAAAGGCCAAACAGGAAAATAGAAGACAAGACAAGACAATTGTGTTTGATTTGTTTTTAAATTAATTAAGAAGATAAGACAAAACAAGACAAGACATGACATGACAAGACATGACAAAACAAAACAAGACAAGTCAAGACAAGACAAGACAAGACAAGACAAGACAAGACAAGACAAGACAAGACAAGACAAGACAAGACAAGACAAGACAAGACAAGACAAGACAAGACAAGACAAGACAAGACAAGACAAGACAAGACAAGACAAGACAAGACAAGACAAGACAAGACAAGACAAGACAAGACAAGACAAGACAAGACAAGACAAGACAAGACAAGACAAGACAAGACAAGACAAGACAAGACAAGACAAGACAAGACAAGACAAGACAAGACAAGACAAGACAAGACAAGACAAGACAAGACAAGACAAGACAAGACAAGACAAGACAAGACAAGACAAGACAAGACAAGACAAGACAAGACAAGACAAGACAAGACAAGACAAGACAAGACAAGACAAGACAAGACAAGACAAGACAAGACAAGACAAGACAAGACAAGACAAGACAAGACAAGACAAGACAAGACAAGACAAGACAAGACAAGACAAGACAAGACAAGACAAGACAAGACAAGACAAGACAAGACAAGACAAGACAAGACAAGACAAGACAAGACAAGACAAGACAAGACAAGACAAGACAAGACAAGACAAGACAAGACAAGACAAGACAAGACAAGACAAGACAAGACAAGACAAGACAAGACAAGACAAGACAAGACATGACAAGACAATTGTGTTTGATTTGTTTTTAAATTAATTAAGAAGATAAGACAAGAAAAGGCCAAACAGGAAAATAGAAGACAAGACAAGACAAATGTGTTTGATTTGTTTTTAAATTAATTAAGAAGATAAGACAAAACAAGACAAGACATGACATGACAAGACATGACAAAACAAAACAAGACAAGTCAAGACAAGACAAGACAAGACAAGACAAGACAAGACAAGACAAGACAAGACAAGACAAGACAAGACAAGACAAGACAAGACAAGACAAGACAATTGTGTTTGATTTGTTTTTAAATTAATTAAGAAGATAAGACAAGACAAGACAAGACAAGACAAGACAAGACAAGACAAGCCAAGACAAGACAAGACAATTGTGTTTGATTTGTTTTTAAATTAATTAAGAAGATAAGACAAAACAAGACAAGACATGACATGACAAGACATGACAAAACAAGACAAGTCAAGACAAGACAAGACAAGACAAGACAAGACAAGACAAGACAAGACAAGACAAGACAAGACAAGACAAGACAAGACAAGACAAGACAAGACAAGACAAGACAAGACAAGACAAGACAAGACAAGGCCAGACTGGAAAATACAAGACAAGACAAGACAATTGTGTTTGATTTGTTTTTAAATTAATTAAGAAGATAAGACAAAACAAGACAAGACACGACATGACAAGACATGACAAAACAAAACAAGACAAGTCAAGACAAGACAAGACAAGACAAGACAAGACAAGACAAGACAAGACAAGACAAGACAAGACAAGACAAGACAAGACAAGACAAGACAAGACAAGACAAGACAAGACAAGACAAGACAAGACAAGACAAGACAAGACAAGACAAGACAAGACAAGACAAGACAAGACAAGACAAGACAAGACAAGACAAGACAAGACAAGACATGACAAGACAATTGTGTTTGATTTGTTTTTAAATTAATTAAGAAGATAAGACAAGAAAAGGCCAAACAGGAAAATAGAAGACAAGACAAGACAATTGTGTTTGATTTGTTTTTAAATTAATTAAGAAGATAAGACAAGACAAGACAAGACAAGACAAGACAAGACAAGACAAGCCAAGACAAGACAAGACAATTGTGTTTGATTTGTTTTTAAATTAATTAAGAAGATAAGACAAGACAAGACAAGACAAGACAAGACAAGACAAGACAAGCCAAGACAAGACAAGACAATTGTGTTTGATTTGTTTTTAAATTAATTAAGAAGATAAAAGGCCAAACAGGAAAATACAAGACAAGACAAGACAATTGTGTTTGATTTGTTTTTAAATTAATTAAGAAGATAAGACAAAACAAGACAAGACATGACATGACAAGACATGACAAAACAAGACAAGTCAAGACAAGACAAGACAAGACAAGACAAGACAAGACAAGACAAGACAAGACAAGACAAGACAAGACAAGACAAGACAAGACAAGACAAGACAAGACAAGGCCAGACTGGAAAATACAAGACAAGACAAGACAATTGTGTTTGATTTGTTTTTAAATTAATTAAGAAGATAAGACAAAACAAGACAAGACACGACATGACAAGACATGACAAAACAAAACAAGACAAGACAAGACAAGACAAGACAAGACAAGACAAGACAAGACAAGACAAGACAAGACAAGACAAGACAAGGCCAGACTGGAAAATACAAGACAAGACAAGACAATTGTGTTTGATTTGTTTTTAAATTAATTAAGAAGATAAGACAAAACAAGACAAGACACGACATGACAAGACATGACAAAACAAAACAAGACAAGTCAAGACAAGACAAGACAAGACAAGACAAGACAAGACAAGACAAGACAAGACAAGACAAGACAAGACAAGACAAGACAAGACAAGACAAGACAAGACAAGACAAGACAAGACAAGACAAGACAAGACAAGACAAGACAAGACAAGACAAGACAAGACAAGACAAGACAAGACAAGACAAGACAAGACAAGACAAGACAAGACAAGACAAGACAAGACAAGACAAGACAAGACAAGACAAGACAAGACAAGACAAGACAAGACAAGACAAGACAAGACAAGACAAGACAAGACAAGACAAGACAAGACAAGACAAGACAAGACAAGACAAGACAAGACAAGACAAGACAAGACAAGACAAGACAAGACAAGACAAGACAAGACAAGACAAGACAAGACAAGACAAGACAAGACAAGACAAGACAAGACAAGACAAGACAAGACAAGACAAGACAAGACAAGACAAGACAAGACAAGACAAGACAAGACAAGACAAGACAAGACAAGACAAGATAAGACAAGACAAGACAAGACAAGACAAGACAAGACAAGACAAGACAAGACAAGACAAGACAAGACAAGACAAGACAAGACAAGACAAGACAAGACAAGACAAGACAAGACAAGACAAGACAAGACAAGACAAGACAAGACACGACACGACAAGACAAGACAAGACAAGACAAGACAAGACAAGACAAGACAAGACAAGACAAGACAAGACAAGACAAGACAAGACAAGACAAGACAAGACAAGACAAGACAAGACAAGACAAGACAAGACAAGACAAGACAAGACAAGACAAGACAAGACAAGACAAGACAAGACAAGACAAGACAAGACAAGACAAGACAAGACAAGACAAGACAAGACAAGACAAGACAAGACAAGACAAGACAAGACAAGACAAGACAAGACAAGACAAGACAAGACAAGACAAGACAAGACAAGTCAAGACAAGACAAGACAAGACAAGACAAGACAAGACAAGACAAGACAGGAAAATACAAGACAAGACAAGACAATTGTGTTTGATTTGTTTTTAAATTAATTGAGAAGATAAGACAAAACAATACAAGACATGACATGACAAAACAAAACAAGACAAGACATTTTTTTTATTTGTTTCTAAACTAATTAAGAAGACAAGACAAGACAAGACAAGGCAAGACAAGACAAGACAAGACAAGACAAGACAAGACAAGACAAGACAAGACAAGACAAGACAAGACAAGACAAGACAAGACAAGACAAGACAAGACAAGACAAGACAAGACAAGACAAGACAAGACAATACAAGACAAGACAAGACAAGACAAGACAAGACAAGACAAGACAAGACAAGACAATTGTGTTTGATTTGTTTTTAAATTAATTAAGAAGATAAGACAAAACAAGAGAAGACATGACATGACAAGACATGACAAAACAAAACAAGACAAGACATTTTTTTTATTTGTTTCTAAACTAATTAAGAAGACAAGACAGGACAAGACAAGACAAGACAAGACATGACAAGACATGACAAGACAAAACAAGACAAGACAAGACAATTGTGTTTGATTTGTTTTTAAATTAATTAAGAAGATAAGACAAGACAAGGCGAAACAGGAAAATACAAGACAAGACGAGACAGTTGTGTTTGATTTGCTTTTAAATTAATTAAGAAGATAAGACAAGACAAGACAAGACCAGACAAGAAAAGACGAGACACGAAAAAACAAGACAAGACAAGACAAGACCAGACAAGAAAAGACAAGACACGAAAAGACAAGACAAGACAAGACATTTTTTTTTATTTGTTTCTAAACTAATTAAGAAGACAAGACAAGACAAGAGAAGACAAGACAAGACATGACAAGACAAAACAAGACAAGACAAGACAAGACAATTGTGTTTGATTTGTTTTTTTAATTAATTAAGAAGATAAGACAAGACAAGGCGAAACAGGAAAATACAAGACAAGACAATTGTGTTTGATTTGTTTTTAAATTAATTAAGAAGATAAGACAAAACAAGAGAAGACATGACATGACAAGACATGACAAAACAAAACAAGACAAGACATTTTTTTTATTTGTTTCTAAACTAATTAAGAAGACAAGACAAGACAAGAGAAGACAAGACAAGACATGACAAGACAAAACAAGACAAGACAAGACAAGACAATTGTGTTTGATTTGTTTTTTAATTAATTAAGAAGATAAGACAAGACAAGGCGAAACAGGAAAATACAAGACAAGACAAGACAATTGTGTTTGATTTGTTTTTAAATTAATTAAGAAGATAAGACAAAACAAGTCAAGACATGACAAGACATGACATGACAAGACATGACAAAACAAAACAAGACAAGTCAAGCCAAGACAAGACAAGACAAGACAAGACAAGACAAGACAAGACAAGACAAGACAAGACAAGACAAGACAAGACAATACAAGACAATTGTGTTTGATTTGTTTTTAAATTAATTAAGAAGATAAGACAAAACAAGACAAGACATGACATGACAAGACATGACAAAACAAAGCAAGACAAGTCAAGACAAGACAAGACAAGACAAGACAAGACAAGACAAGACAAGACAAGACAAGACAGGACAAGACAAGACAAGACAAGACAAGACAAGACAAGACAAGACAAGACAAGACAAGACAAGACAAGACAAGACAAGACAAGACAAGACAAGACAAGACAAGACAAGACAAGACAAGACAAGACAAGACAAGACAAGACAAGACAGGACAAGACAAGACAAGACAAGACAAGACAAGACAAGACAAGACTAGACAAGACAAGACAAGACAAGACAAGACAAGACAAGACAAGACAAGACAAGACAAGACAAGACAAGACAAGACAAGACAAGACAAGACAAGTCAAGACAAGACAAGACAAGACAAGACAAGACAAGACAAGACAAGACAAGACAAGACAAGACAAGACAAGACAAGACAAGACAAGACAAGACAAGGCAAGACAAGACAAGACAAGACAAGACAAGACAAGACAAGACAAGACAAGACAAGACAAGAAAAGACAAGACAAGACAAGACAAGACAAGACAAGACAAGACAAGACAAGACAAGACATGACAAGACAATTGTGTTTGATTTGTTTTTAAATTAATTAAGAAGATAAGACAAGAAAAGGCCAAACAGGAAAATAGAAGACAAGACAAGACAATTGTGTTTGATTTGTTTTTAAATTAATTAAGAAGATAAGACAAAACAAGACAAGACATGACATGACAAGACATGACAAAACAAAACAAGACAAGTCAAGACAAGACAAGACAAGACAAGACAAGACAAGACAAGACAAGACAAGACAAGACAAGACAAGACAAGACACGACAAGACAAGACAAGACAAGACAAGACAAGACAAGACAAGACAAGACAAGACAAGACAAGACAAGACAAGACAAGACAAGACAAGACAAGACAAGACAAGACAAGACAAGACAAGACAAGACAAGACAAGACAAGACAAGACAAGACAAGACAAGACAAGACAAGACAAGACAAGACAAGACAAGACAAGACAAGACAAGACAAGACAAGACAAGACAAGACAAGACAAGACAAGACAAGACAAGACAAGACAAGACAAGACAAGACAAGACAAGACAAGACAAGACAAGACAAGACAAGACAAGACAAGACAAGACAAGACAAGACAAGACAAGACAAGACAAGACAAGACAAGACAAGACAAGACAAGACAAGACAAGACATGACAAGACAATTGTGTTTCATTTGTTTTTAAATTAATTAAGAAGATAAGACAAGAAAAGGCCAAACAGGAAAATAGAAGACAAGACAAGACAAATGTGTTTGATTTGTTTTTAAATTAATTAAGAAGATAAGACAAAACAAGACAAGACATGACATGACAAGACATGACAAAACAAAACAAGACAAGTCAAGACAAGACAAGACAAGACAAGACAAGACAAGACAAGACAAGACACGACACGACAAGACAAGACAAGACAAGACAAGACAAGACAAGACAAGACAAGACAAGACAAGACAAGACAAGACAAGACAAGACAAGACAAGACAAGACAAGACAAGACAAGACAAGACAAGACAAGACAAGACAAGACAAGACAAGACAAGACAAGACAAGACAAGACAAGACAAGACAAGACAAGACAAGACAAGACAAGACAAGACAAGACAAGACAAGACAAGACAAGACAAGACAAGACAAGACAAGACAAGACAAGACAAGACAAGACAAGACAAGACAAGACAAGACAAGACAAGACAAGACAAGACAAGACAAGACAAGACAAGACAAGACAAGACAAGACAAGACAAGACAAGACAAGACAAGACAAGACAAGACAAGACAAGACAAGACAAGACAAGACAAGACAAGACAAGACAAGACAAGACAAGACAAGACAAGACAAGACAAGACAAGACAAGTCAAGACAAGACAAGTCAAGACAAGACAAGACAAGACAAGACAAGACAAGACAAGACAAGACAAGACAAGACAAGACAGGAAAATACAAGACAAGACAAGACAATTGTGTTTGATTTGTTTTTAAATTAATTAAGAAGATAAGACAAAACAAGACGAGACATGACATGACAATACATGACAAAACAAAACAAGACATGTCAAGACAAGACAAGACAAGACAAGACAAGACAAGACAAGACAGTTGTGTTTGATTTGTTTTTAAATTAATTGAGAAGATAAGACAAAACAATACAAGACATGACATGACAAAACAAAACAAGACAAGACATTTTTTTATTTGTTTCTAAACTAATTAAGAAGACAAGACAAGACAAGACAAGGCAAGACAAGACAAGACAAGACAAGACAAGACAAGACAAGACAAGACAAGACAAGACAAGACAAGACAAGACAAGACAAGACAAGACAAGACAAGACAAGACAAGACAAGACAAGACAAGACAAGACAAGACAAGACAAGACAAGACAAGACAAGACAAGATAAGACAAGACAAGACAAGACAAGACAAGACAAGACAAGACAAGACAAGACAAGACAAGACAAGACAAGACAAGACAAGACAAGACAAGACAAGACAATTGTGTTTGATTTGTTTTTAAATTAATTAAGAAGATAAGACAAAACAAGAGAAGACATGACATGACAAGACATGACAAAACAAAACAAGACAAGACATTTTTTTTATTTGTTTCTAAACTAATTAAGAAGACAAGACAGGACAAGACAAGACAAGACAAGACATGACAAGACATGACAAGACAAAACAAGACAAGACAAGACAATTGTGTTTGATTTGTTTTTAAATTAATTAAGAAGATAAGACAAGACAAGGCGAAACAGGAAAATACAAGACAAGACGAGACAGTTGTGTTTGATTTGCTTTTAAATTAATTAAGAAGATAAGACAAGACAAGACAAGACCAGACAAGAAAAGACGAGACACGAAAAGACAAGACAAGACAAGACAAGACCAGACAAGAAAAGACAAGACACGAAAAGACAAGACAAGACAAGACATTTTTTTTTATTTGTTTCTAAACTAATTAAGAAGACAAGACAAGACAAGAGAAGACAAGACAAGACATGACAAGACAAAACAAGACAAGACAAGACAAGACAATTGTGTTTGATTTGTTTTTTTAATTAATTAAGAAGATAAGACAAGACAAGGCGAAACAGGAAAATACAAGACAAGACAATTGTGTTTGATTTGTTTTTAAATTAATTAAGAAGATAAGACAAAACAAGAGAAGACATGACATGACAAGACATGACAAAACAAAACAAGACAAGACATTTTTTTTATTTGTTTCTAAACTAATTAAGAAGACAAGACAAGACAAGAGAAGACAAGACAAGACATGACAAGACAAAACAAGACAAGACAAGACAAGACAATTGTGTTTGATTTGTTTTTTAATTAATTAAGAAGATAAGACAAGACAAGGCGAAACAGGAAAATACAAGACAAGACAAGACAATTGTGTTTGATTTGTTTTTAAATTAATTAAGAAGATAAGACAAAACAAGTCAAGACATGACAAGACATGACATGACAAGACATGACAAAACAAAACAAGACAAGTCAAGCCAAGACAAGACAAGACAAGACAAGACAAGACAAGACAAGACAAGACAAGACAAGACAAGACAAGACAAGACAATACAAGACAATTGTGTTTGATTTGTTTTTAAATTAATTAAGAAGATAAGACAAAACAAGACAAGACATGACATGACAAGACATGACAAAACAAAACAAGACAAGTCAAGACAAGACAAGACAAGACAAGACAAGACAAGACAAGACAAGACAGGACAAGACAAGACAAGACAAGACAAGACAAGACAAGACAAGACAAGACAAGACAAGACAAGACAAGACAAGACAAGACATGACAAGACAAGACAAGACAAGACAAGACAAGACAAGACAAGACAAGACAAGACAAGACAAGACAGGACAAGACAAGACAAGACAAGACAAGACAAGACAAGACAAGACTAGACAAGACAAGACAAGACAAGACAAGACAAGACAAGACAAGACAAGACAAGACAAGACAAGACAAGACAAGACAAGACAAGACAAGACAAGACAAGACAAGACAAGACAAGACAAGACAAGACAAGACAAGACAAGACAAGACAAGACAAGACAAGACAAGACAAGACAAGACAAGACAAGACAAGACAAGACAAGACAAGACAAGACAAGACAAGACAAGACAAGACAAGACAAGACAAGACAAGACAAGACAAGACAAGACAAGACAAGACAAGACAAGACAAGACAAGACAAGACAAGACAAGACAAGACAAGACATGACAAGACAATTGTGTTTGATTTGTTTTTAAATTAATTAAGAAGATAAGACAAGAAAAGGCCAAACAGGAAAATAGAAGACAAGACAAGACAATTGTGTTTGATTTGTTTTTAAATTAATTAAGAAGATAAGACAAAACAAGACAAGACATGACATGACAAGACATGACAAAACAAAACAAGACAAGTCAAGACAAGACAAGACAAGACAGGACAAGACAAGACAAGACAAGACAAGACAAGACAAGACAAGACAAGACAAGACAAGACAAGACAAGACAAGACAAGACAAGACAAGACAAGACAAGACAAGACAAGACAAGACAAGACAAGACAAGACAAGACAAGACAAGACAAGACAAGACAAGACAAGACAAGACAAGACAAGACAAGACAAGACAAGACAAGACAAGACAAGACAAGACAAGACAAGACAAGACAAGACAAGACAAGACAAGACAAGACAAGACAAGACAAGACAAGACAAGGCAAGACAAGACAAGACAAGACAAGACAAGACAAGACAAGACAAGACAAGACAAGACAAGACAAGACAAGACAAGAAAAGACAAGACAAGACAAGACAAGACAAGACAAGACAAGACAAGACAAGACAAGACAAGACAAGACAAGACAAGACAAGACAAGACATGACAAGACAATTGTGTTTGATTTGTTTTTAAATTAATTAAGAAGATAAGACAAGAAAAGGCCAAACAGGAAAATAGAAGACAAGACAAGACAATTGTGTTTGATTTGTTTTTAAATTAATTAAGAAGATAAGACAAAACAAGACAAGACATGACATGACAAGACATGACAAAACAAAACAAGACAAGTCAAGACAAGACAAGACAAGACAGGACAAGACAAGACAAGACAAGACAAGACAAGACAAGACAAGACAAGACAAGACAAGACAAGACAAGACAAGACAAGACAAGACAAGACAAGACAAGACAAGACAAGACAAGACAAGACAAGACAAGACAAGACAAGACAAGACAAGACAAGACAAGACAAGACAAGACAAGACAAGACAAGACAAGACAAGACAAGACAAGACAAGACAAGACAAGACAAGACAAGACAAGACAAGACAAGACAAGACAAGACAAGACAAGACAAGACAAGACAAGACAAGACAAGACAAGACAAGACAAGACAAGACAAGACAAGACAAGACAAGACAAGACAAGACAAGACAAGACAAGACAAGACAAGACAAGACAAGACAAGACAAGACAAGACAAGACAAGACAAGACAAGACAAGACAAGACAAGACAAGACAAGACAAGACAAGACAAGACAAGACAAGACAAGACAAGACAAGACAAGACAAGACATGACAAGACAATTGTGTTTGATTTGTTTTTAAATTAATTAAGAAGATAAGACAAGAAAAGGCCAAACAGGAAAATAGAAGACAAGACAAGACAAATGTGTTTGATTTGTTTTTAAATTAATTAAGAAGATAAGACAAAACAAGACAAGACATGACATGACAAGACATGACAAAACAAAACAAGACAAGTCAAGACAAGACAAGACAAGACAAGACGAGACAAGACAAGACAAGACAAGACAAGACAAGACAAGACAAGACAAGACAAGACAAGACAAGACAAGACAAGACAAGACAAGACAAGACAAGACAAGACAAGACAAGACAAGACAAGACAAGACAAGACAAGACAAGACAAGACAAGACAAGACAAGACAAGACAAGACAAGACAAGACAAGACAAGACAAGACAAGACAAGACAAGACAAGACAAGACAAGACAAGACAAGACAAGACAAGACAAGACAAGACAAGACAAGACAAGACAAGACAAGACAAGACAAGACAAGACAAGACAAGACAAGACAAGACAAGACAAGACAAGACAAGACAAGACAAGACAAGACAAGACAAGACAAGACAAGACAAGACAAGACAAGACAATTGTGATTGATTTGTTTTTAAATTAATTAAGAAGATAAGACAAGACAAAGCCAAACAGGAAAATACAAGACAAGACAAGACAATTGTGTTTGATTTGTTTTTAAATTAATTAAGAAGATAAGACAAAACAAGACAAGACATGACATGACAAGACATGACAAAACAAAACAAGACATGTCAAGACAAGACAAGACAAGACAAGACAAGACAAGACAATTGTGTTTGATTTGTTTTAAAATTAATTGAGAAGATAAGACAAAACAAAACAATACAAGACATGACATGACAAAACAATACAAGACATGACATGACAAAACAAAACAAGACAAGACATTTTTTTTATTTGTTTCTAAACTAATTAAGAAGACAAGACAAGACAAGACAAGACAAGACAAGACAAGACAAGACAAGACAAGACAAGACAACACAAGACAAGACAAGACAAGACAAGACAAGACAAGACAAGACAAGACAAGACAAGACAAGACAAGACAAGACAAGACAAGACAAGACATGACAAGACCAAACAAGACAAGACAAGACAAGACAAGACAAGACATGACAAGACCAAACAAGACAAGACAAGACAAGACAAGACAAGACAAGACAAGACAAGACAAGACAAGACAAGACAAGACAAGACAAGACAAGACATGACAAGACCAAACAAGACAAGACAAGACAAGACAAGACAAGACATGACAAGACCAAACAAGACAAGACAAGACAAGACAAGACAAGACATGACAAGACCAAACAAGACAAGACAAGACAAGACAAGACAAGACAATTGTGATTGATTTGTTTTTAAATTAATTAAGAAGATAAGACAAGACAAAGCCAAACAGGAAAATACAAGACAAGACAAGACAATTGTGTTTGATTTGTTTTTAAATTAATTAAGAAGATAAGACAAAACAAGACAAGACAAGACAAGACAAGACAAGACAAGACAAGACAAGACAAGACAAGACAAGACAAGACAAGACAAGACAAGACAAGACAAGACAAGACAAGACAAGACAAGACAAGACAAGACAAGACAAGACAAGACAAGACAAGACAAGACAAGACAAGACAAGACAAGACAAGACAAGACAAGACAAGACAAGACAAGACAAGACAAGACAAGACAAGACAAGACAAGACAAGACAAGACAAGACAAGACAAGACAAGACAAGACAAGACAAGACAAGACAAGACAAGACAAGACAAGACAAGACAAGACAAGACAAGACAAGACAAGACAAGACAAGACAAGACAAGACAAGACAAGACAAGACAAGACAAGACAAGACAAGACAAGACAAGACAAGACAAGACAAGACAAGACAAGACAAGACAAGACAAGACAAGACAAGACAAGACAAGACAAGACAAGACAAGACAAGACAAGACAAGACAAGACAAGACAAGACAAGACAAGACAAGACAAGACAAGACAAGACAAGACAAGACAAGACAAGACAAGACAAGACAAGACAAGACAAGACAAGACAAGACAAAACAAGACAAGACATGACATGACAAGACATGACAAAACAAAACAAGACAAGACAAGACAAGACAAGACAAGACAAGACAAGACAAGACAAGACAAAACAAGACAAGACATGACATGACAAGACATGACAAAACAAAACAAGACAAGTCAAGACAAGACAAGACAAGACAAGACAAGACAAGACAAGACAAGACAAGACAAGACAAGACAAGACAAGACAAGACAAGACAAGACAAGACAAGACAAGACAAGACAAGACAAGACAAGACAAGACAAGACAAGACAAGACAAGACAAGACAAGACAAGACAAGACAAGACAAGACAAGACAAGACAAGACAAGACAAGACAAGACAAGGCAAGACAAGACATGACATGACAAAACAAGACAAAACAAGACAAAACAAGACAAAACAAGACAAGACAAGACAATTGTGTTTGATTTGTTTTTAAATTAATTAAGAAGATAAGACAAGGCCAGACAAGACAAGATACGACAAGACAAGACAAGACAAGACAAGACAAGACAAGACAAGACAAGACAAGACAAGGCAAGACAAGACAAGACAAGACAAGACAAGACAAGACAAGACAAGACAAGACATGACAAAACAAGACAAGACAAGACAATTGTGTTTGATTTGTTTTTAAATTAATTGAGAAGATAAGACAAAACAAGACAAGACATGACATGACAAAACAAAACAAGACAAGACAAGACATTTTTTTTATTTGTTTCTAAACTAATTAAGAAGACAAGACAAGACAAGACAAGACAAGACAAGACAAGACAAGACAAGACAAGACAAGACAAGACAAGACAAGACAAGACATGACAAGACAATTGTGTTTGATTTGTTTTTAAATTAATTAAGAAGATAAGACAAGAAAAGGCCAAACAGGAAAATAGAAGACAAGACAAGACAATTGTGTTTGATTTGTTTTTAAATTAATTAAGAAGATAAGACAAAACAAGACAAGACAAGACAAGACAAGACATGACAAAACAAAACAAGACAAGACAAGACAAGACAAGACAAGACAAGACAAGACAAGACAAGACAAGACAAGACAAGACAAGACAAGACAAGACAAGACAAGACAAGACAAGACAAGACAAGATAAGACAAGACAAGACAAGACAAGACAAGACAAGACAAGACAAGACAAGACAAGACAAGACAAGACAAGACAAGACAAGACAAGACAAGACAAGACAAGACAAGACAAGACAAGACAAGACAAGACAAGACAAGACAAGACAAGACAAGACAAGACAAGACAAGACAAGACAAGACAAGACAAGACAAGACAAGACAAGACAAGACAAGACAAGACAAGACAAGACAAGACAAGACAAGACAAGACAAGACAAGACAAGACAAGACAAGACAAGACAAGACAAGACAAGACAAGACAAGACAAGACAAGACAAGACAAGACAAGACAAGACAAGACAAGACAAGACAAGACAAGACAAGACAAGACAAGACAAGACAAGACAAGACAAGACAAGACATGACAAGACCAAACAAGACAAGACAAGACAAGACAAGACAAGACAAGACATGACAAGACCAAACAAGACAAGACAAGACCAGACAAGACAAGACAATTGTGATTGATTTGTTTTTAAATTAATTAAGAAGATAAGACAAGACAAAGCCAAACAGGAAAATACAAGACAAGACAAGACAATTGTGTTTGATTTGTTTTTAAATTAATTAAGAAGATAAGACAAAACAAGACAAGACATGACATGACAAGACATGACAAAACAAAACAAGACATGTCAAGACAAGACAAGACAAGACAAGACAAGACAAGACAAGACAAGACAAGACAATTGTGTTTGATTTGTTTTTAAATTAATTGAGAAGATAAGACAAAACAAAACAATACAAGACATGACATGACAAAACAAAACAAGACAAGACATTTTTTTTATTTGTTTCTAAACTAATTAAGAAGACAAGACAAGACAAGACAAGACAAGACAAGACAAGACAAGACAAGACAACACAAGACAAGACAAGACAAGACAAGACAAGACAAGACAAGACAAGACAAGACAAGACAAGACAAGACAAGACAAGACAAGACAAGACATGACAAGACAAGACAAGACAAGACAAGACAAGACAAGACAAGACAAGACAAGACAAGACAAGACAAGACAAGACAAGACAAGACAAGACAAGACAAGACAAGACAAGACAAGACAAGACAAGACAAGACAAGACAAGACAAGACAAGACAAGACAAGACAAGACAAGTCAAGACAAGACAAGTCAAGACAAGACAAGACAAGACAAGACAAGACAAGACAAGACAAGACAAGACAAGACAAGACAAGACAAGACAAGACAAGACAAGACAAGACAAGACAAGACAAGACAAGACAAGACAAGACAAGACAAGACAAGACAAGACATGACAAGACAATTGTGTTTGATTTGTTTTTAAATTAATTAAGAAGATAAGACAAGACAAGGCCAAACAGGAAAATAGAAGACAAGACACGACAATTGTGTTTGATTTGTTTTTAAATTAATTAAGAAGATAAGACAAAACAAGACAAGACATGACATGACAAGACATGACAAAACAAAACAAGACAAGTCAAGACAAGACAAGACAAGACAAGACAAGACAAGACAAGACAAGACAAGACAAGACAAGACAAGACAAGACAAGACAAGACAAGACAAGACAAGACAAGACAAGACAAGACAAGACAAGACAAGACAAGACAAGACAAGACAAGACAAGACAAGACAAGACAAGACAAGACAAGACAAGACAAGACAAGACAAGACAAGACAAGACAAGACAAGACAAGACAAGACAAGACAAGACATGACAAGACAAGACAAGACAAGACAAGACAAGACAAGACAAGACAAGACAAGACAAGACAAGACAAGACAAGACAAGACAAGACAAGACAAGACAAGACAAGACAAGACAAGACAAGACAAGACAAGACAAGACAAGACAAGACAAGACAAGACAAGACAAGACAAGACAAGACAAGACAAGACAAGACAAGACAAGACAAGACAAGACAAGACAAAACAAGACAAGACATGACATGACAAGACATGACAAAACAAAACAAGACAAGTCAAGACAAGACAAGACAAGACAAGACAAGACAAGACAAGACAAGACAAGACAAGACAAGACAAGACAAGACAAGACAAGACAAGACAAGACAAGACAAGACAAGACAAGACAAGACAAGACAAGACAAGACAAGACAAGACAAGACAAGACAAGGCAAGACAAGACAAGACATGACATGACAAAACAAGACAAAACAAGACAAAACAAGACAAGACAAGACAATTGTGTTTGATTTGTTTTTAAATTAATTAAGAAGATAAGACAAGGCCAGACAAGACAAGATACGACAAGACAAGACAAGACAAGACAAGACAAGACAAGACAAGACAAGACAAGACAAGGCAAGACAAGACAAGACAAGACAAGACAAGACAAGACAAGACAAGACAAGACAAGACATGACATGACAAAACAAGACAAAACAAGACAAAACAAGACAAGACAAGACAAGACAATTGTGATTGATTAGTTTTTAAATTAATTAAGAAGATAAGACAAGACAAAGCCAAACAGGAAAATACAAGACAAGACAATTGTGTTTAATTTGTTTTTAAATTAATTAAGAAGATAAGACAAAACAAGACATGACAAAACAAAACAAGACAAGTCAAAACAAGACAAGACAAGACAAGACAAGACAAGACAAGACAAGACAAGACAAGACAAGACAAGACAAGACAAGACAAGACAAGACAAGACATGACAAGACAAGACAAGACAAGACAAGACAAGACAAGACAAGACAAGACAAGACAAGACAAGACAAGACAAGACAAGACAAGACAAGACAAGACAAGACAAGACAAGACAAGACAAGACAAGACAAGACAAGACAAGACAAGACAAGACAAGACAAGACAAGACAAGACAAGACAAGACAAGACAAGACAAGACAAGACAAGACAAGACAAGACAAGACAAGACAAGACAAGACAAGACAAGACAAGACAAGACAAGACAAGACAAGACAAGACAAGACAAGACAAAACAAGACAAGACATGACATGACAAGACATGACAAAACAAAACAAGACAAGTCAAGACAAGACAAGACAAGACAAGACAAGACAAGACAAGACAAGACAAGACAAGACAAGACAAGACAAGACAAGACAAGACAAGACAAGACAAGACAAGACAAGACAAGACAAGACAAGACAAGACAAGACAAGACAAGACAAGGCAAGACAAGACAAGACATGACATGACAAAACAAGACAAAACAAGACAAAACAAGACAAGACAAGACAATTGTGTTTGATTTGTTTTTAAATTAATTAAGAAGATAAGACAAGGCCAGACAAGACAAGATACGACAAGACAAGACAAGACAAGACAAGACAAGACAAGACAAGACAAGACAAGACAAGACAAGGCAAGACAAGACAAGACAAGACAAGACAAGACAAGACAAGACAAGACAAGACATGACATGACAAAACAAGACAAAACAAGACAAAACAAGACAAGACAAGACAAGACAATTGTGATTGATTAGTTTTTAAATTAATTAAGAAGATAAGACAAGACAAAGCCAAACAGGAAAATACAAGACAAGACAATTGTGTTTAATTTGTTTTTAAATTAATTAAGAAGATAAGACAAAACAAGACATGACAAAACAAAACAAGACAAGTCAAAACAAGACAAGACAAGACAAGACAAGACAAGACAAGACAAGACAGACAAGACAAGACAAGACAAGACAAGACAAGACAAGACAAGACAAGACAAGACAAGACAAGACAAGACAAGACAAGACAAGACAAGACAAGACAAGACAAGACAATTGTGTTTGATTTGTTTTTAAATTAATTGAGAAGATAAGACAAAACAAGACAAGACATGACATGACAAAACAAAACAAGACAAGACAAGACATTTTTTTTATTTGTTTCTAAACTAATTAAGAAGACAAGACAAGACAAGACAAGACAAGACAAGACAAGACAAGACAAGACAAGACAAGACAAGACAAGACATGACAAGACAAAACAAGACAAAACAAGACAAGACAATTGTGACTGATTTGTTTTTAAATTAATTAAGAAGATAAGACAAGACAAAGCCAAATAGGAAAATACAAGACAAGACAATTGTGTTTGATTTGTTTTTAAATTAATATAGAAGATAAGACATGACATGACAAGACATGACAAAACAAAACAAGACAAGTCAAGACAAGACAAGACAAGACAAGACAAGACAAGACAAGACAAGACAAGACAAGACAAGACAAGACAGGACAAGACAAGACAAGACAAGACAAGACAAGACAAGACAAGGCAAGACAAGACAAGACATGACATGACAAAACAAGACAAAACAAGACAAAACAAGACAAGACAAGACAATTGTGTTTGATTTGTTTTTAAATTAATTAAGAAGATAAGACAAGGCCAGACAAGACAAGATACGACAAGACAAGACAAGACAAGACAAGACAAGACAAGACAAGACAAGACAAGACAAGACAAGGCAAGACAAGACAAGACAAGACAAGACAAGACAAGACAAGACAAGACAAGACAAGACAAGACAAGACAAGACATGACATGACAAAACAAGACAAAACAAGACAAAACAAGACAAGACAAGACAAGACAATTGTGATTGATTAGTTTTCAAATTAATTAAGAAGATAAGACAAGACAAAGCCAAACAGGAAAATACAAGACAAGACAATTGTGTTTAATTTGTTTTTAAATTAATTAAGAAGATAAGACAAAACAAGACATGACAAAACAAAACAAGACAAGTCAAAACAAGACAAGACAAGACAAGACAAGACAAGACAAGACAAGACAAGACAAGACAAGACAAGACAATTGTGTTTGATTTGTTTTTAAATTAATTGAGAAGATAAGACAAAACAAGACAAGACATGACATGACAAAACAAAACAAGACAAGACAAGACATTTTTTTTATTTGTTTCTAAACTAATTAAGAAGACAAGACAAGACAAGACAAGACAAGACAAGACAAGACAAGACAAGACATGACAAGACAAAACAAGACAAAACAAGACAAGACAATTGTGACTGATTTGTTTTTAAATTAATTAAGAAGATAAGACAAGACAAAACCAAACAGGAAAATACAAGACAAGACAATTGTGTTTGATTTGTTTTTAAATTAATATAGAAGATAAGACATGACATGACAAGACATGACAAAACAAAACAAGACAAGTCAAGACAAGACAAGACAAGACAAGACAAGACAAGACAAGACAAGACAAGACAAGACAAGACAAGACAAGACAAGACAAGACAAGACAAGACAAGACAAGACAAGACAAGACAAGACAAGACAAGACAAGACAAGACAAGACAAGACAAGACAAGACAAGACAAGACAAGACAAGACAAGACAAGACAAGACAATTGTGTTTGATTTGTTTTTAAATTAATTAAGAAGATAAGACAAAACAAGACAAGACATGACATGACAAGACATGACAAAACAAAACAAGACAAGTCAAGACAAGACAAGACAAGACAAGACAAGACAAGACAAGACAAGACAAGACAAGACAAGACAAGACAAGACAAGACAAGACAAGACAAGACAAGACAAGACAAGACAAGACAAGACAAGACAAGACAAGACAAGACAAGACAAGACAAGACAAGACAAGACAAGACAAGACAAGACAAGACAAGACAAGACAAGACAAGACAAGACAAGACAAGACAAGACAAGACAAGACAAGACAAGACAAGACAAGACAAGACAAGACAAGACAAGACAAAACAAGACAAGACAAGACAAGACAAGACAAGACAAGACAAGACAAGACAAGACAAGACAAGACAAGACAAGACAAGACAAGACAAGACAAGACAAGACAAGACAAGACAAGACAAGACAAGACAAGACAAGACAAGACAAGACAAGACAAGACAAGACAAGACAAGACAAGACAAGACAAGACAAGACAAGACAAGACAAGACAAGACAAGACAAGACAAGACAAGACAAGACAAGACAAGACAAGACAAGACAAGACAAGACAAGACAAGACAAGACAAGACAAGACAAGACAAGACAAGACAAGACAAGACAAGACAAGACAAGACAAGACAAGACAAGACAAGACAAGACAAGACAAGACAAGACAAGACAAGACAAGACAAGACAAGACATGACAAGACAAAACAAGACAAAACAAGACAAGACAAGACAATTGTGACTGATTTGTTTTTAAATTAATTAAGAAGATAAGACAAGACAAAGCCAAACAGGAAAATACAAGACAAGACAAGACAATTGTGTTTGATTTGTTTTTAAATTAATTAAGAAGATAAGACAAAACAAGACAAGACATGACATGACAAGACATGACAAAACAAACCAAGACAAGTCAAGACAAGACAAGACAAGACAAGACAAGACAAGACAAGACAAGACAAGACAATACAAGACAATTGTGTTTGATTTGTTTTTAAATTAATTAAGAAGATAAGACAAAACAAGACAAGACATGACATGACAAGACATGACAAAACAAAACAAGACAAGTCAAGACAAGACAAGACAAGACAAGACAAGACAAGACAAGACAAGACAAGACAAGACAAGACAAGACAAGACAAGACAAGACAAGACAAGACAAGACAAGACAAGACAAGACAAGACAAGTCAAGACAAGACAAGACAAGACAAGACAAGACAAGACAAGACAAGACAAGACAAGACCAGACAAGACAAGACAAGACAAGACAAGACAAGACAAGACAAGACAAGACAAGACAAGACAAGACAAGACAAGACAAGACAAGACAAGACAAGACAAGACAAGACAAGACAAGACAAGACAAGACATGACAAGACAAAACAAGACAAAACAAGACAAGACAAGACAATTGTGACTGATTTGTTTTTAAATTAATTAAGAAGATAAGACAAGACAAAGCCAAACAGGAAAATACAAGACAAGACAAGACAATTGTGTTTGATTTGTTTTTAAATTAATTAAGAAGATAAGAGAAGACAAGACAAGACATGACATGACAAGACATGACAAAACAAACCAAGACAAGTCAAGACAAGACAAGACAAGACAAGACAAGACAAGACAAGATAAGACAAAACAAGACAAGACATGACATGACAAGACATGACAAAACAAAACAAGACAAGTCAAGCCAAGCCAAGACAAGACAAGACAAGACAAGACAAGACAAGACAAGACAAGACAAGACAAGACAATACAAGACAATTGTGTTTGATTTGTTTTTAAATTAATTAAGAAGATAAGACAAAACAAGACAAGACATGACATGACAAGACATGACAAAACAAAACAAGACAAGTCAAGACAAGACAAGACAAGACAAGACAAGACAAGACAAGACAAGACAAGACAAGACAAGACAAGACAAGACAAGACAAGACAAGACAAGACAAGACAAGACAAGACAAGACAAGACAAGACAAGACAAGACAAGACAAGACAAGACAAGACAAGACAAGACAAGACAAGACAAGACAAGACAAGACAAGACAAGACAAGACAAGACAAGACAAGACAAGACAAGACAATTGTGTTTGATTTGTTTTTAAATTAATTAAGAAGATAAGACAAAACAAGAGAAGACATGACATGACAAGACATGACAAAACAAAACAAGACAAGACATTTTTTTTATTTGTTTCTAAACTAATTAAGAAGACAAGACAGGACAAGACAAGACAAGACATGACAAGACATGACAAGACATGACAAGACATGACAAGACAAAACAAGACAAGACAAGACAATTGTGTTTGATTTGTTTTTAAATTAATTAAGAAGATAAGACAAGACAATTCGAAACAGGAAAATACAAGACAAGACGAGACAGTTGTGTTTGATTTGCTTTTAAATTAATTAAGAAGATAAGACAAGACAAGACAAGACCAGACAAGAAAAGACGAGACACGAAAAGACAAGACAAGACAAGACAAGACCAGACAAGAAAAGACAAGACACGAAAAGACAAGACAAGACAAGACATTTTTTTTTATTTGTTTCTAAACTAATTAAGAAGACAAGACAAGACAAGAGAAGACAAGAAAGACATGACAAGACAAAACAAGACAAGACAAGACAAGACAATTGTGTTTGATTTGTTTTTTTAATTAATTAAGAAGATAAGACAAGACAAGGCGAAACAGGAAAATACAAGACAAGACAATTGTGTTTGATTTGTTTTTAAATTAATTAAGAAGATAAGACAAAACAAGAGAAGACATGACATGACAAGACATGACAAAACAAAACAAGACAAGACATTTTTTTTATTTGTTTCTAAACTAATTAAGAAGACAAGACAAGACAAGAGAAGACAAGACAAGACATGACAAGACAAAACAAGACAAGACAAGACAAGACAAGACAATTGTGTTTGATTTGTTTTTTAATTAATTAAGAAGATAAGACAAGACAAGGCGAAACAGGAAAATACAAGACAAGACAAGACAATTGTGTTTGATTTGTTTTTGAATTAATTAAGAAGATAAGACAAAACAAGTCAAGACATGACAAGACATGACATGACAAGACATGACAAGACAAGACAAGACAAGACATGACAAAACAAAACAAGACAAGTCAAGACAAGACAAGACAAGACAAGACAAGACAAGACAAGACAAGACAAGACAAGACAAGACAAGACAAGACAAGACAAGACAAGACAAGACAAGACAAGACAAGACAAGACAAGACAAGACAAGACAAGACAAGACAAGACAAGACAAGACAAGACAAGACAAGACAAGACAAGACAAGACAAGACAAGACAAGACAAGACAAGACAAGACAAGACAAGACAAGACAAGACAAGACAAGACAAGACAAGACAAGACAAGACAAGACAAGACAAGACAAGACAATTGTGTTTGATTTGTTTTTAAATTAATTAAGAAGATAAGACAAAACAAGAGAAGACATGACATGACAAGACATGACAAAACAAAACAAGACAAGACATTTTTTTTATTTGTTTCTAAACTAATTAAGAAGACAAGACAGGACAAGACAAGACAAGACATGACAAGACATGACAAGACAAAACAAGACAAGACAAGACAATTGTGTTTGATTTGTTTTTAAATTAATTAAGAAGATAAGACAAGACAAGGCGAAACAGGAAAATACAAGACAAGACGAGACAGTTGTGTTTGATTTGCTTTTAAATTAATTAAGAAGATAAGACAAGACAAGACAAGACCAGACAAGAAAAGACGAGACACGAAAAGACAAGACAAGACAAGACAAGACCAGACAAGAAAAGACAAGACACGAAAAGACAAGACAAGACAAGACATTTTTTTTTATTTGTTTCTAAACTAATTAAGAAGACAAGACAAGACAAGAGAAGACAAGACAAGACATGACAAGACAAAACAAGACAAGACAAGACAAGACAATTGTGTTTGATTTGTTTTTTTAATTAATTAAGAAGATAAGACAAGACAAGGCGAAACAGGAAAATACAAGACAAGACAATTGTGTTTGATTTGTTTTTAAATTAATTAAGAAGATAAGACAAAACAAGAGAAGACATGACATGACAAGACATGACAAAACAAAACAAGACAAGACATTTTTTTTATTTGTTTCTAAACTAATTAAGAAGACAAGACAAGACAAGAGAAGACAAGACAAGACATGACAAGACAAAACAAGACAAGACAAGACAAGACAAGACAATTGTGTTTGATTTGTTTTTTAATTAATTAAGAAGATAAGACAAGACAAGGCGAAACAGGAAAATACAAGACAAGACAAGACAATTGTGTTTGATTTGTTTTTAAATTAATTAAGAAGATAAGACAAAACAAGTCAAGACATGACAAGACATGACATGACAAGACATGACAAGACAAGACAAGACAAGACAAGACAAGACAAGACAAGACAAGACAAGACAAGACAAGACAAGACAAGACAAGACAAGACAAGACAAGACAAGACAAGACAAGACATGACAAGACAAAACAAGACAAAACAAGACAAGACAAGACAATTGTGACTGATTTGTTTTTAAATTAATTAAGAAGATAAGACAAGACAAAGCCAAACAGGAAAATACAAGACAAGACAAGACAATTGTGTTTGATTTGTTTTTAAATTAATTAAGAAGATAAGACAAAACAAGACAAGACATGACATGACAAGACATGACAAAACAAACCAAGACAAGTCAAGACAAGACAAGACAAGACAAGACAAGACAAGACAAGATAAGACAAAACAAGACAAGACATGACATGACAAGACATGACAAAACAAAACAAGACAAGTCAAGCCAAGCCAAGACAAGACAAGACAAGACAAGACAAGACAAGACAAGACAAGACAATACAAGACAATTGTGTTTGATTTGTTTTTAAATTAATTAAGAAGATAAGACAAAACAAGACAAGACATGACATGACAAGACATGACAAAACAAAACAAGACAAGTCAAGACAAGACAAGACAAGACAAGACAAGACAAGACAAGACAAGACAAGACAAGACAAGACAAGACAAGACAAGACAAGACAAGACAAGACAAGACAAGACAAGACAAGACAAGACAAGACAAGACAAGACAAGACAAGACAAGACAAGACAAGACAAGACAAGACAAGACAAGACAAGACAAGACAAGACAAGACAAGACAAGACAAGACAAGACAAGACAATTGTGTTTGATTTGTTTTTAAATTAATTAAGAAGATAAGACAAAACAAGAGAAGACATGACATGACAAGACATGACAAAACAAAACAAGACAAGACATTTTTTTTATTTGTTTCTAAACTAATTAAGAAGACAAGACAGGACAAGACAAGACAAGACATGACAAGACATGACAAGACAAAACAAGACAAGACAAGACAAGACAAGACAAGACAAGACAAGACAAGACAAGACAAGACAAGACAAGACAAGACAAGACAAGACAAGACAAGACAAGACAAGACAAGACAAGACAAGACAAGACAAGACAAGACAAGACAAGACAAGACAAGACAAGACAAGACAAGACATGACAAGACAAAACAAGACAAAACAAGACAAGACAAGACAATTGTGACTGATTTGTTTTTAAATTAATTAAGAAGATAAGACAAGACAAAGCCAAACAGGAAAATACAAGACAAGACAAGACAATTGTGTTTGATTTGTTTTTAAATTAATTAAGAAGATAAGACAAGACAAGACAAGACATGACATGACAAGACATGACAAAACAAACCAAGACAAGTCAAGACAAGACAAGACAAGACAAGACAAGACAAGACAAGATAAGACAAAACAAGACAAGACATGACATGACAAGACATGACAAAACAAAACAAGACAAGTCAAGCCAAGCCAAGACAAGACAAGACAAGACAAGACAAGACAAGACAAGACAAGACAAGACAAGACAAGACAAGACAATACAAGACAATTGTGTTTGATTTGTTTTTAAATTAATTAAGAAGATAAGACAAAACAAGACAAGACATGACATGACAAGACATGACAAAACAAAACAAGACAAGTCAAGACAAGACAAGACAAGACAAGACAAGACAAGACAAGACAAGACAAGACAAGACAAGACAAGACAAGACAAGACAAGACAAGACAAGACAAGACAAGACAAGACAAGACAAGACAAGACAAGACAAGACAAGACAAGACAAGACAAGACAAGACAAGACAAGACAAGACAAGACAAGACAAGACAAGACAAGACAAGACAAGACAAGACAAGACAAGACAAGACAAGACAAGACAAGACAAGACAAGACAAGACAAGACAAGACAAGACAAGACAAGACAAGACAAGACAAGACAATTGTGTTTGATTTGTTTTTAAATTAATTAAGAAGATAAGACAAAACAAGAGAAGACATGACATGACAAGACATGACAAAACAAAACAAGACAAGACATTTTTTTTATTTGTTTCTAAACTAATTAAGAAGACAAGACAGGACAAGACAAGACAAGACATGACAAGACATGACAAGACAAAACAAGACAAGACAAGACAATTGTGTTTGATTTGTTTTTAAATTAATTAAGAAGATAAGACAAGACAATTCGAAACAGGAAAATACAAGACAAGACGAGACAGTTGTGTTTGATTTGCTTTTAAATTAATTAAGAAGATAAGACAAGACAAGACAAGACCAGACAAGAAAAGACGAGACACGAAAAGACAAGACAAGACAAGACAAGACCAGACAAGAAAAGACAAGACACGAAAAGACAAGACAAGACAAGACATTTTTTTTTATTTGTTTCTAAACTAATTAAGAAGACAAGACAAGACAAGAGAAGACAAGACAAGACATGACAAGACAAAACAAGACAAGACAAGACAAGACAATTGTGTTTGATTTGTTTTTTTAATTAATTAAGAAGATAAGACAAGACAAGGCGAAACAGGAAAATACAAGACAAGACAATTGTGTTTGATTTGTTTTTAAATTAATTAAGAAGATAAGACAAAACAAGAGAAGACATGACATGACAAGACATGACAAAACAAAACAAGACAAGACATTTTTTTTATTTGTTTCTAAACTAATTAAGAAGACAAGACAAGACAAGAGAAGACAAGACAAGACATGACAAGACAAAACAAGACAAGACAAGACAAGACAAGACAATTGTGTTTGATTTGTTTTTTAATTAATTAAGAAGATAAGACAAGACAAGGCGAAACAGGAAAATACAAGACAAGACAAGACAATTGTGTTTGATTTGTTTTTGAATTAATTAAGAAGATAAGACAAAACAAGTCAAGACATGACAAGACATGACATGACAAGACATGACAAGACAAGACAAGACAAGACAAGACATGACAAAACAAAACAAGACAAGTCAAGACAAGACAAGACAAGACAAGACAAGACAAGACAAGACAAGACAAGACAAGACAAGACAAGACAAGACAAGACAAGACAAGACAAGACAAGACAAGACAAGACAAGACAAGACAAGACAAGACAAGACAAGACAAGACAAGACAAGACAAGACAAGACAAGACAAGACAAGACAAGACAAGACAAGACAAGACAAGACAAGACAAGACAAGACAAGACAAGACAAGACAAGACAAGACAAGACAAGACAATTGTGTTTGATTTGTTTTTAAATTAATTAAGAAGATAAGACAAAACAAGAGAAGACATGACATGACAAGACATGACAAAACAAAACAAGACAAGACATTTTTTTTATTTGTTTCTAAACTAATTAAGAAGACAAGACAGGACAAGACAAGACAAGACATGACAAGACATGACAAGACAAAACAAGACAAGACAAGACAATTGTGTTTGATTTGTTTTTAAATTAATTAAGAAGATAAGACAAGACAAGGCGAAACAGGAAAATACAAGACAAGACGAGACAGTTGTGTTTGATTTGCTTTTAAATTAATTAAGAAGATAAGACAAGACAAGACAAGACCAGACAAGAAAAGACGAGACACGAAAAGACAAGACAAGACAAGACAAGACCAGACAAGAAAAGACAAGACACGAAAAGACAAGACAAGACAAGACATTTTTTTTTATTTGTTTCTAAACTAATTAAGAAGACAAGACAAGACAAGAGAAGACAAGACAAGACATGACAAGACAAAACAAGACAAGACAAGACAAGACAATTGTGTTTGATTTGTTTTTTTAATTAATTAAGAAGATAAGACAAGACAAGGCGAAACAGGAAAATACAAGACAAGACAATTGTGTTTGATTTGTTTTTAAATTAATTAAGAAGATAAGACAAAACAAGAGAAGACATGACATGACAAGACATGACAAAACAAAACAAGACAAGACATTTTTTTTATTTGTTTCTAAACTAATTAAGAAGACAAGACAAGACAAGAGAAGACAAGACAAGACATGACAAGACAAAACAAGACAAGACAAGACAAGACAAGACAATTGTGTTTGATTTGTTTTTTAATTAATTAAGAAGATAAGACAAGACAAGGCGAAACAGGAAAATACAAGACAAGACAAGACAATTGTGTATGATTTGTTTTTAAATTAATTAAGAAGATAAGACAAAACAAGTCAAGACATGACAAGACATGACATGACAAGACATGACAAGACAAGACAAGACAAGACAAGACAAGACAAGACAAGACAAGACAAGACAAGACAAGACAAGACAAGACAAGACAAGACAAGACAAGACAAGACAAGACAAGACAAGACAAGACAAGACAAGACAAGACAAGACAAGACAAGACAAGACAAGACAAGACAAGACAAGACAAGACAAGACAAGACAAGACAAGACAAGATAAGACAAGACAAGACAAGACAAGACAAGACAAGACAAGACAAGACAAGACAAGACAAGACAAGACAAGACAAGACAAGACAAGACAAGACAAGACAAGACAAGACAAGACATGACATGACAAAACAAGACAAAACAAGACAAAACAAGACAAGACAAGACAATTGTGTTTGATTTGTTTTTAAATTAATTAAGAAGATAAGACAAGGCCAGACAAGACAAGATACGACAAGACAAGACAAGACAAGACAAGACAAGACAAGACAAGACAAGACAAGACAAGACAAGACAAGACAAGACAAGACAAGACAAGACAAGACAAGACAAGACAAGACAAGACAAGACAAGACAAGACAAGACAAGACAAGACAAGACAAGACAAGACAAGACAAGACAAGACAAGACAAGACAAGACAAGACAAGACAAGACAAGACAAGACCAGACAAGAAAAGACAAGACACGAAAAGACAAGACAAGACAAGACATTTTTTTTTATTTGTTTCTAAACTAATTAAGAAGACAAGACAAGACAAGAGAAGACAAGACAAGACAAGACAAGACAAGACAAGACAAGACAAGACAAGACAAGACAAGACAAGACAAGACAAGACATGACAAGACAAAACAAGACAAAACAAGACAAGACAAGACAATTGTGACTGATTTGTTTTTAAATTAATTAAGAAGATAAGACAAGACAAAGCCAAACAGGAAAATACAAGACAAGACAAGACAATTGTGTTTGATTTGTTTTTAAATTAATTAAGAAGATAAGACAAAACAAGACAAGACATGACATGACAAGACATGACAAAACAAACCAAGACAAGTCAAGACAAGACAAGACAAGACAAGACAAGACAAGACAAGATAAGACAAAACAAGACAAGACATGACATGACAAGACATGACAAAACAAAACAAGACAAGTCAAGCCAAGCCAAGACAAGACAAGACAAGACAAGACAAGACAAGACAAGACAAGACAAGACAAGACAATACAAGACAATTGTGTTTGATTTGTTTTTAAATTAATTAAGAAGATAAGACAAAACAAGACAAGACATGACATGACAAGACATGACAAAACAAAACAAGACAAGTCAAGACAAGACAAGACAAGACAAGACAAGACAAGACAAGACAAGACAAGACAAGACAAGACAAGACAAGACAAGACAAGACAAGACAAGACAAGACAAGACAAGACAAGACAAGACAAGACAAGACAAGACAAGACAAGACAAGACAAGACAAGACAAGACAAGACAAGACAAGACAAGACAAGACAAGACAAGACAAGACAAGACAAGACAAGACAAGACAAGACAAGACAAGACAAGACAAGACAAGACAAGACAAGACAAGACAAGACAAGACAAGACAATTGTGTTTGATTTGTTTTTAAATTAATTAAGAAGATAAGACAAAACAAGAGAAGACATGACATGACAAGACATGACAAAACAAAACAAGACAAGACATTTTTTTTATTTGTTTCTAAACTAATTAAGAAGACAAGACAGGACAAGACAAGACAAGACATGACAAGACATGACAAGACAAAACAAGACAAGACAAGACAATTGTGTTTGATTTGTTTTTAAATTAATTAAGAAGATAAGACAAGACAAGGCGAAACAGGAAAATACAAGACAAGACGAGACAGTTGTGTTTGATTTGCTTTTAAATTAATTAAGAAGATAAGACAAGACAAGACAAGACCAGACAAGAAAAGACGAGACACGAAAAGACAAGACAAGACAAGACAAGACCAGACAAGAAAAGACAAGACACGAAAAGACAAGACAAGACAAGACATTTTTTTTTATTTGTTTCTAAACTAATTAAGAAGACAAGACAAGACAAGAGAAGACAAGACAAGACATGACAAGACAAAACAAGACAAGACAAGACAAGACAATTGTGTTTGATTTGTTTTTTTAATTAATTAAGAAGATAAGACAAGACAAGGCGAAACAGGAAAATACAAGACAAGACAATTGTGTTTGATTTGTTTTTAAATTAATTAAGAAGATAAGACAAAACAAGAGAAGACATGACATGACAAGACATGACAAAACAAAACAAGACAAGACATTTTTTTTATTTGTTTCTAAACTAATTAAGAAGACAAGACAAGACAAGAGAAGACAAGACAAGACATGACAAGACAAAACAAGACAAGACAAGACAAGACAAGACAATTGTGTTTGATTTGTTTTTTAATTAATTAAGAAGATAAGACAAGACAAGGCGAAACAGGAAAATACAAGACAAGACAAGACAATTGTGTTTGATTTGTTTTTAAATTAATTAAGAAGATAAGACAAAACAAGTCAAGACATGACAAGACATGACATGACAAGACATGACAAGACAAGACAAGACAAGACAAGACAAGACAAGACAAGACAAGACAAGACAAGACAAGACAAGACAAGACAAGACAAGACAAGACAAGACAAGACAAGACAAGACAAGACAAGACAAGACAAGACAAGACAAGACAAGACAAGACAAGACAAGACAAGACAAGACAAGACAAGACAAGACAAGACAAGACAAGACAAGACAAGACAAGACAAGACAAGACAAGACAAGACAAGACAAGACAAGACAAGACAAGATAAGACAAGACAAGACAAGACAAGACAAGACAAGACAAGACAAGACAAGACAAGACAAGACAAGACAAGACAAGACAAGACAAGACAAGACAAGACAAGACAAGACAAGACAAGACAAGACAAGACAAGACAAGACAAGACAAGACAAGACAAGACAAGACAAGACAAGACAAGACAAGACAAGACAAGACAAGACAAGACAAGACAAGACAAGACAAGACAAGACAAGACAAGACAAGACAAGACAAGACAAGACAAGACAAGACAAGACAAGACAAGACAAGACAAGACAAGACAAGACAAGACAAGACAAGACAAGACAAGACAAGACAAGATAAGACAAGACAAGACAAGACAAGACAAGACAAGACAAGACAAGACAAGACAAGACAAGACAAGACAAGACAAGACAAGACAAGACAAGACAAGACAAGACAAGACAAGACAAGACAAGACAAGACAAGACAAGACAAGACAAGACAAGACAAGACAAGACAAGACAAGACAAGACAAGACAAGACAAGACAAGACAAGACAAGACAAGACAAGACAAGACAAGACAAGACAAGACAAGACAAGACAAGACAAGACAAGACAAGACAAGACAAGACAAGACAATTGTGATTGATTTGTTTTCAAATTAATTAAGAAGATAAGACAAGACAAAGCCAAACAGGAAAATACAAGACAAGACAAGACAATTGTGTTTGATTTGTTTTTAAATTAATTAAGAAGATAAGACAAAACAAGACGAGACATGACATGACAAGACATGACAAAACAAAACAAGACATGTCAAGACAAGACAAGACAAGACAAGACAAGACAATTGTGTTTGATTTGTTTTTAAATTAATTGAGAAGATAAGACAAAACAATACAAGACATGACATGACAAAACAAAACAAGACAAGACATTTTTTTTTTTTGTTTCTAAACTAATTAAGAAGACAAGACAAGACAAGGCAAGACAAGACAAGACAAGACAAGACAAGACAAGACAAGACAAGACAAGACAAGACAAGACAAGACAAGACAAGACAAGACAAGACAAGACAAGACAAGACAAGACAAGACAAGACAAGACAAGACAAGACAAGACAAGACAAGACAAGACAAGACAAGACAAGACAATACAAGACAAGACAAGACAAGACAAGACAAGACAAGACAAGACAAGACAAGACAAGACAAGACAAGACAAGACAAGACAAGACAAGACAAGACAAGACAAGACAAAACAAGACAAGACATGACATGACAAGACATGACAAAACAAAACAAGACAAGTCAAGACAAGACAAGACAAGACAAGACAAGACAAGACAAGACAAGACAAGACAAGACAAGACAAGACAAGACAAGACAAGACAAGACAAGACAAGACAAGACAAGACAAGACAAGACAAGACAAGACAAGACAAGACAAGACAAGACAAGACAAGACAAAACAAGACAAAACAAGACAAGACAAGACAATTGTGTTTGATTTGTTTTTAAATTAATTAAGAAGATAAGACAAGGCCAGACAAGACAAGATACGACAAGACAAGACAAGACAAGACAAGACAAGACAAGACAAGACAAGACAAGACAAGACAAGACAAGACATGACAAGACAAAACAAGACAAAACAAGACAAGACAATTGTGACTGATTTGTTTTTAAATTAATTAAGAAGATAAGACAAAGCCAAACAGGAAAATACAAGACAAGACAATTGTGTTTGATTTGTTTTTAAATTAATATAGAAGATAAGACATGACATGACAAGACATGACAAAACAAAACAAGACAAGTCAAGACAAGACAAGACAAGACAAGACAAGACAAGACAAGACAAGACAAGACAAGACAAGACAAGACAAGACAAGACAAGACAAGACAAGACAAGACAAGACAAGACAAGACAAGACAAGACAAGACAAGACAAGACAAGACAAGACAAGACAAGACAAGACAATTGTGTTTGATTTGTTTTTAAATTAATTAAGAAGATAAGACAAAACAAGACAAGACATGACATGACAAGACATGACAAAACAAAACAAGACAAGTCAAGACAAGACAAGACAAGACAAGACAAGACAAGACAAGACAAGACAAGACAAGACAAGACAAGACAAGACAAGACAAGACAAGACAAGACAAGACAAGACAAGACAAGACAAGACAAGACAAGACAAGACAAGACAAGACAAGACAAGACAAGACAAGACAAGACAAGACAAGACAAGACAAGACAAGACAAGACAAGACAAGACAAGACAAGACAAGACAAGACAAGACAAGACAAGACAAGACAAGACAAGACAAGACAAGACAAGACAAGACAAGACAAAACAAGACAAGACAAGACAAGACAAGACAAGACAAGACAAGACAAGACAAGACAAGACAAGACAAGACAAGACAAGACAAGACAAGACAAGACAAGACATGACAAGACAAAACAAGACAAAACAAGACAAAACAAGACAAGACAAGACAATTGTGACTGATTTGTTTTTAAATTAATTAAGAAGATAAGACAAGACAAAGCCAAACAGGAAAATACAAGACAAGACAAGACAATTGTGTTTGATTTGTTTTTAAATTAATTAAGAAGATAAGACAAAACAAGACAAGACATGACATGACAAGACATGACAAAACAAACCAAGACAAGTCAAGACAAGACAAGACAAGACAAGACAAGACAAGACAAGACAAGACAAGACAAGACAAGACAAGACAAGACAATACAAGACAATTGTGTTTGATTTGTTTTTAAATTAATTAAGAAGATAAGACAAAACAAGACAAGACATGACATGACAAGACATGACAAAACAAAACAAGACAAGTCAAGACAAGACAAGACAAGACAAGACAAGACAAGACAAGACAAGACAAGACAAGACAAGACAAGACAAGACAAGACAAGACAAGACAAGACAAGACAAGACAAGACAAGTCAAGACAAGACAAGACAAGACAAGACAAGACAAGACAAGACAAGACAAGACAAGACAAGACAAGACAAGACAAGACAAGACAAGACAAGACAAGACAAGACAAGACAAGACAAGACAAGACAAGACAAGACAAGACAAGACAAGACAAGACAAGACAAGACAAGACAAGACAAGACAAGACATGACAAGACAAAACAAGACAAAACAAGACAAGACAAGACAATTGTGACTGATTTGTTTTTAAATTAATTAAGAAGATAAGACAAGACAAAGCCAAACAGGAAAATACAAGACAAGACAAGACAATTGTGTTTGATTTGTTTTTAAATTAATTAAGAAGATAAGACAAAACAAGACAAGACATGACATGACAAGACATGACAAAACAAACCAAGACAAGTCAAGACAAGACAAGACAAGACAAGACAAGACAAGACAAGATAAGACAAAACAAGACAAGACATGACATGACAAGACATGACAAAACAAAACAAGACAAGTCAAGCCAAGCCAAGACAAGACAAGACAAGACAAGACAAGACAAGACAAGACAAGACAAGACAAGACAATACAAGACAATTGTGTTTGATTTGTTTTTAAATTAATTAAGAAGATAAGACAAAACAAGACAAGACATGACATGACAAGACATGACAAAACAAAACAAGACAAGTCAAGACAAGACAAGACAAGACAAGACAAGACAAGACAAGACAAGACAAGACAAGACAAGACAAGACAAGACAAGACAAGACAAGACAAGACAAGACAAGACAAGACAAGACAAGACAAGACAAGACAAGACAAGACAAGACAAGACAAGACAAGACAAGACAAGACAAGACAAGACAAGACAAGACAAGACAAGACAAGACAAGACAAGACAAGACAAGACAAGACAAGACAAGACAAGACAAGACAAGACAAGACAAGACAAGACAAGACAAGACAAGACAAGACAAGACAAGACAAGACAAGACAAGACAAGACAAGACAAGACAAGACAAGACAAGACAAGACAAGACAAGACAAGACAAGACAAGACAAGACAAGACAAGACAAGACAAGACAAGACAAGACAAGACAAGACAAGACAAGACAAGACAAGACAAGACAAGACAAGACAATTGTGTTTGATTTGTTTTTAAATTAATTAAGAAGATAAGACAAAACAAGAGAAGACATGACATGACAAGACATGACAAAACAAAACAAGACAAGACATTTTTTTTATTTGTTTCTAAACTAATTAAGAAGACAAGACAGGACAAGACAAGACAAGACATGACAAGACATGACAAGACAAAACAAGACAAGACAAGACAATTGTGTTTGATTTGTTTTTAAATTAATTAAGAAGATAAGACAAGACAAGGCGAAACAGGAAAATACAAGACAAGACGAGACAGTTGTGTTTGATTTGCTTTTAAATTAATTAAGAAGATAAGACAAGACAAGACAAGACCAGACAAGAAAAGACGAGACACGAAAAGACAAGACAAGACAAGACAAGACCAGACAAGAAAAGACAAGACACGAAAAGACAAGACAAGACAAGACATTTTTTTTTTATTTGTTTCTAAACTAATTAAGAAGACAAGACAAGACAAGAGAAGACAAGACAAGACATGACAAGACAAAACAAGACAAGACTAGACAAGACAATTGTGTTTGATTTGTTTTTTTAATTAATTAAGAAGATAAGACAAGACAAGGCGAAACAGGAAAATACAAGACAAGACAATTGTGTTTGATTTGTTTTTAAATTAATTAAGAAGATAAGACAAAACAAGAGAAGACATGACATGACAAGACATGACAAAACAAAACAAGACAAGACATTTTTTTTATTTGTTTCTAAACTAATTAAGAAGACAAGACAAGACAAGAGAAGACAAGACAAGACATGACAAGACAAAACAAGACAAGACAAGACAAGACAAGACAAGACAATTGTGTTTGATTTGTTTTTTAATTAATTAAGAAGATAAGACAAGACAAGGCGAAACAGGAAAATACAAGACAAGACAAGACAATTGTGTTTGATTTGTTTTTAAATTAATTAAGAAGATAAGACAAAACAAGTCAAGACATGACAAGACATGACATGACAAGACATGACAAGACAAGACAAGACAAGACAAGACAAGACAAGACAAGACAAGACAAGACAAGACAAGACAAGACAAGACAAGACAAGACAAGACAAGACAAGACAAGACAAGACAAGACAAGACAAGACAAGACAAGACAAGACAAGACAAGACAAGACAAGACAAGACAAGACAAGACAAGACAAGACAAGACAAGACAAGACAAGACAAGACAAGTCAAGACAAGACAAGTCAAGACAAGACAAGACAAGACAAGACAAGACAAGACAAAACAAGACAAGACAAGACAAGACAAGACAAGACAAGACAAGACAAGACAAGACAAGACAAGACAAGACAATTGTGATTGATTTGTTTTCAAATTAATTAAGAAGATAAGACAAGACAAGGCGAAACAGGAAAATACAAGACAAGACGAGACAGTTGTGTTTGATTTGCTTTTAAATTAATTAAGAAGATAAGACAAGACAAGACAAGACAAGACAAGACAAGACAAGACAAGACAAGACAAGACAAGACAAGACAAGACAAGACAAAACAAGAGAAGACATGACATGACAAGACATGACAAAACAAAACAAGACAAGACATTTTTTTTATTTGTTTCTAAACTAATTAAGAAGACAAGACAGGACAAGACAAGACAAGACAAGACATGACAAGACAAAACAAGACAAGACAAGACAATTGTGTTTGATTTGTTTTTAAATTAATTAAGAAGATAAGACAAGACAAGGCGAAACAGGAAAATACAAGACAAGACAAGAAAATTGTGTTTGATTTGCTTTTAAATTAATTAAGAAGATAAGACAAGACAAGACAAGACCAGACAAGAAAAGACAAGACACGAAAAGACAAGACAAGACAAGACAAGACAAGACAAGACAAGACAAGACAAGACAAGACAAGACAAGACAAGACAAGACAAGACAAGACAAGACAAGACAAGACAAGACAAGACAAGACAAGACAAGACAAGACAAGACAAGACAAGACAAGACAAGACAAGACAAGACAAGACAAGACAAGACAAGACAAGACAAGACAAGACAAGACAAGACAAGACAAGACAAGACAAGACAAGACAAGACAAGACAAGACAAGACAAGACAAGACAAGACAAGACAAGACAAGACAAGACAAGACAAGACAAGACAAGACAAGACAAGACAAGACAAGACCAGACAAGACAAGACAAGACAAGACAAGACAAGACAAGACAAGACAAGACAAGACAAGACAATTGTGTTTGATTTGTTTTTAAATTAATTAAGAAGATAAGACAAGACAAGGCGAAACAGGAAAATACAAGACAAGACAAGACAATTGTGTTTGATTTGCTTTTAAATTAATTAAGAAGATAAGACAAGACAAGACATGACAAGACAAAACAAGACAAGACAAGACAATTGTGTTTGATTTGTTTTTAAATTAATTAAGAAGATAAGACAAGACAAGGCGAAACAGGAAAATACAAGACAAGACAAGAAAATTGTGTTTGATTTGCTTTTAAATTAATTAAGAAGATAAGACAAGACAAGACAAGACCAGACAAGAAAAGACAAGACACGAAAAGACAAGACAAGACAAGACAAGACCAGACAAGAAAAGACAAGACACGAAAAGACAAGACAAGACAAGACAAGACAAGACAAGACAAGACAAGGCAAGACAAGACAAGACAAGACAAGACAATACAAGACAAGACAAGACAAGACAAGACAAGACAAGACAAGACAAGACAAGACAAGACAAGGCCAGACTGGAAAATACAAGACAAGACAATTGTGTTTGATTTGTTTTTAAATTAATTAAGAAGATAAGACAAAACAAGAGAAGACATGACATGACAAGACATGACAAAACAAAACAAGACAAGACATTTTTTTTTATTTGTTTCTAAACTAATTAAGAAGACAAGACAGGACAAGACAAGACAAGACAAGACATGACAAGACATGACAAGACAAAACAAGACAAGACAAGACAAGACAAGACAAGACAAGACAAGACAAAACAAAACAAGACAAGACATTTTTTTTATTTGTTTCTAAACTAATTAAGAAGACAAGACAGGACAAGACAAGACAAGACAAGACATGACAAGACATGACAAGACAAAACAAGACAAGACAAGACAATTGTGCTTGATTTGCTTTTAAATTAATTAAGAAGATAAGACAAGACAAGACAAGACAAGACAAGACAAGACAAGACAAGACAAGACAAGACAAGACAAGACAAGACAAGACAAGACAAGACAAGACAAGACAAGACAAGACAAGACAAGACAAAACAAAACAAGACAAGACATTTTTTTTATTTGTTTCTAAACTAATTAAGAAGACAAGACAGGACAAGACAAGACAAGACATGACATGACAAGACATGACAAGACAAAACAAGACAAGACAAGACAATTGTGCTTGATTTGTTTTTAAATTAATTAAGAAGATAAGACAAGACAAGGCGAAACAGGAAAATACAAGACAAGACAAGACAATTGTGTTTGATTTGCTTTTAAATTAATTAAGAAGATAAGACAAGACAAGACAAGACCAGACAAGAAAAGACAAGACACGAAAAGACAAGACAAGACAAGACAAGACAAGACAAGACCAGACAAGAAAAGACAAGACACGAAAAGACAAGACAAGACAAGACAAGACAAGACAAGACAAACTAATTAAGAAGACAAGACAGGACAAGACAAGACAAGACAAGACAAGACAAGACAAGACCAGACAAGACAAGACAAGACAAGACAAGACAAGACAAGACAAGACAAGACAAGTCAAGACAAGACAAGACAAGACAAGACAAGACAAGACAAGACAAGACAAGACAAGATAAGACAAGACAAGACAAGACAAGACAAGACAAGACAAGACAAGACAAGACAAGACAAGACAAAGCAAGACAAGACAAGACAAGACAAGACAAGACAAGACAAGACAAGACAAGACCAGACAAGACCAGACAAGACAAGACAAGACAAGACAAGACAAGACAAGACAAGACAAGACAAGACAAGACAAGACAAGACAAGACAAGACAAGACAAGACAAGACAAGACAAGACAAGACAAGACAAGACAAGACAAGACAAGACAAGACAAGACAAGACAAGACAAGACAAGACAAGACAAGACAAGACAAGACAAGACAAGACAAGACAAGACAAGACAAGACAAGACAAGACAAGACAAGACAAGACAAGACAAGACAAGACAAGACAAGACAAGACAAGACAAGACAAGACAAGACAAGACAAGACAAGACAAGACAAGACAAGACAAGACAAGACAAGACAAGACAAGACAAGACAAGACAAGACAAGACAAGACAAGACAAGACAAGACAAGACAAGACAAGACAAGACAAGACAAGACAAGACAAGACAAGACAAGACAAGACAAGACAAGACAAGACAAGACAAGACAAGACAAGACAAGACAAGACAAGACAAGACAAGACAAGACAAGACAAGACAAGACAAGACAATTGTGTTTGATTTGTTTTTAAATTAATTAAGAAGATAAGACAAAACAAGAGAAGACATGACATGACAAGACATGACAAAACAAAACAAGACAAGACATTTTTTTTATTTGTTTCTAAACTAATTAAGAAGACAAGACAGGACAAGACAAGACAAGACAAGACAAAACAAGACAAGACAAGACAATTGTGTTTGATTTGCTTTTAAATTAATTATGAAGATAAGACAAGACAAGACAAGACCAGACAAGAAAAGACGAGACACGAAAAGACAAGACAAGACAAGACAAGACAAGACAAGACAAGACATGACAAGACATGACAAGACAAAACAAGACAAGACAAGACAATTGTGTTTGATTTGTTTTTAAATTAATTAAGAAGATAAGACAAGACAAGGCGAAACAGGAAAATACAAGACAAGACAAGAAAATTGTGTTTGATTTGCTTTTAAATTAATTAAGAAGATAAGACAAGACAAGACAAGACCAGACAAGAAAAGACAAGACACGAAAAGACAAGACAAGACAAGACAAGACAAGACCAGACAAGAAAAGACAAGACACGAAAAGACAAGACAAGACAAGACAAGACAAGACAAGACAAGACAAGGCAAGACAAGACAAGACAAGACAAGACAAGACAAGACAAGACAAGGCCAGACTGGAAAATACAAGACAAGACAATTGTGTTTGATTTGTTTTTAAATTAATTAAGAAGATAAGACAAAACAAGAGAAGACATGACATGACAAGACATGACAAAACAAAACAAGACAAGACATTTTTTTTATTTGTTTCTAAACTAATTAAGAAGACAAGACAGGACAAGACATGACAAGACAAAACAAGACAAGACAAGACAATTGTGTTTGATTTGTTTTTAAATTAATTAAGAAGATAAGACAAGACAAGGCGAAACAGGAAAATACAAGACAAGACAAGACAATTGTGTTTGATTTGTTTTTAAATTAATTAAGAAGATAAGACAAAACAAGTCAAGACATGACATGACAAGACATGACAAAACAAAGACAAGACAAGACAAGACAAGACAAGACAAGACAAGACAAGACAAGACAAGACAAGACAAGACAAGACAAGACAAGACAAGACAAGACAAGACAAGACAAGACAAGACAAGACAAGACAAGACAAGACAAGACAAGACAAGACAAGACAAGACAAGACCAGGCAAGACAAGACAAGACAAGACAAGACAAGACAAGACAAGTCAAGACAAGACAAGACAAGACAAGACAAGACAAGACAAGACAAGACAAGACAAGACAAGACAAGACAAGACAAGACAATTGTGTTTGATTTGTTTTTAAATTAATTAAGAAGATAAGACAAAACAAGACAAGACATGACAAAACAAAACAAGACAAGTCAAGACATTTTTTTTATTTGTTTCTAAACTAATTAAGAAGAGAAGACAGGACAAGACAAGACAAGACAAGACAAGACAGGACTATTGTGTTTGATTTGCTTTTAAATTAATTAAGAAGATAAGACAAGACAAGACAAGACCAGACAAGAAAAGACAAGACACGAAAAGACAAGACAAGACAAGACAAGACCAGACAAGAAAAGACAAGACACGAAAAGACAAGACAAGACAAGACAAGACAAGGCAAGACAAGACAAGACAAGACAAGACAAGACAAGGCAAGACAAGGCCAGACTGGAAAATACAAGACAAGACAAGACAATTGTGTTTGATTTGTTTTTAAATTAATTAAGAAGATAAGACAAAACAAGAGAAGACATGACATGACAAGACATGACAAAACAAAACAAGACAAGACATTTTTTTTATTTGTTTCTAAACTAATTAAGAAGACAAGACAGGACAAGACAAGACAAGACAAGACATGACAAGACATGACAAGACAAAACAAGACAAGACAAGACAATTGTGCTTGATTTGTTTTTAAATTAATTAAGAAGATAAGACAAGACAAGGCGAAACAGGAAAATACAAGACAAGACAAGACAATTGTGTTTGATTTGCTTTTAAATTAATTAAGAAGATAAGACAAGACAAGACCAGACAAGAAAAGACAAGACACAAAAAGACAAGACAAGACAAGACAAGACAAGACCAGACAAGAAAAGACAAGACACGAAAAGACAAGACAAGACAAGACAAGACAAGACAAGACAAGACAAGACAAGACAAGACAAGACAAGACAAGACAAACTAATTAAGAAGACAAGACAGGACAAGACAAGACAAGACAAGACAAGACAAGACAAGACAAGACAAGACAAGACAAGACAAGACAAGACAAGACAAGACAAGACAAGGCAAGACAATACAAGACAAGACAAGACAAGACAAGACAAGACAAGACAAGACAAGACAAGACAAGACAAGACAAGACAAGACAAGACAAGACAAGACAAGACAAGACAAGACAAGACAAGACAAGACAAGACAAGACAAGACAAGACAAGACAAGACAAGACAAGACAAGACAAGACAAGACAAGACAAGACAAGGCAAGACAAGACAAGACAAGACAAGACAAGACAAGACAAGACAAGACAAGACAAGACAAGACAAGACAAGACAAGACAAGACAAGACAAGACAAGACAAGACAAGACAAGACAAGACAAGACAAGACAAGACAAGACAAGACAAGACAAGACAAGACAAGACAAGACAAGACAAGACAAGACAAGACAAGACAAGACAAGACAAGACAAGACTAGACAAGACAAGACAAGACAAGACAAGACAAGACAAGACAAGACAAGACAAGACAAGACAAGACAAGACAAGACAAGACAAGACAAGACAAGACAAGACAAGACAAGACAAGACAAGACAAGACAAGACAAGACAAGACAAGACAAGACAAGACAAGACAAGACAAAACAAAACAAGACAAGACATTTTTTTTATTTGTTTCTAAACTAATTAAGAAGACAAGACAGGACAAGACAAGACAAGACATGACATGACAAGACATGACAAGACAAAACAAGACAAGACAAGACAATTGTGCTTGATTTGTTTTTAAATTAATTAAGAAGATAAGACAAGACAAGGCGAAACAGGAAAATACAAGACAAGACAAGACAATTGTGTTTGATTTGCTTTTAAATTAATTAAGAAGATAAGACAAGACAAGACAAGACCAGACAAGAAAAGACAAGACACGAAAAGACAAGACAAGACAAGACAAGACAAGACAAGACCAGACAAGAAAAGACAAGACACGAAAAGACAAGACAAGACAAGACAAGACAAGACAAGACAAGACAAACTAATTAAGAAGACAAGACAGGACAAGACAAGACAAGACAAGACAAGACAAGACAAGACCAGACAAGACAAGACAAGACAAGACAAGACAAGACAAGACAAGACAAGACAAGTCAAGACAAGACAAGACAAGACAAGACAAGACAAGACAAGACAAGACAAGACAAGATAAGACAAGACAAGACAAGACAAGACAAGACAAGACTAGACAAGACAAGACAAGACAAGACAAAGCAAGACAAGACAAGACAAGACAAGACAAGACAAGACAAGACAAGACAAGACCAGACAAGACCAGACAAGACAAGACAAGACAAGACAAGACAAGACAAGACAAGACAAGACAAGACAAGACAAGACAAGACAAGACAAGACAAGACAAGACAAGACAAGACAAGACAAGACAAGACAAGACAAGACAAGACAAGACAAGACAAGACAAGACAAGACAAGACAAGACAAGACAAGACAAGACAAGACAAGACAAGACAAGACAAGACAAGACAAGACAAGACAAGACAAGACAAGACAAGACAAGACAAGACAAGACAAGACAAGACAAGACAAGACAAGACAAGACAAGACAAGACAAGACAAGACAAGACAAGACAAGACAAGACAAGACAAGACAAGACAAGACAAGACAAGACAAGACAAGACAAGACAAGACAAGACAAGACAAGACAAGACAAGACAAGACAAGACAAGACAAGACAAGACAAGACAAGACAAGACAAGACAAGACAATTGTGTTTGATTTGTTTTTAAATTAATTAAGAAGATAAGACAAAACAAGAGAAGACATGACATGACAAGACATGACAAAACAAAACAAGACAAGACATTTTTTTTATTTGTTTCTAAACTAATTAAGAAGACAAGACAGGACAAGACAAGACAAGACAAGACAAAACAAGACAAGACAAGACAATTGTGTTTGATTTGTTTTTAAATTAATTAAGAAGATAAGACAAGACAAGGCGAAACAGGAAAATACAAGACAAGACAAGACAATTGTGTTTGATTTGCTTTTAAATTAATTAAGAAGATAAGACAAGACAAGACAAGACCAGACAAGAAAAGACGAGACACGAAAAGACAAGACAAGACAAGACAAGACAAGACAAGACAAGACATGACAAGACATGACAAGACAAAACAAGACAAGACAAGACAATTGTGTTTGATTTGTTTTTAAATTAATTAAGAAGATAAGACAAGACAAGGCGAAACAGGAAAATACAAGACAAGACAAGAAAATTGTGTTTGATTTGCTTTTAAATTAATTAAGAAGATAAGACAAGACAAGACAAGACATGACAAGACATGACAAGACAAAACAAGACAAGACAAGACAATTGTGTTTGATTTGTTTTTAAATTAATTAAGAAGATAAGACAAGACAAGGCGAAACAGGAAAATACAAGACAAGACAAGAAAATTGTGTTTGATTTGCTTTTAAATTAATTAAGAAGATAAGACAAGACAAGACAAGACCAGACAAGAAAAGACAAGACACGAAAAGACAAGACAAGACAAGACAAGACAAGACCAGACAAGAAAAGACAAGACACGAAAAGACAAGACAAGACAAGACAAGACAAGACAAGACAAGGCAAGACAAGACAAGACAAGACAAGACAAGACAAGACAAGACAAGGCCAGACTGGAAAATACAAGACAAGACAATTGTGTTTGATTTGTTTTTAAATTAATTAAGAAGATAAGACAAAACAAGAGAAGACATGACATGACAAGACATGACAAAACAAAACAAGACAAGACATTTTTTTTATTTGTTTCTAAACTAATTAAGAAGACAAGACAGGACAAGACATGACAAGACAAAACAAGACAAGACAAGACAATTGTGTTTGATTTGTTTTTAAATTAATTAAGAAGATAAGACAAGACAAGGCGAAACAGGAAAATACAAGACAAGACAAGACAATTGTGTTTGATTTGTTTTTAAATTAATTAAGAAGATAAGACAAAACAAGTCAAGACATGACATGACAAGACATGACAAAACAAAGACAAGACAAGACAAGACAAGACAAGACAAGACAAGACAAGACAAGACAAGACAAGACAAGACAAGACAAGACAAGACAAGACAAGACAAGACAAGACAAGACAAGACAAGACAAGACAAGACAAGACAAGACAAGACAAGACAAGACAAGACAAGACAAGACAAGACAAGACAAGACAAGACAAGACCAGGCAAGACAAGACAAGACAAGACAAGACAAGACAAGACAAGTCAAGAAAAGACAAGACAAGACAAGACAAGACAAGACAAGACAAGACAAGACAAGACAAGACAAGACAATTGTGTTTGATTTGTTTTTAAATTAATTAAGAAGATAAGACAAAACAAGACAAGACATGACAAAACAAAACAAGACAAGTCAAGACATTTTTTTTATTTGTTTCTAAACTAATTAAGAAGAGAAGACAGGACAAGACAAGACAAGACAAGACAAGACAGGACTATTGTGTTTGATTTGCTTTTAAATTAATTAAGAAGATAAGACAAGACAAGACAAGACCAGACAAGAAAAGACAAGACACGAAAAGACAAGACAAGACAAGACAAGACCAGACAAGAAAAGACAAGACACGAAAAGACAAGACAAGACAAGACAAGACAAGGCAAGACAAGACAAGACAAGACAAGACAAGACAAGGCAAGACAAGGCCAGACTGGAAAATACAAGACAAGACAAGACAATTGTGTTTGATTTGTTTTTAAATTAATTAAGAAGATAAGACAAAACAAGAGAAGACATGACATGACAAGACATGACAAAACAAAACAAGACAAGACATTTTTTTTATTTGTTTCTAAACTAATTAAGAAGACAAGACAGGACAAGACAAGACAAGACAAGACATGACAAGACATGACAAGACAAAACAAGACAAGACAAGACAATTGTGCTTGATTTGTTTTTAAATTAATTAAGAAGATAAGACAAGACAAGGCGAAACAGGAAAATACAAGACAAGACAAGACAATTGTGTTTGATTTGCTTTTAAATTAATTAAGAAGATAAGACAAGACAAGACCAGACAAGAAAAGACAAGACACAAAAAGACAAGACAAGACAAGACAAGACAAGACAAGACCAGACAAGAAAAGACAAGACACGAAAAGACAAGACAAGACAAGACAAGACAAGACAAGACAAGACAAGACAAGACAAGACAAGACAAGACAAGACAAACTAATTAAGAAGACAAGACAGGACAAGACAAGACAAGACAAGACAAGACAAGACAAGACAAGACAAGACAAGACAAGACAAGACAAGACAAGACAAGACAAGACAAGACAATACAAGACAAGACAAGACAAGACAAGACAAGACAAGACAAGACAAGACAAGACAAGACAAGACAAGACAAGACAAGACAAGACAAGACAAGACAAGACAAGACAAGACAAGACAAGACAAGACAAGACAAGACAAGACAAGACAAGACAAGACAAGACAAGACAAGACAAGACAAGACAAGACAAGACAAGACAAGACAAGACAAGACAAGACAAGACAAGACAAGACAAGACAAGACAAGACAAGACAAGACAAGACAAGACAAGACAAGACAAGACAAGACAAGACAAGACAAGACAAGACAAGACAAGACAAGACAAGACAAGACAAGACAAGACAAGACAAGACAAGACAAGACAAGACAAGACAAGACAAGACAAGACAAGACAAGACAAGACAAGACAAGACAAGACAAGACAAGACAAGACAAGACAAGACAAGACAAGACAAGACAAGACAAGACAAGACAAGACAAGACAAGACAAGACAAGACAAGACAAGACAAGACAAGACAAGACAAGACAAGACAAGACAAGACAAGACAAGACAAGACAAGACAAGACAAGACAAGACAAGACAAGACAAGACAAGACAAGACAAGACAAGACAAGACAAGACAAGACAAGACAAGACAAGACAAGACAAGACAAGACAAGACAAGACAAGACAATTGTGTTTGATTTGTTTTTAAATTAATTAAGAAGATAAGACAAAACAAGACAAGACATGACAAAACAAAACAAGACAAGTCAAGACATTTTTTTTATTTGTTTCTAAACTAATTAAGAAGAGAAGACAGGACAAGACAAGACAAGACAAGACAAGACCAGACAAGAAAAGACAAGACACGAAAAGACAAGACAAGACAAGACAAGACCAGACAAGAAAAGACAAGACACGAAAAGACAAGACAAGACAAGACAAGACAAGGCAAGACAAGACAAGACAAGACAAGACAAGACAAGGCAAGACAAGGCCAGACTGGAAAATACAAGACAAGACAAGACAATTGTGTTTGATTTGTTTTTAAATTAATTAAGAAGATAAGACAAAACAAGAGAAGACATGACATGACAAGACATGACAAAACAAAACAAGACAAGACATTTTTTTATTTGTTTCTAAACTAATTAAGAAGACAAGACAGGACAAGACAAGACAAGACAAGACATGACAAGACAAAACAAGACAAAACAAGACAAGACAAGACAATTGTGCTTGATTTGTTTTTAAATTAATTAAGAAGATAAGACAAGACAAGGCGAAACAGGAAAATACAAGACAAGACAAGACAATTGTGTTTGATTTGCTTTTAAATTAATTAAGAAGATAAGACAAGACAAGACAAGACCAGACAAGAAAAGACAAGACACGAAAAGACAAGACAAGACAAGACAAGACCAGACACGAAAAGACAAGACAAGACAAGACAAGACAAGACAAGACAAGACAAGACAAGACAAGACAAGACAAGACAAGACAAGACCAGACAAGAAAAGACAAGACACGAAAAGACAAGACAAGACAAGACAAGACAAGACCAGACAAGAAAAGACAAGACACGAAAAGACAAGACAAGACAAGACAATTGTGTTTGATTTGTTTTTAAATTAATTAAGAAGATAAGACAAAACAAGACAAGACATGACAAAACAAAACAAGACAAGTCAAGACATTTTTTTTATTTGTTTCTAAACTAATTAAGAAGAGAAGACAGGACAAGACAAGACAAGACAAGACAAGACAGGACTATTGTGTTTGATTTGCTTTTAAATTAATTAAGAAGATAAGACAAGACAAGACAAGACCAGACAAGAAAAGACAAGACACGAAAAGACAAGACAAGACAAGACAAGACCAGACAAGAAAAGACAAGACACGAAAAGACAAGACAAGACAAGACAAGACAAGACAAGGCAAGACAAGACAAGACAAGACAAGACAAGACAAGGCAAGACAAGGCAAGACAAGGCCAGACTGGAAAATACAAGACAAGACAAGACAATTGTGTTTGATTTGTTTTTAAATTAATTAAGAAGATAAGACAAAACAAGAGAAGACATGACATGACAAGACATGACAAAACAAAACAAGACAAGACATTTTTTTTATTTGTTTCTAAACTAATTAAGAAGACAAGACAGGACAAGACAAGACAAGACAAAACAAGACAAGACAAGACAATTGTGCTTGATTTGTTTTTAAATTAATTAAGAAGATAAGACAAGACAAGGCGAAACAGGAAAATACAAGACAAGACAAGACAATTGTGTTTGATTTGCTTTTAAATTAATTAAGAAGATAAGACAAGACAAGACAAGACCAGACAAGAAAAGACAAGACACGAAAAGACAAGACAAGACAAGACAAGACAAGACAAGACAAGACAAGACAAGACAAGACAAGACAAGACAAGACAAGACAAGACAAGACAAGACAAGACAAGACAAGACAAGACAAGACAAGACAAGACAAGACAAGACAAGACAAGACAAGACAAGACAAGACAAGACAAGACAAGACAAGACAAGACAAGACAAGACAAGACAAGACAAGACAAGAAAAGACAAGACACGAAAAGACAAGACAAGACAAGACAAGACAAGACAAGACAAGACAAGACAAGGCAAGACAAGGCCAGACTGGAAAATACAAGACAAGACAAGACAATTGTGTTTGATTTGTTTTTAAATTAATTAAGAAGATAAGACAAAACAAGAGAAGACATGACATGACAAGACATGACAAAACAAAACAAGACAAGACATTTTTTTTATTTGTTTCTAAACTAATTAAGAAGACAAGACAGGACAAGACAAGACAAAACAAGACAAGACAAGACAATTGTGCTTGATTTGTTTTTAAATTAATTAAGAAGATAAGACAAGACAAGGCGAAACAGGAAAATACAAGACAAGACAAGACAATTGTGTTTGATTTGCTTTTAAATTAATTAAGAAGATAAGACAAGACAAGACAAGACAAGACAAGACAAGACAAGACAAGACAAGACAAGACAAGACAAGACAAGACAAGACAAGACAATTGTGTTTGATTTGTTTATAAATTAATTAAGAAGATAAGACAAGACAAGGCCAAACAGGAATATACAAGACAAGACAAGACAATTGTGTTTGATTTGTTTTTAAATTAATTAAGATGATAAGACAAAACAAGACAAGATATGACAAAACAAAACAAGACAAGTCAAGACATTTTTTTTAATTCTTTCTAAACTAATTAAGAAGAGAAGACAGGACAAGACAAGACAAGACAAGACACGAAAAGACAAGACAAGACAAGACAAGACCAGACAAGAAAAGACAAGACACGAAAAGACAAGACAAGACAAGACAAGACAAGACAAGGCAAGACAAGACAAGACAAGACAAGACAAGGCAAGACAAGGCCAGACTGGAAAATACAAGACAAGACAAGACAATTGTGTTTGATTTGTTTTTAAATTAATTAAGAAGATAAGACAAAACAAGAGAAGACATGACATGACAAGACATGACAAAACAAAACAAGACAAGACATTTTTTTTATTTGTTTCTAAACTAATTAAGAAGACAAGACAGGACAAGACAAGACAAGACAAAACAAGACAAGACAAGACAATTGTGCTTGATTTGTTTTTAAATTAATTAAGAAGATAAGACAAGACAAGGCGAAACAGGAAAATACAAGACAAGACAAGACAATTGTGTTTGATTTGCTTTTAAATTAATTAAGAAGATAAGACAAGACAAGACAAGACCAGACAAGAAAAGACAAGACACGAAAAGACAAGACAAGACAAGACAAGACAAGACAAGACAAGACAAGACAAGACAAGACAAGACAAGACAAGACAAGACAAGACAAGACAAGACAAGACAAGACAAGACAAGACAAGACAAGACAAGACAAGACAAGACAAGACAAGACAAGACAAGACAAGACAAGACCAGACAAGACAAGACAAGGCAAGACAAGACAAGACAAGACAAGACAAGACAAGACAAGACAAGACAATTGTGTTTGATTTGTTTATAAATTAATTAAGAAGATAAGACAAGACAAGGCCAAACAGGAATATACAAGACAAGACAAGACAATTGTGTTTGATTTGTTTTTAAATTAATTAAGAAGATAAGACAAAACAAGACAAGATATGACAAAACAAAACAAGACAAGTCAAGACATTTTTTTTATTTCTTTCTAAACTAATTAAGAAGAGAAGACAGGACAAGACAAGACAAGACAAGACACGAAAAGACAAGACAAGACAAGACAAGACCAGACAAGAAAAGACAAGACACGAAAAGACAAGACAAGACAAGACAAGACAAGACAAGGCAAGACAAGACAAGACAAGACAAGACAAGACAAGGCAAGACAAGGCCAGACTGGAAAATACAAGACAAGACAAGACAATTGTGTTTGATTTGTTTTTAAATTAATTAAGAAGATAAGACAAAACAAGAGAAGACATGACATGACAAGACATGACAAAACAAAACAAGACAAGACATTTTTTTTATTTGTTTCTAAACTAATTAAGAAGACAAGACAGGACAAGACAAGACAAGACAAAACAAGACAAGACAAGACAATTGTGCTTGATTTGTTTTTAAATTAATTAAGAAGATAAGACAAGACAAGGCGAAACAGGAAAATACAAGACAAGACAAGACAATTGTGTTTGATTTGCTTTTAAATAAATTAAGAAGATAAGACAAGACAAGACAAGACCAGACAAGAAAAGACAAGACACGAAAAGACAAGACAAGACAAGACAAGACAAGACAAGACAAGACAAGACAAGACAAGACAAGACAAGACAAGACAAGACAAGACAAGACAAGACAAGACAAGACAAGACAAGACAAGACAAGACAAGACAAGACAAGACAAGACAAGACAAGACAAGACAAGACAAGACAAGACAAGACAAGACAAGACAAGACAAGACAAGACAAGACAAGACAAGACAAGACAAGACAAGACAAGACAAGACAAGACAAGACAAGACAAGACAAGACAAGACAAGACAAGACAAGACAAGACAAGACAAGACAAGACAAGACAAGACAAGACAAGACAAGACAAGACAAGACAAGACAAGACAAGACAAGAAAAGACAAGACACGAAAAGACAAGACAAGACAAGACAAGACAAGACAAGACAAGACAAGACAAGACAAGACAAGGCAAGACAATTGTGTTTGATTTGTTTTTAAATTAATTAAGAAGATAAGACAAAACAAGAGAAGGCATGACATGACAAGACATGACAAAACAAAACAAGACAAGACATTTTTTTTATTTGTTTCTAAACTAATTAAGAAGACAAGACAGGACAAGACAAGACAAAACAAGACAAGACAAGACAATTGTGCTTGATTTGTTTTTAAATTAATTAAGAAGATAAGACAAAACAAGAGAAGGCATGACATGACAAGACATGACAAAACAAAACAAGACAAGACATTTTTTTTATTTGTTTCTAAACTAATTAAGAAGACAAGACAGGACAAGACAAGACAAAACAAGACAAGACAAGACAATTGTGCTTGATTTGTTTTTAAATTAATTAAGAAGATAAGACAAGACAAGGCGAAACAGGAAAATACAAGACAAGACAAGACAATTGTGTTTGATTTGCTTTTAAATTAATTAAGAAGATAAGACAAGACAAGACAAGACAAGACAAGACAAGACAAGACAAGACAAGACAAGACCAGACAAGACAAGACAAGACAAGACAAGACAAGACAAGACAAGACAAGACAAGACAAGACAAGACAAGACAAGACAAGACAAGACAAGACAAGACAAGACAAGACAAGACAAGACAAGACAAGACAAGACAAGACAAGACAAGACAAGACAATACAAGACAAGACAAGACAAGACAAGACAAGACAAGACAATTGTGTTTGATTTGTTTATAAATTAATTAAGAAGATAAGACAAGACAAGGCCAAACAGGAATATACAAGACAAGACAAGACAATTGTGTTTGATTTGTTTTTAAATTAATTTAGAAGATTAGACAAAACAAGACAAGATATGACAAAACAAAACAAGACAAGTCAAGACATTTTTTTTATTTCTTTCTAAACTAATTAAGAAGAGAAGACAGGACAAGACAAGACAAGACAAGACAAGACAGGACTATTGTGTTTGATTTGCTTTTAAATTAATTAAGAAGATAAGACAAGACAAGACAAGACCAGACAAGAAAAGACAAGACACGAAAAGACAAGACAAGACAAGACAAGACCAGACAAGAAAAGACAAGACACGAAAAGACAAGACAAGACAAGACAAGACAAGACAAGGCAAGACAAGGCCAGACTGGAAAATACAAGACAAGACAAGACAATTGTGTTTGATTTGTTTTTAAATTAATTAAGAAGATAAGACAAAACAAGAGAAGACATGACATGACAAGACATGACAAAACAAAACAAGACAAGACATTTTTTTTATTTGTTTCTAAACTAATTAAGAAGACAAGACAGGACAAGACAAGACAAGACAAGACAAGACATGACAAGACATGACAAGACAAAACAAGACAAGACAAGACAATTGTGTTTGATTTGTTTTTAAATTAATTAAGAAGATAAGACAAGACAAGGCGAAACAGGAAAACACAAGACAAGACAAGACAATTGTGTTTGATTTGCTTTTAAATTAATTAGGAAGATAAGACAAGACAAGACAAGACCAGACAAGAAAAGAGAAGACACGAAAAGACAAGACAAGACAAGACAAGACAAGACAAGACCAGGCAAGAAAAGACAAGACACGAAAAGACAAGACAAGACAAGACAAGACAAGACAAGACAAGACAAGACAAGACAAGACAAGACAAGACAAGACAAGACAAGACAAGACAAGACAAGACAAGACAAGACAAGACAAGACAAGACAAGACAAGACAAGACAAGACAAGACAAGACAAGACAAGACAAGACAAGACAAGACAAGACAAGACAAGACAAGACAAGACAAGACAAGACAAGACAAGACAAGACAAGACAAGACAAGACAAGACAAGACAAGACAAGACCAGACAAGGAAAGACAAGACACGAAAAGACAAGACAAGACAAGACAAGACAAGACCAGACAAGAAAAGACAAGACACGAAAAGACAAGACAAGGCAAAACAAGACAAGACAAGACAAGACAAGACAAGACAAGGCAAGACAAGGCCAGACTGGAAAATACAAGACAAGACAAGACAATTGTGTTTGATTTGTTTTTAAATTAATTAAGAAGATAAGACAAAACAAGAGAAGACATGACATGACAAGACATGACAAAACAAAACAAGACAAGACATTTTTTTTATTTGTTTCTAAACTAATTAAGAAGACAAGACAGGACAAGACAAGACAACACAAGACATGACAAGACATGACAAGACAAAACAAGACAAGACAAGACAATTGTGTTTGATTTGTTTTTAAATTAATTAAGAAGACAAGACAAGACAAGACCAGACAAGAAAAGACAAGACACGAAAAGACAAGACAAGACAAGACAAGGCCAGACTGGAAAATACAAGACAAGACAAGACAATTGTGTTTGATTTGTTTTTAAATTAATTAAGAAGATAAGACAAAACAAGAGAAGACATGACATGACAAGACATGACAAAACAAAACAAGACAAGACATTTTTTTTATTTGTTTCTAAACTAATTAAGAAGACAAGACAGGACAAGACAAGACAAGACAAGACAAGACAAGACAAGACAAGACAAGACAAGACAAGTCAAGACAAGACAAGACAAGACAAGACAAGACAAGACAAGACAAGACAAGACAAGATAAGACAAGACAAGACAAGACAAGACAAGACAAGACAAGACAAGACAAGACAAGACAAGACAAGACAAGACAAGGCAAGACAAGACAAGACAAGACAAGACAAGACAAGACAAGACAAGACAAGACAAGGCCAGACTGGAAAATACAAGACAAGACAAGACAATTGTGTTTGATTTGTTTTTAAATTAATTAAGAAGATAAGACAAAACAAGAGAAGACATGACATGACAAGACATGACAAAACAAAACAAGACAAGACATTTTTTTTATTTGTTTCTAAACTAATTAAGAAGACAAGACAGGACAAGACAAGACAAGACAAGACAAGATAAGACAAGACATGACAAGACATGACAAAACAAAACAAGACAAGACATTTTTTTTTATTTGTTTCTAAACTAATTAAGAAGACAAGACAGGACAAGACAAGACAAGACAAGACAAGACAAGACAAGACATGACAAGACATGACAAGACATGACAAGACAAAACAAGACAAGACAAGACAATTGTGTTTGATTTGTTTTTAAATTAATTAAGAAGATAAGACATGACAAGGCGAAACAGGAAAACACAAGACAAGACAAGACAATTGTGTTTGATTTGCTTTTAAATTAATTAAGAAGATAAGACAAGACAAGACAAGACCAGACAAGAAAAGACAAGACACGAAAAGACAAGACAAGACAAGACAAGACAAGACAAGACCAGACAAGAAAAGACAAGACACGAAAAGACAAGACAAGACAAGACAAGACAAGACAAGACAAGACAAGACAAGACAAGACAAGACAAGACAAGACAAGACAAGACAAGACAAGACAAGACAAGACAAGACAAGACAAGACAAGACAAGACAAGACAAGACAAGACAAGACAAGACAAGACAAGACAAGACAAGACAAGACAAGACAAGACAAGACAAGACAAGACAAGACAAGACAAGACAAGACAAGACAAGACAAGACAAGACAAGACAAGACAAGACAAGACAAGACAAGACAAGACAAGACAAGACAAGACAAGACAAGACCAGACAAGGAAAGAAAAGACAAGACACGAAAAGACAAGACAAGACAAGACAAGACCAGACAAGAAAAGACAAGACACGAAAAGACAAGACAAGACAAGACAAGACAAGGCAAGACAAGACAAGACAAGACAAGACAATACAAGGCAAGACAAGGCCAGACTGGAAAATACAAGACAAGACAAGACAATTGTGTTTGATTTGTTTTTAAATTAATTAAGAAGATAAGACAAAACAAGAGAAGACATGACATGACAAGACATGACAAAACAAAACAAGACAAGACATTTTTTTTATTTGTTTCTAAACTAATTAAGAAGACAAGACAGGACAAGACAAGACAAGACAAGACATGACAAGATATGACAAGACAAAACAAGACAAGACAAGACAATTGTGTTTGATTTGTTTTGAATTAATTAAGAAGATAAGACAAAACAAGAGAAGACATGACATGACAAGACATGACAAAACAAAACAAGACAAGACATTTTTTTTATTTGTTTCTAAACTAATTAAGAAGACAAGACAAGACCAGACAAGAAAAGACAAGACACGAAAAGACAAGACAAGACAAGACAAGACAAGACAAGACAAGACAAGACAAGACAAGACAAGACAAGACAAGACAAGACAAGACAAGACAAGACAAGACAAGACAAGACAAGACAAGACAAGACAAGACAAGACAAGACAAGACAAGACAAGACAAGACAAGACAAGACAAGACAAGACAAGACAAGACAAGACAAGACAAGACAAGACAAGACCAGACAAGAAAAGACAAGACACGAAAAGACAAGACAAGACAAGACAAGACAAGACAAGACAAGACAAGACAAGACAAGACAAGACAAGACAAGACAAGACAAGACAAGACAAGACAAGACAAGACAAGACAAGGCAAGACAAGACAAGACAAGACAAGACAAGACAAGACAAGGCAAGACAAGGCCAGACTGGAAAATACAAGACAAGACAAGACAATTGTGTTTGATTTGTTTTTAAATTAATTAAGAAGATAAGACAAGACAAGACAAGACCAGACAAGAAAAGACAAGACACGAAAAAACAAGACAAGACAAGACAAGACAAGACAAGACCAGACAAGAAAAGATAAGACACGAAAAGACAAGACAAGACAAGACAAGACCAGACAAGAAAAGACAAGACACGAAAAGACAAGACAAGACAAGACAAGACAAGACAAGGCAAGACAAGACAAGACAAGACAAGACAAGACAAGACAAGACAAGACAAGGCAAGACAAGGCCAGACTGGAAAATACAAGACAAGACAAGACAATTGTGTTTGATTTGTTTTAAATTAATTAAGAAGATAAGACAAAACAAGAGAAGACATGACATGACAAGACATGACAAAACAAAACAAGACAAGACATTTTTTTTATTTGTTTCTAAACTAATTAAGAAGACAAGACAAGACCAGACAAGAAAAGACAAGACACGAAAAGACAAAACAAGACAAGACAAGACAAGACAAGACAAGACAAGACTAGACAAGACAAGACATGACAAGACATGACAAGACAAAACAAGACAAGACAAGACAATTGTGTTTGATTTGTTTTTAAATTAATTAAGAAGATAAGACAAGACAAGGCGAAACAGGAAAATACAAAACAAGACAAGACAATTGTGTTTGATTTGCTTTTAAATTAATTAAGAAGATAAGACAAGACAAGACAAGACCAGACAAGAAAAGACAAGACACGAAAAGACAAGACAAGACAAGACAAGACAAGACAAGACCAGACAAGAAAAGACAAGACACGAAAAGACAAGACAAGACAAGACAATTGTGTTTGATTTGTTTATAAATTAATTAAGAAGATAAGACAAGACAAGGCCAAACAGGAAAATACAAGACAAGACAAGACAATTGTGTTTGATTTGTTTTTAAATTAATTAAGAAGATAAGACAAAACAAGACAAGATATGACAAAACAAAACAAGACAAGTCAAGACATTTTTTTTATTTGTTTCTAAACTAATTAAGAAGAGAAGTCAGGACAAGACAAGACAAGGCAAGACAAGACAGGACTATTGTGTTTGATTTGCTTTTAAATTAATTAAGAAGATAAGACAAGACAAGACAAGACCAGACAAGAAAAGACAAGACACGAAAAGACAAGACAAGACAAGACAAGACAAGACAAGGCAAGACGAGACAAGACAAGACAAGACAAGACAAGGCAAGACAAGGCCAGACTGGAAAATACAAGACAAGACAAGACAATTGTGTTTGATTTGTTTTTAAATTAATTAAGAAGATAAGACAAAACAAGAGAAGACATGACATGACAAGACATGACAAAACAAAACAAGACAAGACATTTTTTTTATTTGTTTCTAAACTAATTAAGAAGACAAGACAGGACAAGACAAGACAAGACAAGACAAGACAAGACATGACAAGACATGACAAGACAAAACAAGACAAGACAAGACAATTGTGTTTGATTTGTTTTTAAATTAATTAAGAAGATAAGACAAGACAAGGCGAAACAGGAAAATACAAGACAAGACAAGACAATTGTGTTTGATTTGCTTTTAAATTAATTAAGAAGATAAGACAAGACAAGACAAGACCAGACAAGAAAAGACAAGACACGAAAAGACAAGACAAGACATGACAAGACAGACAAGACCAGACAAGAAAAGACAAGACACGAAAAGACAAGACAAGACAAGACAAGACAAGACAAGACAAGACAAGACAAGACAAGACAAGACAAGACAAGACAAGACAATTGTGTTTGATTTGTTTATAAATTAATTAAGAAGATAAGACAAAACAAGAGAAGACATGACATGACAAGACATGACAAAACAAAACAAGACAAGACATTTTTTTATTTGTTTCTAAACTAATTAAGAAGACAAGACAGGACAAGACAAGACAAGACAAGACATGACAAGACAAAACAAGACAAAACAAGACAAGACAAGACAATTGTGCTTGATTTGTTTTTAAATTAATTAAGAAGATAAGACAAGACAAGGCGAAACAGGAAAATACAAGACAAGACAAGACAATTGTGTTTGATTTGCTTTTAAATTAATTAAGAAGATAAGACAAGACAAGACAAGACCAGACAAGAAAAGACAAGACACGAAAAGACAAGACAAGACAAGACAAGACCAGACAAGAAAAGACAAGACACGAAAAGACAAGACACGAAAAGACAAGACAAGACAAGACAAGACAAGACAAGACAAGACAAGACAAGACAAGACAAGACAAGACAAGACAAGACAAGACCAGACAAGACACGAAAAGACAAGACAAGACAAGACAAGACAAGACAAGACCAGACAAGAAAAGACAAGACACGAAAAGACAAGACAAGACAAGACAATTGTGTTTGATTTGTTTTTAAATTAATTAAGAAGATAAGACAAAACAAGACAAGACATGACAAAACAAAACAAGACAAGTCAAGACATTTTTTTTATTTGTTTCTAAACTAATTAAGAAGAGAAGACAGGACAAGACAAGACAAGACAAGACAAGACAGGACTATTGTGTTTGATTTGCTTTTAAATTAATTAAGAAGATAAGACAAGACAAGACAAGACCAGACAAGAAAAGACAAGACACGAAAAGACAAGACAAGACAAGACAAGACCAGACAAGAAAATACAAGACACGAAAAGACAAGACAAGACAAGACAAGACAAGACAAGGCAAGACAAGACAAGACAAGACAAGACAAGACAAGGCAAGACAAGGCAAGACAAGGCCAGACTGGAAAATACAAGACAAGACAAGACAATTGTGTTTGATTTGTTTTTAAATTAATTAAGAAGATAAGACAAAACAAGAGAAGACATGACATGACAAGACATGACAAAACAAAACAAGACAAGACATTTTTTTTATTTGTTTCTAAACTAATTAAGAAGACAAGACAGGACAAGACAAGACAAGACAAAACAAGACAAGACAAGACAATTGTGCTTGATTTGTTTTTAAATTAATTAAGAAGATAAGACAAGACAAGGCGAAACAGGAAAATACAAGACAAGACAAGACAATTGTGTTTGATTTGCTTTTAAATTAATTAAGAAGATAAGACAAGACAAGACAAGACCAGACAAGAAAAGACAAGACACGAAAAGACAAGACAAGACAAGACAAGACAAGACAAGACAAGACAAGACAAGACAAGACAAGACAAGACAAGATAAGACAAGACAAGACAAGACAAGACAAGACAAGACAAGACAAGACAAGACAAGACAAGACAAGACAAGACAAGACAAGACAAGACAAGACAAGAAAAGACAAGAAAAGACAAGACACGAAAAGACAAGACAAGACAAGACAAGACAAGACAAGACAAGACAAGACAAGACAAGGCAAGACAAGGCCAGACTGGAAAATACAAGACAAGACAAGACAATTGTGTTTGATTTGTTTTTAAATTAATTAAGAAGATAAGACAAAACAAGAGAAGACATGACATGACAAGACATGACAAAACAAAACAAGACAAGACATTTTTTTTATTTGTTTCTAAACTAATTAAGAAGACAAGACAGGACAAGACAAGACAAAACAAGACAAGACAAGACAATTGTGCTTGATTTGTTTTTAAATTAATTAAGAAGATAAGACAAGACAAGGCGAAACAGGAAAATACAAGACAAGACAAGACAATTGTGTTTGATTTGCTTTTAAATTAATTAAGAAGATAAGACAAGACAAGACAAGACAAGACAAGACAAGACAAGACAAGACCAGACAAGACAAGACAAGACAAGACAAGACAAGACAATTGTGTTTGATTTGTTTATAAATTAATTAAGAAGATAAGACAAGACAAGGCCAAACAGGAATATACAAGACAAGACAAGACAATTGTGTTTGATTTGTTTTTAAATTAATTAAGAAGATAAGACAAAACAAGACAAGATATGACAAAACAAAACAAGACAAGTCAAGACATTTTTTTTATTTCTTTCTAAACTAATTAAGAAGAGAAGACAGGACAAGACAAGACAAGACAAGACACGAAAGGACAAGACAAGACAAGACAAGACCAGACAAGAAAAGACAAGACACGAAAAGACAAGACAAGACAAGACAAGACAAGACAAGGCAAGACAAGACAAGACAAGACAAGACAAGGCAAGACAAGGCCAGACTGGAAAATACAAGACAAGACAAGACAATTGTGTTTGATTTGTTTTTAAATTAATTAAGAAGATAAGACAAAACAAGAGAAGACATGACATGACAAGACATGACAAAACAAAACAAGACAAGACATTTTTTTTATTTGTTTCTAAACTAATTAAGAAGACAAGACAGGACAAGACAAGACAAGACAAAACAAGACAAGACAAGACAATTGTGCTTGATTTGTTTTTAAATTAATTAAGAAGATAAGACAAGACAAGGCGAAACAGGAAAATACAAGACAAGACAAGACAATTGTGTTTGATTTGCTTTTAAATTAATTAAGAAGATAAGACAAGACAAGACAAGACCAGACAAGAAAAGACAAGACACGAAAAGACAAGACAAGACAAGACAAGACAAGACAAGACAAGACAAGACAAGACAAGACAAGACAAGACAAGACAAGACAAGACAAGACAAGACAAGACAAGACAAGACAAGACAAGACAAGACAAGACAAGACAAGACAAGACAAGACAAGACAAGACAAGACAAGACAAGACAAGACAAGACAAGACAAGACAAGACAAGACAAGACAAGACAAGACAAGACAAGACAAGACAAGACAAGACAAGACAAGACCAGACAAGACAAGACAAGACAAGACAAGACAAGACAAGACAAGACAAGACAAGACAATTGTGTTTGATTTGTTTATAAATTAATTAAGAAGATAAGACAAGACAAGGCCAAACAGGAATATACAAGACAAGACAAGACAATTGTGTTTGATTTGTTTTTAAATTAATTAAGAAGATAAGACAAAACAAGACAAGATATGACAAAACAAAACAAGACAAGTCAAGACATTTTTTTTATTTCTTTCTAAACTAATTAAGAAGAGAAGACAGGACAAGACAAGACAAGACAAGACACGAAAAGACAAGACAAGACAAGACAAGACCAGACAAGAAAAGACAAGACACGAAAAGACAAGACAAGACAAGACAAGACAAGGCAAGGCAAGACAAGACAAGACAAGACAAGACAAGACAAGGCAAGACAAGGCCAGACTGGAAAATACAAGACAAGACAAGACAATTGTGTTTGATTTGTTTTTAAATTAATTAAGAAGATAAGACAAAACAAGAGAAGACATGACATGACAAGACATGACAAAACAAAACAAGACAAGACATTTTTTTTATTTGTTTCTAAACTAATTAAGAAGACAAGACAGGACAAGACAAGACAAGACAAAACAAGACAAGACAAGACAATTGTGCTTGATTTGTTTTTAAATTAATTAAGAAGATAAGACAAGACAAGGCGAAACAGGAAAATACAAGACAAGACAAGACAATTGTGTTTGATTTGCTTTTAAATTAATTAAGAAGATAAGACAAGACAAGACAAGACCAGACAAGAAAAGACAAGACACGAAAAGACAAGACAAGACAAGACAAGACAAGACAAGACAAGACAAGACAAGACAAGACATGACAAAACAAAACAAGACAAGACATTTTTTTTATTTGTTTCTAAACTAATTAAGAAGACAAGAAAAGACCAGACAAGAAAAGACAAGACACGAAAAGACAAAACAAGACAAGACAAGACAAGACAAGACAAGACAAGACAAGACAAGACAAGACAAGACAAGACATGACAAGACATGACAAGACAAAACAAGACAAGACAAGACAATTGTGTTTGATTTGTTTTTAAATTAATTAAGAAGATAAGACAAGACAAGGCGAAACAGGAAAATACAAGACAAGACAAGACAATTGTGTTTGATTTGCTTTTAAATTAATTAAGAAGATAAGACAAGACAAGACAAGACCAGACAAGAAAAGACAAGACACGAAAAGACAAGACAAGACAAGACAAGACAAGACAAGACCAGACAAGAAAAGACAAGACACGAAAAGACAAGACAAGACAAGACAATTGTGTTTGATTTGTTTATAAATTAATTAAGAAGATAAGACAAGACAAGGCCAAACAGGAAAATACAAGACAAGACAAGACAATTGTGTTTGATTTGTTTTTAAATTAATTAAGAAGATAAGACAAAACAAGACAAGATATGACAAAACAAAACAAGACAAGTCAAGACATTTTTTTTATTTGTTTCTAAACTAATTAAGAAGAGAAGTCAGGACAAGACAAGACAAGGCAAGACAAGACAGGACTATTGTGTTTGATTTGCTTTTAAATTAATTAAGAAGATAAGACAAGACAAGACAAGACCAGACAAGAAAAGACAAGACACGAAAAGACAAGACAAGACAAGACAAGACAAGACAAGGCAAGACAAGACAAGACAAGACAAGACAAGACAAGGCAAGACAAGGCCAGACTGGAAAATACAAGACAAGACAAGACAATTGTGTTTGATTTGTTTTTAAATTAATTAAGAAGATAAGACAAAACAAGAGAAGACATGACATGACAAGACATGACAAAACAAAACAAGACAAGACATTTTTTTTATTTGTTTCTAAACTAATTAAGAAGACAAGACAGGACAAGACAAGACAAGACAAGACAAGACAAGACATGACAAGACATGACAAGACAAAACAAGACAAGACAAGACAAGACAATTGTGTTTGATTTGTTTTTAAATTAATTAAGAAGATAAAACAAGACAAGGCGAAACAGGAAAATACAAGACAAGACAAGACAATTGTGTTTGATTTGCTTTTAAATTAATTAAGAAGATAAGACAAGACAAGACAAGACCAGACAAGAAAAGACAAGACACGAAAAGACAAGACAAGACATGACAAGACAGACAAGACCAGACAAGAAAAGACAAGACACGAAAAGACAAGACAAGACAAGACAAGACAAGACAAGACAAGACAAGACAAGACAAGACAAGACAAGACAAGACAATTGTGTTTGATTTGTTTATAAATTAATTAAGAAGATAAGACAAAACAAGAGAAGACATGACATGACAAGACATGACAAAACAAAACAAGACAAGACATTTTTTTATTTGTTTCTAAACTAATTAAGAAGACAAGACAGGACAAGACAAGACAAGACAAGACATGACAAGACAAAACAAGACAAAACAAGACAAGACAAGACAATTGTGCTTGATTTGTTTTTAAATTAATTAAGAAGATAAGACAAGACAAGGCGAAACAGGAAAATACAAGACAAGACAAGACAATTGTGTTTGATTTGCTTTTAAATTAATTAAGAAGATAAGACAAGACAAGACAAGACCAGACAAGAAAAGACAAGACACGAAAAGACAAGACAAGACAAGACAAGACCAGACAAGAAAAGACAAGACACGAAAAGACAAGACACGAAAAGACAAGACAAGACAAGACAAGACAAGACAAGACAAGACAAGACAAGACAAGACAAGACAAGACACGACAAGACCAGACAAGAAAAGACAAGACACGAAAAGACAAGACAAGACAAGACAAGACAAGACCAGACAAGAAAAGACAAGACACGAAAAGACAAGACAAGACAAGACAATTGTGTTTGATTTGTTTTTAAATTAATTAAGAAGATAAGACAAAACAAGACAAGACATGACAAAACAAAACAAGACAAGTCAAGACATTTTTTTTATTTGTTTCTAAACTAATTAAGAAGAGAAGACAGGACAAGACAAGACAAGACAAGACAAGACAAGACACGAAAAGACAAGACAAGACAAGACAAGACAAGACAAGAAAAGACAAGAAAAGACAAGACACGAAAAGACAAGACAAGACAAGACAAGACAAGACAAGACAAGACAAGACAAGACAAGGCAAGACAAGGCCAGACTGGAAAATACAAGACAAGACAAGACAATTGTGTTTGATTTGTTTTTAAATTAATTAAGAAGATAAGACAAAACAAGACAAGACATGACAAAACAAAACAAGACAAGTCAAGACATTTTTTTTATTTGTTTCTAAACTAATTAAGAAGAGAAGACAGGACAAGACAAGACAAGACAAGACAAGACAAGACACGAAAAGACAAGACAAGACAAGACAAGACAAGACAAGAAAAGACAAGAAAAGACAAGACACGAAAAGACAAGACAAGACAAGACAGGACAAGACAAGACAAGACAAGACAAGACAAGACATGACAAGACATGACAAGACAAAACAAGACAAGACAAGACAATTGTGTTTGATTTGTTTTTAAATTAATTAAGAAGATAAAACAAGACAAGGCGAAACAGGAAAATACAAGACAAGACAAGACAATTGTGTTTGATTTGCTTTTAAATTAATTAAGAAGATAAGACAAGACAAGACAAGACCAGACAAGAAAAGACAAGACACGAAAAGACAAGACAAGACAAGACAAGACCAGACAAGAAAAGACAAGACACGAAAAGACAAGACAAGACAAGACAAGACAAGACAAGGCAAGACAAGACAAGACAAGACAAGACAAGACAAGGCAAGACAAGGCAAGACAAGGCCAGACTGGAAAATACAAGACAAGACAAGACAATTGTGTTTGATTTGTTTTAAAATTAATTAAGAAGATAAGACAAAACAAGAGAAGACATGACATGACAAGACATGACAAAACAAAACAAGACAAGACATTTTTTTTATTTGTTTCTAAACTAATTAAGAAGACAAGACAGGACAAGACAAGACAAGACAAAACAAGACAAGACAAGACAATTGTGCTTGATTTGTTTTTAAATTAATTAAGAAGATAAGACAAGACAAGGCGAAACAGGAAAATACAAGACAAGACAAGACAATTGTGTTTGATTTGCTTTTAAATTAATTAAGAAGATAAGACAAGACAAGACAAGACCAGACAAGAAAAGACAAGACACGAAAAGACAAGACAAGACAAGACAAGACAAGACAAGACAAGACAAGACAAGACAAGACAAGACAAGACAAGACAAGACAAGACAAGACAAGACAAGACAAGACAAGACAAGACAAGACAAGACAAGACAAGACAAGACAAGACAAGAAAAGACAAGAAAAGACAAGACACGAAAAGACAAGACAAGACAAGACAAGACAAGACAAGACAAGACAAGACAAGGCAAGACAAGGCCAGACTGGAAAATACAAGACAAGACAAGACAATTGTGTTTGATTTGTTTTTAAATTAATTAAGAAGATAAGACAAAACAAGAGAAGACATGACATGACAAGACATGACAAAACAAAACAAGACAAGACATTTTTTTTATTTGTTTCTAAACTAATTAAGAAGACAAGACAGGACAAGACAAGACAAAACAAGACAAGACAAGACAATTGTGCTTGATTTGTTTTTAAATTAATTAAGAAGATAAGACAAGACAAGGCGAAACAGGAAAATACAAGACAAGACAAGACAATTGTGTTTGATTTGCTTTTAAATTAATTAAGAAGATAAGACAAGACAAGACAAGACAAGACAAGACAAGACAAGACAAGACAAGACCAGACAAGACAAGACAAGACAAGACAAGACAAGACAATTGTGTTTGATTTGTTTATAAATTAATTAAGAAGATAAGACAAGACAAGGCCAAACAGGAATATACAAGACAAGACAAGACAATTGTGTTTGATTTGTTTTTAAATTAATTAAGAAGATAAGACAAAACAAGACAAGATATGACAAAACAAAACAAGACAAGTCAAGACATTTTTTTTATTTCTTTCTAAACTAATTAAGAAGAGAAGACAGGACAAGACAAGACAAGACAAGACACGAAAAGACAAGACAAGACAAGACAAGACCAGACAAGAAAAGACAAGACACGAAAAGACAAGACAAGACAAGACAAGACAAGACAAGGCAAGACAAGACAAGACAAGACAAGACAAGGCAAGACAAGGCCAGACTGGAAAATACAAGACAAGACAAGACAATTGTGTTTGATTTGTTTTTAAATTAATTAAGAAGATAAGACAAAACAAGAGAAGACATGACATGACAAGACATGACAAAACAAAACAAGACAAGACAAGACAAAACAAGACAAGACAAGACAATTGTGCTTGATTTGTTTTTAAATTAATTAAGAAGATAAGACAAGACAAGGCGAAACAGGAAAATACAAGACAAGACAAGACAATTGTGTTTGATTTGCTTTTAAATTAATTAAGAAGATAAGACAAGACAAGACAAGACCAGACAAGACAAGACAAGACAAGACAAGACAAGACAAGACAAGACAAGACAAGACAAGACAAGACAAGACAAGACAAGACAAGACAAGACAAGACAAGACAAGACAAGACAAGACAAGACAAGACAAGACAAGACAAGACAAGACAAGACAAGACAAGACAAGACAAGACAAGACAAGACAAGACAAGACAAGACAAGACACGACAAGACAAGACAAGACAAGACAAGACCAGACAAGACAAGACAAGACAAGACAAGACAAGACAAGACACGAAAAGACAAGACAAGACAAGACAAGACAAGACAAGACAAGACAAGACAAGACAAGGCAAGACAAGGCCAGACTGGAAAATACAAGACAAGACAAGACAATTGTGTTTGATTTGTTTTTAAATTAATTAAGAAGATAAGACAAAACAAGAGAAGACATGACATGACAAGACATGACAAAACAAAACAAGACAAGACATTTTTTTTATTTGTTTCTAAACTAATTAAGAAGACAAGACAGGACAAGACAAGACAAGACAAGACAAGACAAGACAAGACAAGACAAGACAAGACAAGACAAGACAAGACAAGACAAGACAAGACAAGACCAGACAAGACAAGACAAGACAAGACAAGACAAGACAAGACAAGACAAGACAAGACAAGACAAGACAAGACAAGACAAGACAAGACAAGACAAGACAAGACAAGACAAGACAAGACAAGACAAGACAAGACAAGACAAGACAAGACAAGACAAGACAAGACAAGACAAGACAAGACAAGACAATACAAGACAAGACAAGACAAGACAAGACAAGACAATTGTGTTTGATTTGTTTATAAATTAATTAAGAAGATAAGACAAGACAAGGCCAAACAGGAATATACAAGACAAGACAAGACAATTGTGTTTGATTTGTTTTTAAATTAATTAAGAAGATAAGACAAAACAAGACAAGATATGACAAAACAAAACAAGACAAGTCAAGACATTTTTTTTATTTCTTTCTAAACTAATTAAGAAGAGAAGACAGGACAAGACAAGACAAGACAAGACAAGACAGGACTATTGTGTTTGATTTGCTTTTAAATTAATTAAGAAGATAAGACAAGACAAGACAAGACCAGACAAGAAAAGACAAGACACGAAAAGACAAGACAAGACAAGACAAGACCAGACAAGAAAAGACAAGACACGAAAAGACAAGACAAGACAAGACAAGACAAGACAAGGCAAGACAAGGCCAGACTGGAAAATACAAGACAAGACAAGACAATTGTGTTTGATTTGTTTTTAAATTAATTAAGAAGATAAGACAAAACAAGAGAAGACATGACATGACAAGACATGACAAAACAAAACAAGACAAGACATTTTTTTTATTTGTTTCTAAACTAATTAAGAAGACAAGACAGGACAAGACAAGACAAGACAAGACAAGACATGACAAGACATGACAAGACAAAACAAGACAAGACAAGACAATTGTGTTTGATTTGTTTTTAAATTAATTAAGAAGATAAGACAAGACAAGGCGAAACAGGAAAACACAAGACAAGACAAGACAATTGTGTTTGATTTGCTTTTAAATTAATTAGGAAGATAAGACAAGACAAGACAAGACCAGACAAGAAAAGAGAAGACACGAAAAGACAAGACAAGACAAGACAAGACAAGACAAGACAAGACAAGACAAGACAAGACAAGACAAGACAAGACAAGACAAGACAAGACAAGACAAGACAAGGCAAGACAAGACAAGACCAGGCAAGAAAAGACAAGACACGAAAAGACAAGACAAGACAAGACAAGACAAGACAAGACAAGACAAGACAAGACAAGACAAGACAAGACAAGACAAGACAAGACAAGACAAGACAAGACAAGACAAGACAAGACAAGACAAGACAAGACAAGACAAGACAAGACAAGACAAGACAAGACAAGACAAGACAAGACAAGACAAGACAAGACAAGACAAGACAAGACAAGACAAGACAAGACAAGACAAGACAAGACAAGACAAGACAAGACAAGACAAGACAAGACAAGACAAGACAAGACAAGACCAGACAAGAAAAGACAAGACACGAAAAGACAAGACAAGACAAGACAAGACAAGACCAGACAAGAAAAGACAAGACACGAAAAGACAAGACAAGGCAAGACAAGACAAGACAAGACAAGACAAGACAAGACAAGGCAAGACAAGGCCAGACTGGAAAATACAAGACAAGACAAGACAATTGTGTTTGATTTGTTTTTAAATTAATTAAGAAGATAAGACAAAACAAGAGAAGACATGACATGACAAGACATGACAAAACAAAACAAGACAAGACATTTTTTTTATTTGTTTCTAAACTAATTAAGAAGACAAGACAGGACAAGACAAGACAACACAAGCCATGACAAGACATGACAAGACAAAACAAGACAAGACAAGACAATTGTGTTTGATTTGTTTTTAAATTAATTAAGAAGACAAGACAAGACAAGACCAGACAAGAAAAGACAAGACACGAAAAGACAAGACAAGACAAGACAAGGCCAGACTGGAAAATACAAGACAAGACAAGACAATTGTGTTTGATTTGTTTTTAAATTAATTAAGAAGATAAGACAAAACAAGAGAAGACATGACATGACAAGACATGACAAAACAAAACAAGACAAGACATTTTTTTTATTTGTTTCTAAACTAATTAAGAAGACAAGACAGGACAAGACAAGACAAGACAAGACAAGACAAGACAAGACAAGACAAGACAAGACAAGTCAAGACAAGACAAGACAAGACAAGACAAGACAAGACAAGACAAGACAAGATAAGACAAGACAAGACAAGACAAGACAAGACAAGACAAGACAAGACAAGACAAGACAAGACAAGACAAGACAAGACAAGACAAGACAAGGCAAGACAAGACAAGACAAGACAAGACAAGACAAGACAAGACAAGACAAGACAAGACAAGGCCAGACTGGAAAATACAAGACAAGACAAGACAATTGTGTTTGATTTGTTTTTAAATTAATTAAGAAGATAAGACAAAACAAGAGAAGACATGACATGACAAGACATGACAAAACAAAACAAGACAAGACATTTTTTTTATTTGTTTCTAAACTAATTAAGAAGACAAGACAGGACAAGACAAGACAAGACAAGACAAGATAAGACAAGACATGACAAGACATGACAAGACATGACAAAACAAAACAAGACAAGACATTTTTTTTTATTTGTTTCTAAACTAATTAAGAAGACAAGACAGGACAAGACAAGACAAGACAAGACAAGACAAGACAAGACATGACAAGACATGACAAGACATGACAAGACAAAACAAGACAAGACAAGACAATTGTGTTTGATTTGTTTTTAAATTAATTAAGAAGATAAGACATGACAAGGCGAAACAGGAAAACACAAGACAAGACAAGACAATTGTGTTTGATTTGCTTTTAAATTAATTAAGAAGATAAGACAAGACAAGACAAGACCAGACAAGAAAAGACAAGACACGAAAAGACAAGACAAGACAAGACAAGACAAGACAAGACCAGACAAGAAAAGACAAGACACGAAAAGACAAGACAAGACAAGACAAGACAAGACAAGACAAGACAAGACAAGACAAGACAAGACAAGACAAGACAAGACAAGACAAGACAAGACAAGACAAGACAAGACAAGACAAGACAAGACAAGACAAGACAAGACAAGACAAGACAAGACAAGACAAGACAAGACAAGACAAGACAAGACAAGACAAGACAAGACAAGACAAGACAAGACAAGACAAGACAAGACAAGACAAGAAGACAAGACAAGACAAGACAAGACAAGACAAGACAAGACAAGACAAGACAAGACAAGACAAGACAAGACAAGACAAGACAAGACAAGACAAGACAAGACAAGACAAGACAAGACAAGACAAGACAAGACAAGACAAGACAAGACAAGACAAGACAAGACAAGACAAGACAAGACAAGACAAGACAAGACAAGACAAGACAAGACAAGACAAGACAAGACAAGACCAGACAAGAAAAGAAAAGACAAGACACGAAAAGACAAGACAAGACAAGACAAGACAAGACCAGACAAGAAAAGACAAGACACGAAAAGACAAGACAAGACAAGACAAGACAAGGCAAGACAAGACAAGACAAGACAAGACAATACAAGGCAAGACAAGGCCAGACTGGAAAATACAAGACAAGACAAGACAATTGTGTTTGATTTGTTTTTAAATTAATTAAGAAGATAAGACAAAACAAGAGAAGACATGACATGACAAGACATGACAAAACAAAACAAGACAAGACATTTTTTTTATTTGTTTCTAAACTAATTAAGAAGACAAGACAGGACAAGACAAGACAAGACAAGACATGACAAGACATGACAAGACAAAACAAGACAAGACAAGACAATTGTGTTTGATTTGTTTTGAATTAATTAAGAAGATAAGACAAAACAAGAGAAGACATGACATGACAAGACATGACAAAACAAAACAAGACAAGACATTTTTTTTATTTGTTTCTAAACTAATTAAGAAGACAAGACAAGACCAGACAAGAAAAGACAAGACACGAAAAGACAAGACAAGACAAGACAAGACAAGACAAGACAAGACAAGACAAGACAAGACAAGACAAGACAAGACAAGACAAGACAAGACAAGACAAGACAAGGCAAGACAAGACAAGACAAGACAAGACAAGACAAGACAAGACAAGACAAGACAAGACAAGACAAGACAAGACAAGACCAGACAAGAAAAGACAAGACACGAAAAGACAAGACAAGACAAGACAAGACAAGACAAGACAAGACAAGACAAGACAAGACAAGACAAGACAAGACAAGACAAGACAAGACAAGACAAGACAAGACAAGACAAGACAAGACAAGACAAGACAAGACAAGACAAGACAAGACAAGACAAGACAAGACAAGACAAGACAAGACAAGACAAGACAAGACAAGACAAGACAAGGCAAGACAAGACAAGACAAGGCAAGACAAGGCCAGACTGGAAAATACAAGACAAGACAAGACAATTGTGTTTGATTTGTTTTTAAATTGATTAAGAAGATAAGACAAGACAAGACAAGACCAGACAAGAAAAGACAAGACACGAAAAGACAAGACAAGACAAGACAAGACAAGACAAGACAAGACCAGACAAGAAAAGACAAGACACGAAAAGACAAGACAAGACAAGACAAGACCAGACAAGAAAAGACAAGACACGAAAAGACAAGACAAGACAAGACAAGACAAGACAAGGCAAGACAAGACAAGACAAGACAAGACAAGACAAGACAAGACAAGGCAAGACAAGGCCAGACTGGAAAATACAAGACAAGACAAGACAATTGTGTTTGATTTGTTTTAAATTAATTAAGAAGATAAGACAAAACAAGAGAAGACATGACATGACAAGACATGACAAAACAAAACAAGACAAGACATTTTTTTTATTTGTTTCTAAACTAATTAAGAAGACAAGACAAGACCAGACAAGAAAAGACAAGACACGAAAAGACAAAACAAGACAAGACAAGACAAGACAAGACAAGACAAGACAAGACAAGACAAGACAAGACAAGACATGACAAGACATGACAAGACAAAACAAGACAAGACAAGACAATTGTGTTTGATTTGTTTTTAAATTAATTAAGAAGATAAGACAAGACAAGGCGAAACAGGAAAATACAAGACAAGACAAGACAATTGTGTTTGATTTGCTTTTAAATTAATTAAGAAGATAAGACAAGACAAGACAAGACCAGACAAGAAAAGACAAGACACGAAAAGACAAGACAAGACAAGACAAGACAAGACCAGACAAGAAAAGACAAGACACGAAAAGACAAGACAAGACAAGACAAGACAAGACAAGACCAGACAAGAAAAGACAAGACACGAAAAGACAAGACAAGACAAGACAATTGTGTTTGATTTGTTTATAAATTAATTAAGAAGATAAGACAAGACAAGGCCAAACAGGAAAATACAAGACAAGACAAGACAATTGTGTTTGATTTGTTTTTAAATTAATTAAGAAGATAAAACAAAACAAGACAAGATATGACAAAACAAAACAAGACAAGTCAAGACATTTTTTTTATTTGTTTCTAAACTAATTAAGAAGAGAAGTCAGGACAAGACAAGACAAGGCAAGACAAGACAGGACTATTGTGTTTGATTTGCTTTTAAATTAATTAAGAAGATAAGACAAGACAAGACAAGACCAGACAAGAAAAGACAAGACACGAAAAGACAAGACAAGACAAGACAAGACAAGGCAAGACAAGACAAGACAAGACAAGACAAGACAAGGCAAGACAAGGCCAGACTGGAAAATACAAGACAAGACAAGACAATTGTGTTTGATTTGTTTTTAAATTAATTAAGAAGATAAGACAAAACAAGAGAAGACATGACATGACAAGACATGTCAAAACAAAACAAGACAAGACATTTTTTTTATTTGTTTCTAAACTAATTAAGAAGACAAGACAGGACAAGACAAGACAAGACAAGACAAGACAAGACATGACAAGACATGACAAGACAAAACAAGACAAGACAAGACAATTGTGTTTGATTTGTTTTTAAATTAATTAAGAAGATAAGACAAGACAAGGCGAAACAGGAAAATACAAGACAAGACAAGACAATTGTGTTTGATTTGCTTTTAAATTAATTAAGAAGATAAGACAAGACAAGACAAGACCAGACAAGAAAAGACAAGACACGAAAAGACAAGACAAGACATGACAAGACAGACAAGACCAGACAAGAAAAGACAAGACACGAAAAGACAAGACAAGACAAGACAAGACAAGACAAGACAAGACAAGACAAGACAAGACAAGACAAGACAAGACAAGACAAGACAAGACAATTGTGTTTGATTTGTTTATAAATTAATTAAGAAGATAAGACAAGACAAGGCCAAACAGGAAAATACAAGACAAGACAAGACAATTGTGTTTGATTTGTTTTTAAATTAATTAAGAAGATAAGACAAAACAAGACAAGACATGACAAAACAAAACAAGACAAGTCAAGACATTTTTTTTATTTGTTTCTAAACTAATTAAGAAGAGAAGACAGGACAAGACAAGACAAGACAAGACAGGACTATTGTGTTTGATTTGCTTTTAAATTAATTAAGAAGATAAGACAAGACAAGACAAGACCAGACAAGAAAAGACAAGACAAGAAAAGACAAGACACGAAAAGACAAGACAAGACAAGACAAGACAAGACAAGACAAGACAAGACAAGACAAGACAAGACAAGACAAGACAAGACAAGACAAGACAAGACAAGACAAGACAAGACAAGACAAGACAAGACAAGACAAGAAAAGACAAGAAAAGACAAGAAAAGACAAGACAAGACAAGACAAGACAAGACAAGACAAGACAAGACAATTGTGTTTGATTTGTTTATAAATTAATTAAAAGATAAGACAAGACAAGGCCAAACAGGAAAATACAAGAAAAGACAAGACAATTGTGTTTGATTTGTTTTTAAATTAATTAAGAAGATAAGACAAAACAAGACAAGACATGACAAAACAAAACAAGACAAGTCAAGACATTTTTTTTATTTGTTTCTAAACTAATTAAGAAGAGAAGACAGGACAAGACAAGACAAGACAAGACAAGACAGGACTATTGTGTTTGATTTGCTTTTAAATTAATTAAGAAGATAAGACAAGACAAGACAAGACCAGACAAGAAAAGACAAGACACGAAAAGACAAGACAAGACAAGACAAGACCAGACAAGAAAAGACAAGACACGAAAAGACAAGACAAGACAAGACAAGACAAGACAAGACAAGACAAGACAAGACAAGACAAGACAAGACAAGACAAGACAAGACAAGACAAGACAAGACAAGACAAGACAAGACAAGACAAGACAAGACAAGACAAGACAAGACAAGACAAGACAAGACAAGACAAGACAAGACAAGACAAGACATGACAAGACAAGACAAGACAAGACAAGACAAGACAAGACAAGACAAGACAAGACAAGACAAGACAAGACAAGACAAGACAAGACAAGACAAGACAAGACAAGACAAGACAAGACAAGACAAGGCCAGACTGGAAAATACAAGACAAGACAAGACAATTGTGTTTGATTTGTTTTTAAATTAATTAAGAAGATAAGACAAGACAAGACAAGACCAGACAAGAAAAGACAAGACACGAAAAGACAAGACAAGACAAGACAAGACAAGACAAGACAAGACCAGACAAGAAAAGACAAGACAAGACAAGGCAAGACAAGGCCAGACTGGAAAATACAAGACAAGACAAGACAATTGTGTTTGATTTGTTTTTAAATTAATTAAGAAGATAAGACAAGACAAGACAAGGCCAGACAAGGCCAGACTGGAAAATACAAGACAAGACAAGACAATTGTGTTTGATTTGTTTTTAAATTAATTAAGAAGATAAGACAAAACAAGAGAAGATATGACATGACAAGACATGACAAAACAAAACAAGACAAGACATTTTTTTTATTTGTTTCTAAACTAATTAAGAAGACAAGACAGGACAAGACAAGACAAGACAAGACAAGACAAGACATGACAAGACATGACAAGACAAAACAAGACAAGACAAGACAATTGTGTTTGATTTGTTTTTAAATTAATTAAGAAGATAAGACAAGACAAGGCGAAACAGGAAAATACAAGACAAGACAAGACAATTGTGTTTGATTTGCTTTTAAATTAATTAAGAAGATAAGACAAGACAAGACAAGACCAGACAAGAAAAGACAAGACACGAAAAGACAAGACAAGACATGACAAGACAGACAAGACCAGACAAGAAAAGACAAGACACGAAAAGACAAGACAAGACAAGACAAGACAAGACAAGACAAGACAAGACAAGACAAGACAAGACAAGACAAGACAATTGTGTTTGATTTGTTTATAAATTAATTAAGAAGATAAGACAAGACAAGGCCAAACAGGAAAATACAAGACAAGACAAGACAATTGTGTTTGATTTGTTTTTAAATTAATTAAGAAGATAAGACAAAACAAGACAAGACATGACAAAACAAAACAAGACAAGTCAAGACATTTTTTTTATTTGTTTCTAAACTAATTAAGAAGAGAAGACAGGACAAGACAAGACAAGACAAGACAAGACAGGACTATTGTGTTTGATTTGCTTTTAAATTAATTAAGAAGATAAGACAAGACAAGACAAGACCAGACAAGAAAAGACAAGACACGAAAAGACAAGACAAGACAAGACAAGACCAGACAAGAAAAGACAAGACACGAAAAGACAAGACAAGACAAGACAAGACAAGACAAGACAAGACAAGACAAGACAAGACAAGACAAGACAAGACAAGACAAGACAAGACAAGACAAGACAAGACAACACAAGACATGACAAGACATGACAAGACAAAACAAGACAAGACAAGACAATTGTGTTTGATTTGTTTTTAAATTAATTAAGAAGACAAGACAAGACAAGACCAGACAAGAAAAGACAAGACACGAAAAGACAAGACAAGACAAGACAAGGCCAGACTGGAAAATACAAGACAAGACAAGACAATTGTGTTTGATTTGTTTTTAAATTAATTAAGAAGATAAGACAAAACAAGAGAAGACATGACATGACAAGACATGACAAAACAAAACAAGACAAGACATTTTTTTTATTTGTTTCTAAACTAATTAAGAAGACAAGACAGGACAAGACAAGACAAGACAAGACAAGACAAGACAAGACAAGACAAGACAAGTCAAGACAAGACAAGACAAGACAAGACAAGACAAGACAAGACAAGACAAGACAAGATAAGACAAGACAAGACAAGACAAGACAAGACAAGACAAGACAAGACAAGACAAGACAAGACAAGACAAGACAAGACAAGACAAGACAAGACAAGACAAGACAAGGCAAGACAAGGCCAGACTGGAAAATACAAGACAAGACAAGACAATTGTGTTTGATTTGTTTTTAAATTAATTAAGAAGATAAGACAAGACAAGACAAGACCAGACAAGAAAAGACAAGACACGAAAAGACAAGACAAGACAAGACAAGGCCAGACTGGAAAATACAAGACAAGACAAGACAATTGTGTTTGATTTGTTTTTAAATTAATTAAGAAGATAAGACAAAACAAGAGAAGACATGACATGACAAGACATGACAAAACAAAACAAGACAAGACATTTTTTTTATTTGTTTCTAAACTAATTAAGAAGACAAGACAGGACAGGACAAGACAAGACAAGACAAGACAAGACAAGACAAGACAAGACAAGACAAGACAAGACAAGACAAGACAAGACAAGACAAGACAAGACAAGACAAGACAAGACAAGACAAGACAAGACAAGACAAGACAAGACAAGACAAGACAAGACAAGACAAGACAAGACATGACAAGACAAGACAAGACAAGACAAGACAAGACAAGACAAGACAAGACAAGACAAGACAAGACAAGACAAGACAAGACAAGACAAGACAAGACAAGACAAGACAAGACAAGACAAGACAAGACAAGACAAGACAAGGCAAGACAAGGCCAGACTGGAAAATACAAGACAAGACAAGACAATTGTGTTTGATTTGTTTTTAAATTAATTAAGAAGATAAGACAAGACAAGACAAGACCAGACAAGAAAAGACAAGACACGAAAAGACAAGACAAGACAAGACAAGACAAGACAAGACCAGACAAGAAAAGACAAGACACGAAAAGACAAGACAAGACAAGACAAGACCAGACAAGAAAAGACAAGACACGAAAAGACAAGACAAGACAAGACAAGACAAGACAAGGCAAGACAAGACAAGACAAGACAAGACAAGACAAGGCAAGACAAGGCCAGACTGGAAAATACAAGACAAGACAAGACAATTGTGTTTGATTTGTTTTTAAATTAATTAAGAAGATAAGACAAAATAAGAGAAGACATGACATGACAAGACATGACAAAACAAAACAAGACAAGACATTTTTTTTATTTGTTTCTAAACTAATTAAGAAGACAAGACAGGACAAGACAAGATAAGACAAGACAAGACAAGACATGACAAGACATGACAAGACAAAACAAGACAAGACAAGACAATTGTGTTTGATTTGTTTTTAAATTAATTAAGAAGATAAGACAAGACAAGGCAAAACAGGAAAATACAAGACAAGACAAGACAATTGTGTTTGATTTGCTTTTAAATTAATTAAGAAGATAAGACAAGACAAGTCAAGACTAGACAAGAAAAGACAAGACACGAAAAGACAAGACAAGACAAGACAAGAAAAGACAAGGCACGAAAAGACAAGACAAGACAAGACAAGACAAGACAAGACAAGACAAGACAATTGTGTTTGATTTGTTTATAAATTAATTAAGAAGATAAGACAAGACTAGGCCAAACAGGAAAATACAAGACAAGACAAGACAATTGTGTTTGATTTGTTTTTAAATTAATTAAGAAGATAAGACAAAACAAGACAAGATATGACAAAACAAAACAAGACAAGTCAAGACATTTTTTTTATTTGTTTCTAAACTAATTAAGAAGAGAAGTCAGGACAAGACAAGACAAGACAAGACAAGACAGGACTATTGTGTTTGATTTGCTTTTAAATTAATTAAGAAGATAAGACAAGACAAGACAAGACCAGACAAGAAAAGACAAGACACGAAAAGACAAGACAAGGCCAGACTGGAAAATACAAGACAAGACAAGACAATTGTGTTTGATTTTTTTTAAAATTAATTAAGAAGATAAGACAAAACAAGAGAAGACATGACATGACAAGACATGACAAAACAAAACAAGACAAGACATTTTTTTTATTTGTTTCTAAACTAATTAAGAAGACAAGACAGGACAAGACAAGACAAGACAAGACAAGACAAGACATGACAAGACAAAACAGGACAAGACAAGACAATTGTGTTTGATTTGTTTTTAAATTAATTAAGAAGATAAGACAAGACAAGGCGAAACAGGAAAATACAAGACAAGACAAGACAATTGTGTTTGATTTGCTTTTAAATTAATTAAGAAGATAAGACAAGACAAGACAAGACCAGACAAGAAAAGACAAGACACGAAAAGACAAGACAAGACATGACAAGACAGACAAGACCAGACAAGAAAAGACAAGACACGAAAAGACAAGACAAGACAAGACAAGACAAGACAAGACAAGACAAGACAAGACAAGACAAGACAAGACAAGACAAGACAATTGTGTTTGATTTGTTTATAAATTAATTAAGAAAATAAGACAAGACAAGGCCAAACAGGAAAATACAAGACAAGACAAGACAATTGTGTTTGATTTGTTTTTAAATTAATTAAGAAGATAAGACAAAACAAGACAAGACATGACAAAACAAAACAAGACAAGTCTAGACATTTTTTTTATTTGTTTCTAAACTAATTAAGAAGAGAAGACAGGACAAGACAAGACAAGACAAGACAAGACAGGACTATTGTGTTTGATTTGCTTTTAAATTAATTAAGAAGATAAGACAAGACAAGACAAGACCAGACAAGAAAAGACAAGACAAGAAAAGACAAGACACGAAAAGACAAGACAAGACAAGACAAGACAAGACAAGACAAGACAAGACAAGACAAGACAAGACAAGACAAGACAAGACAAGACAAGACAAGACAAGACAAGACAAGACAAGAAAAGACAAGAAAAGACAAGACAAGACAAGACAAGACAAGACAAGACAAGCCAAGACAAGACAAGACAAGACAAGACAAGACAATTGTGTTTGATTTGTTTATAAATTAATTAAGAAGATAAGACAAGACAAGGCCAAACAGGAAAATACAAGACAAGACAAGACAATTGTGTTTGATTTGTTTTTAAATTAATTAAGAAGATAAGACAAAACAAGACAAGACATGACAAAACAAAACAAGACAAGTCAAGACATTTTTTTTATTTGTTTCTAAACTAATTAAGAAGAGAAGACAGGACAAGACAAGACAAGACAAGACAAGACAGGACTATTGTGTTTGATTTGCTTTTAAATTAATTAAGAAGATAAGACAAGACAAGACAAGACCAGACAAGAAAAGACAAGACACGAAAAGACAAGACAAGACAAGACAAGACCAGACAAGAAAAGACAAGACACGAAAAGACAAGACAAGACAAGACAAGACAAGACAAGACAAGACAAGACAAGACAAGACAAGACAAGACAAGACAAGACAAGACAAGACAAGACAAGACAAGACAAGACAAGACAAGACAAGACAAGACAAGACAAGACAAGACAAGACAAGACAAGAAAAGACATGACAAGACAAGACAAGACAAGACAAGACAAGACAAGACAAGACAAGACAAGACAAGACAAGACAAGACAAGACAAGACTAGATAAGACAAGACAAGACAAGACAAGACAAGACAAGACAAGACAAGACAAGACAAGACAAGACAAGACAAGACAAGACAAGACAAGACAAGACAAGACAAGACAAGACAAGACAAGACAAGACAAGACAAGACAAGACAAGACAAGACAAGACAAGACAAGACAAGACAAGACAAGACAAGACAAGACAAGACAAGACAAGACAAGACAAGACAAGACAAGACAAGACAAGACAAGACAAGACAAGACAAGACAAGACAAGACAAGACAAGACAAGACAAGACAAGACAAGACAAGACAAGACAAGACAAGACAAGACAAGAAAAGACAAGACAAGACAAGACAAGACAAGACTTAAGAAGATAAGACAAGACAAGGCGAAACAGGAAAATACAAGACAAGACAAGACAGAATTGTGTTTGATTTGCTTTTAAATTAATTAAGAAGAGAAGACAAGACAAGACAAGACCAGACAAGAAAAGACAAGACACGAAAAGACAAGACATGACAAGACAAGACAAGACCAGACAAGAAAAGACAAGACACGAAAAGACAAGACAAGACAAGACAAGACAAGACAAGACAAGACAAGACAAGACAAGACAAGACAAGACAATTGTGTTTGATATGTTTATAAATTAATTAAGAAGATAAGACAAGACAAGGCCCAACAGGAAAATACAAGACAAGACAAGACAATTGTGTTTGATTTGTTTTTAAATTAATTAAGAAGATAAGACAAAACAAGACAAGATATGACAAAACAAAACAAGACAAGTCAAGACATTTTTTTTATTTGTTTCTAAACTAATTAAGAAGAGAAGACAGGACAAGACAAGACAAGACAAGACAAGACATGACAGAACTATTGTGTTTGATTTGCTTTTAAATTAATTAAGAAGATAAGACAAGACAAGACAAGACCAGACAAGAAAAGACAAGACACGAAAAGACAAGACAAGACAAGACAAGACCAGACAAGAAAAGACAAGACACGAAAAGACAAGACAAGACAAGACAAGACAAGACAAGGCAAGACAAGACAAGACAAGACAAGACAAGACAAGACAAGACAAGGCAAGACAAGGCCAGACTGGAAAATACAAGACAAGACAAGACAATTGTGTTTGATTTGTTTTTAAATTAATTAAGAAGATAAGACAAAACAAGAGAAGACATGACATGACAAGACATGACAAAACAAAACAAGACAAGACATTTTTTTTATTTGTTTCTAAACTAATTAAGAAGACAAGACAGGACAAGACAAGACAAGACAAGACAAGACAAGTTATGACAAGACATGACAAGACAAAACAAGACAAGACAAGACAATTGTGTTTGATTTGTTTTTAAATTAATTAAGAAGATAAGACAAGACAAGGCGAAACAGGAAAATACAAGACAAGACAAGACAATTGTGTTTGATTTGCTTTTAAATTAATTAAGAAGATAAGACAAGACAAGACAAGACCAGACAAGAAAAGACAAGACACGAAAAGACAAGACAAGACAAGACAAGACAAGACAAGACCAGACAAGAAAAGACAAGACACGAAAAGACAAGACAAGACAAGACAAGACAAGACAAGACAAGACAAGACAAGACAAGACAAGACAAGACAAGACAAGACAAGACAAGACAAGACAAGACAAGACAAGACAAGACAAGACAAGACAAGACAAGACAAGACAAGACAAGACAAGACAAGACAAGACAAGACAAGACAAGACAAGACAAGACAAGACAAGACAAGACAAGACAACACAACACAACACAACACAAGACAAGACAAGACAAGACAAGACAAGACAAGGCAAGACAAGACAAGACAAGACAAGACAAGACAAGACAAGACAAGACAAGACAAGACAAGACAAGACAAGACAAGACAAGACAAGACAAGACAAGACAAGACAAGACAAGACAAGACAAGACAAGACAAGACAAGACAAGACAAGACAAGACAAGACAAGACAAGACAAGACAAGACAAGACAAGACAAGACAAGACAAGACAAGACAAGACAATTGTGTTTGATTTGTTTATAAATTAATTAAGAAGATAAGACAAGACAAGGCCAAACAGGAAAATACAAGACAAGACAAGACAATTGTGTTTGATTTGTTTTTAAATTAATTAAGAAGATAAGACAAAACAAGACAAGATATGACAAAACAAAACAAGACAAGTCAAGACATTTTTTTTATTTGTTTCTAAACTAATTAAGAAGAGAAGTCAGGACAAGACAAGACAAGACAAGACAAGACAGGACTATTGTGTTTCATTTGCTTTTAAATTAATTAAGAAGATAAGACAAGACAAGACAAGACCAGACAAGAAAAGACAAGACACGAAAAGACAAGACAAGACAAGACAAGACCAGACAAGAAAAGACAAGACACGAAAAGACACGACAAGACAAGACAAGACAAGGCAAGACAAGACAAGACAAGGCAAGACAAGACAAAGCAAGACAAGGCCAGACTGGAAAATACAAGACAAGACAAGACAATTGTGTTTGATTTGTTTTTAAATTAATTAAGAAGATAAGACAAAACAAGAGAAGACATGACATGACAAGACATGACAAAACAAAACAAGACAAGACATTTTTTTATTTGTTTCTAAACTAATTAAGAAGACAAGACAGGACAAGACAAGACAAGACAAGACAAGACAAGACATGACAAGACATGACAAGACAAAGCAAGACAAGACAAGACAATTGTGTTTGATTTGTTTTTAAATTAATTAAGAAGATAAGACAAGACAAGGCGAAACAGGAAAATACAAGACAAGACAAGACAATTGTGTTTGATTTGCTTTTAAATTAATTAGGAAGATAAGACAAGACAAGACAAGACCAGACAAGAAAAGACAAGACACGAAAAGACAAGACAAGACATGACAAGACAAGACAAGACCAGACAAGAAAAGACAAGACACGAAAAGACAAGACAAGACAAGACAAGACAAGACAAGACAAGACAAGACAAGACAAGACAAGACAAGACAAGACAAGACAAGACAAGACAAGACAAGACAAGACAAGACAATTGTGTTTGATTTGTTTATAAATTAATTAAGAAGATAAGACAAGACAAGGCCAAACAGGAAAATACAAGACAAGACAAGACAATTGTGTTTGATTTGTTTTTAAATTAATTAAGAAGACAAGACAAAACAAGACAAGACATGACAAAACAAAACAAGACAAGTCAAGACATTTTTTTTATTTGTTTCTAAACTAATTAAGAAGAGAAGACAGGACAAGACAAGACAAGACAAGACAAGACAGGACTATTGTGTTTGATTTGCTTTTAAATTAATTAAGAAGATAAGACAAGACAAGACAAGACCAGACAAGAAAAGACAAGACAAGAAAAGACAAGACACGAAAAGACAAGACAAGACAAGACAAGACAAGACAAGACAAGACAAGACAAGACAAGACAAGACAAGACAATTGTGTTTGATTTGTTTATAAATTAATTAAGAAGATAAAACAAGACAAGGCCAAACAGGAAAATACAAGACAAGACAAGACAATTGTGTTTGATTTGTTTTTAAATTAATTAAGAAGATAAGACAAAACAAGACAAGACATGACAAAACAAAACAAGACAAGTCAAGACATTTTTTTTATTTGTTTCTAAACTAATTAAGAAGAGAAGACAGGACAAGACAAGACAAGACAAGACAAGACAGGACTATTGTGTTTGATTTGCTTTTAAATTAATTAAGAAGATAAGACAAGACAAGACAAGACCAGACAAGAAAAGACAAGACACGAAAAGACAAGACAAGACAAGACAAGACCAGACAAGAAAAGACAAGACACGAAAAGACAAGACAAGACAAGACAAGACAAGACAAGACAAGACAAGACAAGACAAGACAAGACAAGACAAGACAAGACAAGACAAGACAAGACAAGACAAGACAAGACAAGACAAGACAAGACAAGACAAGACAAGACAAGACAAGACAAGACAAGACAAGACAAGACAAGACAAGACAAGACAAGGCAAGACAAGACAAGACAAGACAAGACAAGACAAGACAAGACAAGACAAGACAAGACAAGACAAGACAAGACAAGACAAGACAAGACAAGACAAGACAAGACAAGACAAGACAAGACAAGACAAGACAAGACAAGACAAGACAAGACAAGACAAGAAAAGAAAAGACAAGACAAGACAAGACAAGACTTAAGAAGATAAGACAAGACAAGGCGAAACAGGAAAATACAAGACAAGACAAGACAGAATTGTGTTTGATTTGCTTTTAAATTAATTAAGAAGATAAGACAAGACAAGACAAGACCAGACAAGAAAAGACAAGACACGAAAAGACAAGACATGACAAGACAAGACAAGACCAGACAAGAAAAGACAAGACACGAAAAGACAAGACAAGACAAGACAAGACAAGACAAGACAAAACAAGACAAGACAAGACAAGACAAGACAAGAAAAGACAAGACAAAACAAGACAAGACAAGACAAGACAAGACAAGACAATTGTGTTTGATTTGTTTATAAATTAATTAAGAAGATAAGACAAGACAAGGCCAAACAGGAAAATACAAGACAAGACAAGACAATTGTGTTTGATTTGTTTTTAAATTAATTAAGAAGATAAGACAAAACAAGACAAGACATGACAAAACAAAACAAGACAAGTCAAGACATTTTTTTTATTTGTTTCTAAACTAATTAAGAAGAGAAGACAGGACAAGACAAGACAAGACAAGACAAGACAGGACTATTGTGTTTGATTTGCTTTTAAATTAATTAAGAAGATAAGACAAGACAGGACAAGACCAGACAAGAAAAGACAAGACACGAAAAGGCAAGACAAGACAAGACCAGACAAGAAAAGACAAGACACGAAAAGACAAGACAAGACAAGACAAGACAAGACAGGACTATTGTGTTTGATTTGCTTTTAAATTAATTAAGAAGATAAGACAAGACAAGACAAGACCAGACAAGAAAAGACAAGACACGAAAAGACAAGACACGAAAAGACAAGACATGACAAGACAAGACAAGACCAGACAAGAAAAGACAAGACACGAAAAGACAAGACAAGACAAGACAAGACAAGACAAGACAAGACAAGACAAGACAAGACAAGACAAGACAATTGTGTTTGATTTGTTTATAAATTAATTAAGAAGATAAGACAAGACAAGGCCAAACAGGAAAATACAAGACAAGACAAGACAATTGTGTTTGATTTGTTTTTAAATTAATTAAGAAGATAAGACAAAACAAGACAAGATATGACAAAACAAAACAAGACAAGTCAAGACATTTTTTTTATTTGTTTCTAAACTAATTAAGAAGAGAAGACAGGACAAGACAAGACAAGACAAGACAAGACAAGACAGAACTATTGTGTTTGATTTGCTTTTAAATTAATTAAGAAGATAAGACAAGACAAGACAAGACCAGACAAGAAAAGACAAGACACGAAATGACAAGACAAGACAAGACAAGACCAGACAAGAAAAGACAAGACACGAAAAGACAAGACAAGACAAGACAAGACAAGACAAGGCAAGACAAGACAAGACAAGACAAGACAAGACAAGACAAGGCAAGACAAGGCCAGACTGGAAAATACAAGACAAGACAAGACAATTGTGTTTGATTTGTTTTTAAATTAATTAAGAAGATAAGACAAAACAAGAGAAGACATGACATGACAAGACATGACAAAACAAAACAAGACAAGACATTTTTTTTATTTGTTTCTAAACTAATTAAGAAGACAAGACAGGACAAGACAAGACAAGACAAGACAAGACAAGACATGACAAGACATGACAAGACAAAACAAGACAAGACAAGACAATTGTGTTTGATTTGTTTTTAAATTAATTAAGAAGATAAGACAAGACAAGGCGAAACAGGAAAATACAAGAAAAGACAAGACAATTGTGTTTGATTTGCTTTTAAATTAATTAAGAAGATAAGACAAGACAAGACAAGACCAGACAAGAAAAGACAAGACACGAAAAGACAAGACAAGACAAGACAAGACAAGACAAGACAAGACAAGAACAGACAAGAAAAGACAAGACACGAAAAGACAAGACAAGACAAGACAAGACAAGACAAGACAAGACAAGACAAGACAAGACAAGACAAGACAAGACAAGACAAGACAAGACAAGACAAGACAAGACAAGACAACACAACACAACACAACACAAGACAAGACAAGACAAGGCAAGACAAGACAAGACAAGACAAGACAAGACAAGACAAGACAATTGTGTTTGATTTGTTTATAAATTAATTAAGAAGATAAGACAAGACAAGGCCAAACAGGAAAATACAAGACAAGACAAGACAATTGTGTTTGATTTGTTTTTAAATTAATTAAGAAGATAAGACAAAACAAGACAAGATATGACAAAACAAAACAAGACAAGTCAAGACATTTTTTTTATTTGTTTCTAAACTAATTAAGAAGAGAAGTCAGGACAAGACAAGACAAGACAAGACAAGACAGGACTATTGTGTTTGATTTGCTTTTAAATTAATTAAGAAGATAAGACAAGACAAGACAAGACCAGACAAGAAAAGACAAGACACGAAAAGACAAGACAAGACAAGACAAGACCAGACAAGAAAAGACAAGACACGAAAAGACACGGCAAGACAAGACAAGACAAGGCAAGACAAGACAAGACAAGACAAGACAAGACAAGGCAAGACAAGGCCAGACTGGAAAATACAAGACAAGACAAGACAATTGTGTTTGATTTGTTTTTAAATTAATTAAGAAGATAAGACAAAACAAGAGAAGACATGACATGACAAGACATGACAAAACAAAACAAGACAAGACATTTTTTTTATTTGTTTCTAAACTAATTAAGAAGACAAGACAGGACAAGACAAGACAAGACAAGACAAGACAAGACATGACAAGACATGACAAGACAAAGCAAGACAAGACAAGACAATTGTGTTTGATTTGTTTTTAAATTAATTAAGAAGATAAGACAAGACAAGGCGAAACAGGAAAATACAAGACAAGACAAGACAATTGTGTTTGATTTGCTTTTAAATTAATTAAGAAGATAAGACAAGACAAGACAAGACCAGACAAGAAAAGACAAGACACGAAAAGACAAGACAAGACATGACAAGACAAGACAAGACCAGACAAGAAAAGACAAGACACGAAAAGACAAGACAAGACAAGACAAGACAAGACAAGACAAGACAAGACAATTGTGTTTGATTTGTTTATAAATTAATTAAGAAGATAAGACAAGACAAGGCCAAACAGGAAAATACAAGACAAGACAAGACAATTGTGTTTGATTTGTTTTTAAATTAATTAAGAAGATAAGACAAAACAAGACAAGACATGACAAAACAAAACAAGACAAGTCAAGACATTTTTTTTATTTGTTTCTAAACTAATTAAGAAGAGAAGACAGGACAAGACAAGACAAGACAAGACAAGACAGGACTATTGTGTTTGATTTGCTTTTAAATTAATTAAGAAGATAAGACAAGACAAGGCAAGACCAGACAAGAAAAGACAAGACAAGAAAAGACAAGAAAAGACAAGACAAGACAAGAAAAGACAAGACAAGACAAGACAAGACAAGACAAGACAAGACAAGACAAGACAAGACAATTGTGTTTGATTTGTTTATAAATTAATTAAGAAGATAAAACAAGACAAGGCCAAACAGGAAAATACAAGACAAGACAAGACAATTGTGTTTGATTTGTTTTTAAATTAATTAAGAAGATAAGACAAAACAAGACAAGACATGACAAAACAAAACAAGACAAGTCAAGACATTTTTTTTATTTGTTTCTAAACTAATTAAGAAGAGAAGACAGGACAAGACAAGACAAGACAAGACAAGACAGGACTATTGTGTTTGATTTGCTTTTAAATTAATTAAGAAGATAAGACAAGACAAGACAAGACCAGACCAGAAAAGACAAGAAACGAAAAGACAAGACAAGACAAGACAAGACCAGACAAGAAAAGACAAGACACGAAAAGACAAGACAAGACAAGACAAGACAAGACAAGACAAGACAAGACAAGACAAGACAAGACAAGACAAGACAAGACAAGACAAGACAAGACAAGACAAGACAAGACAAGACAAGACAAGACAAGACAAGACAAGACAAGACAAGACAAGACAAGACAAGACAAGACAAGACAAGACAAGACAAGACAAGACAAGACAAGACAAGACAAGACAAGACAAGACAAGACAAGACAAGACAAAACAAGACAAGACAAGACAAGACAAGACAAGACAAGACAAGACAAGACAAGACAAGACAAGACAAGACAAGACAAGACAAGACAAGACAAGACAAGACAAGACAAGACAAGACAAGACAAGACAAGACAAGACAAGACAAGACAAGACAAGACAAGACAAGACAAGACAAGACAAGACAAGACAAGACAAGACAAGACAAGACAAGACAAGACAAGACAAGACAAGACAAGACAAGACAAGACAAGACAAGACAAGACAAGACAAGACAAGACAAGACAAGACAAGACAAGACAAGACAAGACAAGACAAGACTTAAGAAGATAAGGCAAGACAAGGCGAAACAGGAAAATACAAGACAAGACAAGACAGAATTGTGTTTGATTTGCTTTTAAATTAATTAAGAAGATAAGACAAGACAAGACAAGACCAGACAAGAAAAGACAAGACACGAAAAGACAAGACATGACAAGACAAGACAAGACCAGACAAGAAAAGACAAGACACGAAAAGACAGGACAAGACAAGACAAGACAAGACAAGACAAGACAAGACAAGACAAGACAAGACAAGACAAGACAAGACAAGACAAGACAAGACAAGACAAGACAAGACAATTGTGTTTGATTTGTTTATAAATTAATTAAGAAGATAAGACAAGACAAGGCCAAACAGGAAAATACAAGACAAGACAAGACAATTGTGTTTGTTTTTAAATTAATTAAGAAGATAAGACAAAACAAGACAAGACATGACAAAACAAAACAAGACAGGACTATTGTGTTTGATTTGCTTTTAAATTAATTAAGAAGATAAGACAAGACAAGACAAGACCAGACAAGAAAAGACAAGACAAGAAAAGACAAGAAAAGACAAGACAAGACAAGACAAGACAAGACAAGACAAGACAAGACAAGACAAGACAAGACAAGACAAGACAAGACAAGACAAGACAAGACAAGACAAGAAAAGACAAGACAAGACAAGACAAGACAAGACAAGACAAGACAAGACAAGACAAGACAAGACAATTGTGTTTGATTTGTTTATAAATTAATTAAGAAGATAAGACAAGACAAGGCCAAACAGGAAAATACAAGACAAGACAAGACAATTGTGTTTGATTTGTTTTTAAATTAATTAAGAAGATAAGACAAAACAAGACAAGACATGACAAAACAAAACAAGACAAGTCAAGACATTTTTTTTATTTGTTTCTAAACTAATTAAGAAGAGAAGACAGGACAAGACAAGACAAGACAAGACAAGACAGGACTATTGTGTTAGATTTGCTTTTAAATTAATTAAGAAGATAAGACAAGACAAGACAAGACCAGACAAGAAAAGACAAGACACGAAAAGACAAGACAAGACAAGACAAGACCAGACAAGAAAAGTCAAGACACGAAAAGACAAGACAAGACAAGACAAGACAAGACAAGACAAGACAAGACAAGACAAGACAAGACAAGACAAGACAAGACAAGACAATTGTGTTTGATTTGTTTATAAATTAATTGAGAAGATAAGACAAGACAAGGCCAAACAGGAAAATACAAGACAAGACAAGACAATTGTGTTTGATTTGTTTTTAAATTAATTAAGAAGATAAGACAAAACAAGACAAGACATGACAAAACAAAACAAGACAAGTCAAGACATTTTTTTATTTGTTTCTAAACTAATTAAGAAGAGAAGACAGGACAAGACAAGACAAGACAAGACAAGACAGGACTATTGTGTTTGATTTGCTTTTAAATTAATTAAGAAGATAAGACAAGACAAGACAAGACCAGACAAGAAAAGACAAGACACGTAAAGACAAGACAAGACAAGACAAGACCAGACAAGAAAAGACAAGACACGAAAAGACAAGACAAGACAAGACAAGACAAGGCAAGACAAGACAAGACAAGACAAGACGAGACAAGGCAAGACAAGACAATTGTGTTTGATTTGTTTTTAAATTAATTAAGAAGATAAGACAAAACAAGAGAAGACATGACATGACAAGACATGACAAAACAAACCAAGACAAGACATTTTTTTTATTTGTTTCTAAGCTAATTAAGAAGACAAGACAGGACAAGACAAGACAAGACAAGACATGACAAGACATGACAAGACAAAACAAGACAAGACAAGACAATTGTGTTTGATTTGTTTTTAAATTAATTAAGAAGATAAGACAAGACAAGGCGAAACAGGAAAATACAAGACAAGACAATTGTGTTTGATTTGCTTTTAAATTAATTAAGAAGATAAGACAAGACAAGACAAGACCAGACAAGAAAAGACAAGACACGAAAAGACAAGACAAGACAAGACAAGACAAGACAAGACAAGACAAGACAAGACAAGACAAGACAAGACAAGACAAGACAAGACAAGACAAGACAAGACAAGACAAGACAAGACAAGACAAGACAAGAAAAGACAAGACAATTGTGTTTGATTTGTTTATAAATTAATTAAGAAGATAAGACAAGACAAGGCCAAACAGGAAAATACAAGACAAGACAAGACAATTGTGTTTGATTTGTTTTTAAATTAATTAAGAAGATAAGACAAGACAAGGCGAAACAGGAAAATACAAGACAAGACAAGACAATTGTGTTTGATTTGCTTATAAATTAATTAAGAAGATAAGACAAGACAAGACAAGACCAGACAAGAAAAGACAAGACACGAAAAGACAAGACAAGACAAGACAAGACAAGACAAGACCAGACAAGAAAAGACAAGACAAGACAAGACAAGACAAGACAAGACAAGACAAGACAAGACAAGACAAGACAAGACAAGACAAGACAAGACAAGACAAGACAAGACAAGACAAGACAAGACAAGACAAGACAAGACAAGACAAGACAAGACAAGACAAGACAAGACAAGACAAGACAAGACAAGACAAGACAAGACAAGACAAGACAAGACAAGACAAGACAAGACAAGACAAGACAAGACAAGACAAGACAAGACAAGACAAGACAAGACAAGACAAGACAAGACAAGACAAGACAAGACAAGACAAGACAAGACAAGACAAGACAAGACAAGACAAGACAAGACAAGACAAGACAAGACAAGACAAGACAAGACAAGACAAGACAAGACAAGACAAGACAAGACAAGACAAGACAAGACAAGACAAGACAAGACAAGACAAGACAAGACAAGACAAGACAAGACAAGACGAGACAAGACAAGACAAGACAAGACAAGACAAGACAAGACAAGACAAGACAAGACAAGACAAGACAAGACAAGACAAGACAAGACAAGACAAGACAAGACAAGACAAGACAAGACAAGACAAGACAAGACAAGACAAGACAAGACAAGACAAGACAAGACAAGACAAGACAAGACAAGACAAGACAAGACAAGACAAGACAAGACAAGACAAGACAAGACAAGACAAGACAAGACAATTGTGTTTGATTTGTTTATAAATTAATTAAGAAGATAAGACAAGACAAGGCCAAACAGGAAAATACAAGACAAGACAAGACAATTGTGTTTGATTTGTTTTTAAATTAATTAAGAAGATAAGACAAAACAAGACAAGACATGACAAAACAAAACAAGACAAGTCAAGACATTTTTTTTATTTGTTTCTAAACTAATTAAGAAGAGAAGACAGGACAAGACAAGACAAGACAAGACAAGACAGGACTATTGTGTTTGATTTGCTTTTAAATTAATTAAGAAGATAAGACATAAGAAGATAAGACAAGACAAGACAAGACCAGACAAGAAAAGACAAGACACGAAAAGACAAGACAAGACAAGACAAGACCAGACAAGAAAAGACAAGACACGAAAAGACAAGACAAGACAAGACAAGGCAAGACAAGACAAGACAAGACAAGACAAGACAAGGCAAGACAAGGCCAGACTGGAAAATACAAGACAAGACAAGACAATTGTGTTTGATTTGTTTTTAAATTAATTAAGAAGATAAGACAAAACAAGAGATGACATGACATGACAAGACATGACAAAACAAAACAAGACAAGACATTTTTTTTATTTGTTTCTAAACTAATTAAGAAGACAAGACAGGACAAGACAAGACAAGACAAGACATGACAAGACAAAACAAGACAAGACCAGACAATTGTGTTTGATTTGTTTTTAAATTAATTAAGAAGATAAGACAAGACAAGGCGAAACAAGAAAATACAAGACAAGACAAGACAATTGTGTTTGATTTGCTTTTAAATTAATTAAGAAGATAAGACAAGACAAGACAAGACCAGACAAGAAAAGACAAGACACGAAAAGACAAGACAAGACAAGACAAGACCAGACAAGAAAAGACAAGACACGAAAAGACAAGACAAGACAAGACAAGACAAGACAAGACAAGACAAGACAAGACAAGACAAGACAAGACAAGACAAGACAAGACAAGACAAGACAAGACAAGACAAGACAAGACAAGACAAGACAAGACAAGACAAGACAAGACAAGACAAGACAAGACAAGACAAGACAAGACAAGACAAGACAAAACAAAACAAGACAAGTCAAGACATTTTTTTTATTTGTTTCTAAACTAAGTAAGAAGAGAAGACAGGACAAGACAAGACAAGACAAGACAGGACTATTGTGTTTGATTTGCTTTTAAATTAATTAAGAAGATAAGACAAGACAAGACAAGACCAGACAAGAAAAGACAAGACACGAAAAGACAAGACAAGACAAGACAAGACCAGACAAGAAAAGACAAGACACGAAAAGACAAGACAAGACAAGACAAGGCAAGACAAGACAAGACAAGACAAGACAAGACAAGGCAAGACAAGGCCAGACTGGAAAATACAAGACAAGACAAGACAATTGTGTTTGATTTGTTTTTAAATTAATTAAGAAGATAAGACAAAACAAGAGAAGACATGACATGACAAGACATGACAAAACAAAACAAGACAAGACATTTTTTTTATTTGTTTCTAAACTAATTAAGAAGACAAGACATGACAAGACATGACAAGACAAAACAAGACAAGACCAGACAATTGTGTTTGATTTGTTTTTAAATTAATTAAGAAGATAAGACAAGACAAGGCGAAACAAGAAAATACAAGACAAGACAAGACAATTGTGTTTGATTTGCTTTTAAATTAATTAAGAAGATAAGACAAGACAAGACAAGACCAGACAAGAAAAGACAAGACACGAAAAGACAAGACAAGACAAGACAAGACAAGACAAGACCAGACAAGAAAAGACAAGACACGAAAAGACAAGACAAGACAAGACAAGACAAGACAAGACAAGACAAGACAAGACAAGACAAGACAAGACAAGACAAGACAAGACAAGACAAGACAAGACAAGGCCAGACTGGAAAATACAAGACAAGACAAGACAATTGTGTTTGATTTGTTTTTAAATTAATTAAGAAGATAAGACAAAACAAGAGAAGACATGACATGACAAGACATGACAAAACAAAACAAGACAAGACATTTTTTTTATTTGTTTCTAAACTAATTAAGAAGACAAGACAAGACAAGACAAGACAAGACAAGACAAGACAAGACAAGACATGACAAGACATGACAAGACAAGACAAGACAAGACAAGACAAGACAAGACAAGACAAGACAAGACAAGACAAGACAAGACAAGACAAGACAAGACAAGACAAGACAAGACAAGACAAGACAAGACAAGACAAGACAAGACAAGACAAGACAAGACAAGACAAGACAAGACAAGACAAGACAAGACAAGACAAGACAAGACAAGACAAGACAAGACAAGACAAGACAAGACAAGACAAGACAAGACAAGACAAGACAAGACAAGACAAGACAAGACAAGACAAGACAAGACAAGACAAGACAAGACAAGACAAGACAAGACAAGACAAGACAAGACAAGACAAGACAAGACAAGACAAGACAAGACAAGACAAGACAAGACAAGACAAGACAAGACAAGACAAGACAAGACAAGACAAGACAAGACAAGACAAGACAAGACAAGACAAGACAAGACAATTGTGTTTGATTTGTTTATAAATTAATTAAGAAGATAAGACAAGACAAGGCCAAACAGGAAAATACAAGACAAGACAAGACAATTGTGTTTGATTTGTTTTTAAATTAATTAAGAAGATAAGACAAAACAAGACAAGACATGACAAAACAAAACAAGACAAGTCAAGACATTTTTTTTATTTGTTTCTAAACTAATTAAGAAGAGAAGACAGGACAAGACAAGACAAGACAAGACAAGACAGGACTATTGTGTTTGATTTGCTTTTAAATTAATTAAGAAGATAAGACAAGACAAGACAAGACCAGACAAGAAAAGACAAGACACGAAAAGACAAGACAAGACAAGACAAGACCAGACAAGAAAAGACAAGACACGAAAAGACAAGACAAGACAAGACAAGGCAAGACAAGACAAGACAAGACAAGACAAGACAAGACAAGACAAGGCAAGACAAGGCCAGACTGGAAAATACAAGACAAGACAAGACAATTGTGTTTGATTTGTTTTTAAATTAATTAAGAAGATAAGACAAAACAAGAGAAGACATGACATGACAAGACATGACAAAACAAAACAAGACAAGACATTTCTTTTATTTGTTTCTAAACTAATTAAGAAGACAAGACAGGACAAGACAAGACAAGACAAGACATGACAAGACAAAACAAGACAAGACCAGACAATTGTGTTTGATTTGTTTTTAAATTAATTAAGAAGATAAGACAAGACAAGGCGAAACAAGAAAATACAAGACAAGACAAGACAATTGTGTTTGATTTGCTTTTAAATTAATTAAGAAGATAAGACAAGACAAGACAAGACCAGACAAGAAAAGACAAGACACGAAAAGACAAGACAAGACAAGACAAGACAAGACCAGACAAGAAAAGACAAGACACGAAAAGACAAGACAAGACAAGACAAGACAAGACAAGGCAAGACAAGACAAGACAAGACAAGACAAGACAAGACAAGACAAGACAAGACAAGACAAGACAAGACAAGACAAGACAAGACAAGACAAGACAAGACAAGACAAGACAAGACAAGACAAGACAAGACAAGACAAGACAAGACAAGACAAGACAAGACAAGACAAGACAAGACAAGACAAGACAAGACAAGACAAGCAAAACAAAACAAGACAAGTCAAGACATTTTTTTTATTTGTTTCTAAACTAAGTAAGAAGAGAAGACAGGACAAGACAAGACAAGACAAGACAAGACAAGACAAGACAAGACAAGACAGGACTATTGTGTTTGATTTGCTTTTAAATTAATTAAGAAGATAAGACAAGACAAGACAAGACCAGACAAGAAAAGACAAGACACGAAAAGACAAGACAAGACAAGACAAGACCAGACAAGAAAAGACAAGACACGAAAAGACAAGACAAGACAAGACAAGGCAAGACAAGACAAGACAAGACAAGACAAGACAAGGCAAGACAAGGCCAGACTGGAAAATACAAGACAAGACAAGACAATTGTGTTTGATTTGTTTTTAAATTAATTAAGAAGATAAGACAAAACAAGAGAAGACATGACATGACAAGACATGACAAAACAAAACAAGACAAGACATTTTTTTTATTTGTTTCTAAACTAATTAAGAAGACAAGACAGGACAAGACAAGACAAGACAAGACATGACAAGACATGACAAGACAAAACAAGACAAGACCAGACAATTGTGTTTGATTTGTTTTTAAATTAATTAAGAAGATAAGACAAGACAAGGCGAAACAAGAAAATACAAGACAAGACAAGACAAGACAATTGTGTTTGATTTGCTTTTAAATTAATTAAGAAGATAAGACAAGACAAGACAAGACCAGACAAGAAAAGACAAGACACGAAAAGACAAGACAAGACAAGACAAGACCAGACAAGAAAAGACAAGACACGAAAAGACAAGACAAGACAAGACAAGACAAGACAAGACAAGACAAGGCCAGACTGGAAAATACAAGACAAGACAAGACAATTGTGTTTGATTTGTTTTTAAATTAATTAAGAAGATAAGACAAAACAAGAGAAGACATGACATGACAAGACATGACAAAACAAAACAAGACAAGACATTTTCTTTATTTGTTTCTAAACTAATTAAGAAGACAAGACAAGACAAGACAAGACAAGACAAGACAAGACAAGACAAGACAAGACAAGACAAGACAAGACAAGACAAGACAAGACAAGACAAGACAAGACAAGACAAGACAAGACAAGACAAGACAAGACAAGACAAGACAAGACAAGACAAGACAAGACAAGACAAGACAAGACAAGACAAGACAAGACAAGACAAGACAAGACAAGACAAGACAAGACAAGACAAGACAAGACAAGACAAGACAAGACAAGACAAGACAAGACAAGACAAGACCAGACAAGACAAGACAAGACAAGACAAGACAAGACACGACAAGACAAGACAAGACAAGACAAGACAAGACAAGACAAGACAAGACAAGACAAGACAAGACAAGACAAGACAATTGTGTTTGATTTGTTTATAAATTAATTAAGAAGATAAGACAAGACAAGGCCAAACAGGAAAATACAAGACAAGACAAGACAATTGTGTTTGATTTGTTTTTAAATTAATTAAAAAGATAAGACAAAACAAGACAAGACATGACAAAACAAAACAAGACAAGTCAAGACATTTTTTTTATTTGTTTCTAAACTAATTAAGAAGAGAAGACAGGACAAGACAAGACAAGACAAGACAAGACAGGACTATTGTGTTTGATTTGCTTTTAAATTAATTAAGAAGATAAGACAAGACAAGACAAGACCAGACAAGAAAAGACAAGACACGAAAAGACAAGACAAGACAAGACAAGACCAGACAAGAAAAGACAAGACACGAAAAGACAAGACAAGACAAGACAAGACAAGGCAAGACAAGACAAGACAAGACAAGACAAGACAAGACAAGGCAAGACAAGGCCAGACTGGAAAATACAAGACAAGACAAGACAAGACAAGACAAGACAAGACAAGACAATTGTGTTTGATTTGTTTATAAATTAATTAAGAAGATAAGACAAGACAAGGCCAAACAGGAAAATACAAGACAAGACAAGACAATTGTGTTTGATTTGTTTTTAAATTAATTAAGAAGATAAGACAAAACAAGAGAAGACATGACATGACAAGACATGACAAAACAAAACAAGACAGGACATTTTTTTTATTTGTTTCTAAACTAATTAAGAAGACAAGACAGGACAAGACAAGACAAGACAAGACATGACAAGACATGACAAGACATGACAAGACAAAACAAGACAAGACAAGACCATTGTGTTTGATTTGTTTTTAAATTAATTAAGAAGATAAGACAAGACAAGGCGAAACAGGAAAATACAAGACAAGACAAGACAATTGTGTTTGATTTGCTTTTAAATTAATTAAGAAGATAAGACAAGACAACACAAGACCAGACAAGAAAAGACAAGACAAGACAAGACAAGACAAGACAAGACAAGACAAGACAAGACAAGACAAGACAAGACAAGACAAGACAAGACAAGACAAGACAAGACAAGACAAGGCCAGACTGGAAAATACAAGACAAGACAAGACAATTGTGTTTGATTTGTATTTAAATTAATTAAGAAGATAAGACAAGACAAGGCGAAACAAGAAAATACAAGACAAGACAAGACAATTGTGTTTGATTTGCTTTTAAATTAATTAAGAAGATAAGACAAGACAAGACCAGACAAGAAAAGACAAGACACGAAAAGACAAGACAAGACAAGACAAGACAAGACAAGACAAGACAAGACAAGACAAGACAAGACAAGACAAGACAAGACAAGACAAGACAAGACAAGACAAGACAAGACATGACAAAACAAAACAAGACAAGACATTTTTTTTATTTGTTTCTAAACTAATTAAGAAGACAAGACAGGACAAGACAAGACAAGACAAGACATGACAAGACATGACAAGACATGACAAGACAAAACAAGACAAGACCAGACAATTGTGTTTGATTTGTTTTTAAATTAATTAAGAAGATAAGACAAGACAAGGCGAAACAAGAAAATACAAGACAAGACAAGACAATTGTGTTTGATTTGTTTTTAAATTAATTAAGAAGATAAGACAAAACAAGAGAAGACATGACATGACAAGACATGACAAAACAAAACAAGACAAGACATTTTTTTTATTTGTTTCTAAACTAATTAAGAAGACAAGACAGGACAAGACAAGACAAGACAAGACATGACAAGACATGACAAGACAAAACAAGACAAGACCAGACAATTGTGTTTGATTTGTTTTTAAATTAATTAAGAAGATAAGACAAGACAAGGCGAAACAAGAAAATACAAGACAAGACAAGACAATTGTGTTTGATTTGCTTTTAAATTAATTAAGAAGATAAGACAAGACAAGACAAGACCAGACAAGAAAAGACAAGACACGAAAAGACAAGACAAGACAAGACAAGACAAGACCAGACAAGAAAAGACAAGACACGAAAAGACAAGACAAGACAAGACAAGACAAGACAAGACAAGACAAGACAAGACAAGACAAGACAAGACAAGACAAGACAAGACAAGACAAGACAAGACAAGACAAGACAAGACAAGACAAGGCCAGACTGGAAAATACAAGACAAGACAAGACAATTGTGTTTGATTTGTTTTTAAATTAATTAAGAAGATAAGACAAGACAAGGCCAAACAGGAAAATACAAGACAAGACAAGACAATTGTGTTTGATTTGTTTTTAAATTAATTAAGAAGATAAGACAAAACAAGACAAGACATGACAAAACAAAACAAGACAAGTCAAGACATTTTTTTTATTTGTTTCTAAACTAATTAAGAAGAGAAGACAGGACAAGACAAGACAAGACAAGACAAGACAGGACTATTGTGTTTGATTTGCTTTTAAATTAATTAAGAAGATAAGACAAGACAAGACAAGACCAGACAAGAAAAGACAAGACACGAAAAGACAAGACAAGACAAGACAAGACCAGACAAGAAAAGACAAGACACGAAAAGACAAGACAAGACAAGACAAGGCAAGACAAGACAAGACAAGACAAGACAAGACAAGACAAGGCAAGACAAGGCCAGACTGGAAAATACAAGACAAGACAAGACAATTGTGTTTGATTTGTTTTTAAATTAATTAAGAAGATAAGACAAAACAAGAGAAGACATGACATGACAAGACATGACAAAACAAAACAAGACAAGACATTTCTTTTATTTGTTTCTAAACTAATTAAGAAGACAAGACAGGACAAGACAAGACAAGACAAGACATGACAAGACAAAACAAGACAAGACCAGACAATTGTGTTTGATTTGTTTTTAAATTAATTAAGAAGATAAGACAAGACAAGGCGAAACAAGAAAATACAAGACAAGACAAGACAATTGTGTTTGATTTGCTTTTAAATTAATTAAGAAGATAAGACAAGACAAGACAAGACCAGACAAGAAAAGACAAGACACGAAAAGACAAGACAAGACAAGACAAGACAAGACCAGACAAGAAAAGACAAGACACGAAAAGACAAGACAAGACAAGACAAGACAAGACAAGGCAAGACAAGACAAGACAAGACAAGACAAGACAAGACAAGACAAGACAAGACAAGACAAGACAAGACAAGACAAGACAAGACAAGACAAGACAAGACAAGACAAGACAAGACAAGACAAGACAAGACAAGACAAGACAAGACAAGACAAGACAAGACAAGACAAGACAAGACAAGACAAGCAAAACAAAACAAGACAAGTCAAGACATTTTTTTTATTTGTTTCTAAACTAAGTAAGAAGAGAAGACAGGACAAGACAAGACAAGACAAGACAAGACAAGACAAGACAAGACAGGACTATTGTGTTTGATTTGCTTTTAAATTAATTAAGAAGATAAGACAAGACAAGACAAGACCAGACAAGAAAAGACAAGACACGAAAAGACAAGACAAGACAAGACAAGACCAGACAACAAAAGACAAGACACGAAAAGACAAGACAAGACAAGACAAGGCAAGACAAGACAAGACAAGACAAGACAAGACAAGGCAAGACAAGGCCAGACTGGAAAATACAAGACAAGACAAGACAATTGTGTTTGATTTGTTTTTAAATTAATTAAGAAGATAAGACAAAACAAGAGAAGACATGACATGACAAGACATGACAAAACAAAACAAGACAAGACATTTTTTTTATTTGTTTCTAAACTAATTAAGAAGACAAGACAGGACAAGACAAGACAAGACAAGACATGACAAGACATGACAAGACAAAACAAGACAAGACCAGACAATTGTGTTTGATTTGTTTTTAAATTAATTAAGAAGATAAGACAAGACAAGGCGAAACAAGAAAATACAAGACAAGACAAGACAAGACAATTGTGTTTGATTTGCTTTTAAATTAATTAAGAAGATAAGACAAGACAAGACAAGACCAGACAAGAAAAGACAAGACACGAAAAGACAAGACAAGACAAGACAAGACCAGACAAGAAAAGACAAGACACGAAAAGACAAGACAAGACAAGACAAGACAAGACAAGACAAGACAAGGCCAGACTGGAAAATACAAGACAAGACAAGACAATTGTGTTTGATTTGTTTTTAAATTAATTAAGAAGATAAGACAAAACAAGAGAAGACATGACATGACAAGACATGACAAAACAAAACAAGACAAGACATTTTCTTTATTTGTTTCTAAACTAATTAAGAAGACAAGACAAGACAAGACAAGACAAGACAAGACAAGACAAGACAAGACAAGACAAGACAAGACAAGACAAGACAAGACAAGACAAGACAAGACAAGACAAGACAAGACAAGACAAGACAAGACAAGACAAGACAAGACAAGACAAGACAAGACAAGACAAGACAAGACAAGACAAGACAAGACAAGACAAGACAAGACAAGACAAGACAAGACAAGACAAGACAAGACAAGACAAGACAAGACAAGACAAGACAAGACAAGACAAGACAAGACAAGACAAGACAAGACAAGACAAGACAAGACAAGACACGACAAGACAAGACAAGACAAGACAAGACAAGACAAGACAAGACAAGACAAGACAAGACAAGACAAGACAAGACAAGACAAGACAAGACAATTGTGTTTGATTTGTTTATAAATTAATTAAGAAGATAAGACAAGACAAGGCCAAACAGGAAAATACAAGACAAGACAAGACAATTGTGTTTGATTTGTTTTTAAATTAATTAAAAAGATAAGACAAAACAAGACAAGACATGACAAAACAAAACAAGACAAGTCAAGACATTTTTTTTATTTGTTTCTAAACTAATTAAGAAGAGAAGACAGGACAAGACAAGACAAGACAAGACAAGACAGGACTATTGTGTTTGATTTGCTTTTAAATTAATTAAGAAGATAAGACAAGACAAGACAAGACCAGACAAGAAAAGACAAGACACGAAAAGACAAGACAAGACAAGACAAGACCAGACAAGAAAAGACAAGACACGAAAAGACAAGACAAGACAAGACAAGACAAGGCAAGACAAGGCCAGACTGGAAAATACAAGACAAGACAAGACAAGACAAGACAAGACAAGACAAGACAATTGTGTTTGATTTGTTTATAAATTAATTAAGAAGATAAGACAAGACAAGGCCAAACAGGAAAATACAAGACAAGACAAGACAATTGTGTTTGATTTGTTTTTAAATTAATTAAGAAGATAAGACAAAACAAGAGAAGACATGACATGACAAGACATGACAAAACAAAACAAGACAGGACATTTTTTTTATTTGTTTCTAAACTAATTAAGAAGACAAGACAGGACAAGACAAGACAAGACAAGACATGACAAGACATGACAAGACATGACAAGACAAAACAAGACAAGACAAGACCATTGTGTTTGATTTGTTTTTAAATTAATTAAGAAGATAAGACAAGACAAGGCGAAACAGGAAAATACAAGACAAGACAAGACAATTGTGTTTGATTTGCTTTTAAATTAATTAAGAAGATAAGACAAGACAACACAAGACCAGACAAGAAAAGACAAGACACGAAAAGACAAGACAAGACAAGACAAGACAAGACAAGACAAGACAAGACAAGACAAGACAAGACAAGACAAGACAAGACAAGACAAGACAAGACAAGACAAGGCCAGACTGGAAAATACAAGACAAGACAAGACAATTGTGTTTGATTTGTATTTAAATTAATTAAGAAGATAAGACAAGACAAGGCGAAACAAGAAAATACAAGACAAGACAAGACAATTGTGTTTGATTTGCTTTTAAATTAATTAAGAAGATAAGACAAGACAAGACCAGACAAGAAAAGACAAGACACGAAAAGACAAGACAAGACAAGACAAGACAAGACAAGACAAGACAAGACAAGACAAGACAAGACAAGACAAGACAAGAAAAGACAAGACACGAAAAGACAAGACAAGACAAGACAAGACAAGACAAGACAAGACAAGACAAGACAAGCAAAACAAAACAAGACAAGTCAAGACATTTTTTTTATTTGTTTCTAAACTAAGTAAGAAGAGAAGACAGGACAAGACAAGACAAGACAAGACAAGACAAGACAAGACAAGACAGGACTATTGTGTTTGATTTGCTTTTAAATTAATTAAGAAGATAAGACAAGACAAGACAAGACCAGACAAGAAAAGACAAGACACGAAAAGACAAGACAAGACAAGACAAGACCAGACAAGAAAAGACAAGACACGAAAAGACAAGACAAGACAAGACAAGACAAGACAAGACAAGACAAGACAAGCAAAACAAAACAAGACAAGTCAAGACATTTTTTTTATTTGTTTCTAAACTAAGTAAGAAGAGAAGACAGGACAAGACAAGACAAGACAAGACAAGACAAGACAAGACAAGACAGGACTATTGTGTTTGATTTGCTTTTAAATTAATTAAGAAGATAAGACAAGACAAGACAAGACCAGACAAGAAAAGACAAGACACGAAAAGACAAGACAAGACAAGACAAGACCAGACAAGAAAAGACAAGACACGAAAAGACAAGACAAGACAAGACAAGGCAAGACAAGACAAGACAAGACAAGACAAGACAAGGCAAGACAAGGCCAGACTGGAAAATACAAGACAAGACAAGACAATTGTGTTTGATTTGTTTTTAAATTAATTAAGAAGATAAGACAAAACAAGAGAAGACATGACATGACAAGACATGACAAAACAAAACAAGACAAGACATTTTTTTTATTTGTTTCTAAACTAATTAAGAAGACAAGACAGGACAAGACAAGACAAGACAAGACATGACAAGACATGACAAGACAAAACAAGACAAGACCAGACAATTGTGTTTGATTTGTTTTTAAATTAATTAAGAAGATAAGACAAGACAAGGCGAAACAAGAAAATACAAGACAAGACAAGACAAGACAATTGTGTTTGATTTGCTTTTAAATTAATTAAGAAGATAAGACAAGACAAGACAAGACCAGACAAGAAAAGACAAGACACGAAAAGACAAGACAAGACAAGACAAGACCAGACAAGAAAAGACAAGACACGAAAAGACAAGACAAGACAAGACAAGACAAGACAAGACAAGACAAGGCCAGACTGGAAAATACAAGACAAGACAAGACAATTGTGTTTGATTTGTTTTTAAATTAATTAAGAAGATAAGACAAAACAAGAGAAGACATGACATGACAAGACATGACAAAACAAAACAAGACAAGACATTTTCTTTATTTGTTTCTAAACTAATTAAGAAGACAAGACAAGACAAGACAAGACAAGACAAGACAAGACAAGACAAGACAAGACAAGACAAGACAAGACAAGACAAGACAAGACAAGACAAGACAAGACAAGACAAGACAAGACAAGACAAGACAAGACAAGACAAGACAAGACAAGACAAGACAAGACAAGACAAGACAAGACAAGACAAGACAAGACAAGACAAGACAAGACAAGACAAGACAAGACAAGACAAGACAAGACAAGACAAGACAAGACAAGACAAGACAAGACAAGACAAGACAAGACAAGACAAGACAAGACAAGACAAGACAAGACAAGACACGACAAGACAAGACAAGACAAGACAAGACAAGACAAGACAAGACAAGACAAGACAAGACAAGACAAGACAAGACAAGACAATTGTGTTTGATTTGTTTATAAATTAATTAAGAAGATAAGACAAGACAAGGCCAAACAGGAAAATACAAGACAAGACAAGACAATTGTGTTTGATTTGTTTTTAAATTAATTAAAAAGATAAGACAAAACAAGACAAGACATGACAAAACAAAACAAGACAAGTCAAGACATTTTTTTTATTTGTTTCTAAACTAATTAAGAAGAGAAGACAGGACAAGACAAGACAAGACAAGACAAGACAGGACTATTGTGTTTGATTTGCTTTTAAATTAATTAAGAAGATAAGACAAGACAAGACAAGACCAGACAAGAAAAGACAAGACACGAAAAGACAAGACAAGACAAGACAAGACCAGACAAGAAAAGACAAGACACGAAAAGACAAGACAAGACAAGACAAGACAAGGCAAGACAAGACAAGACAAGACAAGACAAGACAAGACAAGGCAAGACAAGGCCAGACTGGAAAATACAAGACAAGACAAGACAAGACAAGACAAGACAAGACAAGACAATTGTGTTTGATTTGTTTATAAATTAATTAAGAAGATAAGACAAGACAAGGCCAAACAGGAAAATACAAGACAAGACAAGACAATTGTGTTTGATTTGTTTTTAAATTAATTAAGAAGATAAGACAAAACAAGAGAAGACATGACATGACAAGACATGACAAAACAAAACAAGACAGGACATTTTTTTTATTTGTTTCTAAACTAATTAAGAAGACAAGACAGGACAAGACAAGACAAGACAAGACATGACAAGACATGACAAGACATGACAAGACAAAACAAGACAAGACAAGACCATTGTGTTTGATTTGTTTTTAAATTAATTAAGAAGATAAGACAAGACAAGGCGAAACAGGAAAATACAAGACAAGACAAGACAATTGTGTTTGATTTGCTTTTAAATTAATTAAGAAGATAAGACAAGACAACACAAGACCAGACAAGAAAAGACAAGACACGAAAAGACAAGACAAGACAAGACAAGACAAGACAAGACAAGACAAGACAAGACAAGACAAGACAAGACAAGACAAGACAAGACAAGACAAGACAAGACAAGACAAGACAAGGCCAGACTGGAAAATACAAGACAAGACAAGACAATTGTGTTTGATTTGTATTTAAATTAATTAAGAAGATAAGACAAGACAAGGCGAAACAAGAAAATACAAGACAAGACAAGACAATTGTGTTTGATTTGCTTTTAAATTAATTAAGAAGATAAGACAAGACAAGACCAGACAAGAAAAGACAAGACACGAAAAGACAAGACAAGACAAGACAAGACAAGACAAGACAAGACAAGACAAGACAAGACAAGACAAGACAAGACAAGACAAGACAAGACAAGACAAGACAAGACAAGACAAGACAAGACATGACAAAACAAAACAAGACAAGACATTTTTTTTATTTGTTTCTAAACTAATTAAGAAGACAAGACAGGACAAGACAAGACAAGACAAGACATGACAAGACATGACAAGACATGACAAGACAAAACAAGACAAGACCAGACAATTGTGTTTGATTTGTTTTTAAATTAATTAAGAAGATAAGACAAGACAAGGCGAAACAAGAAAATACAAGACAAGACAAGACAATTGTGTTTGATTTGTTTTTAAATTAATTAAGAAGATAAGACAAAACAAGAGAAGACATGACATGACAAGACATGACAAAACAAAACAAGACAAGACATTTTTTTTATTTGTTTCTAAACTAATTAAGAAGACAAGACAGGACAAGACAAGACAAGACAAGACATGACAAGACATGACAAGACAAAACAAGACAAGACCAGACAATTGTGTTTGATTTGTTTTTAAATTAATTAAGAAGATAAGACAAGACAAGGCGAAACAAGAAAATACAAGACAAGACAAGACAATTGTGTTTGATTTGCTTTTAAATTAATTAAGAAGATAAGACAAGACAAGACAAGACCAGACAAGAAAAGACAAGACACGAAAAGACAAGACAAGACAAGACAAGACAAGACCAGACAAGAAAAGACAAGACACGAAAAGACAAGACAAGACAAGACAAGACAAGACAAGACAAGACAAGACAAGACAAGACAAGACAAGACAAGACAAGACAAGACAAGACAAGACAAGACAAGACAAGACAAGACAAGACAAGACAAGACAAGGCCAGACTGGAAAATACAAGACAAGACAAGACAATTGTGTTTGATTTGTTTTTAAATTAATTAAGAAGATAAGACAAAACAAGAGAAGACATGACATGACAAGACATGACAAAACAAAACAAGACAAGACATTTTTTTTATTTGTTTCTAAACTAATTAAGAAGACAAGACAGGACAAGACAAGACAAGACAAGACATGACAAGACAAAACAAGACAAGACCAGACAATTGTGTTTGATTTGTTTTTAAATTAATTAAGAAGATAAGACAAGACAAGGCGAAACAAGAAAATACAAGACAAGACAAGACAATTGTGTTTGATTTGCTTTTAAATTAATTAAGAAGATAAGACCAGACAAGAAAAGACAAGACACGAAAAGACAAGACAAGACAAGACAAGACAAGACCAGACAAGAAAAGACAAGACACGAAAAGACAAGACAAGACAAGACAAGACAAGACAAGACAAGGCAAGACAAGACAAGACAAGACAAGACAAGACAAGACAAGACAAGACAAGACAAGACAAGACAAGACAAGACAAGACAAGACAAGACAAGACAAGACAAGACAAGACAAGACAAGACAAGACAAGACAAGACAAGACAAGACAAGACAAGACAAGACAAGACAAGACAAGACAAAACAAAACAAGACAAGTCAAGACATTTTTTTTATTTGTTTCTAAACTAAGTACAAAGAGAAGACAGGACAAGACAAGACAAGACAAGACAAGACAAGACAGGACTATTGTGTTTGATTTGCTTTTAAATTAATTAAGAAGATAAGACAAGACAAGACAAGACCAGACAAGAAAAGACAAGACAAGACAAGACAAGACAAGACAAGACAAGACCAGACAAGAAAAGACAAGACACGTAAAGACAAGACAAGACAAGACAAGGCAAGACAAGACAAGACAAGACAAGACAAGACAAGACAAGACAAGACAATTGTGTTTGATTTGCTTTTAAATTAATTAAGAAGATAAGACAAGACAAGACAAGACAAGACAAGACAAGACAAGACAAGACAAGACAAGACAAGACAAGACAAGACAAGACAAGACAAGACAAGACAAGACAAGACAAGACAAGACAAGACAAGACAAGACAAGACAAGACAAGACAAGACAAGACAAGACAAGACAAGACAAGACAAGACAAGACAAGACAAGACAAGACAAGACAAGACAAGACAAGACAAGACAAGACAAGACAAGACAAGACAAGACAAGACAAGACAAGACAAGACAATTGTGTTTGATTTGTTTATAAATTAATTAAGAAGATAAGACAAGACAAGGCCAAACAGGAAAATACAAGACAAGACAAGACAATTGTGTTTGATTTGTTTTTAAATTAATTAAGAAGATAAGACAAAACAAGACAAGACATGACAAAACAAAACAAGACAAGTCAAGACATTTTTTTATTTGTTTCTAAACTAATTAAGAAGAGAAGACAGGACAAGACAAGACAAGACAAGACAAGACAGGACTATTGTGTTTGATTTGCTTTTAAATTAATTAAGAAGATAAGACAAGACAAGACAAGACCAGACAAGACAAAACAAAACAAGACAAGTCAAGACATTTTTTTTATTTGTTTCTAAACTAAGTACAAAGAGAAGACAGGACAAGACAAGACAAGACAAGACAAGACAAGACAGGACTATTGTGTTTGATTTGCTTTTAAATTAATTAAGAAGATAAGACAAGACAAGACAAGACCAGACAAGAAAAGACAAGACAAGACAAGACAAGACAAGACAAGACAAGACAAGACCAGACAAGAAAAGACAAGACACGTAAAGACAAGACAAGACAAGACAAGGCAAGACAAGACAAGACAAGACAAGACAAGACAAGACAAGACAATTGTGTTTGATTTGCTTTTAAATTAATTAAGAAGATAAGACAAGACAAGACAAGACAAGACAAGACAAGACAAGACAAGACAAGACAAGACAAGACAAGACAAGACAAGACAAGACAAGACAAGACAAGACAAGACAAGACAAGACAAGACAAGACAAGACAAGACAAGACAAGACAAGACAAGACAAGACAAGACAAGACAAGACAAGACAAGACAAGACAAGACAAGACAAGACAAGACAAGACAAGACAAGACAAGACAAGACAAGACAAGACAAGACAAGACAAGACAAGACAAGACAAGACAAGACAAGACAAGACAAGACAATTGTGTTTGATTTGTTTATAAATTAATTAAGAAGATAAGACAAGACAAGGCCAAACAGGAAAATACAAGACAAGACAAGACAATTGTGTTTGATTTGTTTTTAAATTAATTAAGAAGATAAGACAAAACAAGACAAGACATGACAAAACAAAACAAGACAAGTCAAGACATTTTTTTATTTGTTTCTAAACTAATTAAGAAGAGAAGACAGGACAAGACAAGACAAGACAAGACAAGACAGGACTATTGTGTTTGATTTGCTTTTAAATTAATTAAGAAGATAAGACAAGACAAGACAAGACCAGACAAGAAAAGACAAGACACGAAAAGACAAGACAAGACAAGACAAGACCAGACAAGAAAAGACAAGACACGAAAAGACAAGACAAGACAAGACAAGGCAAGACAAGACAAGACAAGACAAGACAAGACAAGGCCAGACTGGAAAATACAAGACAAGACAAGACAATTGTGTTTGATTTGTTTTTAAATTAATTAAGAAGATAAGACAAAACAAGAGAAGACATGACATGACAAGACATGACAAAACAAAACAAGACAAGACATTTTTTTTATTTGTTTCTAAACTAATTAAGAAGACAAGACAGGACAAGACAAGACAAGACAAGACAAGACATGACAAGACAAAACAAGACAAGACCAGACAATTGTGTTTGATTTATTTTTAAATTAATTAAGAAGATAAGACAAGACAAGGCGAAACAAGAAAATACAAGACAAGACAAGACAATTGTGTTTGATTTGCTTTTAAATTAATTAAGAAGATAAGACAAGACAAGACAAGACCAGACAAGAAAAGACAAGACACGAAAAGACAAGACAAGACAAGACAAGACAAGACCAGACAAGAAAAGACAAGACACGAAAAGACAAGACAAGACAAGACAAGACAAGACAAGACAAGGCAAGACAAGACAAGACAAGACAAGACAAGACAAGACAAGACAAGACAAGACAAGACAAGACAAGACAAGACAAGACAAGACAAGACAAGACAAGACAAGACAAGACAAGACAAGACAAGACAAGACAAGACAAGACAAGACAAGACAAGACAAGACAAGACAAGACAAGACAAGACAAGACAAGACAAGACAAGACAAAACAAAACAAGACAAGTCAAGACATTTTTTTTATTTGTTTCTAAACTAAGTAAGAAGAGAAGACAGGACAAGACAAGACAAGACAAGACAAGACAAGACAGGACTATTGTGTTTGATTTGCTTTTAAATTAATTAAGAAGATAAGACAAGACAAGACAAGACCAGACAAGAAAAGACAAGACAAGACAAGACAAGACAAGACAAGACAAGACCAGACAAGAAAAGACAAGACACGAAAAGACAAGACAAGACAAGACAAGGCAAGACAAGACAAGACAAGACAAGACAAGACAAGGCAAGACAATTGTGTTTGATTTGTTTATAAATTAATTAAGAAGATAAGACAAGACAAGGCCAAACAGGAAAATACAAGACAAGACAAGACAATTGTGTTTGATTTGTTTTTAAATTAATTAAAAAGATAAGACAAAACAAGACAAGACATGACAAAACAAAACAAGACAAGTCAAGACATTTTTTTTATTTGTTTCTAAACTAATTAAGAAGAGAAGACAGGACAAGACAAGACAAGACAAGACAAGACAGGACTATTGTGTTTGATTTGCTTTTAAATTAATTAAGAAGATAAGACAAGACAAGACAAGACCAGACAAGAAAAGACAAGACACGAAAAGACAAGACAAGACAAGACAAGACCAGACAAGAAAAGACAAGACACGAAAAGACAAGACAAGACAAGACAAGACAAGGCAAGACAAGACAAGACAAGACAAGACAAGACAAGACAAGGCAAGACAAGGCCAGACTGGAAAATACAAGACAAGACAAGACAAGACAAGACAATTGTGTTTGATTTATTTATAATTTAATTAAGAAGATAAGACAAGACAAGGCCAAACAGGAAAATACAAGACAAGACAAGACAATTGTGTTTGATTTGTTTTTAAATTAATTAAGAAGATAAGACAAAACAAGAGAAGACATGACATGACAAGACATGACAAAACAAAACAAGACAAGACATTTTTTTTATTTGTTTCTAAACTAATTAAGAAGACAAGACAGGACAAGACAAGACAAGACAAGACATGACAAGACATGACAAGACATGACAAGACAAAACAAGACAAGACAAGACCATTGTGTTTGATTTGTTTTTAAATTAATTAAGAAGATAAGACAAGACAAGGCGAAACAGGAAAATACAAGACAAGACAAGACAATTGTGTTTGATTTGCTTTTAAATTAATTAAGAAGATAAGACAAGACAACACAAGACCAGACAAGAAAAGACAAGACACGAAAAGACAAGACAAGACAAGACAAGACAAGACAAGACAAGACAAGACAAGACAAGACAAGACAAGACAAGACAAGACAAGACAAGACAAGACAAGACAAGGCCAGACTGGAAAATACAAGACAAGACAAGACAATTGTGTTTGATTTGTATTTAAATTAATTAAGAAGATAAGACAAAACAAGACAAGACATGACAAAACAAAACAAGACAAGTCAAGACATTTTTTTATTTGTTTCTAAACTAATTAAGAAGAGAAGACAGGACAAGACAAGACAAGACAAGACAAGACAGGACTATTGTGTTTGATTTGCTTTTAAATTAATTAAGAAGATAAGACAAGACAAGACAAGACAAGACAAGACAAGACAAGACAAGACAAGACAAGACAAGACAAGACAAGACAAGACAAGACAAGACAAGACAAGACAAGACAAGACAAGACAAGACAAGACAAGACAAGACAAGACAAGACAAGACAAGACAAGACAAGACAAGACAAGACAAGACAAGACAAGACAAGACAAGACAAGACAAGACAAGACAAGACAAGACAAGACAAGACAAGACAAGACAAGACAAGACAAGACAAGACAAGACAAGACAAGACAAGACAAGACAAGACAAGACAAGACAAGACAAGACAAGACAATTGTGTTTGATTTGTTTATAAATTAATTAAGAAGATAAGACAAGACAAGGCCAAACAGGAAAATACAAGACAAGACAAGACAATTGTGTTTGATTTGTTTTTAAATTAATTAAGAAGATAAGACAAAACAAGACAAGACATGACAAAACAAAACAAGACAAGTCAAGACATTTTTTTATTTGTTTCTAAACTAATTAAGAAGAGAAGACAGGACAAGACAAGACAAGACAAGACAAGACAGGACTATTGTGTTTGATTTGCTTTTAAATTAATTAAGAAGATAAGACAAGACAAGACAAGACCAGACAAGAAAAGACAAGACACGAAAAGACAAGACAAGACAAGACACGAAAAGACAAGACAAGACAAGACAAGGCAAGACAAGACAAGACAAGACAAGACAAGACAAGGCAAGACAAGGCCAGACTGGAAAATACAAGACAAGACAAGACAATTGTGTTTGATTTGTTTTTAAATTAATTAAGAAGATAAGACAAAACAAGAGAAGACATGACATGACAAGACATGACAAAACAAAACAAGACAAGACATTTTTTTTATTTGTTTCTAAACTAATTAAGAAGACAAGACAGGACAAGACAAGACAAGACAAGACAAGACATGACAAGACAAAACAAGACAAGACCAGACAATTGTGTTTGATTTGTTTTTAAATTAATTAAGAAGATAAGACAAGACAAGGCGAAACAAGAAAATACAAGACAAGACAAGACAAGACAAGACCAGACAAGAAAAGACAAGACACGAAAAGACAAGACAAGACAAGACAAGACAAGACCAGACAAGAAAAGACAAGACACGAAAAGACAAGACAAGACAAGACAAGACAAGACAAGACAAGGCAAGACAAGACAAGACAAGACAAGACAAGACAAGACAAGACAAGACAAGACAAGACAAGACAAGACAAGACAAGACAAGACAAGACAAGACAAGACAAGACAAGACAAGACAAGACAAGACAAGACAAGACAAGACAAGACAAGACAAGACAAGACAAGACAAGACAAGACAAGACAAGACAAGACAAGACAAAACAAAACAAGACAAGTCAAGACATTTTTTTTATTTGTTTCTAAACTAAGTAAGAAGAGAAGACAGGACAAGACAAGACAAGACAAGACAAGACAAGACAAGACAGGACTATTGTGTTTGATTTGCTTTTAAATTAATTAAGAAGATAAGACAAGACAAGACAAGACCAGACAAGAAAAGACAAGACAAGACAAGACAAGACAAGACAAGACAAGACCAGACAAGAAAAGACAAGACACGAAAAGACAAGACAAGACAAGACAAGGCAAGACAAGACAAGACAAGACAAGACAAGACAAGGCAAGACAATTGTGTTTGATTTGTTTATAAATTAATTAAGAAGATAAGACAAGACAAGGCCAAACAGGAAAATACAAGACAAGACAAGACAATTGTGTTTGATTTGTTTTTAAATTAATTAAAAAGATAAGACAAAACAAGACAAGACATGACAAAACAAAACAAGACAAGTCAAGACATTTTTTTTATTTGTTTCTAAACTAATTAAGAAGAGAAGACAGGACAAGACAAGACAAGACAAGACAAGACAGGACTATTGTGTTTGATTTGCTTTTAAATTAATTAAGAAGATAAGACAAGACAAGACAAGACCAGACAAGAAAAGACAAGACACGAAAAGACAAGACAAGACAAGACAAGACCAGACAAGAAAAGACAAGACACGAAAAGACAAGACAAGACAAGACAAGACAAGACAAGGCAAGACAAGACAAGACAAGACAAGACAAGACAAGACAAGGCAAGACAAGGCCAGACTGGAAAATACAAGACAAGACAAGACAAGACAAGACAATTGTGTTTGATTTATTTATAATTTAATTAAGAAGATAAGACAAGACAAGGCCAAACAGGAAAATACAAGACAAGACAAGACAATTGTGTTTGATTTGTTTTTAAATTAATTAAGAAGATAAGACAAAACAAGAGAAGACATGACATGACAAGACATGACAAAACAAAACAAGACAAGACATTTTTTTTATTTGTTTCTAAACTAATTAAGAAGACAAGACAGGACAAGACAAGACAAGACAAGACATGACAAGACATGACAAGACATGACAAGACAAAACAAGACAAGACAAGACCATTGTGTTTGATTTGTTTTTAAATTAATTAAGAAGATAAGACAAGACAAGGCGAAACAGGAAAATACAAGACAAGACAAGACAATTGTGTTTGATTTGCTTTTAAATTAATTAAGAAGATAAGACAAGACAACACAAGACCAGACAAGAAAAGACAAGACACGAAAAGACAAGACAAGACAAGACAAGACAAGACAAGACAAGACAAGACAAGACAAGACAAGACAAGACAAGACAAGACAAGACAAGACAAGGCCAGACTGGAAAATACAAGACAAGACAAGACAATTGTGTTTGATTTGTATTTAAATTAATTAAGAAGATAAGACAAAACAAGACAAGACATGACAAAACAAAACAAGACAAGTCAAGACATTTTTTTATTTGTTTCTAAACTAATTAAGAAGAGAAGACAGGACAAGACAAGACAAGACAAGACAAGACAGGACTATTGTGTTTGATTTGCTTTTAAATTAATTAAGAAGATAAGACAAGACAAGACAAGACAAGACAAGACAAGACAAGACAAGACAAGACAAGACAAGACAAGACAAGACAAGACAAGACAAGACAAGACAAGACAAGACAAGACAAGACAAGACAAGACAAGACAAGACAAGACAAGACAAGACAAGACAAGACAAGACAAGACAAGACAAGACAAGACAAGACAAGACAAGACAAGACAAGACAAGACAAGACAAGACAAGACAAGACAAGACAAGACAAGACAAGACAAGACAAGACAAGACAAGACAAGACAAGACAAGACAAGACAAGACAAGACAAGACAAGACAAGACAAGACAAGACAATTGTGTTTGATTTGTTTATAAATTAATTAAGAAGATAAGACAAGACAAGGCCAAACAGGAAAATACAAGACAAGACAAGACAATTGTGTTTGATTTGTTTTTAAATTAATTAAGAAGATAAGACAAAACAAGACAAGACATGACAAAACAAAACAAGACAAGTCAAGACATTTTTTTATTTGTTTCTAAACTAATTAAGAAGAGAAGACAGGACAAGACAAGACAAGACAAGACAAGACAGGACTATTGTGTTTGATTTGCTTTTAAATTAATTAAGAAGATAAGACAAGACAAGACAAGACCAGACAAGAAAAGACAAGACACGAAAAGACAAGACAAGACAAGACACGAAAAGACAAGACAAGACAAGACAAGGCAAGACAAGACAAGACAAGACAAGACAAGACAAGGCAAGACAAGGCCAGACTGGAAAATACAAGACAAGACAAGACAATTGTGTTTGATTTGTTTTTAAATTAATTAAGAAGATAAGACAAAACAAGAGAAGACATGACATGACAAGACATGACAAAACAAAACAAGACAAGACATTTTTTTTATTTGTTTCTAAACTAATTAAGAAGACAAGACAGGACAAGACAAGACAAGACAAGACAAGACATGACAAGACAAAACAAGACAAGACCAGACAATTGTGTTTGATTTGTTTTTAAATTAATTAAGAAGATAAGACAAGACAAGGCGAAACAAGAAAATACAAGACAAGACAAGACAATTGTGTTTGATTTGCTTTTAAATTAATTAAGAAGATAAGACAAGACAAGACAAGACCAGACAAGAAAAGACAAGACACGAAAAGACAAGACAAGACAAGACAAGACAAGACCAGACAAGAAAAGACAAGACACGAAAAGACAAGACAAGACAAGACAAGACAAGACAAGACAAGGCAAGACAAGACAAGACAAGACAAGACAAGACAAGACAAGACAAGACAAGACAAGACAAGACAAGACAGGACTATTGTGTTTGATTTGCTTTTAAATTAATTAAGAAGATAAGACAAGACAAGACAAGACCAGACAAGAAAAGACAAGACAAGACAAGACAAGACAAGACAAGACAAGACAAGACAAGACCAGACAAGAAAAGACAAGACACGAAAAGACAAGACAAGACAAGACAAGGCAAGACAAGACAAGACAAGACAAGACAAGACAAGGCAAGACAATTGTGTTTGATTTGTTTATAAATTAATTAAGAAGATAAGACAAGACAAGGCCAAACAGGAAAATACAAGACAAGACAAGACAATTGTGTTTGATTTGTTTTTAAATTAATTAAAAGATAAGACAAAACAAGACAAGACATGACAAAACAAAACAAGACAAGTCAAGACATTTTTTTTATTTGTTTCTAAACTAATTAAGAAGAGAAGACAGGACAAGACAAGACAAGACAAGACAAGACAGGACTATTGTGTTTGATTTGCTTTTAAATTAATTAAGAAGATAAGACAAGACAAGACAAGACCAGACAAGAAAAGACAAGACACGAAAAGACAAGACAAGACAAGACAAGACCAGACAAGAAAAGACAAGACACGAAAAGACAAGACAAGACAAGACAAGACAAGGCAAGACAAGACAAGACAAGACAAGACAAGACAAGACAAGGCAAGACAAGGCCAGACTGGAAAATACAAGACAAGACAAGACAAGACAAGACAATTGTGTTTGATTTATTTATAATTTAATTAAGAAGATAAGACAAGACAAGGCCAAACAGGAAAATACAAGACAAGACAAGACAATTGTGTTTGATTTGTTTTTAAATTAATTAAGAAGATAAGACAAAACAAGAGAAGACATGACATGACAAGACATGACAAAACAAAACAAGACAAGACATTTTTTTTATTTGTTTCTAAACTAATTAAGAAGACAAGACAGGACAAGACAAGACAAGACAAGACATGACAAGACATGACAAGACATGACAAGACAAAACAAGACAAGACAAGATAATTGTGTTTGATTTGTTTTTAAATTAATTAAGAAGATAAGACAAGACAAGGCGAAACAGGAAAATACAAGACAAGACAAGACAATTGTGTTTGATTTGCTTTTAAATTAATTAAGAAGATAAGACAAGACAACACAAGACCAGACAAGAAAAGACAAGACACGAAAAGACAAGACAAGACAAGACAGGACAAGACAAGACAAGACAAGACAAGACAAGACAAGACAAGACAAGACAAGGCCAGACTGGAAAATACAAGACAAGACAAGACAATTGTGTTTGATTTGTATTTAAATTAATTAAGAAGATAAGACAAGACAAGGCGAAACAAGAAAATACAAGACAAGACAAGACAATTGTGTTTGATTTGCTTTTAAATTAATTAAGAAGATAAGACAAGACAAGACCAGACAAGAAAAGACAAGACACGAAAAGACAAGACAAGACAAGACAAGACAAGACAAGACAAGACAAGACAAGGCCAGACTGGAAAATACAAGACAAGACAAGACAAGACAAGACAAGACAAGACAAGACAAGACAAGACAAGACAAGAAAAGACAAGAAAAGACAAGACACGAAAAGACAAGACAAGACAAGACAAGACAAGACAAGACAAGACAAGACAAGACAAGAAAAGACAAGACAAGACAAGACAAGACAAGACAAGACAAGACAAGACAAGACAAGGCCAGACTGGAAAATACAAGACAAGACAAGACAAGCCAAGACAAGACAAGACAAGACAAGACAAGACAAGACAAGACAAGAAAAGACAAGAAAAGACAAGACACGAAAAGACAAGACAAGACAAGACAAGACAAGACAAGACAAGACAAGACAAGACAAGACAAGAAAAGACAAGACAAGACAAGACAAGACAAGACAAGAAAAGACAAGACAAGACAAGACAAGACAAGACAAGACAAGACAAGACAAGACAAGACAAGACAAGACAAGACAAGACAAGACAAGACAAGACAAGACAAGACAAGACAAGACAAGACAAGACAAGACAAGACAAGACAAGACAAGACAAGACAAGACAAGACAAGACAAGACAAGACAAGACAAGACAAGACAAGACAAGACAAGACAAGACAAGACAAGACAAGACAAGACAAGACAAGACAAGACAAGACAAGACAAGACAAGACAAGACAAGACAAGACAAGACAAGACAAGACAAGACAAGACAAGACAAGGCAAGACAAGACAAGACAAGACAAGACAAGACAAGACAAGACAAGACAAGACAAGACAAGACAAGACAAGACAAGACAAGACAAGACAAGACAAGACAAGACAAGATAAGACAAGACAAGACAAGACAAGACAAGACAAGACAAGATAAGATAAGACAAGACAAGACAAGACAAGACAAGACAATTGTGTTTGATTTGTTTATAAATTAATTAAGAAGATAAGACAAGACAAGGCCAAACAGGAAAATACAAGACAAGACAAGACAATTGTGTTTGATTTGTTTTTAAATTAATTAAGAAGATAAGACAAAACAAGACAAGACATGACAAGAAAAGACAAGACACGAAAAGACAAGACAAGACAAGACAAGACAAGACAAGACAAGAAAAGACAAGACACGAAAAGACAAGACAAGACAAGACAAGACAAGACAAGACAAGACAAGACAAGACAAGAAAAGACAAGACAAGACAAGACAAGACAAGACAAGACAAGACAAGACAAGACAAGACAAGACAAGACAAGACAAGACAAGACAAGACAAGGCCAGACTGGAAAATACAAGACAAGACAAGACAATTGTGTTTGATTTGTTTTTAAATTAATTAAGAAGATAAGACAAAACAAGAGAAGACATGACATGACAAGACATGACAAAACAAAACAAGACAAGACATTTTTTTTATTTGTTTCTAAACTAATTAAGAAGACAAGACAAGACAAGACAAGACAAGACAAGACAAGACAAGACAAGACATGACAAGACAAGACAAGACAAGACAAGACAAGACAAGACAAGACAAGACAAGACAAGACAAGACAAGACAAGACAAGACAAGACAAGACAAGACAAGACAAGACAAGACAAGACAAGACAAGACAAGACAAGACAAGACAAGACAAGACAAGACAAGACAAGACAAGACAAGACAAGACAAGACAAGACAAGACAAGACAAGACAAGACAAGACAAGACAAGACAAGACAAGACAAGACAAGACAAGACAAGACAAGACAAGACAAGACAAGACAAGACAAGACAAGACAAGACAAGACAAGACAAGACAAGACAAGACAAGACAAGACAAGACAAGACAAGACAAGACAAGACAAGACAAGACAAGACAAGACAAGACAAGACAAGACAAGACAAGACAAGACAAGACAAGACAAGACAAGACAAGACAAGACAAGACAAGACAAGACAAGACAAGACAAGACAAGACAAGACAAGACAAGACAAGACAAGACAAGACAAGACAAGACAAGACAAGACAAGACAAGACAAGACAAGACAAGACAAGACAAGACAAGACAAGACAAGACAAGACAAGACAAGACAAGACAATTGTGTTTGATTTGTTTATAAATTAATTAAGAAGATAAGACAAGACAAGGCCAAACAGGAAAATACAAGACAAGACAAGACAATTGTGTTTGATTTGTTTTTAAATTAATTAAGAAGATAAGACAAAACAAGACAAGACATGACAAAACAAAACAAGACAAGTCAAGACATTTTTTTTATTTGTTTCTAAACTAATTAAGAAGAGAAGACAGGACAAGACAAGACAAGACAAGACAAGACAGGACTATTGTGTTTGATTTGCTTTTAAATTAATTAAGAAGATAAGACAAGACAAGACAAGACCAGACAAGAAAAGACAAGACACGAAAAGACAAGACAAGACAAGACAAGACCAGACAAGAAAAGACAAGACACGAAAAGACAAGACAAGACAAGACAAGGCAAGACAAGACAAGACAAGACAAGACAAGACAAGGCAAGACAAGGCCAGACTGGAAAATACAAGACAAGACAAGACAATTGTGTTTGATTTGTTTTTAAATTAATTAAGAAGATAAGACAAAACAAGAGAAGACATGACATGACAAGACATGACAAAACAAAACAAGACAAGACATTTTTTTTATTTGTTTCTAAACTAATTAAGAAGACAAGACAGGACAAGACAAGACAAGACAAGACATGACAAGACAAAACAAGACAAGACCAGACAATTGTGTTTGATTTGTTTTTAAATTAATTAAGAAGATAAGACAAGACAAGGCGAAACAAGAAAATACAAGACAAGACAAGACAATTGTGTTTGATTTGCTTTTAAATTAATTAAGAAGATAAGACAAGACAAGACAAGACAAGACAAGACAAGACAAGACACGAAAAGACAAGACAAGACAAGACAAGACAAGACCAGACAAGAAAAGACAAGACACGAAAAGACAAGACAAGACAAGACAAGACAAGACAAGACAAGGCAAGACAAGACAAGACAAGACAAGACAAGACAAGACAAGACAAGACAAGACAAGACAAGACAAGACAAGACAAGACAAGACAAGACAAGACAAGACAAGACAAGACAAGACAAGACAAGACAAGACAAGACAAGACAAGACAAGACAAGACAAGACAAGACAAGCAAAACAAAACAAGACAAGTCAAGACATTTTTTTTATTTGTTTCTAAACTAAGTAAGAAGAGAAGACAGGACAAGACAAGACAAGACAAGACAAGACAAGACAAGACAAGACAGGACTATTGTGTTTGATTTGCTTTTAAATTAATTAAGAAGATAAGACAAGACAAGACAAGACCAGACAAGAAAAGACAAGACACGAAAAGACAAGACAAGACAAGACAAGACCAGACAAGAAAAGACAAGACACGAAAAGACAAGACAAGACAAGACAAGGCAAGACAAGACAAGACAAGACAAGACAAGACAAGGCAAGACAAGGCCAGACTGGAAAATACAAGACAAGACAAGACAATTGTGTTTGATTTGTTTTTAAATTAATTAAGAAGATAAGACAAAACAAGAGAAGACATGACATGACAAGACATGACAAAACAAAACAAGACAAGACATTTTTTTTATTTGTTTCTAAACTAATTAAGAAGACAAGACAGGACAAGACAAGACAAGACAAGACATGACAAGACAAAACAAGACAAGACCAGACAATTGTGTTTGATTTGTTTTTAAATTAATTAAGAAGATAAGACAAGACAAGGCGAAACAAGAAAATACAAGACAAGACAAGACAATTGTGTTTGATTTGCTTTTAAATTAATTAAGAAGATAAGACAAGACAAGACAAGACCAGACAAGAAAAGACAAGACACGAAAAGACAAGACAAGACAAGACAAGACAAGACCAGACAAGAAAAGACAAGACACGAAAAGACAAGACAAGACAAGACAAGACAAGACAAGACAAGGCAAGACAAGACAAGACAAGACAAGACAAGACAAGACAAGACAAGACAAGACAAGACAAGACAAGACAAGACAAGACAAGACAAGACAAGACAAGACAAGACAAGACAAGACAAGACAAGACAAGACAAGACAAGACAAGACAAGACAAGACAAGCAAAACAAAACAAGACAAGTCAAGACATTTTTTTTATTTGTTTCTAAACTAAGTAAGAAGAGAAGACAGGACAAGACAAGACAAGACAAGACAAGACAAGACAAGACAAGACAGGACTATTGTGTTTGATTTGCTTTTAAATTAATTAAGAAGATAAGACAAGACAAGACAAGACCAGACAAGAAAAGACAAGACACGAAAAGACAAGACAAGACAAGACAAGACCAGACAAGAAAAGACAAGACACGAAAAGACAAGACAAGACAAGACAAGGCAAGACAAGACAAGACAAGACAAGACAAGACAAGGCAAGACAAGGCCAGACTGGAAAATACAAGACAAGACAAGACAATTGTGTTTGATTTGTTTTTAAATTAATTAAGAAGATAAGACAAAACAAGAGAAGACATGACATGACAAGACATGACAAAACAAAACAAGACAAGACATTTTTTTTATTTGTTTCTAAACTAATTAAGAAGACAAGACAGGACAAGACAAGACAAGACAAGACATGACAAGACATGACAAGACAAAACAAGACAAGACCAGACAATTGTGTTTGATTTGTTTTTAAATTAATTAAGAAGATAAGACAAGACAAGGCGAAACAAGAAAATACAAGACAAGACAAGACAATTGTGTTTGATTTGCTTTTAAATTAATTAAGAAGATAAGACAAGACAAGACAAGACCAGACAAGAAAAGACAAGACACGAAAAGACAAGACAAGACAAGACAAGACAAGACCAGACAAGAAAAGACAAGACACGAAAAGACAAGACAAGACAAGACAAGACAAGACAAGACAAGACAAGACAAGACAAGACAAGACAAGACAAGACAAGACAAGACAAGGCCAGACTGGAAAATACAAGACAAGACAAGACAATTGTGTTTGATTTGTTTTTAAATTAATTAAGAAGATAAGACAAAACAAGAGAAGACATGACATGACAAGACATGACAAAACAAAACAAGACAAGACATTTTTTTTATTTGTTTCTAAACTAATTAAGAAGACAAGACAAGACAAGACAAGACAAGACAAGACAAGACCAGACAAGAAAAGACAAGACACGAAAAGACAAGACAAGACAAGACAAGGCAAGACAAGACAAGACAAGACAAGACAAGACAAGGCAAGACAAGGCCAGACTGGAAAATACAAGACAAGACAAGACAATTGTGTTTGATTTGTTTTTAAATTAATTAAGAAGATAAGACAAAACAAGAGAAGACATGACATGACAAGACATGACAAAACAAAACAAGACAAGACATTTTTTTTATTTGTTTCTAAACTAATTAAGAAGACAAGACAGGACAAGACAAGACAAGACAAGACATGACAAGACATGACAAGACAAAACAAGACAAGACCAGACAATTGTGTTTGATTTGTTTTTAAATTAATTAAGAAGATAAGACAAGACAAGGCGAAACAAGAAAATACAAGACAAGACAAGACAATTGTGTTTGATTTGCTTTTAAATTAATTAAGAAGATAAGACAAGACAAGACAAGACCAGACAAGAAAAGACAAGACACGAAAAGACAAGACAAGACAAGACAAGACAAGACCAGACAAGAAAAGACAAGACACGAAAAGACAAGACAAGACAAGACAAGACAAGACAAGACAAGACAAGACAAGACAAGACAAGACAAGACAAGACAAGACAAGACAAGACAAGGCCAGACTGGAAAATACAAGACAAGACAAGACAATTGTGTTTGATTTGTTTTTAAATTAATTAAGAAGATAAGACAAAACAAGAGAAGACATGACATGACAAGACATGACAAAACAAAACAAGACAAGACATTTTTTTTATTTGTTTCTAAACTAATTAAGAAGACAAGACAAGACAAGACAAGACAAGACAAGACAAGACAAGACAAGACAAGACAAGACAAGACAAGACAAGACAAGACAAGACAAGACAAGACAAGACAAGACAAGACAAGACAAGACAAGACAAGACAAGACAAGACAAGACAAGACAAGACAAGACAAGACAAGACAAGACAAGACAAGACAAGACAAGACAAGACAAGACAAGACAAGACAAGACAAGACAAGACAAGACAAGACAAGACAAGACACGAAAAGACAAGACAAGACAAGACAAGACAAGACAAGACAAGACAAGACAAGACAAGACAAGACAAGACAAGACAAGACAAGACAAGACAAGACAAGACAAGACAAGACAAGACAAGACAAGACAAGACAAGACAAGACAAGACAAGACAAGACAAGACAAGACAAGACAAGACAAGACAAGACAAGACAAGACAAGACAAGACAAGACAAGACAAGACAAGACAAGACAAGACAAGACAAGACAAGACAAGACAAGACAAGACAAGACAAGACAAGACAAGACAAGACAAGACAAGACAAGACAAGACAAGACAAGACAATTGTGTTTGATTTGTTTATAAATTAATTAAGAAGATAAGACAAGACAAGGCCAAACAGGAAAATACAAGGCAAGACAAAACAATTGTGTTTGATTTGTTTTTAAATTAATTAAAAAGATAAGACAAAACAAGACAAGACATGACAAAACAAAACAAGACAAGTCAAGACATTTTTTTTATTTGTTTCTAAACTAATTAAGAAGAGAAGACAGGACAAGACAAGACAAGACAAGACAAGACAGGACTATTGTGTTTGATTTGCTTTTAAATTAATTAAGAAGATAAGACAAGACAAGACAAGACCAGACAAGAAAAGACAAGACACGAAAAGACAAGACAAGACAAGACAAGACCAGACAAGAAAAGACAAGACACGAAAAGACAAGACAAGACAAGACAAGACAAGGCAAGACAAGACAAGACAAGACAAGACAAGACAAGACAAGGCAAGACAAGGCCAGACTGGAAAATACAAGACAAGACAAGACAAGACAAGACAAGACAAGACAAGACAAGACAATTGTGTTTGATTTGTTTATAAATTAATTAAGAAGATAAGACAAGACAAGGCCAAACAGGAAAATACAAGACAAGACAAGACAATTGTGTTTGATTTGTTTTTAAATTAATTAAGAAGATAAGACAAAACAAGAGAAGACATGACATGACAAGACATGACAAAACAAAACAAGACAGGACATTTTTTTTATTTGTTTCTAAACTAATTAAGAAGACAAGACAGGACAAGACAAGACAAGACAAGACATGACAAGACATGACAAGACAAAACAAGACAAGACAAGACCATTGTGTTTGATTTGTTTTTAAATTAATTAAGAAGATAAGACAAGACAAGGCGAAACAGGAAAATACAAGACAAGACAAGACAATTGTGTTTGATTTGCTTTTAAATTAATTAAGAAGATAAGACAAGACAACACAAGACCAGACAAGAAAAGACAAGACACGAAAAGACAAGACAAGACAAGACAAGACAAGACAAGACAAGACAAGACAAGACAAGACAAGACAAGACAAGACAAGACAAGACAAGACAAGACAAGACAAGGCCAGACTGGAAAATACAAGACAAGACAAGACAATTGTGTTTGATTTGTATTTAAATTAATTAAGAAGATAAGACAAGACAAGGCGAAACAAGAAAATACAAGACAAGACAAGACAATTGTGTTTGATTTGCTTTTAAATTAATTAAGAAGATAAGACAAGACAAGACCAGACAAGAAAAGACAAGACACGAAAAGACAAGACAAGACAAGACAAGACAAGACAAGACAAGACAAGACAAGACAAGACAAGACAAGACAAGACAAGACAAGACAAGACAAGACAAGACAAGACAAGACAAGACATGACAAAACAAAACAAGACAAGACATTTTTTTTATTTGTTTCTAAACTAATTAAGAAGACAAGACAGGACAAGACAAGACAAGACAAGACATGACAAGACATGACAAGACATGACAAGACAAAACAAGACAAGACCAGACAATTGTGTTTGATTTGTTTTTAAATTAATTAAGAAGATAAGACAAGACAAGGCGAAACAAGAAAATACAAGACAAGACAAGACAATTGTGTTTGATTTGTTTTTAAATTAATTAAGAAGATAAGACAAAACAAGAGAAGACATGACATGACAAGACATGACAAAACAAAACAAGACAAGACATTTTTTTTATTTGTTTCTAAACTAATTAAGAAGACAAGACAGGACAAGACAAGACAAGACAAGACATGACAAGACATGACAAGACAAAACAAGACAAGACCAGACAATTGTGTTTGATTTGTTTTTAAATTAATTAAGAAGATAAGACAAGACAAGGCGAAACAAGAAAATACAAGACAAGACAAGACAATTGTGTTTGATTTGCTTTTAAATTAATTAAGAAGATAAGACAAGACAAGACAAGACCAGACAAGAAAAGACAAGACACGAAAAGACAAGACAAGACAAGACAAGACAAGACCAGACAAGAAAAGACAAGACACGAAAAGACAAGACAAGACAAGACAAGACAAGACAAGACAAGACAAGACAAGACAAGACAAGACAAGACAAGACAAGACAAGACAAGACAAGACAAGACAAGACAAGACAAGACAAGACAAGACAAGACAAGACAAGACAAGACAAGACAAGACAAGACAAGACAAGACAAGACAAGACAAGACAAGACAAGACAAGACAAGGCCAGACTGGAAAATACAAGACAAGACAAGACAATTGTGTTTGATTTGTTTTTAAATTAATTAAGAAGATAAGACAAAACAAGAGAAGACATGACATGACAAGACATGACAAAACAAAACAAGACAAGACATTTTTTTTATTTGTTTCTAAACTAATTAAGAAGACAAGACAGGACAAGACAAGACAAGACAAGACATGACAAGACAAAACAAGACAAGACCAGACAATTGTGTTTGATTTGTTTTTAAATTAATTAAGAAGATAAGACAAGACAAGGCGAAACAAGAAAATACAAGACAAGACAAGACAATTGTGTTTGATTTGCTTTTAAATTAATTAAGAAGATAAGACCAGACAAGAAAAGACAAGACACGAAAAGACAAGACAAGACAAGACAAGACAAGACCAGACAAGAAAAGACAAGACACGAAAAGACAAGACAAGACAAGACAAGACAAGACAAGACAAGGCAAGACAAGACAAGACAAGACAAGACAAGACAAGACAAGACAAGACAAGACAAGACAAGACAAGACAAGACAAGACAAGACAAGACAAGACAAGACAAGACAAGACAAGACAAGACAAGACAAGACAAGACAAGACAAAACAAAACAAGACAAGTCAAGACATTTTTTTTATTTGTTTCTAAACTAAGTAAGAAGAGAAGACAGGACAAGACAAGACAAGACAAGACAAGACAAGACAGGACTATTGTGTTTGATTTGCTTTTAAATTAATTAAGAAGATAAGACAAGACAAGACAAGACCAGACAAGAAAAGACAAGACAAGACAAGACAAGACAAGACAAGACAAGACCAGACAAGAAAACACAAGACACGTAAAGACAAGACAAGACAAGGCAAGACAAGACAAGACAAGACAAGACAAGACAAGACAAGACAAGACAAGACAAGACAAGACAAGACAAGACATGACAAAACAAACAGGAAAATACAAGGCAAGACAAAACAATTGTGTTTGATTTGTTTTTAAATTAATTAAAAAGATAAGACAAAACAAGACAAGACATGACAAAACAAAACAAGACAAGTCAAGACATTTTTTTTATTTGTTTCTAAACTAATTAAGAAGAGAAGACAGGACAAGACAAGACAAGACAAGACAAGACAGGACTATTGTGTTTGATTTGCTTTTAAATTAATTAAGAAGATAAGACAAGACAAGACAAGACCAGACAAGAAAAGACAAGACACGAAAAGACAAGACAAGACAAGACAAGACCAGACAAGAAAAGACAAGACACGAAAAGACAAGACAAGACAAGACAAGACAAGGCAAGACAAGACAAGACAAGACAAGACAAGACAAGACAAGGCAAGACAAGACAAGACAAGACAAGACAAGACAATTGTGTTTGATTTGTTTATAAATTAATTAAGAAGATAAGACAAGACAAGGCCAAACAGGAAAATACAAGACAAGACAAGACAATTGTGTTTGATTTGTTTTTAAATTAATTAAGAAGATAAGACAAAACAAGAGAAGACATGACATGACAAGACATGACAAAACAAAACAAGACAGGACATTTTTTTTATTTGTTTCTAAACTAATTAAGAAGACAAGACAGGACAAGACAAGACAAGACAAGACATGACAAGACATGACAAGACAAAACAAGACAAGACAAGACCATTGTGTTTGATTTGTTTTTAAATTAATTAAGAAGATAAGACAAGACAAGGCGAAACAGGAAAATACAAGACAAGACAAGACAATTGTGTTTGATTTGCTTTTAAATTAATTAAGAAGATAAGACAAGACAACACAAGACCAGACAAGAAAAGACAAGACACGAAAAGACAAGACAAGACAAGACAAGACAAGACAAGACAAGACAAGACAAGACAAGACAAGACAAGACAAGACAAGACAAGACAAGACAAGACAAGGCCAGACTGGAAAATACAAGACAAGACAAGACAATTGTGTTTGATTTGTATTTAAATTAATTAAGAAGATAAGACAAGACAAGGCGAAACAAGAAAATACAAGACAAGACAAGACAATTGTGTTTGACAAGACAAGACAAGACAAGACAAGACAAGACAAGACAAGACAAGGCCAGACTGGAAAATACAAGACAAGACAAGACAATTGTGTTTGATTTGTTTTTAAATTAATTAAGAAGATAAGACAAAACAAGAGAAGACATGACATGACAAGACATGACAAAACAAAACAAGACAAGACATTTTTTTTTATTTGTTTCTAAACTAATTAAGAAGGCAAGACAGGACAAGACAAGACAAGACAAGACATGACAAGACAAAACAAGACAAGACCAGACAATTGTGTTTGATTTGTTTTTAAATTAATTAAGAAGATAAGACAAGACAAGGCGAAACAAGAAAATACAAGACAAGACAAGACAATTGTGTTTGATTTGCTTTTAAATTAATTAAGAAGATAAGACCAGACAAGAAAAGACAAGACACGAAAAGACAAGACAAGACAAGACAAGACAAGACCAGACAAGAAAAGACAAGACACGAAAAGACAAGACAAGACAAGACAAGACAAGACAAGACAAGGCAAGACAAGACAAGACAAGACAAGACAAGACAAGACAAGACAAGACAAGACAAGACAAGACAAGACAAGACAAGACAAGACAAGACAAGACAAGACAAGACAAGACAAGACAAGACAAGACAAGACAAGACAAGACAAGACAAGACAAGACAAAACAAAACAAGACAAGTCAAGACATTTTTTTTATTTGTTTCTAAACTAAGTAAGAAGAGAAGACAGGACAAGACAAGACAAGACAAGACAAGACAAGACAGGACTATTGTGTTTGATTTGCTTTTAAATTAATTAAGAAGATAAGACAAGACAAGACAAGACCAGACAAGAAAACACAAGACACGTAAAGACAAGACAAGACAAGACAAGACAAGACAAGACAAGACAAGACAAGACAAGACAAGACAAGACAAGACAATTGTGTTTGATTTGCTTTTAAATTAATTAAGAAGATAAGACAAGACAAGACAAGACAAGACAAGACAAGACAAGACAAGACAAGACAAGACAAGACAAGACAAGACAAGACAAGACAAGACAAGACAAGACAAGACAAGACAAGACAAGACAAGACAAGACAAGACAAGACAAGACAAGACAAGACAAGACAAGACAAGACAAGACAAGACAAGACAAGACAAGACAAGACAAGACAAGACAAGACAAGACAAGACAAGACAAGACAAGACAAGACAAGACAAGACAAGACAAGACAAGACAAGACAAGACAAGACAAGACAAGACAAGACAAGACAAGACAAGACAAGACAAGACAAGACAAGACAAGACAAGACAAGACAAGACAAGACAAGACAAGACAAGACAAGACAAGACAAGACAAGACAAGACAAGACAAGACAAGACAAGACAAGACAAGACAAGACAAGACAAGACAAGACAAGACAATTGTGTTTGATTTGTTTATAAATTAATTAAGAAGATAAGACAAGACAAGGCCAAACAGGAAAATACAAGACAAGACAAGACAATTGTGTTTGATTTGTTTTTAAATTAATTAAGAAGATAAGACAAAACAAGACAAGACATGACAAAACAAAACAAGACAAGTCAAGACATTTTTTTATTTGTTTCTAAACTAATTAAGAAGAGAAGACAGGACAAGACAAGACAAGACAAGACAAGACAAGACAAGGCAAGACAAGACAAGACAAGACAAGACAAGACAAGGCAAGACAAGGCCAGACTGGAAAATACAAGACAAGACAAGACAATTGTGTTTGATTTGCTTTTAAATTAATTAAGAAGATAAGACAAGACAAGACAAGACCAGACAAGAAAAGACAAGACACGAAAAGACAAGACAAGACAAGACAAGACCAGACAAGAAAAGACAAGACACGAAAAGACAAGACAAGACAAGACAAGGCAAGACAAGACAAGACAAGACAAGACAAGACAAGGCAAGACAAGGCCAGACTGGAAAATACAAGACAAGACAAGACAATTGTGTTTGATTTGTTTTTAAATTAATTAAGAAGATAAGACAAAACAAGAGAAGACATGACATGACAAGACATGACAAAACAAAACAAGACAAGACATTTTTTTTATTTGTTTCTAAACTAATTAAGAAGACAAGACAGGACAAGACAAGACAAGACATGACAAGACAAAACAAGACAAGACCAGACAATTGTGTTTGATTTGTTTTTAAATTAATTAAGAAGATAAGACAAGACAAGGCGAAACAAGAAAATACAAGACAAGACAAGACAATTGTGTTTGATTTGCTTTTAAATTAATTAAGAAGATAAGACAAGACAAGACAAGACCAGACAAGAAAAGACAAGACACGAAAAGACAAGACAAGACAAGACAAGACAAGACCAGACAAGAAAAGACAAGACACGAAAAGACAAGACAAGACAAGACAAGACAAGACAAGACAAGGCAAGACAAGACAAGACAAGACAAGACAAGACAAGACAAGACAAGACAAGACAAGACAAGACAAGACAAGACAAGACAAGACAAGACAAGACAAGACAAGACAAGACAAGACAAGACAAGACAAGACAAGACAAGACAAGACAAGACAAGACAAGACAAGACAAGACAAGACAAGACAAGACAAGACAAGACAAGACAAGACAAGACAAGACAAGACAAGACAAGACAAGACAAAACAAAACAAGACAAGTCAAGACATTTTTTTTATTTGTTTCTAAACTAAGTAAGAAGAGAAGAGAGGACAAGACAAGACAAGACAAGACAAGACAAGACAGGACTATTGTGTTTGATTTGCTTTTAAATTAATTAAGAAGATAAGACAAGACAAGACAAGACCAGACAAGAAAAGACAAGACAAGACAAGACAAGACAAGACAAGACAAGACCAGACAAGAAAAGACAAGACACGAAAAGACAAGACAAGACAAGACAAGGCAAGACAAGACAAGACAAGACAAGACAAGACAAGGCAAGACAATTGTGTTTGATTTGTTTATAAATTAATTAAGAAGATAAGACAAGACAAGGCCAAACAGGAAAATACAAGACAAGACAAGACAATTGTGTTTGATTTGTTTTTAAATTAATTAAAAAGATAAGACAAAACAAGACAAGACATGACAAAACAAAACAAGACAAGTCAAGACATTTTTTTTATTTGTTTCTAAACTAATTAAGAAGAGAAGACAGGACAAGACAAGACAAGACAAGACAAGACAGGACTATTGTGTTTGATTTGCTTTTAAATTAATTAAGAAGATAAGACAAGACAAGACAAGACCAGACAAGAAAAGACAAGACACGAAAAGACAAGACAAGACAAGACCAGACAAGAAAAGACAAGACACGAAAAGACAAGACAAGACAAGACAAGACAAGGCAAGACAAGACAAGACAAGACAAGACAAGACAAGACAAGACAAGGCAAGACAAGGCCAGACTGGAAAATACAAGACAAGACAAGACAAGACAAGACAATTGTGTTTGATTTATTTATAATTTAATTAAGAAGATAAGACAAGACAAGGCCAAACAGGAAAATACAAGACAAGACAAGACAATTGTGTTTGATTTGTTTTTAAATTAATTAAGAAGATAAGACAAAACAAGAGAAGACATGACATGACAAGACATGACAAAACAAAACAAGACAAGACATTTTTTTTATTTGTTTCTAAACTAATTAAGAAGACAAGACAGGACAAGACAAGACAAGACAAGACATGACAAGACATGACAAGACATGACAAGACAAAACAAGACAAGACAAGACCATTGTGTTTGATTTGTTTTTAAATTAATTAAGAAGATAAGACAAGACAAGGCGAAACAGGAAAATACAAGACAAGACAAGACAATTGTGTTTGATTTGCTTTTAAATTAATTAAGAAGATAAGACAAGACAACACAAGACCAGACAAGAAAAGACAAGACACGAAAAGACAAGACAAGACAAGACAAGACAAGACAAGACAAGACAAGACAAGACAAGGCCAGACTGGAAAATACAAGACAAGACAAGACAATTGTGTTTGATTTGTATTTAAATTAATTAAGAAGATAAGACAAGACAAGGCGAAACAAGAAAATACAAGACAAGACAAGACAATTGTGTTTGATTTGCTTTTAAATTAATTAAGAAGATAAGACAAGACAAGACCAGACAAGAAAAGACAAGACACGAAAAGACAAGACAAGACAAGACAAGACAAGACAAGACAAGACAAGACAAGACAAGACAAGACAAGACAAGACAAGACAAGACAAGACAAGACAAGACAAGACAAGACAAGACAAGACAAGACAAGACAAGACAAGACAAGACAAGACAAGACAAGACAAGACAAGACAAGACAAGACAAGACAAGACAAGACAAGACAAGACAAGACAAGACAAGACAAGACAAGACAAGACAAGACAAGACAGGACTATTGTGTTTGATTTGCTTTTAAATTAATTAAGAAGATAAGACAAGACAAGACAAGACCAGACAAGAAAAGACAAGACACGAAAAGACAAGACAAGACAAGACCAGACAAGAAAAGACAAGACACGAAAAGACAAGACAAGACAAGACAAGACAAGGCAAGACAAGACAAGACAAGACAAGACAAGACAAGACAAGACAAGGCAAGACAAGGCCAGACTGGAAAATACAAGACAAGACAAGACAAGACAAGACAATTGTGTTTGATTTATTTATAATTTAATTAAGAAGATAAGACAAGACAAGGCCAAACAGGAAAATACAAGACAAGACAAGACAATTGTGTTTGATTTGTTTTTAAATTAATTAAGAAGATAAGACAAAACAAGAGAAGACATGACATGACAAGACATGACAAAACAAAACAAGACAAGACATTTTTTTTATTTGTTTCTAAACTAATTAAGAAGACAAGACAGGACAAGACAAGACAAGACAAGACATGACAAGACATGACAAGACATGACAAGACATGACAAGACAAAACAAGACAAGACAAGACCATTGTGTTTGATTTGTTTTTAAATTAATTAAGAAGATAAGACAAGACAAGGCGAAACAGGAAAATACAAGACAAGACAAGACAATTGTGTTTGATTTGCTTTTAAATTAATTAAGAAGATAAGACAAGACAACACAAGACCAGACAAGAAAAGACAAGACACGAAAAGACAAGACAAGACAAGACAAGACAAGACAAGACAAGACAAGACAAGACAAGGCCAGACTGGAAAATACAAGACAAGACAAGACAATTGTGTTTGATTTGTATTTAGATTAATTAAGAAGATAAGACAAGACAAGGCGAAACAAGAAAATACAAGACAAGACAAGACAATTGTGTTTGATTTGCTTTTAAATTAATTAAGAAGATAAGACAAGACAAGACCAGACAAGAAAAGACAAGACACGAAAAGACAAGACAAGACAAGACAAGACAAGACAAGACAAGACAAGACAAGACAAGACAAGACAAGACAAGACAAGACAAGACAAGACAAGACAAGACAAGACAAGACAAGACAAGACAAGACAAGACAAGACAAGACAAGACAAGACAAGACAAGACAAGACAAGACAAGACAAGACAAGACAAGACAAGACAAGACAAGACAAGACAAGACAAGACAAGACAAGACAAGACAAGACAAGACAAGACAAGACAAGACAAGACAAGACAAGACAAGACAAGACAAGACAAGACAAGACAAGACAAGACGAGACGAGACAAGACAAGACAAGACAAGACAAGACAAGACAAGACAAGACAAGACAAGACAAGACAAGACAAGACAAGACAAGACAAGACAAGACAAGACAAGACAAGACAAGACAAGACAAGACAAGACAAAACAAAACAAAACAGGACAAGTCAAGACATTTTTTTTATTTGTTTCTAAACTAATTAAGAAGAGAAGACAAGACAAGACAAGACAAGACAAGACAGGACTATTGTGTTTGATTTGCTTTTAAATTAATTAAGAAGATAAGACAAGACAAGACAAGACCAGACAAGAAAAGACAAGACACGAAAAGACAAGACAAGACAAGACAAGGCAAGACAAGACAAGACAAGACAAGACAAGACAAGACAAGACAAGACAAGACAAGACAAGACAAGACAAGACAAGGCCAGACTGGAAAATACAAGACAAGACAAGACAATTGTGTTTGATTTGTTTTTAAATTAATTAAGAAGATAAGACAAGACAAGGCCAAACAGGAAAATACAAGACAAGACAAGACAATTGTGTTTGATTTGTTTTTAAATTAATTAAGAAGATAAGACAAAACAAGACAAGACATGACAAAACAAAACAAGACAAGTCAAGTCATTTTTTTTATTTGTTTCTAAACTAATTAAGAAGAGAAGACAGGACAAGACAAGACAAGACAAGACAAGACAGGACTATTGTGTTTGATTTGCTTTTAAATTAATTAAGAAGATAAGACAAGACAAGACAAGACCAGACAAGAAAAGACAAGACACGAAAAGACAAGACAAGACAAAACAAGACCAGACAAGAAAAGACAAGACACGAAAAACAAGACAAGACAAGACAAGGCAAGACAAGACAAGACAAGACAAGACAAGACAAGACAAGACAAGACAAGGCAAGACAAGGCCAGACTGGAAAATACAAGACAAGACAAGACAATTGTGTTTGATTTGTTTTTAAATTAATTAAGAAGATAAGACAAGACAAGGCGAAACAAGAAAATACAAGACAAGACAAGACAATTGTGTTTGATTTGCTTTTAAATTAATTAAGAAGATAAGACAAGACAAGACAAGACAAGACAAGACAAGACAAGACAAGACAAGACAAGACAAGACAAGACAAGACAAGACAAGACAAGACAAGACAAGACAAGACAAGACAAGACAAGACAAGACAAGACAAGACAAGACAAGACAAGACAAGACAAGACAAGACAAGACAAGACAAAACAAGACAAGTCAAGACATTTTTTTTATTTGTTTCTAAACTAATTAAGAAGAGAAGACAAGACAAGACAAGACAAGACAAGACAGGACTATTGTGTTTGATTTGCTTTTAAATTAATTAAGAAGATAAGACAAGACAAGACAAGACAAGACCAGACAAGAAAAGACAAGACAAGACAAGACAAGACAAGACAAGACAAGGCAAGACAAGACAAGACAAGACAAGACAAGACAAGACAAGACAGACTGGAAAATACAAGACAAGACAAGACAATTGTGTTTGATTTGTTTTTAAATTAATTAAGAAGATAAGACAAAACAAGAGAAGACATGACATGACAAGACATGACAAGACATGACAAAACAAAACAAGACAAGACATTTTTTTTATTTGTTTCTAAACTAATTAAGAAGACAAGACAAGACAAGACAAGACAAGACAAGACAAGACAAGACAAGACAAGACAAGACAAGACAAGACAAGACAAGACAAGACAAGACAAGACAAGACAAGACAAGACAAGACAAGACAGACTGGAAAATACAAGACAAGACAAGACAATTGTGTTTGATTTGTTTTTAAATTAATTAAGAAGATAAGACAAAACAAGAGAAGACATGACATGACAAGACAAGACAAGACAAGACAAGACAAGACAAGACAAGACAAGACAAGACAAGACAAGACAAGACAAGACAAGACAAGACAAGACAAGACAAGACAAGACAAGACAAGACAAGACAAGACAAGACAAGACAAGACAAGACAAGACAAGACAAGACAAGACAAGACAAGACAAGACAAGACAAGACAAGACAAGACAAGACAAGACCAGACAAGACAAGACAAGACAAGACAAGACAAGACAAGACAAGACAAGACAAGACAAGACAAGACAAGACAAGACAAGTCAAGACAAGATAAGACAAGACAAGACAAGACAAGACAAGACAAGACAAGACAAGACAGGACTATTGTGTTTGATTTGCATTTAAATTAATTAAGAAAATAAGACAAGACAAGACAAGACCAGACAAGAAAAGACAAGACACGAAAAGACAAGACAAGACAAGACAAGACAAGACAATTGTGTTTGATTTGTTTTTAAATTAATTAAGAAGATAAGACAAAACAAGTCAAGACATGACATGACAAGACATGACAAAACAAAACTAGACAAGTCAAGACATTTTTTTTATTTGTTTCTAAACTAATTAAAATTTGTTTTTAAATTAATTAAGAAGATAAGACAAGACAAGACAAGGCCAGACAAGAAAAGACAAGACAAGACAAGACAAGACAAGACAAGACAAGACAAGACAAGACAAGACAAGACAAGACAAGACAAGACAAGACAAGACAAGACAAGACAAGACAAGACAAGACAAGACAAGACAAGACAAGACAAGACAAGACAAGACAAGACAAGACAAGACAAGACAAGACAAGACAAGACAAGACAAGACAAGACAAGACAAGACAAGACAAGACAAGACAAGACAAGACAAGACAAGACAAGACAAGACAAGACAAGACAAGACAAGACAAGACAAGACAAGACAAGACAAGACAAGACAAGACAAGACAAGACAAGACAAGACAAGACAAGACAAGACAAGACAAGACAAGACAAGACAAGACAAGACAAGACAAGACAAGACAAGACAAGACAAGACAAGACAAGACAAGACAAGACAAGACAAGACAAGACAAGACAAGACAAGACAAGACAAGACAAGACAAGACAAGACAAGACAAGACAAGACAAGACAAGACAAGACAAGACAAGACAAGACAAGACAAGACAAGACAAGACAAGACAAGACAAGACAAGACAAGACAAGACAAGACAAGACAAGACAAGACAAGACAGGACAAGACAAGACAAGACAAGACAAGACAAGACAAGACAATTGTGTTTGATTTGTTTATAAATTAATTAAGAAGATAAGACAAGACAAGGCCAAACAGGAAAATACAAGACAAGACAAGACAATTGTGTTTGATTTGTTTTTAAATTAATTAAGAAGATAAGACAAAACAAGACAAGACATGACAAAACAAAACAAGACAAGTCAAGACATTTTTTTATTTGTTTCTAAACTAATTAAGAAGAGAAGACAGGACAAGACAAGACAAGACAAGACAAGACAGGACTATTGTGTTTGATTTGCTTTTAAATTAATTAAGAAGATAAGACAAGACAAGACAAGACCAGACAAGAAAAGACAAGACACGAAAAGACAAGACAAGACAAGACAAGACCAGACAAGAAAAGACAAGACACGAAAAGACAAGACAAGACAAGACAAGGCAAGACAAGACAAGACAAGACAAGACAAGACAAGGCAAGATAATTGTGTTTGATTTGTTTATAAATTAATTAAGAAGATAAGACAAGACAAGGCCAAACAGGAAAATACAAGACAAGACAAGACAATTGTGTTTGATTTGTTTTTAAATTAATTAAAAAGATAAGACAAAACAAGACAAGACATGACAAAACAAAACAAGACAAGTCAAGACATTTTTTTTATTTGTTTCTAAACTAATTAAGAAGAGAAGACAGGACAAGACAAGACAAGACAAGACAAGACAGGACTATTGTGTTTGATTTGCTTTTAAATTAATTAACAAGATAAGACAAGACAAGACAAGACCAGACAAGAAAAGACAAGACACGAAAAGACAAGACAAGGCAAGACCAGACAAGAAAAGACAAGACACGAAAAGACAAGACAAGACAAGACAAGACAAGGCAAGACAAGACAAGACAAGACAAGACAAGACAAGACAAGACAAGGCAAGACAAGGCCAGACTGGAAAATACAAGACAAGACAAGACAAGACAAGACAATTGTGTTTGATTTATTTATAATTTAATTAAGAAGATAAGACAAGACAAGGCCAAACAGGAAAATACAAGACAAGACAAGACAATTGTGTTTGATTTGTTTTTAAATTAATTAAGAAGATAAGACAAAACAAGAGAAGACATGACATGACAAGACATGACAAAACAAAACAAGACAAGACATTTTTTTTATTTGTTTCTAAACTAATTAAGAAGACAAGACAGGACAAGACAAGACAAGACAAGACATGACAAGACATGACAAGACATGACAAGACAAAACAAGACAAGACAAGACCATTGTGTTTGATTTGTTTTTAAATTAATTAAGAAGATAAGACAAGACAAGGCGAAACAGGAAAATACAAGACAAGACAAGACAATTGTGTTTGATTTGCTTTTAAATTAATTAAGAAGATAAGACAAGACAACACAAGACCAGACAAGAAAAGACAAGACACGAAAAGACAAGACAAGACAAGACAAGACAAGACAAGACAAGACAAGACAAGACAAGGCCAGACTGGAAAATACAAGACAAGACAAGACAATTGTGTTTGATTTGTATTTAAATTAATTAAGAAGATAAGACAAGACAAGGCGAAACAAGAAAATACAAGACAAGACAAGACAATTGTGTTTGATTTGCTTTTAAATTAATTAAGAAGATAAGACAAGACAAGACCAGACAAGAAAAGACAAGACACGAAAAGACAAGACAAGACAAGACAAGACAAGACAAGACAAGACAAGACAAGACAAGACAAGACAAGACAAGACAAGACAAGACAAGACAAGACAAGACAAGACAAGACAAGACAAGACAAGACAAGACAAGACAAGACAAGACAAGACAAGACAAGACAAGACAAGACAAGACAAGACAAGACAAGACAAGACAAGACAAGACAAGACAAGACAAGACAAGACAAGACAAGACAAGACAAGACAAGACAAGACAAGACATGACAAGACAAGACAAGACAAGACAAGACAAGACAAGACAAGACAAGACAAGACAAGACAAGACAAGACAAGACGAGACGAGACAAGACAAGACAAGACAAGACAAGACAAGACAAGACAAGACAAGACAAGACAAGACAAGACAAGACAAGACAAGACAAGACAAGACAAGACAAGACAAGACAAGACAAGACAAGACAAGACAAGACAAGACAAGACAAGACAAGACAAAACAAAACAAAACAGGACAAGTCAAGACATTTTTTTTATTTGTTTCTAAACTAATTAAGAAGAGAAGACAAGACAAGACAAGACAAGACAAGACAGGACTATTGTGTTTGATTTGCTTTTAAATTAATTAAGAAGATAAGACAAGACAAGACAAGACCAGACAAGAAAAGACAAGACACGAAAAGACAAGACAAGACAAGACAAGGCAAGACAAGACAGGACAAGACAAGACAAGACAAGACAAGACAAGACAAGACAAGACAAGACAAGACAAGACAAGACAAGACAAGACAAGACAAGACAAGACAAGGCCAGACTGGAAAATACAAGACAAGACAAGACAATTGTGTTTGATTTGTTTTTAAATTAATTAAGAAGATAAGACAAGACAAGGCCAAACAGGAAAATACAAGACAAGACAAGACAATTGTGTTTGATTTGTTTTTAAATTAATTAAGAAGATAAGACAAAACAAGACAAGACATGACAAAACAAAACAAGACAAGTCAAGTCATTTTTTTTATTTGTTTCTAAACTAATTAAGAAGAGAAGACAGGACAAGACAAGACAAGACAAGACAAGACAGGACTATTGTGTTTGATTTGCTTTTAAATTAATTAAGAAGATAAGACAAGACAAGACAAGACCAGACAAGAAAAGACAAGACACGAAAAGACAAGACAAGACAAAACAAGACCAGACAAGAAAAGACAAGACACGAAAAACAAGACAAGACAAGACAAGGCAAGACAAGACAAGACAAGACAAAACAAGACAAGACAAGACAAGACAAGGCAAGACAAGGCCAGACTGGAAAATACAAGACAAGACAAGACAATTGTGTTTGATTTGTTTTTAAATTAATTAAGAAGATAAGACAAGACAAGGCGAAACAAGAAAATACAAGACAAGACAAGACAATTGTGTTTGATTTGCTTTTAAATTAATTAAGAAGATAAGACAAGACAAGACAAGACAAGACAAGACAAGACAAGACAAGACAAGACAAGACAAGACAAGACAAGACAAGACAAGACAAGACAAGACAAGACAAGACAAGACAAGACAAGACAAGACAAGACAAGACAAGACAAGACAAGACAAGACAAGACAAGACAAGACAAGACAAGACAAGACAAGACAAGACAAGACAAAACAAGACAAGTCAAGACATTTTTTTTATTTGTTTCTAAACTAATTAAGAAGAGAAGACAAGACAAGACAAGACAAGACAAGACAGGACTATTGTGTTTGATTTGCTTTTAAATTAATTAAGAAGATAAGACAAGACAAGACAAGACAAGACCAGACAAGAAAAGACAAGACAAGACAAGACAAGACAAGACAAGACAAGGCAAGACAAGACAAGACAAGACAAGACAAGACAAGACAAGACAAGACAAGACAAGACAAGACAGACTGGAAAATACAAGACAAGACAAGACAATTGTGTTTGATTTGTTTTTAAATTAATTAAGAAGATAAGACAAAACAAGAGAAGACATGACATGACAAGACATGACAAGACATGACAAAACAAAACAAGACAAGACATTTTTTTTATTTGTTTCTAAACTAATTAAGAAGACAAGACAAGACAAGACAAGACAAGACAAGACAAGACAAGACAAGACAAGACAAGACAAGACAAGACAAGACAAGACAAGACAAGACAAGACAAGACAAGACAAGACAAGACAAGACAAGACAAGACAAGACAAGACAAGACAAGACAAGACAAGACAAGACAAGACAAGACAAGACAAGACAAGACAAGACAAGACAAGACAAGACAAGACAAGACAAGACAAGACAAGACAAGACAAGGCCAGACTGGAAAATACAAGACAAGACAAGACAATTGTGTTTGATTTGTTTATAAATTAATTAAGAAGATAAGACAAGACAAGGCCAAACAGGAAAATACAAGACAAGACAAGACAATTGTGTTTGATTTGTTTTTAAATTAATTAAAAAGATAAGACAAGACAAGGCCAAACAGGAAAATACAAGACAAGACAAGACAATTGTGTTTGATTTGTTTTTAAATTAATTAAGAAGATAAGACAAAACAAGAGAAGACATGACATGACAAGACATGACAAAACAAAACAAGACAAGACATTTTTTTTATTTGTTTCTAAACTAATTAAGAAGACAAGACAGGACAAGACAAGACTAGACAAGACATGACAAGACAAGACAAGACAATTGTGTTTGATTTGTTTTTAAATTAATTAAGAAGATAAGACAAGACAAGGCGAAACAGGAAAATACAAGACAAGACAAGACAATTGTGTTTGATTTGTTTTTAAATTAATTAAGAAGATAAGACAAGACAAGACAAGGCCAGACAAGAAAAGACAAGACAAGACAAGACAAGACAAGACAAGACAAGACAAGACAAGACAAGACAAGACAAGACAAGACAAGACAAGACAAGATAAGACAAGACAAGACAAGACAAGACAAGACAAGACAAGACAAGACAAGACAAGACAAGACAAGACAAGACAAGACAAGACAAGACAAGACAAGACAAGACAAGACAAGACAAGACAAGACAAGACAAGACAAGACAAGACAAGACAAGACAAGACAAGACAAGACAAGACAAGACAAGACAAGACAAGACAAGACAAGACGAGACAAGACAAGACAAGACAAGACAAGACAAGACAAGACAAGACAAGACAAGACAAGACAAGACAAGACAAGACAAGACAAGACAAGACAAGACAAGACAAGACAAGACAAGACAAGACAAGACAAGACAAGACAAGACAAGACAAGACAAGACAAGACAAGACAAGACAAGACAAGACAAGACAAGACAAGACAAGACAAGACAAGACAAGACAAGACAAGACAAGACAAGACAAGACAAGACAAGACAAGACAAGACAAGACAAGACAAGACAAGACAAGACAAGACAAGACAAGACAAGACAAGACAAGACAAGACAAGACAAGACAAGACAAGACAAGACAAGACAAGACAAGACAAGACAAGACAAGACAAGACAAGACAAGATAAGACAAGACAAGACAAGACAAGACAAGACAAGACAAGACAAGACAAGGCCAGACTGGAAAATACAAGACAAGACAAGACAATTGTGTTTGATTTGTTTATAAATTAATTAAGAAGATAAGACAAGACAAGGCCAAACAGGAAAATACAAGACAAGACAAGACAATTGTGTTTGATTTGTTTTTAAATTAATTAAAAAGATAAGACAAAACAAGACAAGACATGACAAAACAAAACAAGACAAGTCAAGACATTTTTTTTATTTGTTTCTAAACTAATTAAGAAGAGAAGACAAAACAAGAGAAGACATGACATGACAAGACATGACAAGACATGACAAAACAAAACAAGACAAGACATTTTTTTTATTTGTTTCTAAACTAATTAAGAAGACAAGACAAGACAAGACAAGACAAGACAAGACAAGACAAGACAAGACAAGACAAGACAAGACAAGACAAGACAAGACAAGACAAGGCAAGACAAGACAAGACAAGACAAGACAAGACAAGACAAGACAAGACAAGACAAGACAAGACAAGACAAGACAAGACAAGACAAGACAAGACAAGACAAGACAAGGCCAGACTGGAAAATACAAGACAAGACAAGACAATTGTGTTTGATTTGTTTATAAATTAATTAAGAAGATAAGACAAGACAAGGCCAAACAGGAAAATACAAGACAAGACAAGACAATTGTGTTTGATTTGTTTTTAAATTAATTAAAAAGATAAGACAAAACAAGACAAGACATGACAAAACAAAACAAGACAAGTCAAGACATTTTTTTTATTTGTTTCTAAACTAATTAAGAAGAGAAGACAGGACAAGACAAGACAAGACAAGACAAGACAGGACTATTGTGTTTGATTTGCTTTTAAATTAATTAAGAAGATAAGACAAGACAAGACAAGACCAGACAAGAAAAGACAAGACACGAAAAGACAAGACAAGGCAAGACCAGACAAGAAAAGACAAGACACGAAAAGACAAGACAAGACAAGACAAGACAAGGCAAGACAAGACAAGACAAGACAAGACAAGACAAGACAAGACAAGGCAAGACAAGGCCAGACTGGAAAATACAAGACAAGACAAGACAAGACAAGACAATTGTGTTTGATTTATTTATAATTTAATTAAGAAGATAAGACAAGACAAGGCCAAACAGGAAAATACAAGACAAGACAAGACAATTGTGTTTGATTTGTTTTTAAATTAATTAAGAAGATAAGACAAAACAAGAGAAGACATGACATGACAAGACATGACAAAACAAAACAAGACAAGACATTTTTTTTATTTGTTTCTAAACTAATTAAGAAGACAAGACAGGACAAGACAAGACAAGACAAGACATGACAAGACATGACAAGACATGACAAGACAAAACAAGACAAGACAAGACCATTGTGTTTGATTTGTTTTTAAATTAATTAAGAAGATAAGACAAGACAAGGCGAAACAGGAAAATACAAGACAAGACAAGACAATTGTGTTTGATTTGCTTTTAAATTAATTAAGAAGATAAGACAAGACAACACAAGACCAGACAAGAAAAGACAAGACACGAAAAGACAAGACAAGACAAGACAAGACAAGACAAGACAAGACAAGGCCAGACTGGAAAATACAAGACAAGACAAGACAATTGTGTTTGATTTGTATTTAAATTAATTAAGAAGATAAGACAAGACAAGGCGAAACAAGAAAATACAAGACAAGACAAGACAATTGTGTTTGATTTGCTTTTAAATTAATTAAGAAGATAAGACAAGACAAGACCAGACAAGAAAAGACAAGACACGAAAAGACAAGACAAGACAAGACAAGACAAGACAAGACAAGACAAGACAAGACAAGACAAGACAAGACAAGACAAGACAAGACAAGACAAGACAAGACAAGACAAGACAAGACAAGACAAGACAAGACAAGACAAGACAAGACAAGACAAGACAAGACAAGACAAGACAAGACAAGACAAGACAAGACAAGACAAGACAAGACAAGACAAGACAAGACAAGACAAGACAAGACAAGACAAGACAAGACAAGACAAGACAAGACAAGACAAGACAAGACAAGACGAGACGAGACAAGACAAGACAAGACAAGACAAGACAAGACAAGACAAGACAAGACAAGACAAGACAAGACAAGACAAGACAAGACAAGACAAGACAAGACAAGACAAGACAAGACAAGACAAGACAAGACAAGACAAGACAAAACAAAACAAAACAGGACAAGTCAAGACATTTTTTTTATTTGTTTCTAAACTAATTAAGAAGAGAAGACAAGACAAGACAAGACAAGACAAGACAGGACTATTGTGTTTGATTTGCTTTTAAATTAATTAAGAAGATAAGACAAGACAAGACAAGACCAGACAAGAAAAGACAAGACACGAAAAGACAAGACAAGACAAGACAAGGCAAGACAAGACAAGACAAGACAAGACAAGACAAGACAAGACAAGACAAGACAAGACAAGACAAGACAAGACAAGACAAGACAAGACAAGACAAGACAAGGCCAGACTGGAAAATACAAGACAAGACAAGACAATTGTGTTTGATTTGTTTTTAAATTAATTAAGAAGATAAGACAAGACAAGGCCAAACAGGAAAATACAAGACAAGACAAGACAATTGTGTTTGATTTGTTTTTAAATTAATTAAGAAGATAAGACAAAACAAGACAAGACATGACAAAACAAAACAAGACAAGTCAAGTCATTTTTTTTATTTGTTTCTAAACTAATTAAGAAGAGAAGACAGGACAAGACAAGACAAGACAAGACAAGACAGGACTATTGTGTTTGATTTGCTTTTAAATTAATTAAGAAGATAAGACAAGACAAGACAAGACCAGACAAGAAAAGACAAGACACGAAAAGACAAGACAAGACAAAACAAGACCAGACAAGAAAAGACAAGACACGAAAAACAAGACAAGACAAGACAAGGCAAGACAAGACAAGACAAGACAAGACAAGACAAGACAAGACAAGACAAGGCAAGACAAGGCCAGACTGGAAAATACAAGACAAGACAAGACAATTGTGTTTGATTTGTTTTTAAATTAATTAAGAAGATAAGACAAGACAAGGCGAAACAAGAAAATACAAGACAAGACAAGACAATTGTGTTTGATTTGCTTTTAAATTAATTAAGAAGATAAGACAAGACAAGACAAGACAAGACAAGACAAGACAAGACAAGACAAGACAAGACAAGACAAGACAAGACAAGACAAGACAAGACAAGACAAGACAAGACAAGACAAGACAAGACAAGACAAGACAAGACAAGACAAGACAAGACAAGACAAGACAAGACAAGACAAGACAAGACAAAACAAGACAAGTCAAGACATTTTTTTTATTTGTTTCTAAACTAATTAAGAAGAGAAGACAAGACAAGACAAGACAAGACAAGACAGGACTATTGTGTTTGATTTGCTTTTAAATTAATTAAGAAGATAAGACAAGACAAGACAAGACAAGACCAGACAAGAAAAGACAAGACAAGACAAGACAAGACAAGACAAGACAAGGCAAGACAAGACAAGACAAGACAAGACAAGACAAGACAAGACAAGACAAGACAAGACAAGACAAGACAAGACAGACTGGAAAATACAAGACAAGACAAGACAATTGTGTTTGATTTGTTTTTAAATTAATTAAGAAGATAAGACAAAACAAGAGAAGACATGACATGACAAGACATGACAAGACATGACAAAACAAAACAAGACAAGACATTTTTTTTATTTGTTTCTAAACTAATTAAGAAGACAAGACAAGACAAGACAAGACAAGACAAGACAAGACAAGACAAGACAAGACAAGACAAGACAAGACAAGACAAGACAAGACAAGACAAGACAAGACAAGACAAGACAAGACAAGACAAGACAAGACAAGACAAGACAAGACAAGACAAGACAAGACAAGACAAGACAAGACAAGACAAGACAAGACAAGACAAGACAAGACAAGACAAGACAAGACAAGACAAGACAAGACAAGACAAGACAAGACAAGACAAGACAAGACAAGACAAGACAAGACAAGACAAGACAAGACAAGACAAGACAAGACAAGACAAGACAAGACAAGACAAGACAAGACAAGACAAGACAAGACAAGACAAGACAAGACAAGTCAAGACAAGATAAGACAAGACAAGACAAGACAAGACAAGACAAGACAAGACAAGACAGGACTATTGTGTTTGATTTGCATTTAAATTAATTAAGAAAATAAGACAAGACAAGACAAGACCAGACAAGAAAAGACAAGACACGAAAAGACAAGACAAGACAAGACAAGACAAGACAATTGTGTTTGATTTGTTTTTAAATTAATTAAGAAGATAAGACAAAACAAGTCAAGACATGACATGACAAGACATGACAAAACAAAACTAGACAAGTCAAGACATTTTTTTTATTTGTTTCTAAACTAATTAAAATTTGTTTTTAAATTAATTAAGAAGATAAGACAAGACAAGACAAGGCCAGACAAGAAAAGACAAGACAAGACAAGACAAGACAAGACAAGACAAGACAAGACAAGACAAGACAAGACAAGACAAGACAAGACAAGACAAGATAAGACAAGACAAGACAAGACAAGACAAGACAAGACAAGACAAGACAAGACAAGACAAGACAAGACAAGACAAGACAAGACAAGACAAGACAAGACAAGACAAGACAAGACAAGACAAGACAAGACAAGACAAGACAAGACAAGACAAGACAAGACAAGACAAGACAAGACAAGACAAGACAAGACGAGACAAGACAAGACAAGACAAGACAAGACAAGACAAGACAAGACAAGACAAGACAAGACAAGACAAGACAAGACAAGACAAGACAAGACAAGACAAGACAAGACAAGACAAGACAAGACAAGACAAGACAAGACAAGACAAGACAAGACAAGACAAGACAAGACAAGACAAGACAAGACAAGACAAGACAAGACAAGACAAGACAAGACAAGACAAGACAAGACAAGACAAGACAAGACAAGACAAGACAAGACAAGACAAGACAAGACAAGACAAGACAAGACAAGACAAGACAAGACAAGACAAGACAAGACAAGACAAGACAAGACAAGACAAGACAAGACAAGACAAGACAAGACAAGACAAGACAAGACAAGACAAGACAAGACAAGACAAGACAAGATAAGACAAGACAAGACAAGACAAGACAAGACAAGACAAGACAAGACAAGACAAGATAAGACAAGACAAGACAAGACAAGACAAGACAAGACAAGACAAGACAAGACAATTGTGTTTGATTTGTTTTTAAATTAATTAAGAAGATAAGACAAGACAAGGCCAGACAGGAAACTACAAGACAAGACAAGACAATTGTGTTTGATTTGTTTTTAAATTAATTAAGAAGATAGATAAGACAAAACAAGAGAAGACATGACATGACAAGACATGACAAAACAAAACAAGACAAGACTTTTTTTATTTGTTTCTAAACTAATTAAGAAGACAAGACAAGACAAGAGAAGACAAGACAAGACATGACAAGACAAAACAAGACAAGACAAGACAAGACAATTGTGTTTGATTTGTTTTTTAATTAATTAAGAAGATAAGACAAGACAAGGCGAAACAGGAAAATACAAGACAAGACAAGACAATTGTGTTTGATTTGTTTTTAAATTAATTAAGAAGATAAGACAAAACAAGTCAAGACATGACATGACAAGACATGACAAAACAAAACAAGACAAGTCAAGACATTTTTTTTATTTGTTTCTAAACTAATTAAGAAGAGAAGACAAGACAAGACAAGACAAGACAAGACAGGACTATTGTGTTTGATTTGCTTTTAAATTAATTAAGAAAATAAGACAAGACAAGACAAGACCAGACAAGAAAAGACAAGACACGAAAAGACAAGACAAGACAAGACAAGACAAGACAAGACCAGACAAGAAAAGACAAGACACGAAAAGACAAGACAAGACAAGACAAGACAAGACAAGACCAGACAAGAAAAGACAAGACACGAAAAGACAAGACAAGACAAGACAAGACAAGACAAGACAAGACAAGACAAGACAAGACAAGACAAGACAAGACAAGACAAGACAAGACAAGACAAGACAAGACAAGACAAGACAAGACAAGACAAGACAAGACAAGACAAGACAAGACAAGACAAGACAAGACAAGACAAGACAAGACAAGGCCAGACTGGAAAATACAAGACAAGACAAGACAATTGTGTTTGATTTGTTTTTAAATTAATTAAGAAGATAAGACAAAACAAGAGAAGACATGACATGACAAGACATGACAAAACAAAACAAGACAAGACATTTTTTTTATTTGTTTCTAAACTAATTAAGAAGACAAGACAGGACAAGACAAGACTAGACAAGACATGACAAGACAAGACAAGACAATTGTGTTTGATTTGTTTTTAAATTAATTAAGAAGATAAGACAAGACAAGGCGAAACAGGAAAATACAAGACAAGACAAGACAATTGTGTTTGATTTGTTTTTAAATTAATTAAGAAGATAAGACAAAACAAGTCAAGACATGACATGACAAGACATGACAAAACAAAACAAGACAAGTCAAGACATTTTTTTTATTTGTTTCTAAACTAATTAAGAAGAGAAGACAAAACAAGACAAGACAGGACTATTGTGTTTGATTTGTTTTTAAATTAATTAAGAAGATAAGACAAGACAAAACAAGGCCAGACAAGAAAAGACAAGACAAGACAAGACAAGGCAAGGCAAGACAAGACAAGACAAGATAAGACAAGACAAGACAAGACAAGACAAGACAAGACAAGACAAGACAAGACAAGACAAGACAGGACAAGACAAGACAAGACAAGACAAGACAAGACAAGGCAAGGCAAGACAAGACAAGGCAAGACAAGGCAAGACAAGACAAGACAAGACAAGACAAGACAAGACAAGACAAGACAAGACAAGACAAGACAAGACAAGACAAGACAAGGCAAGACAAGACAAGACAAGACAAGACAAGACAAGACAAGACAAGACAAGACAAGACAAGACAAGACAAGACAAGACAAGACAAGACAAGACAAGGCAAGACAAGACAAGACAAGACAAGACAAGACAAGACAAGACAAGACAAGACAAGACAAGACAAGACAAGACAAGACAAGACAAGACAAGACAAGACAAGACAAGACAAGACAAGACAAGACAGGACAAGACAGGACAAGACAATTGTGTTTGATTTGTTTTTAAATTAATTAAGAAGATAAGACAAGACAAGGCCAGACAGGAAACTACAAGACAAGACAAGACAATTGTGTTTGATTTGTTTTTAAATTAATTAAGAAGATAGATAAGACAAAACAAGAGAAGACATGACATGACAAGACATGACAAAACAAAACAAGACAAGTCAAGACAAGACAAGACAAGACAAGACAAGACAAGACAAGACAAGACAAGACAAGACAAGACAAGACAAGACAAGACAAGACAAGACAAGACAAGACAAGACAAGACAAGACAAGACAAGACAAGACAAGACAAGACAAGACAAGACAAGACAAGACAAGACAAGACAAGACAAGACAAGACAAGACAAGACAAGACAAGACAAGACAAGACAAGACAAGACAAGACAAGACAAGACAAGACAAGACAAGACAAGACAAGACAAGACAAGACAAGACAAGACAAGACAAGACAAGACAAGACAAGACAAGACAAGACAAGACAAGACAAGACAAGACAAGACAAGACAAGACAAGACAAGACAAGACAAGACAAGACAAGACAAGACAAGACAAGACAAGACAAGACAAGACAAGACAAGACAAGACAAGACAAGACAAGACAAGACAAGACAAGACAAGACAAGACAAGACAAGACAAGACAAGACAAGACAAGACAAGACAAGACAAGACAAGACAAGACAAGACAAGACAAGACAAGACAAGACAAGACAAGACAAGACAAGACAAGACAAGACAAGACAAGACAAGACAAGACAAGACAAGACAAGACAAGACAAGACAAGACAAGACAAGACAAGACAAGACAGGACAAGACAGGACAAGACAATTGTGTTTGATTTGTTTTTAAATTAATTAAGAAGATAAGACAAGACAAGGCCAGACAGGAAACTACAAGACAAGACAAGACAATTGTGTTTGATTTGTTTTTAAATTAATTAAGAAGATAGATAAGACAAAACAAGAGAAGACATGACATGACAAGACATGACAAAACAAAACAAGACAAGTCAAGACATTTTTTTTATTTGTTTCTAAACTAATTAAGAAGAGAAGACAAGACAAGACAAGACAAGACAAGACAGGACTATTGTGTTTGATTTGCTTTTAAATTAATTAAGAAAATAAGACAAGACAAGACAAGACCAGACAAGAAAAGACAAGACACGAAAAGACAAGACAAGACAAGACAAGACAAGACAAGACAAGACAAGACAAGACAAGGCAAGACAAGACAAGACAAGACAAGACAAGACAAGACAAGACAAGACAAGACAAGACAAGACAAGACAAGACAAGACAAGACAAGACAAGACAAGACAAGACAAGACAAGACAAGACAAGACAAGACAAGACAAGACAAGACAAGACAAGACAAGACAAGACAAGACAAGACAAGACAAGACAAGACAATACAAGACAACACAAAACAAGACAAGACAAGACAAAACAATTGTGTTTGATTTGTTTTTAAATTAATTAAGAAGATAAGACAAAACAAGAGAAGACCAGACAAGAAAAGACAAGACACGAAAAGACAAGACAAGACAAGACAAGACAAGACAAGACAAGACAAGACAAGACAAGACAAGACAAGACAAGACAAGACAAGACAAGACAAGACAAGACAAGACAAGACAAGACAAGACAAGACAAGACAAGACAAGACAAGACAAGACAAGACAAGACAAGACAAGACAAGACAAGACAAGACAAGACAAGACAAGACAAGACAAGACAAGACAAGACAAGACAAGACAAGACAAGACAAGACAAGACAAGACAAGACAAGACAAGACAAGACAAGACAAGACAAGACAAGACAAGACAAGACAAGACAAGACAAGACAAGACAAGACAAGACAAGACAAGACAAGACAAGACAAGACAAGACAAGACAAGACAAGACAAGACAAGACAAGACAAGACAAGACAAGACAAGACAAGACAAGACAAGACAAGACAAGATAAGACATGATAAGACATGATAAGACATCACAAGACAAGACAAAACAACACAACACACGACATGACATGTCAAGACAAGACAAGACAGGACAAGACAAGACAAGACAAGACAAGACAAGACAAGACAAGACAAGACAAGACAAGACAAGACAAGACAAAACAACACAACACAACACATGACATGACATGACATGACAAGACAAGACAAAACAACACAACACAACACATGACATGACATGACATGACAAGACAAGACAAGACAGGACAAGACAAGACAAGACAAGACAAGACAAGACAAGACAAGACAAGACAAGACAAGACAAGACAAGACAAGACAAGACAAGACAAGACAAGACAAGACAAGACAAGACAAGACAAGACATGACAAGACAAGACAAGACAAGACAAGACAAGACAAGACAAGACAAGAAAAGACAAGACAGGACAAGACATGACATGACATGACATGACATGACAAGACAAAACAGGACAAGACAAGAGAAGACAAGACAAGACAAGACAGGACAATTGTGTTTGATTTTTTTTTTAATTAATTAAGAAGACAAAACAAGGCAAGACAAGACAAGACAACACAACACAACACAACACAACACATGACATGACATGACATGACAAGACAAAACAGGACAAGACAAGACAAGACAAGACAAGACAATTGTGTTTGATTTTTTTTTTTAATTAATTAAGAAGACAAAACAAGACAAGACATGACATGACAAGACATGACAAGACAAAACTAGACAAGACAAGACAAGAAAAGACAAGACAAGACAAGACAAGACAAAACAACACAACACAACACAACACATGACATGACATGACATGACATGACATGACAAGACAAGACAGGAAAGGACAAGACAAGACAAGACAAAACAAGACAAGACAAGACAAGACAAGATAAGATAAGACAAGACAAGACAAAACAAGACAAGACAAGACAAAACAACACAACACAACACATGACATGACATGAGAGGACATGACAATACAAGACAGGACAAGACAAGACAACACAAGACAAGACAAGACAAGACAAGACAAGACAAGATAAGACATGATAAGACATGACAAGACAAAATAAGACAAGACAAAACAACACAACACACGACAAGACATGACAGGACATGACAATACAAGACAGGACAAGACAAGACAACACAAGACAAGACAAGATAAGACATGATAAGACATGACAAGACAAAATAAGACAAGACAAAACAACACAACACACGACAAGACATGACATGACAAGACAAGACAAGACAAGACAAGACAAGACAAGACAAGACAAGCCAAGACAAGACAAGACAAGACAAGACAAGACAAGACATGACAAGACAAGACAAGACAAAACAACACAACACAACACAACACATGACATGACATGACATGACAAGACAAGACAGGACAAGACAAGACAAGACAACACAAGACAAGACAAGACAAGACAAGACAAGACAAGACAAGACAAGACAAGACAGGACAAGACAGGACAAGACAAGACAAGACAAGACAAGACAAGACAAGACAAGACAAGACAAGACAAGACAAGACAAGACAAGACAAGACAAGACAAGACAAGACAAGACAAGACAAGACAAGACAAGACAAGACAAGACAAGACAAGACAAGACAAGACAAGACAAGACAAGACAAGACAAGACAAGACAAGATAAGACATGATAAGACATGACAAGACAAAATAAGACAAGACAAAACAACACAACACACGACAAGACATGACATGACAAGACAAGACAAGACAAGACAAGACAAGACAAGACAAGACAAGACAAGACAAGACATGACATGACATGACATGACATGACAAGACAAGACAGGACAGGACAGGGCAGGACAAGACAAGACAAGACAAGAAACAAGACAAGACAAAACAACACAACACATGGACAAGACAAGACAGGACAAGACAAGACAAAACAACACAACACATGACATGACATGAGAGGACATGACAAGACAAGACAAGACAAGACAAGACAAGACAAGACAAGACAAGACAAGACATGACATGACATGACATGACATGACAAGACAAGACAGGACAGGACAGGGCAGGACAAGACAAGACAAGGCAAGAAACAAGACAAGACAAAACAACACAACACAACACATGACATGACATGACATGACAAGACCAAACAGGACAAGACAAGAGAAGACAAGACAAGACAAGACAATTGTGTTTGATTTTTTTTTTTAATTAATTAAGAAGACAAAACAAGACAAGACATGACATGACATGACAAGACATGACAAGACAAGACAGGACAGGACAAGACAAGACCAGACAAGACAAGACAAAACAAGACAAGACAAGACAAGACAAGATAAGATAAGACAAGACAAGACAAAACAAGACAAGACAAGACAAGACAAAACAACACAACACACGACAAGACATGACATGACAAGACAAGACAAGACAAGACAAGACAAGACAAGACAAGACAAGACAAGATAAGACATGATAAGACATGACAAGACAAAATAAGACAAGACAAAACAACACAACACACGACAAGACATGACAAGACAGGACAGGACAGGACAGGACAAGACAAGACAAAACAACACAGCACAACACATGACATGACATGACAGGACATGACAATACAAGACAGGACAAGACAAGACAACACAAGACAAGACAAGACAAGACAAGAAAAGACAAGACAAGACAAGACAAGATAAGACATGATAAGACATAACAAGACAAAATAAGACAAGACAAAACAACACAACACACGACATGACATGTCAGGACAAGACAAGACAAGACAAGACAAGACAAGACAAGACAAGACAAGACAAGACATGACAAGACAAAACAACACAACACATGACATGACATGACATGACAAGACAAGACAAGACAGGACAAGACAAGACAAGACAAGACAAGACAAGACAAGACAAAACAACACAACACAACACATGACATGACATGACATGACATGACATGACAAGACAAGACAGGAAAGGACAAGACAAGACAAGACCAGACAAGACAAGACAAAACAAGACAAGACAAGACAAGACAAGATAAGATAAGACAAGACAAGACAAAACAAGACAGACAAGACAAGACAAAACAACACAACACACGACAAGACATGACATGACAAGACAAGACAAGACAAGACAAGACAAGACAAGACAAGACAAGACAAGACAAGACAAGACAAGACAAGACAAGATAAGACATGATAAGACATGACAAGACAAAATAAGACAAGACAAAACAACACAACACACGACAAGACATGACAAGACAGGACAGGACAGGACAAGACAAGACAAAACAACACAGCACAACACATGACATGACACAACACAACACATGACATGACATGACATGACAAGACAAGACAGGACAAGACAGGACAAGACAAGACAAGACAAGACAAGACAAGACAAGACAAGACAAGACAAGACAAGACAAGACAAGACAAGACATGACATGACATGACATGACATGACAAGACAAGACATGACAGGACAGGGCAGGACAAGACAAGACAAGGCAAGAAACAAGACAAGACAAAACAACACAACACAACACATGACATGACAAGACCAAACAGGACAAGACAAGAGAAGACAAGACAAGACAAGACAAGACAATTGTGTTTGATTTTTTTTTTAATTAATTAAGAAGACAAAACAAGACAAGACATGACATGACATGACAAGACATGACAAGACAAGACAGGACAGGACAAGACAAGACCAGACAAGACAAGACAAAACAAGACAAGACAAGACAAGACAAGACAAGATAAGATAAGACAAGACAAGACAAAACAAGACAAGACAAAACAACACAACACACGACAAGACATGACATGACAAGACAAGACAAGACAAGACAAGACAAGACAAGACAAGACAAGACAAGACAAGACAAGACAAGACAAGACAAGACAAGACAAGATAAGACATGATAAGACATGACAAGACAAAATAAGACAAGACAAAACAACACAACACACGACAAGACATGACAAGACAGGACAGGACAGGACAGGACAAGACAAGACAAAACAACACAGCACAACACATGACATGACATGACAGGACATGACAATACAAGACAGGACAAGACAAGACAACACAAGACAAGACAAGACAAGACAAGAAAAGACAAGACAAGACAAGACAAGATAAGACATGATAAGACATAACAAGACAAAATAAGACAAGACAAAACAACACAACACACGACATGACATGTCAAGACAAGACAAGACAAGACAAGACAAGACAAGACAAGACAAGACAAGACAAGACAAGACATGACAAGACAAAACAACACAACACATGACATGACATGACATGACAAGACAAGACAAGACAGGACAAGACAAGACAAGACAAGACAAGACAAGACAAGACAAGACAAGACAAGACAAGACAAAACAACACAACACAACACATGACATGACATGACATGACATGACAAGACAAGACAGGAAAGGACAAGACAAGACAAGACCAGACAAGACAAGACAAAACAAGACAAGACAAGACAAGACAAGATAAGATAAGACAAGACAAGACAAAACAAGACAAGACAAGACAAGACAAAACAACACAACACACGACAAGACATGACATGACAAGACAAGACAAGACAAGACAAGACAAGACAAGACAAGACAAGACAAGACAAGACAAGACAAGATAAGACATGATAAGACATGACAAGACAAAATAAGACAAGACAAAACAACACAACACACGACAAGACATGACAAGACAGGACAGGACAGGACAGGACAAGACAAGACAAAACAACACAGCACAACACATGACATGACATGACAGGACATGACAATACAAGACAGGACAAGACAAGACAACACAAGACAAGACAAGACAAGACAAGACAAGATAAGACATGATAAGACATGACAAGACAAAATAAGACAAGACAAAACAACACAACACACGACAAGACATGACATGACAAGACAAGACAAGACAAGACAAGACAAGACAAGACAAGACAAGACAAGACAAGACAAGACAAGACAAGACAAGACAAGACAAGACAAGACAAGACAAGACAAGACAAGACAAAACAACACAACACAACACAACACATGACATGACATGACATGACAAGACAAGACAGGACAAGACAAGACAAGACAACACAAGACAAGACAAGACAAGACAAGACAAGACAAGACAAGACAAGACAAGACAAGACAAGACAGGACAAGACAGGACAAGACAAGACAAGACAAGACAAGACAAGACAAGACAAGACAAGACAAGACAAGACAACACAAGACAAGACAAGACAAGACAAGACAAGACAAGACAAGACAAGACAAGACAAGACAAGACAAGACAAGACAAGACAAGACAAGATAAGACATGATAAGACATGACAAGACAAAATAAGACAAAATAAGACAAGACAAAACAACACAACACACGACAAGACATGACATGACAAGACAAGACAAGATAAGACAAGACAAGACAAGACAAGACAAGACAAGACAAGACATGACATGACATGACATGACATGACAAGACAAGACAGGACAGGACAGGGCAGGACAAGACAAGACAAGGCAAGAAACAAGACAAGACAAAACAACACAACACATGGACAAGACAAGACAGGACAAGACAAGACAAAACAACACAACACAACACATGACATGACATGAGAGGACATGACAAGACAAGACAAGACAAGACAAGACAAGACAAGACAAGACAAGACAAGACAAGACAAGACATGACATGACATGACATGACATGACAAGACAAGACAGGACAGGACAGGGCAGGACAAGACAAGACAAGGCAAGAAACAAGACAAGACAAAACAACACAACACAACACATGACATGACATGACATGACAAGACCAAACAGGACAAGACAAGAGAAGACAAGACAAGACAAGACAAGACAAGACAATTGTGTTTGATTTTTTTTTTTTAATTAATTAAGAAGACAAAACAAGACAAGACATGACATGACATGACAAGACATGACAAGACAAGACAGGACAGGACAAGACAAGACCAGACAAGACAAGACAAGACAAAACAAGACAAGACAAGACAAGACAAGACAAGACAAGACAAGACAAGACAAAACAACACAGCACAACACATGACATGACATGACAGGACATGACAATACAAGACAGGACAAGACAAGACAACACAACACAAGACAAGACAAGACAATTGTGTTTGATTTTTTTTTTTAATTAATTAAGAAGACAAAACAAGACAAGACATGACATGACATGACAAGACATGACAAGACAAGACAGGACAGGACAAGACAAGACCAGACAAGACAAGACAAAACAAGACAAGACAAGACAAGACAAGACAAGACAAGACAAGACAAGACAAGACAAGACAAGACAAGACAAGACAAGACAAGACAAGACAAAACAAGACAAGACAAGACAAGACAAGACAAGACAAGACAAGACAAGACAAAACAACACAGCACAACACATGACATGACATGACAGGACATGACAATACAAGACAGGACAAGACAAGACAACACAAGACAAGACAAGACAAGACAAGACAAGACAAGACAAGACAAGACAAGACAAGATAAGACATGATAAGACATGACAAGACAAAATAAGACAAGACAAAACAACACAACACACGACAAGACATGACATGACAAGACAAGACAAGACAAGACAAGACAAGACAAGACAGGACAGGACAAGACAAGACCAGACAAGACAAGACAAAACAACACAGCACAACACATGACATGACATGACAGGACATGACAATACAAGACAGGACAAGACAAGACAACACAAGACAAGACAAGACAAGACAAGACAAGACAAGACAAGATAAGACATGATAAGACATGACAAGACAAAATAAGACAAGACAAAACAACAAAACACACGACAAGACATGACATGACAAAACAAGACAAGACAAGACAAGACAAGACAAGACAAGACAAGACAAAACAACACAACACAACACATGACATGACATGACACGACAAGACAAGACAGGACAAGACAAGACAAGACAACACAAGACAAGACAAGACAAGACAAGACAAGACAAGACAAGACAAGACAGGACAAGAGACAAGATAAGACATGACAAGACAAGACAAGACAAGACAAGACAAGACATGACAAGACAAGACAAGACAAGACATGGCATGACATGACAAGACAAGACAAGACAAGACAAGACAAGACAAGACAAGACAAGACAAGACAAAACAAGACAAGACAAAGCAACACAACACATGACATGACATGACATGACATGACAAGACAAGACAAGACAAGACAAGACAAGACAAGACAAGACAAGACAAGACCAAACAAGACAAGACAAGACAAAACAACACAACACAACACATGACATGACATGACAGGACATGACAAGACAAGACATGACAAGACAAGACAAGACAAGACAAGACAAGACAAGACATGACATGACATGACAAGACAAGACAAGACAAGACAAGACAAGACAAGACCAGACAAGACAAGACCAAACAAGACAAGACAAGACAAAACAACACAACACAACACATGACATGACATGACAGGACATGACAAGACAAGACAAGACAAGACAAGACAGGTCAGGACAAGACAAGACAAGACAAGACAAGACAAGACAAGACAAGACAGGACAAGACAAGACAAGACAAGACAAGAAAAGACAAAACAAGACAAGACAAAGCAACACAACACATGACATGACATGACATGACATGACATGACAAGACAAGACAAGACAAGACAAGACAAGACAAGACAAGACAAGACAAGACAAGACAAGACAAGACAAGACAAAACAAGACAAGACAAAGCAACACAACACATGACATGACATGACAGGACATGACAAGACAAGACAAGACAAGACAAGACAAGACAAGACAAGACAAGACAAGACAAGACAAGACAAGACAAGACAAGACAAGACAAAACAAGACAAGACAAAGCAACACAACACATGATATGACATGACAGGACATGACAAGACAAGACAAGACAAGACAAGACAAGACAAGACAAGACAAGACAAGACAAGACAAGACAAGTCAAAACAAGACAAGACAAAGCAACACAACACATGACATGACATGACATGACATGACAAGACAAGACAAGACAAGACAAGACAAGACAAGACAAGACAAGACAAGACAAGACAAGACAAGACAAGACAAGACAAGACAAGACAAGACATGACAAGACAAAACAAGACAAGACAAAGCAACACAACACATGACATGACATGACATGACATGACAAGACAAGACAAGACAAGACAAGACAAGACAAGACAAGACAAGACAAAACAAGACAAGACAAAGCAACACAACACATGACATGACATGACAGGACATGACAAGACAAGACAAGACAAGACAAGACAAGACAAGACAAGACAAGACAAGACAAGACAAGACAAGACATGACAAGACATGACATGACATGACAAGACAAGACAAGACAAGACAAGACCAGACAAGACAAGACCAAACAAGACAAGACAAGACAAAACAACACAACACAACACATGACATGACATGACAGGACATGACAAGACAAGACATGACAAGACACGACAAGACAAGACAAGACAAGACAAGACAGGACAAGACAAGACAAGATAAGAAAAGACAAGACAAGACAAGACAAGACAAGACAGGACAAGACAAGACAAGACAAAACAAGACAAGACAAAGCAACACAACACATGACATGACATGACATGACATGACAAGACAAGACAAGACAAGACAAGACAAGACAAGACAAGACAAGACAAGACAAGACAAGACAAGACAAGACAAGACAAGACAAGACAAGACAAGACAAGACAAAACAAGACAAGACAAAGCAACACAACACATGACATGACATGACAGGACATGACAAGACAAGACAAGACAAGACAAGACAAGACAAGACAAGACAAGACAAGACAAGACAAAACAAGACAAGACAAAGCAACACAACACATGATATGACATGACAGGACATGACAAGACAAGACAAGACAAGACAAGACAAGACAAGACAAGACAAGTCAAAACAAGACAAGACAAAGCAAAACAACACATGACATGACATGACATGACATGACAAGACAAGACAAGACAAGACAAGACAAGACAAAAAAACACAACACAACACACGACATGACATGACAGGACAAGACAAGATAAGACAAGACAAGACAACACAACACAAGACAAGACAAGACAAGACAAAAAAACAAAACACATGACATGGCATGACATGACAAGACAAGACAAGACAAGATAAGACATGATAAGACGAAACAAGACAAGACAAGACAAGACAAGACAAGACAAGACAAGACAAGACAAGACAAGACAAGACAAGACAAGACAAGACAAGACAAGACAAGACAGGACAGGACAAGACAAGACAAGATAAGACATGATAAGACGAAACAAGACAAGACAAGACAAGAAAAGACAAGACAAGACAAGACAAGACAAGACAAGACAAGACAAGACAAGACAAGACAAGACAAGACAAGACAAGACAAGACAAGACAAGACAAGACAAGACAAGACAAGACAAGATAAGACATGATAAGACGAAACGAGACAAGACAAGACAAGACAAGACAAGACAAGACAAGACAAGACATGACATGACAAGACAAGACAAGACAAGACAAGACAAGACAAGACAAGACAAGACAAGACAAGACAAGACAAGACAAGACAAGACAAGACAAGACAAGACAAGACAAGACAAGACAAGACAAGACAAGACAAGACAAGACAAGACAAGACAAGACAAGACAAGACAAAACAAGACAAGACAAAGCAACACAACACATGATATGACATGACAGGACATGACAAGACAAGACAAGACAAGACAAGACAAGACAAGACAAGACAAGACAAGACAAGACAAGACAAGACAAGACAAGACAAGACAAGACAAGACAAGACAAGACAAGACAAGACAAGACAAGACAAGACAAGACAAGACAAGACAAGACAAGACAAGACAAGACAAGACAAAACAATACAACACATGACATGACATGACAAGACAAGACAGGACAGGACAAGACAAGACCAGACAAGACAAGACAAAACAAGACAAGACAAGACAAAACAACTCAACACAACACAACACATGACATGACAAGACAAGACAAGACAAGACAAGACAAGACAAGACAAGACAAGACAAGACAAGACAAGACAAGACAAGACAAGACAAGACAAGACAAGACGAGACAAGACAAGACAAGACAAGACAAGACAAGACAAGACAAGACAAGACAAGACAAGACAAGACAGGACAGGACAAGACAAGACAAGACAAGACAAGACAAGACATGACAAGACAAGACAAGACAAGACAAGACAAGAAAAGACAAGACAAGACAAAGCAAGACAAGACAAAACAACACAACACAACACATGACATGACATGACATGACAAGACAAAACAGGACAAGACAAGAGAAGACAAGACAAGACAAGACAAGACAATTGTGTTTGATTTTTTTTTTTTTTAATTAATTAAGAAGACAAAACAAGACAAGACATGACATGACAAGACATGACAAGACAAGACAGGACAGGACAAGACAAGACAAGACCAGACAAGACAAGACAAAACAAGACAAGACAAGACAAGACAAGACAAGACAAGACAAGACAAGACAAGACAAGACAAGACAAGACAAGACAAGACAAGACAAGACAAGACAAGACAAGACAAAACAAGACAAGACAAAACAAGACAAGACAAGACAAAACAACACAGCACAACAGATGACATGACATGACAGGACATGACAATACAAGACAGAACAAGACAAGACAACACAAGACAAGACAAGACAAGACAAGACAAGACAAGACAAGACAAGACAAGACAAGACAAGACAAGACAAGACAAGACAAGACAAGACAAGACAAGATAAGACATGATAAGACATGACAAGACAAAATAAGACAAGACAAAACAACACAACACACGACATGACATGTCAAGACAAGACAAGACAAGACAAGACAAGACAAGACAAGACAAAACAACACAACACAACACATGACATGACATGACAAGACAAGACAGGACAAGACAATACAAGACAACACAAGACAAGACAAGACAAGACAAGACAAGACAAGATAAGACATGACAAGACAAAACAAGGCAAGACAAAACTACACAACATACGACATGACATGACATGACAAGACAAGACAAGACACGACAGGACAGGTCAAGACAAGACAAGAGAAGACAAAACAACACAACACATGACATGACATGACATGACAAGACAAGACAGGACAAGACAAGACAAGACAAGACAAGACAAGACAAGACAAGACAAGACAAGACAAGACAAGACAAGACAAGACAAGACAAGACAAGACAAGATAAGACAAGACAAGACAAGACAAGACAAGACAAGACAAGACAAGACAAGACAAGACAAGACAAGACAAGACAAGACAAGACAAGACAAGACAAGACAAGACAAGACAAGACAAGACAAGACAAGACAAGACAAGACAAGACAAGACAAGACAAGACAAGACAAGACAAGACAAGACAAGACAAGACAAGACAAGACAAGACAAGACAAGACAAGACAAGACAAGACAAGACAAGACAAGACAAGACAAGACAAGACAAGACAATACATGACAAGACAAGACAAGACAAGACAAGACAAGACAAGACAAGACAAGACAAGACAAGACAAGACAAGACAAGACAAGACAAGACAAAACAAGACAAAACAAGACAAGACAAGACAAAACAATACAACACATGACATGACATGACAAGACAAGACAGGACAGGACAAGACAAGACCAGACAAGACAAGACAAAACAAGACAAGACAAGACAAAACAACTCAACACAACACATGACATGACATGACAAGACAAGACAAGACAAGACAAGACAAGACAAGACAAGACAAGACAAGACAAGACAAGACAAGACAAGACAAGACAAGACAAGACAAGACAAGACAAGACAAGACAAGACAAGACAAGACAAGACAAGACAAGACAAGACAAGACAAGACAGGACAGGACAAGACAAGACAAGACAAGACAAGACAAGACATGACAAGACAAGACAAGACAAGACAAGACAAGACAAGACAAGAAAAGACAAGACAAGACAAAGCAAGACAAGCCAAGACAAGACAAGACAAGACAAGACAAGACAAGACAAGACAAGACAAGACAGGACAAGACAAGACAAGACAAGACAAGACAAGACAAAACAAGACAAGACAAAACAACACAACACAACACATGACATGACATGACATGACAAGACAAAACAGGACAAGACAAGAGAAGACAAGACAAGACAAGACAAGACAATTGTGTTTGATTTTTTTTTTTTAATTAATTAAGAAGACAAAACAAGACAAGACATGACATGACAAGACATGACAAGACAAGACAGGACAGGACAAGACAAGACAAGACCAGACAAGACAAGACAAGACAAAACAAGACAAGACAAGACAAGACAAGACAAGACAAGACAAGACAAGACAAGACAAAACAAGACAAGACAAGACAAAACAACACAGCACAACACATGACATGACATGACAGGACATGACAATACAAGACAGGACAAGACAAGACAACACAAGACAAGACAAGACAAGACAAGACAAGACAAGACAAGACAAGACAAGACAAGACAAGACAAGACAAGACAAGACAAGACAAGACAAGATAATACATGATAAGACATGACAAGACAAAATAAGACAAGACAAAACAACACAACACACGACATGACATGTCAAGACAAGACAAGACAAGACAAGACAAGACAAAACAACACAACACAACACATGACATGCCATGACAAGACAAGACAGGACAAGACAAGAAAAGACAACACAAGACAAGACAAGACAAGACAAGACAAGACAAGATAAGACATGACAAGACAAAACAAGGCAACAAAACTACACAACATACGACATGACATGGCATGACAAGACAAGACAAGACAAGACACGACAGGACAGGACAAGACAAGACAAGACAAGACAAAACAACACAACACATGACATGACATGACATGACAAGACAAGACAGGACAAGACAAGACAAGACAAGACAAGACAAGACAAGACAAGACATGACATGACATAACATGACATGACAAGACAAGACAGGACAGGACAGGACAAGACAAGACAAAACAACACAACACAACACATGACATGACATGACAAGACAAAACAGGACAAAACAAGAGAAGACAAGACAAGACAAGACAAGACAATTGTGTTTGATTTTTTTTTTAATTAATTAAGAAGACAAAACAAGACAAGACAAGACAAGACAAGACAAGACAAGACAAGACAAGACAAGACAAGACAAGACAAGACAAAACAACTCAACACAACACATGACATGACATGACATGACATGACAAGACAAGACAGGAAAGGACAAGACAAGACAAGACCAGACAAGACAAGACAAAACAAGACAGGACATGACAAGACAAGACAAGACAAGACAAGACAAGACAAGACAAGACAAGACAAGACAAGACAAGACAAGACAAGACAAGACAAGACAAGACAAGACAAGACAAGACAAGACAAGACAAGACAAGACAAGACAAGACAAGACAAGACAAGACAAGACAAGACAAGACAAGACAAGACAAGACAAGACAAGACAAGACAAGACAAGACAAGACAAGACAAGACATGGCATGACAAGACAAGACAAGACAAGACACGACAGGACAGGACAAGACAAGACAAGACAAGACAAAACAACACAACACATGACATGACATGACATGACAAGACAAGACAGGACAAGACAAGACAAGACAAGACAAGACAAGACAAGACAAGACATGACATGACATAACATGACATGACAAGACAAGACAGGACAGGACGGGACAAGACAAGACAAAACAACACAACACAACACATGACATGACATGACAAGACAAAACAGGACAAAACAAGAGAAGACAAGACAAGACAAGACAAGACAATTGTGTTTGATTTTTTTTTTAATTAATTAAGAAGACAAAACAAGACAAGACAAGACAAGACAAGACAAGACAAGACAAGACAAGACAAGACAAGACAAGACAAAACAACTCAACACAACACATGACATGACATGACATGACATGACAAGACAAGACAGGAAAGGACAAGACAAGACAAGACCAGACAAGACAAGACAAAACAAGACAGGACATGACAAGACAAGACAAGACAAGACAAGACAAGACAAGACAAGACAAGACAAGACAAGACAAGACAAGACAAGACAAGACAAGACAAGACAAGACAAGACAAGACAAGACAAGACAAGACAAGACAAGACAAGACAAGACAAGACAAGACAAGACAAGACAAGACAAGACAAGACAAGACAAGACAAGACAAGACAAGACAAGACAAGACAAGACAAGACAAGACAAGACAAGACAAGACAAGACAAGACAAGACAAGACAAGACAAGACAAGACAAGACAAGAAGGGACAAGACAAGACAAGACAAGACATGACATGACATGACAAGACAAGACAAGACCAGACAAGACAAGACAAAACAAGACAAGACAAGACAAGACCAAACAAGACCAGACAAGACAAAACAACTCAACACAACACATGACATGACATGACAGGACATGACAAGACAAGACAAGACAAGACAAGACAAGACAAGACAAGACAAGACAAGACAAGACAAGACAAGACAAGACAAGACAAGACAAGACAAGACAAGACAAGACAAGACAAGACAAGACAAGACAAGACAAGACAAGACAAGACAAGACAAGACAGGACAAGACAACACAACACATGACATGACATGACATGACATGACATGACAAGACAAGACAGGAAAGGACAAGACAAGACAAGACCAGACAAGACAAGACAAAACACGACAGGACATGACAAGACAGGACAAGACAACACAACATATGACATGACATGACATGACATGACATGACAAGACAAGACAGGAAAGGACAAGACAAGACAAGACCAGACAAGACAAGACAAAACAAGACAGGACATGACAAGACAAGACAAGACAAGACAAGACAAGACAAGACAAGACAAGACAAGACAAGACAAGACAAGACAAGACAAGACAAGACATGGCAAGACAAGACAAGACAAGACAAGACAAGACAAGACAAGACAAGACAAGACAAGACAAGACAAGACAAGACAAGACAAGACAAGACAAGACAAGACAAGACAAGACAAGACAAGCCAAGACAAGACAAGACAAGACAAAACAACTCAACACAACACATGACATGACATGACATGACATGACATGACAAGACAAGACAGGAAAGGACAAGACAAGACAAGACCAGACAAGACAAGACAAAACAAGACAGGACATGACAAGACAAGACAAGGCAAGGCAAGACAAGACAAGACAAGACAAGACAAGACAAGACAAGACAAGACAAGACAAGACAAGACAAGACAAGACAAGACAAGACAAGACAAGACAAGACAAGACAAGACAAGACAAGACAAGACAAGACAAGACAAGACAAGACAAGACAAGACAAGACAAGACAAGACAAGACAAGACAAGACAAGACAAGACAAGACAAGACAAGACAAGACAAGACAAGACAAGACAAGACAAGACAAGACAAGACAAGACAAGACAAGACAAGACAAGACAAGACATGACATGACAACACAACACAACACAACACATGACATGACATGACATGACAAGACAAGACAGGACAGGACAAGACAAGACAAGACCAGACAAGACAAGACAAAACAAGACAAGACAAGACAAGACAAGACAAGACCAAACAAGACAAGACAAGACAAAACAACTCAACACAACACATGACATGACATGACAGGACATGACAAGACAAGACAAGACAAGACAAGACAAGACAAGACAAGACAAGACAAGACAAGACAAGACAAGACAAGACAAGACACGACAAGACAAGACAAGACAAGACAAGACAAGACAAGACAAGACAAGACAAGACAAGACAAGACAAGACAAGACAAGACAAGACAAGACAAGACAAGACAAGACAAGACAAGACAAGACAAGACAAGACAAGACAAGACAAGACAAGACAAGACAAGACAAGACAAGACAAGACAAGACAAGACAAGACAAGACAAGACAAGACAAGACAAGACAAGACAAGACAAGACAAGACAAGACAAGACAAGACAAGACAAGACAGGACAAGACAAGATAAGACAAGACAAGACAAGACAAGACAAGACAAGACAAGACAAGACAAGACAAGACAAGACAAGACAAGACAAGACAAGACAAGACATGACAAGACAAGACAAGACAAGACAAGACAAGAAAAGACAAGACAAGACAAGACAAAACAAGACAAGACAAGACAAGACAAGACAAGACAAGACAAGACAAGACAAGACAAGACAAGACAAGACAAGACAAGACAAGACAAGACAAGACAAGACAAGACAAGACAAGACAAGACAAGACAAGACAAGACAAGACAAGACAAGACAAGACAAGACAAGACAAGACAAGACAAGACAAGACAAGACATGACAAGACAAGACAACACAACACATGACATGACATGACATGACAAGACAAGACAGGACAGGACAAGACAAGACAAGACAAGACAACACAACACAACACATGACATGACATGACATGACATGACAAGACAAAACTAGACAAGACAAGACAAGACAAGACAAGACAAGACAAGACAAGACAAGACAAGACAAGACAAGACAAGACAAGACAAGACAAGACAAGACATGACAAGACAAGACAACACAACACATGACATGACATGACATGACAAGACAAGACAGGACAGGACAAGACAAGACAAGACAACACAACACAACACATGACATGACATGACATGACATGACAAGACAAAACTAGACAAGACAAGACAAGACAAGACAAGACAAGAAAAGACAAGACAAGACAAGACAAGACAAGACAAGACAAGACAAGACAAAACAACACAACACAACACAACACATGACATGACATGACATGACATGACAAGACAAGACAGGAAAGGACAAGACAAGACAAGACCAGACAAGACAACACATGACATGACATGACATGACAAGTCAAAACAGGACAAGACAAGAGAAGAAAAGACAAGACACTTGTGTTTGATTTTTTTTTTAATTAATTAAGAAGACAAAACAAGACAAGACATGACATGACAAGACAAAACTAGACAAGACAAGACAAGACAAGACAAGAAAAGACAAGACAAGACAAGACAAGACAAGACAAGACAAAACAACACAACACAACACAACACAACACATGACATGACATGACATGACATGACAAGACAAGACAGGAAAGGACAAGACAAGACAAAACAAGACAAGACAAGACAAGACAAGACCAGACAAGACAAGACAAAACAAGACAAGACAAGACAAGACAAGACAAGATAAGACAAGACAAGACAAGACAAAACAAGACAAGACAAGACAAGACAAGACAACACAACACAACACATGACATGACATGACATGACAAGTCAAAACAGGACAAGACAAGAGAAGAAAAGACAAGACGAGACAAGACAATTGTGTTTGATTTTTTTTTTAATTAATTAAGAAGACCAAACAAGACAAGGCAAGACAAGACAAAACAAGACAAGACAAAACAACACAACACATGACATGACATGACAAGACAAAACAGGACAAGACAAGAGAAGACAAGACAAGACAAGACAAGACAATTGTGTTTGATTTTTTTTTTAATTAATTAAGAAGACACAACAAGACAAGACATGACATGACAAGACATGACAAGACAAGACAGGACAGGACAAGACAAGACAAGACCAGACAAGACAAGACAAAACAAGACAAGACAAGACAAGACAAGACAAGACAAGACAAGACAAGACAAAACAAGACAAGACAAGACAAAACACAGCACAACACATGACATGACATGACAGGACATGACAATACAAGACAGGACAAGACAAGACAAGACAAGACAAGACAAGACAAGACAAGACAAGACAAGACAAGACAAGACAAGATAAGACATGATAAGACATGATAAGACAAAATAAGACAAGACAAAACAACACAACACACGACATGACATGACATGTCAAGACAAGACAAGACAAGACAAGACAAGACAAAACAACACAACACAACACATGACATGACATGACAAGACAAGACAGGACAAGACAAGACAAGGCAGCACAAGACAAGACAAGACAAGACAAGACAAGACAAGATAAGACATGACAAGACAAAACAAGGCAAGACAAAACTACACAACATACGACATGACATGACATGACAAGACAAGACAAGACAAGACACGACAGGACAGGACAAGACAAGACAAGACAAGACAAAACAACACAACACAACACATGAGATGACATGACATGACAAGACAAGACAGGACAAGACAAGACAAGACAAGACAAGACAAGACAACACAAGACAAGACAAGACAAGACAAGACAAGACAAGACATGACAAGACAAGACAAGACAAGACATGACATGACATGACATGACATGACAAGACAAGACAGGACAGGACAGGACAGGACAAGACAAGACAAGGCAAGACAAGACAAAACAAGACAAGACAAAACAACACAACACAACACATGACATGACATGACATGACAAGACAAAACAGGACAAAATAAGAGAAGACAAGACAAGACAAGACAAGACAATTGTGTTTGATTTTTTTTAAATTAATTAAGAAGACAAAACAAGACAAGACATGACATGACAAGACATGACAAGATATGACAAGACAAAACAAGACAAGACTAGACAAGACAAGACAAGACAAGACAAAACAACACAACACAACACAACACATGACATGACATGACATGACATGACAAGACAAGACAAGACAAGACAAGACAAGACAAGACAAGACAAGACAAAACAACTCAACACAACACATGACATGACATGACAGGACATGACAAGACAAGACAAGACAAGACAAGACAAGACAAGACATGACAAGACAAGACAAGACAAGACAAGACAAGACAAGACAAGACAAGACAAGACAAGACAAGACAAGACAAGACAAGACAAGACATGACAAGACAACACAACACAACACATGACATGACATGACATGACAAGACAAGACAGGACAGGACAAGACAAGACAAGACCAGACAAGACAAGACAAAACAAGACAAGACAAGACAAGACAAGACAAGACAAGACAAGACAAGACAAGACAAGACATGACAAGACAAGACAAGACAAGACAAGACAAGACAAGACAAGACAAGACAAGACAAGACAAGACAAGACAAGACAAAACAACTCAACACAACACATGACATGACATGACAGGACATGACAAGACAAGACAAGACAAGACAAGACAAGACAAGACATGACAAGACAAGACAAGACAAGACAAGACAAGACAAGACAAGACAAGACAAGACAAGACAAGACAAGACAAGACAAGACAAGATAAGACAAGACAACACAACACAACACATGACATGACATGACATGACAAGACAAGACAGGACAGGACAAGACAAGACAAGACAAGACAAGACAAGACAAGACAAGACAAGACAAGACAAGACATGACAAGACAAGACAAGACAAGACAAGACAAGACAAGACAAGACAAGACAAGACAAGACAAGACAAGACAAGACAAGACAAGACAAGACAAGACAAGACAAGACAAGACAAGACAAGACAAGACAAGACAAGACAAGACAAGACATGACAAGACAAGACAACACAACACATGACATGACATGACAAGACAAGACAGGACAGGACAAGACAAGACAAGACAAGACAACACAACACAACACATGACATGACATGACATGACATGACAAGACAAAACTAGACAAGACAAGACAAGACAAGACAAGACAAGACAAGACAAGATAAGACATGATAAGACGAAACAAGGCAAGACAAAACAACACAACATACGACATGACATGACATGACAAGACGAGACAAGACAAGACAAGACAAGACAAGACAAGACAAAGCAAGACAAGCCAAGACAAGACAAGACAAGACAAGACAAGACAAGACAGGACAAGACAAGACAAGACAAAACAGGACAAGACAAGAGAAGACAAGACAAGACAAGACAAAACAAGACAAGACAAGACAAAACAACTCAACACAACACATGACATGACATGACAAGACAAGACAAGACAAGACAAGACAAAACAAGACAAGACAAGACAAAACAATACAACACATGACATGACATGACAAGACAAGACAGGACAGGACAAGACAGGACAGGACAAGACAAGACAAAACAATACAACACATGACATGACATGACAAGACAAGACAGGACAGGACAAGACAAGACAAGACAAGACCAGACAAGACAAGACAAGACAAGACAAGACAAGACAAGACAAGACAAGACAAGACAAGACAAGAAAAGACAAGACAAGACAAAACAAGACAAGCCAAGACAAGACATGACATCACATGACATGACATGACATGACAAGACAAGACAGGACAGGACAGGACAGGGCAGGACAAGACAAGACAAGGCAAGAAAAGACAAAACAACACAACACAACACTTGACATGACATGACTTGACAAGACAAAACAGGACAAGACAAGAGAAGACAAGACAAGACAAGACAAGACAATTGTGTTTGATTTTTTTTTTAAATTAATTAAGAAGACAAAATAAGACAAGACATGACATGACAAGACATAACAAAACAACACAACACATGACATGACATGACATGACAAGACAAGACAAGACAGGACAGGACAAGACAAGACAAGACAAGACATGACAAGACAAGACAAGACAAGACAAGACAAGATAAGACATGATAAGACGAAACAAGGCAAGACAAAACAACACAACATACGACATGACATGACATGACAAGACGAGACAAGACAAGACAAGACAAGACAAGACAAGACAAGACAAGTCAAGACAAGACAAGACAATACAAGACAAGACAAGACAAGACAAGACAAGACAAGACAAGACAAGACAGGACAAGACAAGACAAGACAAGACAAGACAAGACAAGACGAGACAAGACAAGACAAGACAAGACAAGACAAGACAAGACAAGACAAGACAAGACAAGACAAGACAAGACAAGACAAGACAAGACAAGACAAGACAAGACAAGACAAGACAAGACAAGACAAGACAAGACAAGACAAGACAAGACAAGACAAGACAAGACAAGACAGGACAAGACAAGACAAGACAAGACAAGACAAGACAAGACAAGACAAGACAAGACAAGACAAGACATGATAAGACGAAACAAGACAAGACAAAACAACACAACATACGACATGACATGACATGACAAGACAAGACAAGAGAAGACAAGACAAGACAAGACAAGACAATTGTGTTTGATTTTTTTTTAAATTAATTAAGAAGACAAAACAAGACAAGACAAGACAAGACAAGACAAGACAAGACAAGACAAGACAAGACAAGACAAGACAAGACAAGACAACACAACACAACACATGACATGACATGACATGACAAGACAAAACAGGACAAGACAAGATAAGACAAGACAATTGTGTTTGATTTTTTTTTTAATTAATTAAGAAGACAAAACAAGACAAGACATGACATGACAAGACATGACAAGACAAAACTAGACAAGACAAGACAAGACGAGACAAGACAAGACAAGAAAAGACAAGACAAGACAAGACAAAACACCACAACACAACACAACACATGACATGACATGACATGACATGACAAGACAAGACAGGAAAGGACAAGACAAGACAAGACCAGACAAGACAAGACAAAACAAGACAAGACAAGACAAGATAAGACAAGACAAGACAAGACAAAACAAGACAAGACAAGACAAGACAAAACAACACAACACAACACATGACATGACATGAGAGGACATGACAAGACAAGACAGGACAAGACAAGACAACACAAGACAAGACAAGACAAGACAAGACAAGACAAGACAAGACAAGACAAGACAAGACAACACAACACAATGCAACACATGACATGACATGACAAGACATGACAAGACGAGACAAGACAAGACAAGACAAGACAAGACAAGACAAGACAAGTCAAGACAAGACAAGACAAGACAATACAAGACAAGACAAGACAAGACAAGACAAGAAAAGACAAGACAAGACAAGACAAGACAAGACAAGACAAGAATAGAAAAGACAAGACAAGACAAGACAAGACAAGACAAGACAAGACAAGACAAAACAAGACAAGACAAGACAAAACAAGACAAGACAAGACAAAACAATACAAGACAAGACAAAACAAGACAAGACAAGACAAGACAAGACAAGACAAGAATAGAAAAGACAAGACGAGACAAGACAAGACGAGACAAGACAAGACAAGACAAGACAAGACAAGACAAGACAAGAATAGAAAAGACAAGACAAGACAAGACAAGACAAGACAAGACAAGACAAGACAAGACAAAACAAGACAAGACAAGACAAAACAATACAAGACAAGACAAAACAACACAACACATGACATGACATGACATGACAAGACAAGACAAGACAGGACAAGACAAGACAAGACAAGACAAGACAAGACAAGACAAGACAAGATAAGACATGATAAGACGAAACAAGACAAGACAAAACAACACAACATACGACATGACATGACATGACATGACAAGACAAGACAAGACAAGACAAGACAAGACAAGACAAGACAAGACAAGACAAGACAAGACAAGACAAGACAAGACAAGACAAGACAAGACAAGACAAGACAAGACAATACAAGACATGACAAGACAAGACAAGACAAGACAAGACAAGACAAGACAAGACAAGACAAGAGAAGACAAGACAAGACAAGACAAGACAAGACAAGACAAGACAAGACAAGACAAGACAAGACAAGACAAGAATAGAAAAGACAAGACAAGACAAGACAAGAGAAGACAAGACAAGACAAGACAAGACAAAACAAGACAAGACAAGACAAAACAATACAACACATGACATGACATGACAAGACAAGACAGGACAAGACAAGACAGGACAAGACAAGACAAGACCAGACAAGGCAAGACAAGACAAGACAAGACAAGACAAAACAACTCAACACAACACATGACATGACATGACAAGACAAGACAAGACAAGACAAGACAAGACAAGACAAGACAAGACAAGACAAGACAAGACAAGACAAGACAAGACAAGACAAGACAAGACAAGACAAGACAAGACAAGACAAGACAAGACAAGACAAGACAAGACAAGACAAGACAAGACAAGACAAGACAAGACAAGACAAGACAAGACAAGACAAGACAAGACAAGACAAGACAAGACAAGACAAGACAAGACAAGACAAGACAAGACAAGACAAGACAAGACAAGACAAGACAAGACAAGACAAGACAAGACAAGACAAGACAAGACAAGACAAGACAAGACAAGACAAGACAAGACAAGACAAGACAAGACAAGACAAGACAAGACAAGACAAGACAAGACAAGACAAGACAAGACAAGACAAGACAAGACAAGACAAGACAAGACAAGACTAGACAAGACATGACAAGACAAGACAAGACAAGACAAGACAAGACAAGAAAAGACAAGACAAGACAAGACAAAACAAGACAAGCCAAGACAAGACAAGACAAGACAAGACAAAACAACAGAACACAACACATGGCATGACATGACATGACAAGACAAAACAGGACAAGACAAGAGAAGACAAGACAAGACAAGACAATTGTGTTTGATTTTTTTTTTAATTAATTAAGAAGACAAAACAAGACAAGACATGACATGACAAGACATGACAAGACAAAACAAGAAAAGACAAGACAAAACAAGACAAGACAAGACAAGACAAGAAAAGACAAGACAAGACAAGACATAACAACACAACACATGACATGACATGACATGACAAGACAAGACAGGAAAGGACAAGACAAGACAAGACCAGACAAGAAAAGACAAAACAAGACAAGACAAGACAAGACAAGACAAGATAAGACAAGACAATACAAGACGAAACAAGACAAGACAAGACAAAACAACACAACACAACACATGACATGACATGAGAGGACATGACAAGACAAGACAGGACAAGACAAGACAACACAAGACAAGACAAGACAACACAACACAACACATGCCATGACATGACATGACAAGACAAGACAAGACAGGACAAGACAAGACAAGACAAAACAAGACAAGACAAGACAAGACAAGACAAGACAAGACAAGACAAGACAAGACAAGACAAGACAAGACAAGACAAGACAAGATAAGACAAGACAAGACAAGACAAGACAAGACAAGACAAGACAAGACAAGACAAGACAGGACAAGACAAGACAAGACAAGAAAAGACAAGACAAGACAAGACAAGACAAGACAAGACAAGACAAGACAAGACAAGACAAGACAAGACAAGACAAGACAAGACAAGACAAGACATGACATGACATGACATGACATGACAAGACAAGACAAGACAGGACAGGACAGGACAAGACAAGACAAGACAAGACAAGGCAAGACAAGACAAAACAAGACAAGACAAAACAACACAACACAACACATGACATGACATGACATGCCAAGACAAAACAGGACAAGACAAGACAAGACAAGACAAGACAATTGTGTTTGATTTTTTTTTTTAATTAATTAAGAAGACAAAACAAGACAAGACATGACATGACAAGACATGACAAGACAAGACAGGACAGGACAAGACAAGACAATACCAGACAAGACAAGACAAAACAAGACAAGACAAGACAAGACAAGACAAGACAAGACAAGACAAGACAAGACAAGACAAGACAAGACAAAACAAGACAAGACAAGACAAAACAAAACAGCACAACACATGACATGACATGACAGGACATGACAATACAAGACAGGACAAGACAAGACAACACAAGACAAGACAAGACAAGACAAGACAAGACAAGACAAGACAAGACAAGACAAGACAAGACAAGACAAGACAAGATAAGACATGATAAGACATGACAAGACAAAATAAGACAAGACAAAACAACACAACACACGACATGACATGTCAAGACAAGACAAGACAAGACAAGACAAGACAAGGCAAGACAAGACAAGACAAAACAACACAACACAACACATGACATTACATGACAAGACAAGACAGGACAAGACAAGACAAGACAACACAAGACAAGACAAGACAAGACAAGACAAGACAAGACAAGATAAGACATGACAAGACAAAACAAGGCAAGACAAAACTACACAACATACGACATGACATGACATGACAAGACAAAACAACACAACACAACACATGACATGACATGACATGACAAGACAAGACAAGACAGGACAAGACAAGACAAGACAAGACAAGACAAGACAAAATAATACAACACAACACATGACATGACATGACAAGACAAGACAGGACAAGACAAGACAAGACAACACAAGACAAGACAAGACAAGACAAGACATGACAAGACAAGACAAGACAAGACAAGACATGACATGACATGACATGACAAGACAAGACAGGACAGGACAGGACAGGACAAGACAAGACAAGGCAAGACAAGACAAAACAAGACAATACAAAACAACACAACACAACACAACACATGACATGACATGACATGACAAGACAAAACAGGACAAAACAAGAGAAGACAAGACAAGACAAGACAAGACTAGACAAGACAAGACAAGACAAAACAAGACAAGACTAGACAAGACAAGACAAGAAAAGACTAGACAAGACAAGACAAAACAATTCAACACAACACATGACATGACATGACAGGACATGACAAGACAAGACAAGACAAGACAAGACATGACAAGACAAAACAAGACAAGACTAGACAAGACAAGACAAGACAAGACAAAACAATTCAACACAACACATGACATGACATGACAGGACATGACAAGACAAGACAAGACAAGACAAGACAGGAAAGGACAAGACAAGACAAGACAAGACAAGACAAGACAAGACAAGACAAGACAAGACAAGACAAGACAAGACAAGACAAGACAAGACAAGACAAGACAAGACAAGACATGACAAGACAAAACAAGACAAGACAAGACAAGACAAGACAAGACAAGACAAGACAAGACAAGACAAGACAAGACAAGACATGACAAGACAAGACAAGACAAGACAAGACAAGACAAGGCAAGACAAGACAAGACAAAACAACACAACACAACACATGACATGACATGACAAGACAAGACAGGACAAGACAAGACAAGACAACACAAGGCAAGACAAGACAAGACAAGACAAGACAAGACAAGATAAGACATGACAAGACAAAACAAGGCAAGACAAAACTACACAACATACGACATGACATGACATGACAAGACAAAACAACACAACACAACACATGACATGACATGACATGACATGACAAGACAAGACAAGACAGGACAAGACAAGACAAGACAAGACAAAACAACACAACACAACACATGACATGACATGACAAGACAAGACAGGACAAGACAAGACAAGACAACACAAGACAAGACAAGACAAGACATGACAAGACAAGACAAGACAAGACAAGACAAGACAAGACAAGACATGACATGACATGACATGACAAGATAAGACAGGACAGGACAGGACAGGACAAGACAAGACAAGGCAAGACAAGACAAAACAAGACAATACAAAACAACACAACACAACACAACACATGACATGACATGACATGACAAGACAAAACAGGACAAAACAAGAGAAGACAAGACAAGACAAGACAAGATTAGACAAGACAAGACAAGACGAAACAAGACAAGACTAGACAAGACAAGACAAGAAAAGACTAGACAAGACAAGACAAAACAATTCAACACAACACATGACATGACATGACAGGACATGACAAGACAAGACAAGACAAGACAAGACATGACAAGACAAAACAAGACAAGACTAGACAAGACAAGACAAGACAAGACAAGACAAGACAAGACAAGACAAGACAAGACAAGACAAGACAAGACAAGACAAGATAAGACATGACAAGACAAAACAAGGCAAGACAAGACAAGACAAGACAAGACAAGACAAGACAAGACAAGACAAGACAAGACAAGACAAGACAAGACAAGACAAGACAAGACATGACAAGACAAAACAAGACAAGACAAGACAAGACAAGACAAGACAAGACAAGACAAGACAAGACAAGACAAGACAAGACAAGACAAGACAATACAAAACAACACAACACAACACAACACAACACATGACATGACATGACATGACAAGACAAAACAGGACAAGACAAGACAAGACAAGACAAGACAAGACAAGACAAGACAAGACAAGACAAGACAAGACAAGACAATTGTGTTTGATTTTTTTTTTTTAATTAATTAAGAAGACAAAACAAGACAAGACATGACATGACAAGACATGACAAGACAAGACAGGACAGGACAAGACAAGACAATACCAGACAAGACAAGACAAAACAAGACAAGACAAGACAAGACAAGACAAGACAAGACAAGACAAGACAAGACAAGACAAGACAAAACAAGACAAGACAAGACAAAACAAAACAGCACAACACATGACATGACATGACAGGACATGACAATACAAGACAGGACAAGACAAGACAACACAAGACAAGACAAGACAAGACAAGACAAGACAAGACAAGACAAGACAAGACAAGACAAGACAAGACAAGACAAGACAAGACAAGACAAGACAAGACAAGACAAGATAAGACATGATAAGACATGACAAGACAAAATAAGACAAGACAAAACAACACAACACACGACATGACATGTCAAGACAAGACAAGACAAGACAAGACAAGACAAGGCAAGACAAGACAAGACAAAACAACACAACACAACACAACACATGACAAGACAAGACAGGACAGGACAAGACAAGACAAGACAACACAAGACAAGACAAGACAAGACAAGACAAGACAAGATAAGACATGACAAGACAAAACAAGGCAAGACAAAACTACACAACATACGACATGACATGACATGACAAGACAAAACAACACAACACAACACATGACATGACATGACATGACAAGACAAGACAAGACAGGACAAGACAAGACAAGACAAGACAAGACAAGACAAAACAACACAACACAACACATGACATGACATGACAAGACAAGACAGGACAAGACAAGACAAGACAACACAAGACAAGACAAGACAAGACATGACAAGACAAGACAAGACAAGACAAGACAAGACAAGACAAGACATGACATGACATGACATGATAAGATAAGACAGGACAGGACAGGACAGGACAAGACAAGACAAGGCAAGACAAGACAAAACAAGACAATACAAAACAACACAACACAACACAACACATGACATGACATGACATGACAAGACAAAACAGGACAAAACAAGAGAAGACAAGACAAGACAAGACAAGACTAGACAAGACAAGACAAGACGAAACAAGACAAGACTAGACAAGACAAGACAAGAAAAGACTAGACAAGACAAGACAAAACAATTCAACACAACACATGACATGACATGACAGGACATGACAAGACAAGACAAGACAAGACAAGACATGACAAGACAAAACAAGACAAGACTAGACAAGACAAGACAAGACAAGACAAGACAAGACAAGACAAGACAAGACAAGACATGACATGACATGACATGACAAGACAAGACAGGACAGGACAGGACAGGACAAGACAAGACAAAAAAAGACAAGACAAAACAAGACAATACAAAACAACACAACACAACACAACACATGACATGACATGACATGACAAGACAAAACAGGACAAAACAAGAGAAGACAAGACAAGACAAGACAAGACTAGACAAGACAAGACAAGACAAAACAAGACAAGACTAGACAAGACAAGACAAGAAAAGACTAGACAAGACAAGACAAAACAATTCAACACAACACATGACATGACATGACAGGACATGACAAGACAAGACAAGACAAGACAAGACATGACAAGACAAAACAAGACAAGACTAGACAAGACAAGACAAGACAAGACAAGACAAGACAAGACAAGATAAGACATGAGAAGACAAAACAAGGCAAGACAAAACTACACAACATACGACATGACATGACATGACAAGACAAAACAACACAACACAACACATGACATGACATGACATGACAAGACAAGACAAGACAGGACAAGACAAGACAAGACAAGACAAGACAAGACAAAACAACACAACACAACACATGACATGACATGACAAGACAAGACAGGACAAGACAAGACAAGACAACACAAGACAAGACAAGACAAGACAAGACAAGACATGACAAGACAAGACAAGACAAGACAAGACATGACATGACATGACATGACAAGACAAGACAGGACAGGACAGGACAGGACAAGACAAGACAAGGCAAGACAAGACAAAACAAGACAATACAAAACAACACAACACAACACAACACATGACATGACATGACATGACAAGACAAAACAGGACAAAACAAGAGAAGACAAGACAAGACAAGACAAGACTAGACAAGACAAGACAAGACAAAACAAGACAAGACTAGACAAGACAAGACAAGAAAAGACTAGACAAGACAAGACAAAACAATTCAACACAACACATGACATGACATGACAGGACATGACAAGACAAGACAAGACAAGACAAGACATGACAAGACAAAACAAGACAAGACTAGACAAGACAAGACAAGACAAGACAAGACAAGACAAGACAAGACAAAACAATTCAACACAACACATGACATGACATGACAGGACATGACAAGACAAGACAAGACAAGACATGACAAGACAAGACAAGACAAGACAAAACAATTCAACACAACACATGACATGACATGACAGGACATGACAAGACAAGACAAGACAAGACAAGACAGGAAAGGACAAGACAAGACAAGACAAGACAAGACAAGACAAGACAAGACAAGACAAGACAAGACAAGACAAGACAAGACAAGACAAGAAAAGACAAGACAAGACAAGACAAGACAAGACAAGACAAGACAAGACAAGACAAGACAAGACAAGACAAGACAAGACAAGACAAGACAAGACAAGACATGACAAGACAAAACAAGACAAGACAAGACAAGACAAGACAAGACAAGACAAGACAAGACAAGACAAGACAAGACAAGACAAGACAAGACAAGACAAGACAAGACAAGACAAGACAAGACAAGACAAGACAAGACAAGACAAGACAAGACAAGACAAGACATGACAAGACAAGACAGGACAGGACAAGACAAGACAAGACAAGACAAGACAAGACAAGACAAGACAAGACAAGACAAGACAAGACAAGACATGACAAGACAAGACAAGACAAGACAAGACAAGACAAGACAAGACAAGACAAGACAAGACAAGACAAGACAAGACAAGACAGGACAGGACAAGACAAGACAAGACAAGACAAGACAAGACAAGACAAGACAAGACAAGACAAGACAAGACAAGACAAGACAAGACAAGACAAGACATGACAAGACAAGACAGGACAGGACAAGACAAGACAAGACAAGACAAGACAAGACAAGACAAGACAAGACAAGACAAGACAAGACAAGACAAGACAGGACAGGACAAGACAAGACAAGACAAGACAAGACAAGACAAGACAAGACAAGACAAGACAAGACAAGACAAGACAAGACAAGACATGACAAGACAAGACAAGACAAGACAAGACAAGACAAGACAAGACAAGACAAGACAAGACAAGACAAGACAGGACAGGACAAGACAAGACAAGACAAGACAGGACAGGACAAGACAAGACAAGACAAGACAAGACAAGACAAGACAAGACAAGACAAGACAAGACAAGACAAGACAAGACAAGACATGACAAGACAAGACAAGACAAGACAAGACAAGAAAAGACAAGACAAGACAAGACAAGACAAGACAAGACATGACAAGACAAGACAAGACAAGACAAGACAAGACAAGACAAGACAAGACAAGACAAGACAAGACAGGACAGGACAAGACAAGACAAGACAAGACAGGACAGGACAAGACAAGACAAGACAAGACAAGACAAGACAAGACAAGACAAGACAAGACAAGACAAGACAAGACAAGACAAGACATGACAAGACAAGACAAGACAAGACAAGACAAGAAAAGACAAGACAAGACAAGACAAGACAAGACAAAACAACACAACACAACACAACACATGACATGACATGACATGACATGACAAGACAAGACAGGAAAGGACAAGACAAGACAAGACCAGACAAGACAAGACAAGACAAGACAAGACAAGACAAGACAAGACAAGACATGACAAGACAAGACAAGACAAGACAAGACAAGACAAGACAAGACAAGACAAGACAAGACAAGACAGGACAGGACAAGACAAGACAAGACAAGACAGGACAGGACAAGACAAGACAAGACAAGACAAGACAAGACAAGACAAGACAAGACAAGACAAGACAAGACAAGACAAGACAAGACAAGACATGACAAGACAAGACAAGACAAGACAAGACAAGAAAAGACAAGACAAGACAAGACAAGACAAGACAAAACAACACAACACAACACAACACATGACATGACATGACATGACATGACAAGACAAGACAGGAAAGGACAAGACAAGACAAGACCAGACAAGACAAGACAAGACAAGACAAAACAATTCAACACAACACATGACATGACATGACAGGACATGACAAGACAAGACAAGACAAGACAAGACAAGACAAGACAAGACAGACAAGACAAGACAAGACAAGACAAGACAAGACAAGACAAGATAAGACAAGACAAGACAAGACAAGACAAGACAAGACAAGACAAGACAAGACAAGACAAAACAAGAAAAGACTAGACAAGACAAGACAAGACAAGACAAGACAAAACAACACAACACAACACAACACATGACATGACATGACATAACATGACAAGACAAGACAGGAAAGGACAAGACAAGACAAGACCAGACAAGACAAGACAAAACAAGACAAGACAAGACAAGACAAGACAAGACAAGACAAGACAAGACAAGACAAGACAAGACAAGACAAGAAATGACAAGACAAGACAAGACAACACAACACAACACATGACATGACATGACATGACAAGACAAAACAGGACAAGACATGACATGACAAGACATGACAAGACAAAACAAGACAAGACTAGACAAGACAAGACAAGAAAAGACTAGACAAGACAAGACAAGACAAGACAAGACAAAACAACACAACACAACACAACACATGACATGACATGACATGACAAGACAAGACAGGAAAGGACAAGACAAGACAAGACCAGACAAGACAAGACAAAACAAGACAAGACAAGACAAGACAAGACAAGACAAGACAAAACAATTCAACACAACACATGACATGACATGACAGGACATGACAAGACAAGACAAGACAAGACAAGGCAAGACAAGACAAGACAGACCAGACAAGACAAGACAAGACAAGACAAGACAAGACAAGACAAGACAAGACAAGACAAGACAAGACAAGACAAGACAAGACAAGACAAGACAAGACAAGACAAGACAAGACAAGACAAGACAAGACAAGACAAGACAAGACAAGACAAGACATGGCAAGACAACACAACACAACACATGACATGACATGACATGACAAGACAAGACAGGACAGGACAGGACAGGACAAGACAAGACAAGACCAGACAAGACAAGACAAGACAAAACAAGACAAGACAAGACAAGACAAGACAAGACAAGACCAAACAAGACAAGACAAGACAAAACAACTCAACACAACACATGACATGACATGACATGACAAGACAAGACAAGACAAGACAAGACAAGACAAGACAAGACAAGACAAGACAAGACAAGACAAGACAAGACAAGACAAGACAAGACAAGACAAGACAAGACAAGACAAGACAAGACAAGACAAGACAAGACAAGACAAGACAAGACAAGACAAGACAAGACAAGACAAGACAAGACAAGACAAGACAAGACAAGACAAGACAAGACAAGACAAGACAAGACAAGACAAGACAAGACAAGACAAGATTAGACATGATAAGACAAGACAAGACAAGACAAGACAAGACAATACAAGACAAGACAAGACAAGACAAGACAAGACAAGACAACACAAAACAAGACAAGACAAAACAACACAACACATGACATGACATGACAAGACAAGACAAGACAAGACAAGACAAGATAAGATAAGACATGATAAGACGAAACAAGACAAGACAAGACAAGACAAGACAAGACAAGACATGACAAGACAAGACAAGACAAGACAAGACAAGACAAGACAAGACAAGACAAGACAAGACAAGACAAGACAAGACAAGACAAAACAACACAACACATGACATGACATGACAAGACAAGACAAGACAGGACAAGACAAGACAAGACAAGACAAGACAAGACAAGACAAGACAAGACAAGACAAGACAAGACAAGACAAGACAAGACAAGACAAGACAAGATAAGACATGATAAGACGAAACAAGACAAGACAAGACAAGATAAGACATGATAAGACGAAACAAGACAAGACAAGACAAGACAAGACAAGACAAGACAAGACAAGACAAGACAAGACAAGACAAGACAAGACAAGACAAGACAAGACAAGACAAGACAAGACAAGACAAGACAAGACAAGACAAGACAAGACAAGACAAGACAAGACAAGACAAGACAAGACAAGACAAGACAAGACAAGACAAGACAAGACAAGACAAGACAAGACAAGACAAGACAAGACAAGACAAGACAAGACAAGACAAGACAAGACAAGACAAGACAAGACAAGACAAGACAAGACAAGACAAGACAAGACAAAACAACACAACACATGACATGACATGACAAGACAAGACAAGACAGGACAAGACAAGACAAGACAAGACAAGACAAGACAAAACAACACAACACAACACATGACATGACATGACAAGACAAGACAGGACAAGACAAGACAAGACAACACAAGACAAGACAAGACAAAACAAGAGTAGACAAGACAAGACAAGACAAGACAAGACAAAACAAGACAAGACAAGACAAGACAAGACAAGACAAGACAAGACAAGACAAGACAAGACAAGACAAGACAACACAACACAACACATGACATGACATGACATGACATGACAAGACAAAACAGGACAAGACAAGACAAGACAACACAACACAACACATGACATGACATGACATGACATGACAAGACAAGACAGGACAAGACAAGACAAGACAAGACAAGACAAGACAAAATAAGACATGACAAGACAAAACAAGGCAAGACAAAACTACACTACATACGACATGACATGACATGACAAGACAAGACAAGACAAGACACGTCAGGACAGGACAAGACAAGACAAGACAAGACAAAACAACACAACACAACACATGACATGACATGACATGACAAGACAAGACAGGACAAGACAAGACAAGACAAGACAAGACAAGACAAGACAAGACAAGACAACACAAGACAAGACAAGACAAGACATGACAAGACAAGACAAGACAAGACGTGACATGACATGACATGACATGACAAGACAAGACAAGACAGGACAGGACAGGACAAGACAAGACAAGGCAAGACAAGACAAAACAAGACAAGACAAAACTACACAACACAACACATGACATGACATGACATGACAAGACAAAACAGGACAAAACAAGAGAAGACAAGACAAGACAATTGTGTTTGATTTTTTTTTAATTAATTAAGAAGACAAAACAAGACAAGACATGACATGACAAGACATGACAAGACAAAACAAGACAAGACAAGACAAGACAAGACAAGACAAGACAAGACAAAACAACTCAACACAACACATCACATGACAGGACAGGACAGGACATGACAAGACAAGACAAGACAAGACAAGACAAGACAAGACAAGACAAGACAAGACAAGACAAGACAAGACAAGACAAGACAAGACAAGACAAGACAAGACAAGACAAGACAAGACAAGACAAGGCAAGACAAGACAAGACAAGACAAGACAAGACAAGACAAGACAAGACAAGACAAGACAAGACAAGACAAGACAAGACAAGACAAGACAAGACAAGACAAGACAAGACAAGACAAGACAAGACAAGACAAGACAACACAAAACAAGACAAGACAAGACAAAACAACACATGACATGACATGACATGACAAGACAAGACAAGACAAGACAAGACAAGACAAGACAAGACAAGACAAGACAAGACAAGACAAGACAAGACACAACACAACACATGACATGACATGACATGACATGACAAGACAAAACAGGACAAGACAAGACAAGACAACACAACACAACACATGACATGACATGACATGACATGACAAGACAAAACAGGACAAGACAAGAGAAGACAAGACAAGACAAGACAAGACAAATTTGTTTGATTTTTTTTTAATTAATTAAGAAGACAAAACAAGACAAGACAAGACAAGACAAGACAAGACAAGACAAGACAAGACAAGACAAGACAAGACAAGACAAGACAAGACAAGACAAGACAACACAACACAACACATGACATGACATGACATGACATGACAAGACAAAACAGGACAAGACAAGAGAAGACAAGACAAGACAAGACAAGACAATTGTGTTTGATTTTTTTTTAATTAATTAAGAAGACAAAACAAGACAAGACAAGACAAGACAAGACAAGACAAGACAAGACAAGACAAGACAAGACAAGACAACACAACACAAGACAAGACAAGACAAGACAAGACATGACAAGACAAAACAAGACAAGACTAGACAACACAAAACAACACAACACATGACATGACATGACATGACAAGACAAGACAAGACAAGACAAGACAAGACAAGACAAGACAAGACAACACAAGACAAGACAAGACAAGACATGACAAGACAAGACAAGACAAGACGTGACATGACATGACATGACAAGACAAAACAGGACAAGACAAGACAAGACAAGACAAGACAAGACAAGACAAGACATGACAAGACAAAACAAGACAAGACAAGGCAAGACAAGACAAGACAAGAAAAGACAAGACAAGACAAGACAAGACAAGACAAGACAAGAAAAGACAAGACAAGACAAGACAAGACAAGACAAGACAAGACAAGACAAGACAAGACAAGACAAGACAAGACAAGACAAGACAAGACAAGACAAGACAAGACAACACAAGACAAGACAAGACAAGACAAGACAAGACAAGACAAGACAACACAACACAAGACAAGACAAGACAAGACAAGACATGACAAGACAAAACAAGACAAGACAAGGCAAGACAAGACAAGACAAGAAAAGACAAGACAAGACAAGACAAGACAAGACAAGACAAGAAAAGACAAGACAAGACAAGACAAGACAAGACAAGACATGACAAGACAAAACAAGACAAGACAAGGCAAGACAAGACAAGACAAGAAAAGACAAGACAAGACAAGACAAGACAAGACAAGACAAGACAAGAAAAGACAAGACAAGACAAGACAAGACAAGACAAGACAAGACAAGACAAGACAAGACAAGACAAGACAAGACAAGACAAGACAAGACAAGACAAGACAAGACAAGACAAGACAAGACAAGACAAGACAAGACAAGACAAGACAAGACAAGACAAGACAAGACAAGACAAGACAAGACAAGACAAGACAAGACAAGACAAGACAAGACAAGACAAGACAAGACAAGACAAGACAAGACAAGACAAGACAAGACAAGACAAGACAAGACAAGACAAGACAAGACAAGACAAGACAAGACAAGACAAGACAAGACAAGACAAGACAAGACAAGACAAGACAAGACAAGACAAGACAAGACAAGACAAGACAACACAAGACAAGACAAGACAAGACATGACAAGACAAGACAAGACAAGACGTGACATGACATGACATGACATGACAAGACAAGACAAGACAGGACAGGACAGGACAAGACAAGACAAGGCAAGACAAGACAAAACAAGACAAGACAAAACTACACAACACAACACATGACATGACATGACATGACAAGACAAAACAGGACAAAACAAGAGAAGACAAGACAAGACAAGACAAGACAATTGTGTTTGATTTTTTTTTAATTAATTAAGAAGACAAAACAAGACAAGACATGACATGACAAGACATGACAAGACAAAACAAGACAAGACAAGACAAGACAAGACAAAACAACTCAACACAACACATCACATGACAGGACAGGACAGGACATGACAAGACAAGACAAGACAAGACAAGACAAGACAAGACAAGACAAGACAAGACAAGACAAGACAAGACAAGACAAGACAAGACAAGACAAGACAAGACAAGACAAGACAAGACAAGACAAGACAAGACAAGACAAGACAAGACAAGACAAGACAAGACAAGACAAGACAAGACAAGACAAGACAACACAAAACAAGACAAGACAAGACAAAACAACACATGACATGACATGACATGACAAGACAAGACAAGACAAGACAAGACAAGACAAGACAAGACAAGACAAGACAAGACAAGACAAGACAAGACAAGACAAGACAAGACAAGACAAGACAAGACAAGACAAAACAACACATGACATGACATGACATGACAAGACAAGACAAGACAAGACAAGACAAGACAAAACAACTCAACACAACACATCACATGACATGACAGGACAGGACAGGACATGACAAGACAAGACAAGACAAGACAAGACAAGACAAGACAAGACAAGACAAGACAAGACAAGACAAGACAAGACAAGACAAGACAAGACAAGACAAGACAAGACAAGACAAGACAAGACAAGACAAGACAAGACAAGACAAGACAAGACAAGACAAGACAAGACAAGACAAGACAAGACAAGACAAGACAAAACAACACAACACAACACATGACATGACATGACATGACAAGACAAGACAAGACAAGACAAGACAAGACAAGACAAGACATGACATGGCATGACAAGACAAGACAGGACAAGACAAGACAAGACAAGACAAGACAAGACAAGACAAGACAAGACAAGACAAGACAAGACAAGACAAGACAAGACAAGACAAGACAAGACAAAACAAAACAAGACAAGACAAGACAAGACAAGACAAGACAAGACAAGACAAGACAAGACAAGACAAGACAAGACAAGACAAGACAAGACAAGACAAGACAACACAACACAACACATGACATGACATGACATGACATGACAAGACAAAACAGGACAAGACAAGACAAGACAACACAACACAACACATGACATGACATGACATGACATGGCAAGACAAAACAGGACAAGACAAGAGAAGACAAGACAAGACAAGACAAGACAAATTTGTTTGATTTTTTTTAATTAATTAAGAAGACAAAACAAGACAAGACAAGACAAGACAAGACAAGACAAGACAAGACAAGACAAGACAACACAACACAACACAACACAACACATGACATGACATGACATGACATGACAAGACAAAACAGGACAAGACAAGAGAAGACAAGACAAGACAAGACAAGACAATTGTGTTTGATTTTTTTTTAATTAATTAAGAAGACAAAACAAGACAAGACAAGACAAGACAAGACAAGACAAGACAAGACAAGACAACACAACACAAGACAAGACAAGACAAGACAAGACATGACAAGACAAAACAAGACAAGACTAGACAAGACAAGACAAGACAAAACAAGACAAGACTAGACAAGACAAGACAAGACAAGACAAGACAAGACAAGACAAGACAAGACAAGACAAGACAAGACAAGACAAGACAAGACAAGACATGACAAGACAAGACAAGACAAGACAAGACAAGACAAGACAAGACAAGACAAGACAAGACAAGACAAGACAAGACAAGACAAGACAAGACAAGACAAGACAAGACAAGACAAGACAAGACAAGACAAGACAAGACAAGACAAGACAAGACAAGACAAGACAAGACAAGACAAGACAAGACAAGACAAGACAAGACAAGACAAGACAAGACAAGACAAGACAAGACAAGACAAGACAACACAAAACAAGACAAGACAAAACAACACAACACATGACATGACATGACATGACAAGACAAGACAAGACAAGACAAGACAAGACAAGACAAGACAAGACAAGACAAGACAAGACAAGACAAGACAAGACAAGACAAGACAAGACAAGACAAGACAAGACAAGACAAGACAAGACAAGACAAGACAAGACAAGACAAGACAAGACAAGACAAGACAAGACAAGACAAGACAAGACAAGACAAGACAAGACAAGACAAGACAAGACAAGACAAGACAAGACAAGACAAGACAAGACAAGACAAGACAACACAAAACAAGACAAGACAAAACAACACAACACATGACATGACATGACATGACAAGACAAGACAAGACAAGACAAGACAAGACAAGACAAGACAAGACATGACATGGCATGACAAGACAAGACATGACAAGACAACACAACACAACACATGACATGACATGACATGACAAGACAAGACAGGACAGGACAGGACAAGACAAGACAAGACCAGACAAGACAAGACAAAACAAGACAAGACAAGACAAGACAAGACAAGACAAGACAAGACAAGACAAGACAAGACAAGACAAGACAAGACAAGACAAGACAAGACAAGACAAGGCAAGACAAGACAAGACAAGACAAGACAAGACAAGACAAGACAAGACAAGACAAGACAAGACAAGACAAGACAAGACAAGACAAGACAACACAAAACAAGACAAGACAAAACAACACAACACATGACATGACATGACATGACAAGACAAGACAAGACAAGACAAGACAAGACAAGACAAGACAAGACATGACATGGCATGACAAGACAAGACATGACAAGACAACACAACACAACACATGACATGACATGACATGACAAGACAAGACAGGACAGGACAGGACAAGACAGGACAGGACAGGACAAGACAAGACAAGACCAGACAAGACAAGACAAAACAAGACAAGACAAGACAAGACAACCAAGACAAGACAAGACAAGACAAGACAAGACAAGACAAGACAAGACAAGACAAGACAAGACAAGACAAGACAAGACAAGACAAAACAAGACAAGACAAGACAAGACAAGACAAGACAAGACAAGACAAGACAAGACAAGACAAGACAAGACAAGACAACACAACACAACACATGACATGACATGACATGACATGACAAGACAAAACAGGACAAGACAAGACAAGACAACACAACACAACACATGACATGACATGACATGACATGACAAGACAAAACAGGACAAGACAAGACAAGACAACACAACACAACACATGACATGACATGACATGACATGACAAGACAAAACAGGACAAGACAAGAGAAGACAAGACAAGACAAGACAAGACAATTGTGTTTGATTTTTTTTTAATTAATTAAGAAGACAAAACAAGACAAGACAAGACAAGACAAGACAAGACAACACATGACATGACATGACATGACATGACAAGACAAAACAGGACAAGACAAGAGAAGACAAGACAAGACAAGACAAGACAATTGTGTTTGATTTTTTTTTAATTAATTAAGAAGACAAAACAAGACAAGACAAGACAAGACAAGACAAGACAAGACAAGACAAGACAAGACAAGACAAGACAAGACAACACAACACAAGACAAGACAAGACAAGACAAGACATGACAAGACAAAACAAGACAAGACTAGACAAGACAAGACAAGACAAAACAAGACAAGACTAGACAAGACAAGACAAGACAAGACAAGACAAGACAAGACAAGACAAGACAAGACAAGACAAGACAAGACAAGACAAGACAAGACAAGACAAGACAAGACATGACAAGACAAGACAAGGCAAGACAAGACAAGACAAGAAAAGACAAGACAAGACAAGACAAGACAAGAAAAGACAAGACAAGACAAGACAAGACAAGACAAAACAACACAACACAACACAACACATGACATGACATGACATGACATGACAAGACAAGACAGGAAAGGACAAGACAAGACAAGACCAGACAAGACAAGACAAGACAAAACAATTCAACACAACACATGACATGACATGACAGGACATGACAAGACAAGACAAGACAAGACAAGACACGACAAGACAAGACAGACAAGACAAGACAAGACAAGACAAGACAAGACAAGATAAGACAAGACAAGACAAGACAAGACAAGACAAGACAAGACAAGACAAGACAAGACAAGACAAAACAAGAAAAGACTAGACAAGACAAGACAAGACAAGACAAGACAAAACAACACAACACAACACAACACATGACATGACATGACATAACATGACAAGACAAGACAGGAAAGGACAAGACAAGACAAAACAAGACAAGACAAGACAAGACAAAACAATTCAACACAACACATGACATGACATGACAGGACATGACAAGACAAGACAAGACAAGACAAGACAAGACAAGACAAGACAAGACAAGACAAGACAAGACAAGACAAGACAAGACAAGACAAGACAAGAAATGACAAGACAAGACAACACAACACAACACATGACATGACATGACATGACAAGACAAAACAGGACAAGACATGACATGACAAGACATGACAAGACAAAACAAGACAAGACTAGACAAGACAAGACAAGAAAAGACTAGACAAGACAAGACAAGACAAGACAAGACAAAACAACACAACACAACACAACACATGACATGACATGACATGACAAGACAAGACAGGAAAGGAGAAGACAAGACAAGACAAGACAAGACAAGACAAGACAAGACAAGACAAGACAAGACAAGACAAGACAAGACAAGACAAGACAAGACAAGACAAGACAAGACAAGACAACACAAAACAAGACAAGACAAAACAACACAACACATGACATGACATGACATGACAAGACAAGACAAGACAAGACAAGACAAGACAAGACAAGACAAGACAAGACAAGACAACACAACACAAGACAAGACAAGACAAGACAAGACATGACAAGACAAGACAAGACAAAACAAGACAAGACAAGACAAGACAACCAAGACAAGACAAGACAAGACAAGACAAGACAAGACAAGACAAGACAAGACAAGACAAGACAAGACAAGACAAGACAAGACAAGACAAGACAAGACAAGACAAGACAAGACAAGACAAGACAAGACAAGACAAGACAAGACAAGACAAGACAAGACAAGACAAGACAAGACAAGACAAGACAAGACAAGACAAGACAAGACAACACAAAACAAGACAAGACAAAACAACACAACACATGACATGACATGACATGACAAGACAAGACAAGACAAGACAAGACAAGACAAGACAAGACAAGACAAGACAAGACCAGACAAGACAAGACAAGACAAAACAATTCAACACAACACATGACATGACATGACAGGACATGACAAGACAAGACAAGACAAGACAAGACACGACAAGACAAGACAGACAAGACAAGACAAGACAAGACAAGACAAGACAAGATAAGACAAGACAAGACAAGACAAGACAAGACAAGACAAGACAAGACAAGACAAGACAAGACAAGACAAGACAAGACAAGACAAGACAAGACAAGACAAGACAAGACAAGACAAGACAAGACAAGACAAGACAAGACAAGACAAGACAAGACAAGACAAGACAAGACAAGACAAGACAAGACAAGACAAGACAAGACAAGACAAGACAAGACAAGACAAGACAAGACAAGACAAGACAAGACAAGACAAGACAAGACAAGACAAGACAAGACAAGACAAGACAAGACAAGACAAGACAAGACAAGACAAGACAAGACAAGACAAGACAAGACAAGACAAGACAAGACAAGACAAGACAAGACAAGACAAGACAAGACAAGACAAGACAAGACAAGACAAGACAAGACAAGACAAGACAAGACAAGACAAGACAAGACAAGACAACACAAAACAAGACAAGACAAAACAACACAACACATGACATGACATGACATGACAAGACAAGACAAGACAAGACAAGACAAGACAAGACAAGACAAGACAAGACATGACATGGCATGACAAGACAAGACATGACAAGACAACACAACACAACACATGACATGACATGACATGACAAGACAAGACAGGACAGGACAGGACAAGACAAGACAAGACCAGACAAGACAAGACAAAACAAGACAAGACAAGACAAGACAACCAAGACAAGACAAGACAAGACAAGACAAGACAAGACAAGACAAGACAAGACAAGACAAGACAAGACAAGACAAGACAAGACAAGACAAGACAAAACAAGACAAGACAAGACAAGACAAGACAAGACAAGACAAGACAAGACAAGACAAGACAAGACAAGACAACACAACACAACACATGACATGACATGACATGACATGACAAGACAAAACAGGACAAGACAAGACAAGACAACACAACACAACACATGACATGACATGACATGACATGACAAGACAAAACAGGACAAGACAAGACAAGACAACACAACACAACACATGACATGACATGACATGACATGACAAGACAAAACAGGACAAGACAAGAGAAGACAAGACAAGACAAGACAAGACAATTGTGTTTGATTTTTTTTTAATTAATTAAGAAGACAAAACAAGACAAGACAAGACAAGACAAGACAAGACAAGACAAGACAACACAACACAACACATGACATGACATGACATGACATGACAAGACAAAACAGGACAAGACAAGAGAAGACAAGACAAGACAAGACAAGACAATTGTGTTTGATTTTTTTTTAATTAATTAAGAAGACAAAACAAGACAAGACAAGACAAGACAAGACAAGACAAGACAAGACAAGACAAGACAACACAACACAAGACAAGACAAGACAAGACAAGACATGACAAGACAAAACAAGACAAGACTAGACAAGACAAGACAAGACAAAACAAGACAAGACTAGACAAGACAAGACAAGACAAGACAAGACAAGACAAGACAAGACAAGACAAGACAAGACAAGACAAGACAAGACAAGACAAGACAAGACATGACAAGACAAGACAAGGCAAGACAAGACAAGACAAGAAAAGACAAGACAAGACAAGACAAGACAAGAAAAGACAAGACAAGACAAGACAAGACAAGACAAGACAAAACAACACAACACAACACAACACATGACATGACATGACATGACATGACAAGACAAGACAGGAAAGGACAAGACAAGACAAGACCAGACAAGACAAGACAAGACAAAACAATTCAACACAACACATGACATGACATGACAGGACATGACAAGACAAGACAAGACAAGACAAGACACGACAAGACAAGACAGACAAGACAAGACAAGACAAGACAAGACAAGACAAGATAAGACAAGACAAGACAAGACAAGACAAGACAAGACAAGACAAGACAAGACAAAACAAGAAAAGACTAGACAAGACAAGACAAGACAAGACAAGACAAAACAACACAACACAACACAACACATGACATGACATGACATAACATGACAAGACAAGACAGGAAAGGACAAGACAAGACAAGACAAAACAAGACAAGACAAGACAAGACAAAACAATTCAACACAACACATGACATGACATGACAGGACATGACAAGACAAGACAAGACAAGACAAGACAAGACAAGACAAGACAAGACAAGACAAGACAAGACAAGACAAGACAAGACAAGACAAGACAAGAAATGACAAGACAAGACAACACAACACAACACATGACATGACATGACATGACAAGACAAAACAGGACAAGACATGACATGACAAGACATGACAAGACAAAACAAGACAAGACTAGACAAGACAAGACAAGAAAAGACTAGACAAGACAAGACAAGACAAGACAAGACAAAACAACACAACACAACACAACACATGACATGACATGACATGACAAGACAAGACAGGAAAGGAGAAGACAAGACAAGACAAGACAAGACAAGACAAGACAAGACAAGACAAGACAAGACAAGACAAGACAAGACAAGACAAGACAAGACAAGACAAGACAAGACAAGACAAGACAAGACAACACAAAACAAGACAAGACAAAACAACACAACACATGACATGACATGACATGACAAGACAAGACAAGACAAGACAAGACAAGACAAGACAAGACAAGACAAGACAAGACAACACAACACAAGACAAGACAAGACAAGACAAGACATGACAAGACAAGACAAGACAAGACAACACAACACAAGACAAGACAAGACAAGACAAGACAAGACATGACAAGACAAAACAAGACAATTGTGTTTGATTTTTTTTTAATTAATTAAGAAGACAAAACAAGACAAGACAAGACAAGACAGGCAAGACAAGACAAGACAAGACAAGACAAGACAAGATAAGACAAGACAAGACAAGACAACACAAAACAAGACAAGACAAAACAACACAACACATGACATGACATGACATGACAAGACAAGACAAGACAAGACAAGACAAGACAAGACAAGACAAGACAAGACAAGACAACACAAAACAAGACAAGACAAAACAACACAACACATGACATGACATGACATGACAAGACAAGACAAGACAAGACAAGACAAGACAAGACAAGACAAGACAACACAACACAAGACAAGACAAAACAAGAGAAGACAAGACAAGACAAGACAAGACAATTGTGTTTGATTTTTTTTTAATTAATTAAGAAGACAAAACAAGACAAGACATGACATGACAAGACATGACAAGACAAAACAAGACAAGACAAGACAAGACAAGACAAAACAACTCAACACAACACATCACATGACAGGACAGGACAGGACATGACAAGACAAGACAAGACAAGACAAGACAAGACAAGACAAGACAAGACAAGACAAGACAAGACAAGACAAGACAAGACAAGACAAGACAAGACAAGACAAGACAAGACAAGACAAGACAAGACAAGACAAGACAAGACAAGACAAGACAACACAAAACAAGACAAGACAAGACAAAACAACACATGACATGACATGACATGACAAGACAAGACAAGACAAGACAAGACAAGACAAGACAAGACAAGACAAGACAAGACAAGACAAGACAAGACAAGACAAGACAAGACAAGACAAAACAACACATGACATGACATGACATGACAAGACAAGACAAGACAAGACAAGACAAGACAAAACAACTCAACACAACACATCACATGACATGACAGGACAGGACAGGACATGACAAGACAAGACAAGACAAGACAAGACAAGACAAGACAAGACAAGACAAGACAAGACAAGACAAGACAAGACAAGACAAGACAAGACAAGACAAGACAAGACAAGACAAGACAAGACAAGACAAGACAAGACAAGACAAGACAAGACAAGACAAGACAAGACAAGACAAGACAAGACAAGACAAGACAAAACAACACAACACAACACATGACATGACATGACATGACAAGACAAGACAAGACAAGACAAGACAAGACAAGACAAGACAAGACATGACATGGCATGACAAGACAAGACAGGACAAGACAAGACAAGACAAGACAAGACAAGACAAGACAAGACAAGACAAGACAAGACAAGACAAGACAAGACAAGACAAGACAAGACAAAACAAAACAAGACAAGACAAGACAAGACAAGACAAGACAAGACAAGACAAGACAAGACAAGACAAGACAAGACAAGACAAGACAAGACAACACAACACAACACATGACATGACATGACATGACATGACAAGACAAAACAGGACAAGACAAGACAAGACAACACAACACAACACATGACATGACATGACATGACATGGCAAGACAAAACAGGACAAGACAAGAGAAGACAAGACAAGACAAGACAAGACAAATTTGTTTGATTTTTTTTAATTAATTAAGAAGACAAAACAAGACAAGACAAGACAAGACAAGACAAGACAAGACAAGACAAGACAAGACAAGACAAGACAAGACAAGACAAGACAAGACAACACAACACAACACATGACATGACATGACATGACATGACAAGACAAAACAGGACAAGACAAGAGAAGACAAGACAAGACAAGACAAGACAATTGTGTTTGATTTTTTTTTAATTAATTAAGAAGACAAAACAAGACAAGACAAGACAAGATAAGACAAGACAAGACAAGACAAGACAAGACAAGACAACACAACACAAGACAAGACAAGACAAGACAAGACATGACAAGACAAAACAAGACAAGACTAGACAAGACAAGACAAGACAAAACAAGACAAGACTAGACAAGACAAGACAAGACAAGACAAGACAAGACAAGACAAGACAAGACAAGACAAGACAAGACAAGACAAGACAAGACAAGACAAGACAAGACATGACAAGACAAGACAAGACAAGACAAGACAAGACAAGACAAGACAAGACAAGACAAGACAAGACAAGACAAGACAAGACAAGACAAGACAAGACAAGACAAGACAAGACAAGACAAGACAAGACAAGACAAGACAAGACAAGACAAGACAAGACAAGACAAGACAAGACAAGACAAGACAAGACAAGACAAGACAAGACAAGACAAGACAAGACAAGACAAGACAAGACAAGACAAGACAAGACAACACAAAACAAGACAAGACAAAACAACACAACACATGACATGACATGACATGACAAGACAAGACAAGACAAGACAAGACAAGACAAGACAAGACAAGACATGACATGGCATGACAAGACAAGACATGACAAGACAACACAACACAACACATGACATGACATGACATGACAAGACAAGACAGGACAGGACAGGACAAGACAAGACAAGACCAGACAAGACAAGACAAAACAAGACAAGACAAGACAAGACAACCAAGACAAGACAAGACAAGACAAGACAAGACAAGACAAGACAAGACAAGACAAGACAAGACAAGACAAGACAAGACAAGACAAGACAAGACAAGACAAGACAAGACAAAACAAGACAAGACAAGACAAGACAAGACAAGACAAGACAAGACAAGACAAGACAAGACAACACAACACATGACATGACATGACATGACATGACAAGACAAAACAGGACAAGACAAGACAAGACAACACAACACAACACATGACATGACATGACATGACATGACAAGACAAAACAGGACAAGACAAGACAAGACAACACAACACAACACATGACATGACATGACATGACATGACATGACAAGACAAAACAGGACAAGACAAGAGAAGACAAGACAAGACAAGACAAGACAAGACAAGACAAGACAAGACAAGACAAGACAAGACAAGACAAGACAAGACAAGACAACACAACACAACACATGACATGACATGACAAGACAAAACAGGACAAGACAAGAGAAGACAAGACAAGACAAGACAAGACAATTGTGTTTGATTTTTTTTTAATTAATTAAGAAGACAAAACAAGACAAGACAAGACAAGACAAGACAAGACAAGACAAGACAAGACAAGACAAGACAAGACAAGACAAGACAAGACAAGACAAGACAACACAACACAAGACAAGACAAGACAAGACAAGACATGACAAGACAAAACAAGACAAGACTAGACAAGACAAGACAAGACAAAACAAGACAAGACTAGACAAGACAAGACAAGACAAGACAAGACAAGACAAGACAAGACAAGACAAGACAAGACAAGACACGACAAGACAAGACAAGACAAGACAAGACATGACAAGACAAGACAAGGCAAGACAAGACAAGACAAGAAAAGACAAGACAAGACAAGACAAGACAAGACAAGAAAAGACAAGACAAGACAAGACAAGACAAGACAAGACAAAACAACACAACACAACACAACACATGACATGACATGACATGACATGACAAGACAAGACAGGAAAGGACAAGACAAGACAAGACCAGACAAGACAAGACAAGACAAAACAATTCAACACAACACATGACATGACATGACAGGACATGACAAGACAAGACAAGACAAGACAAGACACGACAAGACAAGACAGACAAGACAAGACAAGACAAGACAAGACAAGACAAGATAAGACAAGACAAGACAAGACAAGACAAGACAAGACAAGACAAGACAAGACAAAACAAGAAAAGACTAGACAAGACAAGACAAGACAAGACAAGACAAAACAACACAACACAACACAACACATGACATGACATGACATAACATGACAAGACAAGACAGGAAAGGACAAGACAAGACAAGACAAAACAAGACAAGACAAGACAAGACAAAACAATTCAACACAACACATGACATGACATGACAGGACATGACAAGACAAGACAAGACAAGACAAGACAAGACAAGACAAGACAAGACAAGACAAGACAAGACAAGACAAGACAAGACAAGACAAGACAAGACAAGACAAGACAAGAAATGACAAGACAAGACAACACAACACAACACATGACATGACATGACATGACAAGACAAAACAGGACAAGACATGACATGACAAGACATGACAAGACAAAACAAGACAAGACTAGACAAGACAAGACAAGAAAAGACTAGACAAGACAAGACAAGACAAGACAAGACAAAACAACACAACACAACACAACACATGACATGACATGACATGACAAGACAAGACAGGAAAGGAGAAGACAAGACAAGACAAGACAAGACAAGACAAGACAAGACAAGACAAGACAAGACAAGACAAGACAAGACAAGACAAGACAAGACAAGACAAGACAAGACAAGACAAGACAAGACAAGACAAGACAAGACAAGACAAGACAAGACAAGACAAGACAAGACAAGACAAGACAAGACAAGACAACACAAAACAAGACAAGACAAAACAACACAACACATGACATGACATGACATGACAAGACAAGACAAGACAAGACAAGACAAGACAAGACAAGACAAGACAAGACCAGACAAGACAAGACAAGACAAAACAATTCAACACAACACATGACATGACATGACAGGACATGACAAGACAAGACAAGACAAGACAAGACACGACAAGACAAGACAGACAAGACAAGACAAGACAAGACAAGACAAGACAAGACAAGATAAGACAAGACAAGACAAGACAAGACAAGACAAGACAAGAAAAGACAAGACAAGACAAGACAAGACAAGACAAGACAAGACAAGACAAGACAAGACAAGACAAGACAAGACAAGACAAGACAAGACAAGACAAGACAAGACAAGACAAGACAAGACAAGACAAGACAAGACAAGACAAGACAAGACAAGACAAGACAAGACAAGACAAGACAAGACAAGACAAGACAAGACAAGACAAGACAAGACAAGACAAGACAAGACAAGACAACACAAAACAAGACAAGACAAAACAACACAACACATGACATGACATGACATGACAAGACAAGACAAGACAAGACAAGACAAGACAAGACAAGACAAGACATGACATGGCATGACAAGACAAGACATGACAAGACAACACAACACAACACATGACATGACATGACATGACAAGACAAGACAGGACAGGACAGGACAAGACAAGACAAGACCAGACAAGACAAGACAAAACAAGACAAGACAAGACAAGACAACCAAGACAAGACAAGACAAGACAAGACAAGACAAGACAAGACAAGACAAGACAAGACAAGACAAGACAAGACAAGACAAGACAAGACAAAACAAGACAAGACAAGACAAGACAAGACAAGACAAGACAAGACAAGACAAGACAAGACAAGACAAGACAAGACAACACAACACAACACATGACATGACATGACATGACATGACAAGACAAAACAGGACAAGACAAGACAAGACAACACAACACAACACATGACATGACATGACATGACATGACAAGACAAAACAGGACAAGACAAGACAAGACAACACAACACAACACATGACATGACATGACATGACATGACAAGACAAAACAGGACAAGACAAGAGAAGACAAGACAAGACAAGACAAGACAAGACAATTGTGTTTGATTTTTTTTTAATTAATTAAGAAGACAAAACAAGACAAGACAAGACAAGACAAGACAAGACAAGACAAGACAACACAACACAACACATGACATGACATGACATGACATGACAAGACAAAACAGGACAAGACAAGAGAAGACAAGACAAGACAAGACAAGACAATTGTGTTTGATTTTTTTTTAATTAATTAAGAAGACAAAACAAGACAAGACAAGACAAGACAAGACAAGACAAGACAAGACAAGACAAGACAAGACAAGACAACACAACACAAGACAAGACAAGACAAGACAAGACATGACAAGACAAAACAAGACAAGACTAGACAAGACAAGACAAGACAAAACAAGACAAGACTAGACAAGACAAGACAAGACAAGACAAGACAAGACACGACAAGACAAGACAAGACAAGACAAGACAAGACAAGACAAGACAAGACAAGACAAGACAAGACAAGACATGACAAGACAAGACAAGGCAAGACAAGACAAGACAAGAAAAGACAAGACAAGACAAGACAAGACAAGACAAGAAAAGACAAGACAAGACAAGACAAGACAAGACAAAACAACACAACACAACACAACACATGACATGACATGACATGACATGACAAGACAAGACAGGAAAGGACAAGACAAGACAAGACCAGACAAGACAAGACAAGACAAAACAATTCAACACAACACATGACATGACATGACAGGACATGACAAGACAAGACAAGACAAGACAAGACACGACAAGACAAGACAGACAAGACAAGACAAGACAAGACAAGACAAGACAAGACAAGACAAGACAAGACAAGACAAGACAAGACAAGACAAGACAAGAAATGACAAGACAAGACAACACAACACAACACATGACATGACATGACATGACAAGACAAAACAGGACAAGACATGACATGACAAGACATGACAAGACAAAACAAGACAAGACTAGACAAGACAAGACAAGAAAAGACTAGACAAGACAAGACAAGACAAGACAAGACAAAACAACACAACACAACACAACACATGACATGACATGACATGACAAGACAAGACAGGAAAGGAGAAGACAAGACAAGACAAGACAAGACAAGACAAGACAAGACAAGACAAGACAAGACAAGACAAGACAAGACAAGACAAGACAAGACAAGACAAGACAAGACAAGACAAGACAAGACAACACAAAACAAGACAAGACAAAACAACACAACACATGACATGACATGACATGACAAGACAAGACAAGACAAGACAAGACAAGACAAGACAAGACAAGACAAGACAAGACAACACAACACAAGACAAGACAAGACAAGACAAGACATGACAAGACAAGACAAGACAAGACAACACAACACAAGACAAGACAAGACAAGACAAGACATGACAAGACAAAACAAGACAAGACTAGACAAGACAAGACAAGACAAAACAAGACAAGACTAGACAAGACAAGACAAGACAAGACAAGACAAGACAAGACAAGACAAGACAACACAAAACAACACAACACATGACATGACATGACATGACATGACAAGACAAGACAGGAAAGGACAAGACAAGACAAGACCAGACAAGACAAGACAAGACAAAACAATTCAACACAACACATGACATGACATGACAGGACATGACAAGACAAGACAAGACAAGACAAGACACGACAAGACAAGACAGACAAGACAAGACAAGACAAGACAAGACAAGATAAGACAAGACAAGACAAGACAAGACAAGACAAGACAAGACAAGACAAGACAAAACAAGAAAAGACTAGACAAGACAAGACAAGACAAGACAAGACAAAACAACACAACACAACACAACACATGACATGACATGACATAACATGACAAGACAAGACAGGAAAGGACAAGACAAGACAAGACAAAACAAGACAAGACAAGACAAGACAAAACAATTCAACACAACACATGACATGACATGACAGGACATGACAAGACAAGACAAGACAAGACAAGACAAGACAAGACAAGACAAGACAAGACAAGACAAGACAAGACAAGACAAGACAAGACAAGACAAGACAAGACAAGACAAGAAATGACAAGACAAGACAACACAACACAACACATGACATGACATGACATGACAAGACAAAACAGGACAAGACATGACATGACAAGACAAGACAAGACAAAACAAGACAAGACTAGACAAGACAAGACAAGACAAGACAAGACAAGACAAGACAAGACAAGACAACACAAAACAACACAACACATGACATGACATGACATGACAAGACAAGACAAGACAAGACAACACAAGACAAGACAAGACAAGACATGACAAGACAAGACAAGACAAGACGTGACATGACATGACATGACATGACAAGACAAGACAAGACAGGACAGGACAGGACAAGACAAGACAAGGCAAGACAAGACAAAACAAGACAAGACAAAACTACACAACACAACACATGACATGACATGACATGACAAGACAAAACAGGACAAAACAAGAGAAGACAAGACAAGACAAGACAAGACAATTGTGTTTGATTTTTTTTTAATTAATTAAGAAGACAAAACAAGACAAGACATGACATGACAAGACATGACAAGACAAAACAAGACAAGACAAGACAAGACAAGACAAAACAACTCAACACAACACATCACATGACAGGACAGGACAGGACATGACAAGACAAGACAAGACAAGACAAGACAAGACAAGACAAGACAAGACAAGACAAGACAAGACAAGACAAGACAAGACAAGACAAGACAAGACAAGACAAGACAAGACAAGACAAGACAAGACAAGACAAGACAAGACAAGACAAGACAAGACAAGACAAGACAAGACAAGACAAGACAAGACAAGACAAGACAAGACAAGACAAGACAAGACAAGACAAGACAAGACAAGACAAGACAAGACAAGACAAGACAAGACAAGACAAGACAAGACAAGACAAGACAAGACAAGACAAGACAAGACAAGACAAGACAAGACAAGACAAGACAAGACAAGACAAGACAAGACAACACAAAACAAGACAAGACAAGACAAAACAACACATGACATGACATGACATGACAAGACAAGACAAGACAAGACAAGACAAGACAAGACAAGACAAGACAAGACAAGACAAGACAAGACAAGACAAAACAACACATGACATGACATGACATGACAAGACAAGACAAGACAAGACAAGACAAGACAAAACAACTCAACACAACACATCACATGACATGACAGGACAGGACAGGACATGACAAGACAAGACAAGACAAGACAAGACAAGACAAGACAAGACAAGACAAGACAAGACAAGACAAGACAAGACAAGACAAGACAAGACAAGACAAGACAAGACAAGACAAGACAAGACAAGACAAGACAAGACAAGACAAGACAAGACAAGACAAAACAACACAACACAACACATGACATGACATGACATGACAAGACAAGACAAGACAAGACAAGACAAGACAAGACAAGACATGACATGGCATGACAAGACAAGACAGGACAAGACAAGACAAGACAAGACAAGACAAGACAAGACAAGACAAGACAAGACAAGGCAAGACAAGACAAGACAAGACAAGACAAGACAAGACAAGACAAGACAAGACAAGACAAAACAAGACAAGACAAGACAAGACAAGACAAGACAAGACAAGACAAGACAAGACAAGACAAGACAAGACAAGACAAGACAAGACAACACAACACAACACATGACATGACATGACATGACATGACAAGACAAAACAGGACAAGACAAGACAAGACAACACAACACAACACATGACATGACATGACATGACAAGACAAAACAGGACAAGACAAGAGAAGACAAGACAAGACAAGACAAGACAAATTTGTTTGATTTTTTTTAATTAATTAAGAAGACAAAACAAGACAAGACAAGACAAGACAAGACAAGACAAGACAAGACAAGACAAGACAAGACAAGACAAGACAAGACAAGACAAGACAAGACAAGACAAGACAAGACAACACAACACAACACATGACATGACATGACATGACATGACAAGACAAAACAGGACAAGACAAGAGAAGACAAGACAAGACAAGACAAGACAATTGTGTTTGATTTTTTTTTAATTAATTAAGAAGACAAAACAAGACAAGACAAGACAAGACAAGACAAGACAAGACAAGACAAGACAAGACAAGACAACACAACACAAGACAAGACAAGACAAGACAAGACAAGACATGACAAGACAAAACAAGACAAGACTAGACAAGACAAGACAAGACAAAACAAGACAAGACTAGACAAGACAAGACAAGACAAGACAAGACAAGACAAGACAAGACAAGACAAGACAAGACAAGACAAGACAAGACAAGACAAGACAAGACATGACAAGACAAGACAAGGCAAGACAAGACAAGACAAGACAAGAAAAGACAAGACAAGACAAGACAAGACAAGAAAAGACAAGACAAGACAAGACAAGACAAGACAAGACAAGACAAGACAAGACAAGACAAGACAAGACAAGACAAGACAAGACAAGACAAGACAAGACAAGACAAGACAAGACAAGACAAGACAAGACAAGACAAGACAAGACAAGACAAGACAAGACAAGACAAGACAAGACAAGACAAGACAAGACAAGACAAGACAAGACAAGACAAGACAAGACAAGACAAGACAAGACAACACAAAACAAGACAAGACAAAACAACACAACACATGACATGACATGACATGACAAGACAAGACAAGACAAGACAAGACCAGACAAGACAAGACAAAACAAGACAAGACAAGACAAGACAAGACAAGACAAGACAAGACAAGACAAGACAAGACAAGACAAGACAAGACAAGACAAGACAAGACAAGACAAGACAAGACAAGACAAGACAAAACAAGACAAGACAAGACAAGACAAGACAAGACAAGACAAGACAAGACAAGACAAGACAAGACAAGACAAGACAACACAACACAACACAACACATGACATGACATGACATGACATGACAAGACAAAACAGGACAAGACAAGACAAGACAACACAACACAACACATGACATGACATGACATGACATGACAAGACAAAACAGGACAAGACAAGAGAAGACAAGACAAGACAAGACAAGACAATTGTGTTTGATTTTTTTTTAATTAATTAAGAAGACAAAACAAGACAAGACAAGACAAGACAAGACAAGACAAGACAAGACAACACAACACAACACATGACATGACATGACATGACATGACAAGACAAAACAGGACAAGACAAGAGAAGACAAGACAAGACAAGACAAGACAATTGTGTTTGATTTTTTTTTAATTAATTAAGAAGACAAAACAAGACAAGACAAGACAAGACAAGACAAGACAAGACAAGACAACACAACACAAGACAAGCCAAGACAAGACAAGACATGACAAGACAAAACAAGACAAGACTAGACAAGACAAGACAAGACAAAACAAGACAAGACTAGACAAGACAAGACAAGACAAGACAAGACAAGACAAGACAAGACAAGACAAGACAAGACAAGACAAGACAAGACAAGACAAGACAAGACAAGACATGACAAGACAAGACAAGGCAAGACAAGACAAGACAAGAAAAGACAAGACAAGACAAGACAAGACAAGACAAGAAAAGACAAGACAAGACAAGACAAGACAAGACAAAACAACACAACACAACACAACACATGACATGACATGACATGACATGACAAGACAAGACAGGAAAGGACAAGACAAGACAAGACCAGACAAGACAAGACAAGACAAAACAATTCAACACAACACATGACATGACATGACAGGACATGACAAGACAAGACAAGACAAGACAAGACACGACAAGACAAGACAGACAAGACAAGACAAGACAAGACAAGACAAGACAAGATAAGACAAGACAAGATAAGACAAGACAAGACAAGACAAGACAAGACAAGACAAAACAAGAAAAGACTAGACAAGACAAGACAAGACAAGACAAGACAAAACAACACAACACAACACAACACATGACATGACATGACATAACATGACAAGACAAGACAGGAAAGGACAAGACAAGACAAGACAAAACAAGACAAGACAAGACAAGACAAAACAATTCAACACAACACATGACATGACATGACAGGACATGACAAGACAAGACAAGACAAGACAAGACAAGACAAGACAAGACAAGACAAGACAAGACAAGACAAGAAATGACAAGACAAGACAACACAACACAACACATGACATGACATGACATGACAAGACAAAACAGGACAAGACATGACATGACAAGACATGACAAGACAAAACAAGACAAGACTAGACAAGACAAGACAAGAAAAGACTAGACAAGACAAGACAAGACAAGACAAGACAAAACAACACAACACAACACAACACATGACATGACATGACATGACAAGACAAGAAAGGAAAGGACAAGACAAGACAAGACCAGACAAGACAAGACAAAACAAGACAAGACAAGACAAGACAAGACAAGACAAGACAAGACAAGACAAGACAAGACAAGACAAGACAAAACAATTCAACACAACACATGACATGACATGACAGGACATGACAAGACAAGACAAGACAAGACAAGACAAGACAAGGCAAGACAAGACAAGACAGACAAGACAAGACAAGACAAGACAAGACAAGACAAGACAAGACAAGACAAGACAAGACAAGACAAGACAAGACAAGACAAGACAAGACAAGACAAGACAAGACAAGACAAGACAAGACAAGACAAGACAAGACAAGACAAGACAAGACAAGACAAGACAAGACAAGACAAGACAAGACATGACAAGACAACACAACACAACACATGACATGACATGACATGACAAGACAAGACAGGACAGGACAGGACAAGACAAGACAAGACCAGACAAGACAAGACAAAACAAGACAAGACAAGACAAGACAAGACAAGACAAGACAAGACAAGACAAGACAAGACAAGACAAGACAAGACAAGACAAGACAAGACAAGACAAGACAAGACAAGACAAGACATGACAAGACAAGACAAGACAAGACAAGACATGACAAGACAACACAACACAACACATGACATGACATGACATAACATGACAAGACAAGACAGGAAAGGACAAGACAAGACAAGACCAGACAAGACAAGACAAAACAAGACAAGACAAGACAAGACAAGACAAGACAAGACAAGACAAGACAAGACAAGACAAGACAAGACAAGAAATGACAAGACAAGACAAGACAACACAACACAACACATGACATGACATGACATGACAAGACAAAACAGGACAAGACATGACAAGACAAGAAAAGACAAGACAAGACAAGACAAGACAAGACAAGAAAAGACAAGACAAGACAAGACAAGACAAGACAAGACAAGACAAGACAAGACAAGACAAGACAAGACAAGACAAGACAACACATGACATGACATGACATGACAAGACAAGACAGGAAAGGACAAGACAAGACAAGACCAGACAAGACATGACAAAACAAGACAAGACAAGACAAGACAAGACAAGACAAGACAAAACAATTCAACACAACACATGACATGACATGACAGGACATGACAAGACAAGACAAGACAAGACAAGACAAGGCAAGACAAGACAAGACAGACAAGACAAGACAAGACAAGACAAGACAAGACAAGACAAGACAAGACAAGACAAGACAAGACAAGACAAGACAAGACAAGACAAGACAAGACAAGACAAGACAAGACAAGACAAGACAAGACAAGACAAGACAAGACAAGACAAGACAAGACAAGACAAGACATGGCAAGACAACACAACACAACACATGACATGACATGACATGACAAGACAAGACAGGACAGGACAGGACAGGACAAGACAAGACAAGACCAGACAAGACAAGACAAGACAAAACAAGACAAGACAAGACAAGACAAGACAAGACCAAACAAGACAAGACAAGACAAAACAACTCAACACAACACATGACATGACATGACATGACAAGACAAGACAAGACAAGACAAGACAAGACAAGACAAGACAAGACAAGACAAGACAAGACAAGACAAGACAAGACAAGACAAGACAAGACAAGACAAGACAAGACAAGACAAGACAAGACAAGACAAGACAAGACAAGACAAGACAAGACAAGACAAGACAAGACAAGACAAGATAAGACAAGACAAGACAAGACAAGACAAGACAAGACAAGACAAGACAAGACAAGACAAGACAAGACAAGACAAGACAAGACAAGACAAGACAAGACAAGACAAGACAAGACAAGACAAGACAAGATAAGACGAAACAAGACAAGACAAGACAAGACAAGACAAGACAAGACAAGACATGACAAGACAAGACAAGACAAGACAAGACAAGACAAGACAAGACAAGACAAGACAAGACAAGACAAGACAAGACAAGACAAGACAAAACAACACAACACAACACATGACATGACAAGACAAGACAAGACAGGACAAGACAAGACAAGACAAGACAAGACAAGACAAGACAAGACAAGACAAGACAAGACAAGACAAGACAAGACAAGACAAGACAAGACAAGACAAGACATGATAAGACGAAACAAGACAAGACAAGACAAGATAAGACATGATAAGACGAAACAAGACAAGACAAGACAAGACAAGACAAGACAAGACAAGACAAGACAAAATAAGACATGACAAGACAAAACAAGGCAAGACAAAACTACACTACATACGACATGACATGACATGACAAGACAAGACAAGACAAGACACGTCAGGACAGGACAAGACAAGACAAGACAAGACAAAACAACACAACACAACACATGACATGACATGACATGACAAGACAAGACAGGACAAGACAAGACAAGACAAGACAAGACAAGACAAGACAAGACAACACAAGACAAGACAAGACAAGACATGACAAGACAAGACAAGACAAGACGTGACATGACATGACATGACATGACAAGACAAGACAAGACAGGACAGGACAGGACAAGACAAGACAAGGCAAGACAAGACAAAACAAGACAAGACAAAACTACACAACACAACACATGACATGACATGACATGACAAGACATGACAAGACAAGACAAGACAAGACAAGACAAGACAAGACAAGACAAGACAAGACAAGACAAGACAAGACAAGACAAGACAAGACAAGACAAGACAAGACAAGACAAGACAAGACAAAACAAGAGAAGACAAGACAAGACAAGACAAGACAATTGTGTTTGATTTTTTTTTTAATTAATTAAGAAGACAAAACAAGACAAGACATGACATGACAAGACATGACAAGACAAAACAAGACAAGACAAGACAAGACAAGACAAGACAAAACAACTCAACACAACACATGACATGACAGGACAGGACAGGACATGACAAGACAAGACAAGACAAGACAAGACAAGACAAGACAAGACAAGACAAGACAAGACAAGACAAGACAAGACAAGACAAGACAAGACAAGACAAGACAAGACAAGACAAAACAACTCAACACAACACATGACATGACAGGACAGGACAGGACATGACAAGACAAGACAAGACAGGACAAGACAAGACAAGACAAGACAAGACAAGACAAGACAAGACAAGACAAGACAAGACAAGACAAGACAAGACAAGACAAGACAAGACAAGACAAGACAAGACAAGACAAGACAAGACAACACAAAACAAGACAAGACAAGACAAAACAACACATGACATGACATGACATGACAAGACAAGACAAGACAAGACAAAACAACACAACACAACACAACACAACACAAGCCATGACATGACATGACATGACAAGACAAGACAAGAAAGGACAAGACAAGACAAGACCAGACAAGACAAGACAAAACAAGACAAGACAAGACAAGACAAGACAAGACAAGACAAGACAAGACAAGACAAGACAAGACAAAACAACTCAACACAACACAACACATGACAGGACAGGACAGGACATGACAAGACAAGACAAGACAAGACAAGACAAGACAAGACAAGACAAGACAAAACAAGACAAGACAAGACAAGACAAGACAAGACAAGACAAGACAAGACAAGACAAGACAAGACAAGACAAGACAAGACAAGACAAGACAAAACAACTCAACACAACACATGACATGACAGGACAGGACAGGACATGACAAGACAAGACAAGACAGGACAAGACAAGACAAGACAAGACAAGACAAGACAAGACAAGACAAGACAAGACAAGACAAGACAAGACAAGACAAGACAAGACAAGACAAGACAAGACAAGACAAGACAAGACAACACAAAACAAGACAAGACAAGACAAAACAACACATGACATGACATGACATGACAAGACAAGACAAGACAAGACAAAACAACACAACACAACACAACACAACACAAGCCATGACATGACATGACATGACAAGACAAGACAAGAAAGGACAAGACAAGACAAGACCAGACAAGACAAGACAAAACAAGACAAGACAAGACAAGACAAGACAAGACAAGACAAGACAAGACAAGACAAAACAACTCAACACAACACAACACATGACAGGACAGGACAGGACATGACAAGACAAGACAAGACAAGACAAGACAAGACAAGACAAGACAAGACAAGACAAAACAAGACAAGACAAGACAAGACAAGACAAGACAAGACAAGACAAGACAAGACAAGACAAGACAAGACAAGACAAGACAAGACAAGACAAGACAAGACAAGACAAGACAAGACAACACAAAACAAGACAAGACAAAACAACACAACACATGACATGACATGACATGACAAGACAAGACAAGACACGACAAGACAAGACAGACAAGACAAGACAAGACAAGACAAGACAAGACAAGACAAGACAAGACAAGACATGACAAGACAAGACAAGGCAAGACAAGACAAGACAAGAAAAGACAAGACAAGACAAGACAAGACAAGACAAGAAAAGACAAGACAAGACAAGACAAGACAAGACAACACAACACAACACATGACATGACATGACATGACATGACAAGACAAAACAGGACAAGACAAGAGAAGACAAGACAAGACAAGACAAGACAATTGTGTTTGATTTTTTTTTAATTAATTAAGAAGACAAAACAAGACAAGACAAGACAAGACAAGACAAGACAAGACAAGACAAGACAAGGCAAGACAAGACAACACAACACAAGACAAGACAAGACAAGACAAGACATGACAAGACAAAACAAGACAAGACTAGACAAGACAAGACAAGACAAGACAAAACAAGACAAGACTAGACAAGACAAGACAAGACAAGACAAGACAAGACAAGACAAGACAAGACAAGACAAGACAAGACAAGACAAGACAAGACAAGACAAGACAAGACAAGACAAGACAAGACATGACAAGACAAGACAAGGCAAGACAAGACAAGACAAGAAAAGACAAGACAAGACAAGACAAGACAAGACAAGAAAAGACAAGACAAGACAAGACAAGACAAGACAAAACAACACAACACAACACAACACATGACATGACATGACATGACATGACAAGACAAGACAGGAAAGGACAAGACAAGACAAGACCAGACAAGACAAGACAAGACAAAACAATTCAACACAACACATGACATGACATGACAGGACATGACAAGACAAGACAAGACAAGACAAGACAAGACACGACAAGACAAGACAGACAAGACAAGACAAGACAAGACAAGACATGATAAGACAAGACAAGACAAGACAAGACAAGACAAGACAAGACAAAACAAGAAAAGACTAGACAAGACAAGACAAGACAAGACAAGACAAAACAACACAACACAACACAACACATGACATGACATGACATAACATAACATGACAAGACAAGACAGGAAAGGACAAGACAAGACAAGACAAAACAAGACAAGACAAGACAAGACAAAACAATTCAACACAACACATGACATGACATGACAGGACATGACAAGACAAGACAAGACAAGACAAGACAAGACAAGACAAGACAAGACAAGACAAGACAAGACAAGACAAGACAAGACAAGACAAGACAAGACAAGACAAGACAAGACAAGACAAGACAAGAAATGACAAGACAAGACAACACAACACAACACATGACATGACATGACATGACAAGACAAAACAGGACAAGACATGACATGACAAGACATGACAAGACAAAACAAGACAAGACTAGACAAGACAAGACAAGAAAAGACTAGACAAGACAAGACAAGACAAGACAAGACAAAACAACACAACACAACACAACACATGACATGACATGACATGACAAGACAAGACAGGAAAGGACAAGACAAGACAAGACCAGACAAGACAAGACAAAACAAGACAAGACAAGACAAGACAAGACAAGACAAGACAAGACAAGACAAGACAAGACAAGACAAGACAAGACAAAACAATTCAACACAACACATGACATGACATGACAGGACATGACAAGACAAGACAAGACAAGACAAGGCAAGACAAGACAAGACAGACAAGACAAGACAAGACAAGACAAGACAAGACAAGACAAGACAAGACAAGACAAGACAAGACAAGACAAGACAAGACAAGACAAGACAAGACAAGACAAGACAAGACAAGACAAGACAAGACAAGACAAGACAAGACAAGACAAGACAAGACAAGACAAGACAAGACAAGACAAGACAAGACAAGACAAGACATGACAAGACAACACAACACAACACATGACATGACATGACATGACAAGACAAGACAGGACAGGACAGGACAAGACAAGACAAGACCAGACAAGACAAGACAAAACAAGACAAGACAAGACAAGACAAGACAAGACAAGACAAGACAAGACAAGACAAGACAAGACAAGACAAGACAAGACAAGACAAGACAAGACAAGACAAGACAAGACAAGACAAGACAAGACATGACAAGACAACACAACACAACACATGACATGACATGACATAACATGACAAGACAAGACAGGAAAGGACAAGACAAGACAAGACCAGACAAGACAAGACAAAACAAGACAAGACAAGACAAGACAAGACAAGACAAGACAAGACAAGACAAGACAAGACAAGACAAGACAAGACAAGACAAGACAAGACAAGACAAGAAATGACAAGACAAGACAAGACAACACAACACAACACATGACATGACATGACATGACAAGACAAAACAGGACAAGACATGACATGACAAGACATGACAAGACAAAACAAGACAAGACTAGACAAGACAAGACAAGAAAAGACTAGACAAGACAAGACAAGACAAGACAAGACAAAACAACACAACACAACACAACACATGACATGACATGACATGACAAGACAAGACAGGAAAGGACAAGACAAGACAAGACCAGACAAGACAAGACAAAACAAGACAAGACAAGACAAGACAAGACAAGACAAGACAAAACAATTCAACACAACACATGACATGACATGACAGGACATGACAAGACAAGACAAGACAAGACAAGGCAAGACAAGACAAGACAGACAAGACAAGACAAGACAAGACAAGACAAGACAAGACAAGACAAGACAAGACAAGACAAGACAAGACAAGACAAGACAAGACAAGACAAGACAAGACAAGACAAGACAAGACAAGACAAGACAAGACAAGACAAGACAAGACAAGACAAGACAAGACAAGACAAGACATGGCAAGACAACACAACACAACACATGACATGACATGACATGACAAGACAAGACAGGACAGGACAGGACAGGACAAGACAAGACAAGACCAGACAAGACAAGACAAGACAAAACAAGACAAGACAAGACAAGACAAGACAAGACAAGACCAAACAAGACAAGACAAGACAAAACAACTCAACACAACACATGACATGACATGACATGACAAGACAAGACAAGACAAGACAAGACAAGACAAGACAAGACAAGACAAGACAAGACAAGACAAGACAAGACAAGACAAGACAAGACAAGACAAGACAAGACAAGACAAGACAAGACAAGACAAGACAAGACAAGACAAGACAAGACAAGACAAGACAAGACAAGACAAGACAAGACAAGACAAGACAAGACAAGACAAGACAAGACAAGACAAGACAAGACAAGACAAGACAAGACAAGACAAGACAAGACAAGACAAGACAAGACAAGACAAGACAAGACAAGACAAGACCAAACAAGACAAGACAAGACAAAACAACTCAACACAACACATGACATGACATGACATGACAAGACAAGACAAGACAAGACAAAACAAGACAAGACAAGACAAGACAAGACAAGACAAGACAAGACAAAACAACTCAACACAACACATGACATGACAGGACAGGACAGGACATGACAAGACAAGACAAGACAAGACAAGACAAGACAAGACAAGACAAGACAAGACAAGACAAGACAAGACAAGACAAGACAAGACAAGACAAGACAAGACAAGACAAGACAAAACAACTCAACACAACACATGACATGACAGGACAGGACATGACAAGACAAGACAAGACAAGACAAGACAAGACAAGACAAGACAAGACAAGACAAGACAAGACAAGACAAGACAAGACAAGACAAGACAAGAGAAGACAAGACAAGACAAGACAAGACAAGACAAGACAAGACAAGACAACACAAAACAAGACAAGACAAGACAAAACAACACATGACATGACATGACATGACAAGACAAGACAAGACAAGACAAAACAACACAACACAACACAACACATGACATGACATGACATGACATGACAAGACAAGACAAGAAAGGACAAGACAAGACAAGACCAGACAAGACAAGACAAAACAAGACAAGACAAGACAAGACAAGACAAGACAAGACAAGACAAGACAAGACAAAACAACTCAACACAACACAACACATGACAGGACAGGACAGGACATGACAAGACAAGACAAGACAAGACAAGACAAGACAAGACAAGACAAGACAAAACAAGACAAGACAAAACAAGACAAGACAAGACAAGACAAGACAAGACAAGACAAGACAAGACAAGACAAGACAAGACAAGACAAGACAAGACAAGACAAGACAAGACAAGACAAGACAAGACAAGACAAGACAAGACAACACAAAACAAGACAAGACAAAACAACACAACACATGACATGACATGACATGACAAGACAAGACAAGACAAGACAAGACAAGACAAGACAAGACAAGACAAGACATGACATGGCATGACAAGACAAGACAGGACAAGACAAGACAAGACAAGACAAGACAAGACAAGACAAGACAAGACAAGACAAGACAAGACAAGACAAGACAAGACAAGACAAGACAAGACAAGACAAGACAAAACAAGACAAGACAAGACAAGACAAGACAAGACAAGACAAGACAAGACAAGACAACACAACACAACACATGACATGACATGACATGACATGACAAGACAAAACAGGACAAGACAAGACAAGACAACACAACACAACACATGACATGACATGACATGATATGACAAGACAAAACAGGACAAGACAAGAGAAGACAAGACAAGACAAGACAATTGTGTTTGATTTTTTTTTAATTAATTAAGAAGACAAAACAAGACAAGACAAGACAAGACAAGACAAGACAAGACAAGACAAGACAAGACAAGACAACACAACACAACACATGACATGACATGACATGACATGACAAGACAAAACAGGACAAGACAAGAGAAGACAAGACAAGACAAGACAAGACAATTGTGTTTGATTTTTTTTTAATTAATTAAGAAGACAAAACAAGACAAGACAAGACAAGACAAGACAAGACAAGACAAGACAAGACAAGACAACACAACACAAGACAAGACAAGACAAGACAAGACATGACAAGACAAAACAAGACAAGACTAGACAAGACAAGACAAGACAAAACAAGACAAGACTAGACAAGACAAGACAAGACAAGACAAGACAAGACAAGACAAGACAAGACAAGACAAGACAAGACAAGACAAGACAAGACAAGACAAGACAAGACAAGACATGACAAGACAAGACAAGGCAAGACAAGACAAGACAAGAAAAGACAAGACAAGACAAGACAAGACAAGACAAGAAAAGACAAGACAAGACAAGACAAGACAAGACAAGACAAGACAAGACAAGACAAGACAAGACAAGACAAGACAAGACAAGACAAGACAAGACAAGACAAGACAAGACAAGACAAGACAAGACAAGACAAGACAAGACAAGACAAGACAAGACAAGACAAGACAAGACAACACAAAACAAGACAAGACAAGACAAAACAACACAACACATGACATGACATGACATGACAAGACAAGACAAGACAAGACAAGACAAGACAAGACAAGACAAGACAAGACATGACATGGCATGGCAAGACAAGACAGGACAAGACAAGACAAGACAAGACAAGACAAGACAAGACAAGACAAGACAAGACAAGACAAGACAAGACAAGACAAGACAAGACAAGACAAGACAAGACAAGACAAGACAAAACAAGACAAGACAAGACAAGACAAGACAAGACAAGACAAGACAAGACAAGACAAGACAAGACAAGACAAGACAAGACAAGACAAGACAACACAACACAACACATGACATGACATGACATGACATGACAAGACAAAACAGGACAAGACAAGACAAGACAACACAACACAACACATGACATGACATGACATGACATGACAAGACAAAACAGGACAAGACAAGAGAAGACAAGACAAGACAAGACAAGACAATTGTGTTTGATTTCTTTTTAATTAATTAAGAAGACAAAACAAGACAAGACAAGACAAGACAAGACAAGACAAGACAAGACAAGACAAGACAAGACAAGACAACACAACACAACACATGACATGACATGACATGACATGACAAGACAAAACAGGACAAGACAAGAGAAGACAAGACAAGACAAGACAAGACAAGACAATTGTGTTTGATTTTTTTTTAATTAATTAAGAAGACAAAACAAGACAAGACAAGACAAGACAAGACAAGACAAGACAAGACAAGACAAGACAAGACAAGACAAGACAAGACAACACAACACAAGACAAGACCAGACAAGACAAGACATGACAAGACAAAACAAGACAAGACTAGACAAGACAAGACAAGACAAAACAAGACAAGACTAGACAAGACAAGACAAGACAAGACAAGACAAGACAAGACAAGACAAGACTAGACAAGACAAGACAAGACAAGACAAGACAAGACAACACAAAACAAGACAAGACAAAACAACACAACACATGACATGACATGACATGACAAGACAAGACAAGACAAGACAAGACAAGACAAGACAAGACAAGACAAGACATGACATGGCATGACAAGACAAGACAGGACAAGACAAGACAAGACAAGACAAGACAAGACAAGACAAGACAAGACAAGACAACACAACACATGACATGACATGACATGACAAGACAAGACAAGACAAGACAAGACAAGACAAGACAAGACAAGACAAGACATGACATGGCATGGCAAGACAAGACAGGACAAGACAAGACAAGACAAGACAAGACAAGACAAGACAAGACAAGACAAGACAAGACAAGACAAGACAAGACAAGACAAGACAAGACAAGACAAGACAAGACAAGACAAAACAAGACAAGACAAGACAAGACAAGACAAGACAAGACAAGACAAGACAAGACAAGACAAGACAAGACAAGACAAGACAAGACAAGACAACACAACACAACACATGACATGACATGACATGACATGACAAGACAAAACAGGACAAGACAAGACAAGACAACACAACACAACACATGACATGACATGACATGACATGACAAGACAAAACAGGACAAGACAAGAGAAGACAAGACAAGACAAGACAAGACAATTGTGTTTGATTTCTTTTTAATTAATTAAGAAGACAAAACAAGACAAGACAAGACAAGACAAGACAAGACAAGACAAGACAAGACAAGACAAGACAAGACAACACAACACAACACATGACATGACATGACATGACATGACAAGACAAAACAGGACAAGACAAGAGAAGACAAGACAAGACAAGACAAGACAAGACAATTGTGTTTGATTTTTTTTTAATTAATTAAGAAGACAAAACAAGACAAGACAAGACAAGACAAGACAAGACAAGACAAGACAAGACAAGACAAGACAAGACAAGACAAGACAACACAACACAAGACAAGACCAGACAAGACAAGACATGACAAGACAAAACAAGACAAGACTAGACAAGACAAGACAAGACAAAACAAGACAAGACTAGACAAGACAAGACAAGACAAGACAAGACAAGACAAGACAAGACAAGACTAGACAAGACAAGACAAGACAAGACAAGACAAGACAACACAAAACAAGACAAGACAAAACAACACAACACATGACATGACATGACATGACAAGACAAGACAAGACAAGACAAGACAAGACAAGACAAGACAAGACAAGACATGACATGGCATGACAAGACAAGACAGGACAAGACAAGACAAGACAAGACAAGACAAGACAAGACAAGACAAGACAAGACAAGACAAGACAAGACAAGACAAGACAAGACAAGACAAGACAAGACAAGACAAGACAAAACAAGACAAGACAAGACAAGACAAGACAAGACAAGACAAGACAAGACAAGACGACACAACACAACACATGACATGACATGACATGACATGACAAGACAAAACAGGACAAGACAAGACAAGACAACACAACACAACACATGACATGACATGACATGACATGACAAGACAAAACAGGACAAGACAAGAGAAGACAAGACAAGACAAGACAATTGTGTTTGATTTTTTTTTAATTAATTAAGAAGACAAAACAAGACAAGACAAGACAAGACAAGACAAGACAAGACAAGACAAGACAAGACAAGACAACACAACACAACACAACACATGACATGACACGCGACGCGACTCCAAAGCGCTCGGCGCTCGGCACTAGCGCCTCTCAGCACACGCTTGGCAGCGACGCTGAAACATAAAAGCTATCCACTTTGGTTTCGGTTGCGGCCAAAGATTTCAAACGAATAAAGTGCCAGCAAGTAAAAGCGTGCAGAAATTGCAAGAGAAGGGGCGCACGAAGCAAAAGAATAGAGTTCAAAGACACCGAGCTGCGAGCTGCGAGCAGTGTGTCGCGTAAAAGGCCACTAGAACACAGCAGCTACATGTAGCCAGCTGTAAGTGCACCGTTAAATGGCATTGCCATTTTTAAACCGCACATTCTGCACCCCTCGTTTCGCTTTTTTTTAATTTTCTTCACATGGTTTTCGCATCGTCACATTCAATAGCAGCGGCGGTCATACGGGGACCGCAAATGCCGCTTCACTGCCCTCAAACCGCTGTCAGTTGCTTCATTGGCGCATAATCCACTGGAAAATTCAATTTATTCCACACATCTTGTGAATGTCCGAGTTGATTGTCCTTTTTCGGTGTTTTGCATTTTTTAACTGTCATCTTCCGTATTACTTCTTCCTACTATCCCTCGCATGGCAATTCTTTTGGGGTTTCTGAAGCTGTTTTACTGATTTCTAGTTGTCTTTCTTTCTTTCCTTTTTTTCGAGTGTTCCTTCGTATATAAATGTCCGCTGACCACAACCATTTGCCATTCGCATAAGTTAAAATAAAATTCCATTTTATTTTCACTTTTAAATAACTGCGGTGCTGGTTAACCATGTCGTTGACAGTTTGCCATTAACACATCGTATCGTAGAGCACACAGTACAGATATATACTCAGGAGAGCTGACGCTCAGATTGGCCGATATCAGAAAAATCTCAAACGGAGTTTAGGTGGCAACACTTTTATAAGAATCTCTATGTGAGCTGTCAAACAGATGTCAAAATAATGTCAATCGACAGCTGTCAAACGATTGTCCAATTAATGTCAAGTGACAGCTGAGTTAATGAGTGTCAAATCTAAACTATCAATAAATGATAGACAAGACAAGACAAGACAAAACAACACAACACAACACAACACATGACATGACATGACATGACATGACAAGACAAGACAGGAAAGGACAAGACAAGACAAGACCAGACAAGACAAGACAAGACAAAACAATTCAACACAACACATGACATGACATGACAGGACATGACAAGACAAGACAAGACAAGACAAGACAAGACACGACAAGACAAGACAGACAAGACAAGACAAGACAAGACAAGACAAGACAAGACAAGATAAGACAAGACAAGACAAGACAAGACAAGACAAGACAAGACAAGACAAAACAAGAAAAGACTAGACAAGACAAGACAAGACAAGACAAGACAAGACAAGACAAAACAACACAACACAACACAACACATGACATGACATGACATAACATGACAAGACAAGACAGGAAAGGACAAGACAAGACAAGACCAGACAAGACAAGACAAAACAAGACAAGACAAGACAAGACAAAACAATTCAACACAACACATGACATGACATGACAGGACATGACAAGACAAGACAAGACAAGACAAGACAAGACAAGACAAGACAAGACAAGACAAGACAAGACAAGACAAGACAAGACAAGACAAGACAAGACAAGACAAGACAAGACAAGACAAGACAAGACAAGACAAGACAAGACAGGACAAGACAAGACAAGACAAGACAAGACAAGACAAGACAAGACAAGACAAGACAAGACAAGACAAGACAAGACAAGACAAGACAAGACAAGACAAGACAAGACAAGACAAGACAAGACAAGACAAGACAAGACAAGACAAGACAAGACAAAACAAGACAAGACAAAACAACACAACACAACACATGACATGACATGACAAGACAAAACAGGACAAGACAAGAGAAGACAAGACAATTGTGTTTGATTTTTTTTTAATTAATTAAGAATACAAAACCAGACAAGAAATGACATGACAAGACATGACAAGACAAGACAGGACAGGACAAGACAAGACGAGACCAGACAAGACAAAACAAGACAAGACAAGACAAAACAACACAGCACAACACATGACATGACATGACAGGACATGACAATACAAGACAGGACAAGACAAGACAACACAAGACAAGACAAGACAAGACAAGACAAGACAAGACAAGACAAGATAAGACATGATAAGACATGACAAGACAAAATAAGACAAGACAAAACAACACAACACACGACATGACATGACATGACAAGACAAGACAAGAGAAAACAACACAACACAACACATGACATGACATGACATGACAAGACAAGACAGGACAAGACAGGACAAGACAAGACAAGACAAGACAAGACAAGACAAGACAAGACAAGACAAGACAAGACAAGACAAGACAAGACAAGACAAGACAAGATAAGACATGACAAGACAAAACAAGGCAAGACAAAACTACACAACATACGACATGACATGACATGACAAGACAAGACAAGACACGACAGGACAGGACAAGACAAGACAAGACAAAACAAAACAACACAACACAACACAACACATGACATGACATGACATGACAAGACAAGACAGGACAAGACAAGACAACACAAGACAAGACAAGACAAGACATGACAAGGCAAGACAAGACAAGACAAGACAAGACATGACATGACATGACATGACAAGACAAGACAGGACAGGACAGGACAAGCCAAGACAAGGCAAGACAAGACAAAACAAGACAAGACAAAACAACACAACACAACACATGACATGACATGACATGACAAGACAAAACAGGACAAAACAAGAGAAGACAAGACAACACAACACAAGACATGACAAGACAACACAACACAACACAACACATGACATGACATGACATGACATGACAAGACAAGATAGGACAGGACAAGAAGGGACAAGACCAGACAAGACAAGACAAGACAAGACAAGACAAGATAAGACATGACAAGACAAAACAAGACAAGACAAAACAACACAACACACGACAGGACAGGACAAGACAAGACAAGACAAGACAAGACAAGAAGAGACAAAACAAGACAAGACATGACAAGACAAGACAAGACAAGACGAGACAAGGCATGATAAGGCAAGACAAGACAAGACAAGACAAGACAAGACAAGACAAGACAAGACAAGACAAGACAAGACAAGACAAGACAAGACAAGACAAGACAAGACAAGGCAAGACAAGGCAAGACAAGACAAGGCAAGACAAGGCAAGACAAGACAAGACAAGACAAGACAAGACAAGACAAGTTAAGACAAGAAAAGACAATACAAGACAAGAAAAGACAAGACAAGACAAGACAAGACAAGACAAGACAAGACAAGAAAAGACAAGACAAGACAAAACAAGACAAGACAAGACAAAACAACACAGCACAACACATGACATGACATGACAGGACATGACAATACAAGGCAGGACAAGACAAGACAACACAAGACAAGACAAGACAAGACAAGACAAGACAAGACAAGACAAGACAAGACAAGAAAAGACAAGACAAGACAAGACAAGACAAGACAAGATAAGACATGATAAGACATGACAAGACAAAATAAGACAAGACAAAACAACACAACACACGACATGACATGGCATGACAAGACAAGACAAGACAAGACAAAACAACACAACACAACACATGACATGACATGACATGACAAGACAAGACAGGACAAGACAAGACAAGACAAGACAACACAACACAAGACAAGACAAGACAAGACAAGACAAGACAAGGCAAGACATGACAAGACAAAACAAGGCAAGACAAAACTACACAACATACGACATGACATGACATGACAAGACAAGACAAGACAAGACAAGACACGACAGGACAGGACAAGACAAGACAAGACAAAACAACACAACACATGACATGACATGACATGACAAGACAAAACAGGACAAGACAACACAAGACAAGACAAGACAAGACAAGACAAGACATGACAAGACAAGACAAGACCAGACATGACATGACATGACATGACAAGACAAGACAGGACAGGACAGGACAGGACAAGACAAGACAAGGCAAGACAAGACAAAACAAGACAAGACAAAACAACACAACACAACACATGACATGACATGACATGACAAGACAAAACAGGACAAAACAAGGGAAGACAAGACAAGACAAGACAAGACAATTGTGTTTGATTTTTTTTTTTAAATTAATTAAGAAGACAAAACAAGACAAGACATGACATGACAAGACATGACAAGAAAAAACAAGACAAGACAAGACAAGAAAATGCAAGAAAAGACAAGACAAGACAAGACAAGACAAAACAACACAACACAACACAACACATGACATGACATGACATGACATGACAAGACAAGACAGGAAAGGACAAGACAAGACAAGACCAGACAAGACAAAACAAGACAAGACAAGACAAGACAAGACAAGACAAGACAAAACAACTCAACACAACACATGACATGACATGACAGGACATGACAAGACAAGACAAGACAAGAAAAGACAAGACAAGACAAGACAAGACAAGACAAGACAAGACAAGACAAGACAAGACAAGACAAGACAAGACAAGACAAGACAAGACAAGACAAGACAAGGCAAGACAAGACAAGACAAGACAAGACAAGACAAGACAAGACAAGACAAGACAAGGCAAGACAAGACAAGACAAGACAAGACAAGACAAGACAAGACAAGACAAGACAAGACAAGACAAGACAAGACAAGACAAGACAAGACAAGACATGACAAGACAACACAACACAACACAACACAACACATGACATGACATGACAAGACAAGACAGGACAGGACAAGAAGAGACAAGACCAGACAAGACAAAACAAGACAAGACAAGACAAGACAAGACAAGACCAAACAAGACAAGACAAGACAAAACAACTCAACACAACACATGACATGACATGACAGGACATGACAGGACAAGACAAGACAAGACAAGACAAGACAAGACAAGACAAGACAAGACAAGACAAGACAAAACAACACAACACAACACATGACATGACATGACAAGACATGACAGGACAAGACAAGACAAGACAAGACAAGACAAGACAAGACAAGACAAGACAAGACAAGACAAGACAAGACAAGACAAGACATGACAAGACAACACAACACAACACAACACAACACATGACATGACATGACAAGACAAGACAGGACAGGACAAGAAGAGACAAGACCAGACAAGACAAAACAAGACAAGACAAGACAAGACAAGACAAGACAAGACAGGACAAGACAAGACAAGACAAGACAAGGCAAGACAAGACAAGACAAGACAAGACAAGACAAGACAAGACAAGACAAGACAAGACATGACAAGACAACACAACACAACACAACACATGACATGACATGACATGACAAGACAAGACAGGACAGGACAAGAAGAGACAAGACCAGACAAGACAAGACAAAACAAGACAAGACAAGACAAGACAAGGCAAGACAAGACAAGACAAGACAAGACAAGACAAGACAAGACAAGACAAGACAAGACAAGACAAGACAAGACAAGACAAGACAAGACATGACAAGACAACACAACACAACACAACACAACACATGACATGACATGACAAGACAAGACAGGACAGGACAAGAAGAGACAAGACCAGACAAGACAAAACAAGACAAGACAAGACAAGACAAGACAAGACCAAACAAGACAAGACAAGACAAAACAACTCAACACAACACATGACATGACATGACAGGACATGACAGGACAAGACAAGACAAGACAAGACCAGACAAGACAAAACAAGACAAGACAAGACAAGACAAGACAAGACCAAACAAGACAAGACAAGACAAAACAGCTCAACACAACACATGACATGACATGACAGGACATGACAGGACAAGACAAGACAAGACAAGACAAGACAAGACAAGACAAGACAACACAAGACAAGACAAAACAACACAACACAACACATGGCATGACATGACATGACAAGACAAAACAGGACAAGACAAGAGAAGACAAGACAAGACAAGACAAAACAACACAACACAACACATGACATGACATGACATGACATGACAAGACAAGACAAGACAAGACAAGACAAGACAAGACAAGACAAGACAAGACAAGACAAGACAAGACAAGACAAGACAAGACAAGACAAGACAAGACAAGACAAGACAAGACAAGACAAGACAAGACAAGACAAGACAAGAGAAGACAAGACAAAACAAGACAAGACAATTGTGTTTGATTTTTTTTTTTAAATTAATTAAGAATACAAAACCAGACAAGACATGACATGACAAGACATGACAAGACAACACAGGACAGGACAAGACAAGACGAGACCAGACAAGACAAGACAAAACAAGACAAAACAAGACAAGACAAGACAAGACAAGACAAGGCAAGACAAGACAAGACAAGACAAGACAAGACAAGACAATTGTGTTTGATTTTTTTTTTAAATTAATTAAGAAGACAAAACAAGACAAGACATGACATGACAAGACAAAACAGGACAAGACAAGAGAAGACAAGACAAGACAAGACAAAACAACACAACACAAGACAACACAACACATGACATGACATGACAAGACAAGACAGGACAGGACAAGAAGAGACAAGACCAGACAAGACAAAACAAGACAAGACAAGACAAGACAAGACAAGACCAAACAAGACAAGACAAGACAAAACAACTCAACACAACACATGACATGACATGACAGGACATGACAGGACAAGACAAGACAAGACAAGACAAGACAAGACAAGACAAGACAAGACAAGACAAAACAGCTCAACACAACACATGACATGACATGACAGGACAGGACAGGACAAGACAAGACAAGACCAAACAAGACAAGACAAGACAAAACAACTCAACACAACACATGACATGACATGACAGGACATGACAGGACAAGACAAGACAAGACAAGACCAGACAAGACAAAACAAGACAAGACAAGACAAGACAAGACAAGACCAAACAAGACAAGACAAGACAAAACAGCTCAACACAACACATGACATGACAAGACAAGACAAGACATGACAAGACAAGACAAGACAAGACAAGACAAGACAAGAAAAGACAAGACAAGACAAGACAAAACAAGACAAGACAAGACAAGACAAGACAACACAAGACAAGACAAAACAACACAACACAACACATGACATGACATGACATGACAAGACAAAACAGGACAAGACAAGAGAAGACAAGACAAGACAAGACAAGACAATTGTGTTTGATTTTTTTTTTAAATTAATTAAGAAGACAAAACAAGACAAGACATGACATGACAAGACATGACAAGACAAAACAAGACAAGACAAGACAAGACAAGACAAGAAAAGACAAGACAAGACAAGACAAAACAACACAACACAACACAACACATGACATGACATGACATGACATGACACGACAAGACAGGAAAGGACAAGACAAGACAAGACCAGACAAGACAAGACAAAACAAGACAAGACAAGACAAGACAAGACAAGACAAGACAAGACAAGACAAGTCAAGACAAGACAAGACAAGACAAGACAAGACAAGACAAGACAAGACAAGACAAGACAAGACAAGACAAGACAAGACAAGACAAGACAAGACAAGACAAGACAAGACAAGACAAGACAAGACAAAACAACTCAACACAACACATGACATGACATGACAGGACATGACAAGACAAGACAAGACAAGACAAGACAAGACAAGACAAGACAAGACAGGACAGGACAAGACAAGACAAGACAAGACAAGGCAAGACAAGACAAGACAAGACAAGACAAGACAAGACAAGACAAGACAAGACAAGACATGACAAGACAACAAAACACAACACAACACATGACATGACATGACATGACAAGACAAGACAGGACAGGACAAGAAGAGACAAGACCAGACAAGACAAGACAAAACAAGACAAGACAAGACAAGACAAGACAAGACCAAACAAGACAAGACAAGACAAGACAAAACAACTCAACACAACACATGACATGACATGACAGGACATGACAGGACAAGACAAGACAAGACAAGACAAGACAAGACAAGACAAGACAAGACAAGACAAAACAACACAACACAACACATGACATGACATGACATGACAAGACAAAACAGGACAAGACAAGAGAAGACAAGACAAGACAAGACAAGACAAGACAAGACAAGACAAGACAAGACAAGACAAGACAAAACAACACAACACAACACATGACATGACATGACATGACAAGACAAGACAAGACAAGACAAGACAAAACAAAACAACACAACACAACACATGGCATGACATGACATGACAAGACAAAACAGGACAAGACAAGAGAAGACAAGACAAGACAAGACAAAACAACACAACACAACACATGACATGACATGACATGACATGACAAGACAAGACAGGAAAGGACAAGACAAGACAAGACCAGACAAGACAAAACAAGACAAGACAAGACAAGACAAGACAAGACAATTGTGTTTGATTTTTTTTTTTAAATTAATTAAGAAGACAAAACAAGACAAGACATGACATGACAAGACATGACAAGACAAAACAAGACAAGACAAGATAAGACAAGAAAAGACAAGACAAGACAAGACAAGACAAGACAAAACAACACAACACAACACAACACATGACATGACATGACATGACATGACAAGAAAAGACAGGAAAGGACAAGACAAGACAAGACCAGACAAGACAAGACAAAACAAGGCAAGACAAGACAAGACAAGACAAGATAAGACAAGACAAGACAAAACAAGACAAGACAAGACAAAACAACACAACACAACACATGACATGAGAGGACATGACAAGACAAGACAGGGCAAGACAAGACAACACAAGACAAGACAAGACAAGACAAGACAACGCAACACAACACATGACATGACATGACAAGACAAGACAGGACAAGACAAGACAAGACAAGACAAGACAAGACAAGACAAGACAAGACAAGACAAGACAAGACAAGACAAGACAAGACAAAACAGGACAAGACAAGAGAAGACAAGACAAAACAAGACAAGACAATTGTGTTTGATTTTTTTTTTTAAATTAATTAAGAATACAAAACCAGACAAGACATGACATGACAAGACATGACAAGACAACACAGGACAGGACAAGACAAGACGAGACCAGACAAGACAAGACAAAACAAGACAAAACAAGACAAGACAAGACAAGACAAGACAAGGCAAGACAAGACAAGACAAGACAAGACAAGACAAGACAAGACAAGACAAGACAAGACAAGACAAGACAAGACAAGACAAGACAAGACAAGACAAGACAAGACAAGACAAGACAAGACAAAACAAGACAAGACAAGACAAAACAACACAGCACAACACATGACATGACAGGACATGACAATACAAGACAGGACAAGACAAGACAAGACAAGACAAGACAAGACAAGACAAGAAAAGACAAGATAAGACATGATAAGACATGACAAGACAAAATAAGACAAGAAAAAACAACACAACACACGACATGACATGACATGACAAGACAAGACAAGAGAAAACAACACAACACAACACATGACATGACATGACATGACAAGACAAGACAGGACAAGACAAGACAAGACAACACAAGACAAGACAAGACAAGACAAGACATGACAAGACAAGACAAGACCAGACATGACATGACATGACATGACAAGACAAGACAGGACAGGACAGGACAGGACAGGACAAGACAAGACAAGGCAAGACAAGACAAAACAAGACAAGACAAAACAACACAACACAACACATGACATGACATGACATGACAAGACAAAACAGGACAAAACAAGGGAAGACAAGACAAGACAAGACAAAACAGGACAAGACAAGAGAAGACAAGACAAAACAAGACAAGACAATTGTGTTTGATTTTTTTTTTTTAAATTAATTAAGAATACAAAACCAGACAAGACATGACATGACAAGACATGACAAGACAACACAGGACAGGACAAGACAAGACGAGACCAGACAAGAAAAGACAATACACGACAAGACAAGACAAGACAAGACAAGACAAGACAAGACAAGACAAGACAAGAAAAGACAAGACAAGACAAAACAAGACAAGACAAGACAAAACAACACAGCACAACACATGACATGACATGACAGGACATGACAATACAAGGCAGGACAAGACAAGACAACACAAGACGAGACAAGACAAGACAAGACAAGACAAGACAAGACAAGACAAGACAAGACAAGAAAAGACAAGACAAGACAAGACAAGACAAGACAAGATAAGACATGATAAGACATGACAAGACAAAATAAGACAAGACAAAACAACACAACACACGACATGACATGGCATGACAAGACAAGACAAGACAAGACAAAACAACACAACACAACACATGACATGACATGACATGACAAGACAAGACAGGACAAGACAAGACAAGACAAGACGAGGCAAGACATGACAAGACAAAACAAGGCAAGACAAAACTACACAACATACGACATGACATGACATGACAAGACAAGACAAGACAAGACACGACAGGACAGGACAAGACAAGACAAGACAAAACAACACAACACATGACATGACAAGACAAGACAGGACAAGACAAGACAAGACAACACAAGACAAGACAAGACAAGACAAGACATGACAAGACAAGACAAGACCAGACATGACATGACATGACATGACAAGACAAGACAGGACAGGACAGGACAAGACAAGACAAGGCAAGACAAGACAAAACAAGACAAGACAAAACAACACAACACAACACATGACATGACATGACATGACAAGACAAAACAGGACAAAACAAGGGAAGACAAGACAAGACAAGACAAGACAATTGTGTTTGATTTTTTTTTTAAATTAATTAAGAAGACAAAACAAGACAAGACATGACATGACAAGACATGACAAGACAAAACAAGACAAGACAAGACAAGAAAATGCAAGAAAAGACAAGACAAGACAAGACAAGACAAAACAACACAACACAACACAACACATGACATGACATGACATGACATGACAAGACAAGACAGGAAAGGACAAGACAAGACAAGACCAGACAAGACAAAACAAGACAAGACAAGACAAGACAAGACAAGACAAGACAAGACAAGACAAGACAAGACAAGACAAGACAAAACAACTCAACACAACACATGACATGACATGACAGGACATGACAAGACAAGACAAGACAAGACAAGACAAGACAAGACAAGACAAGACAAGACAAGACAAGACAAGACAAGACAAGACAAGACAAGGCAAGACAAGACAAGACAAGACAAGACAAGACAAGACAAGACAAGACAAGACAAGACAAGGCAAGACAAGACAAGACAAGACAAGACAAGACAAGACAAGACAAGACAAGACAAGACAAGACAAGACAAGACAAGACAAGACAAGACAAGACAAGACATGACAAGACAACACAACACAACACAACACAACACATGACATGACATGACATGACAAGACAAGACAGGACAGGACAAGAAGAGACAAGACCAGACAAGACAAAACAAGACAAGACAAGACAAGACAAGACAAGACCAAACAAGACAAGACAAGACAAAACAACTCAACACAACACATGACATGTCATGACAGGACATGACAGGACAAGACAAGACAAGACAAGACAAGACAAGACAAGACAAGACAAGACAAGACAAGACAAGACAAGACAAGACATGACAAGACAAGACAAGACAAGACAAGACAAGACAAGAAAAGACAAGACAAGACAAGACAAAACAAGACAAGACAAGACAAGACAAGACAAGACAAGACAAGACAAGACAAGACAAGACAAGACAAGACAAGACAAGACAAGACAAGACAAGACAAGACAAGACAAGACAAGACAAGACAAGACAAGACAAGACAAGACAAGACAAGACAAGACAAGACAAGACAAGGCAAGACAAGACAAGACAAGACAAGACAAGACAAGACAAGACAAGACAAGACAAGACAAGGCAAGACAAGACAAGACAAGACAAGACAAGACAAGACAAGACAAGACAAGACAAGACAAGACATGACAAGACAACACAACACAACACAACACAACACATGACATGACATGACATGACAAGACAAGACAGGACAGGACAAGAAGAGACAAGACCAGACAAGACAAAACAAGACAAGACAAGACAAGACAAGACAAGACCAAACAAGACAAGACAAGACAAAACAACTCAACACAACACATGACATGACATGACAGGACATGACAGGACAAGACAAGACAAGACAAGACAAGACAAGACAAGACAAGACAAGACAAGACAAGACAAGACAAGACAAGACAAGACAAGACAAGACAAGACAAGACAAGACATGACAAGACAAGACAAGACAAGACAAGACAAGACAAGAAAAGACAAGACAAGACAAGACAAAACAAGACAAGACAAGACAAGACAAGACAAGACAAGACAAGACAAGACAAGACAAGACAAGACAAGACAAGACAAGACAAGACAAGACAAGACAAGACAAGACAAGACAAGACAAGACAAGACAAAACAACACAACACAACACATGACATGACATGACATGACAAGACAAAACAGGACAAGACAAGAGAAGACAAGACAAGACAAGACAAGACAATTGTGTTTGATTTTTTTTTTTAATTAATTAAGAAGACAAAACAAGACAAGACATGACATGACAAGACATGACAAGACAAAACAAGACAAGACAAGACAAGACAAGACAAGACAAGACAAGACAAGACAAGACAAAACAACTCAACACAACACATGACATGACATGACAAGACAAGACAGGACAAGACAAGACAAGACAACACAAGACAAGACAAGACAAGACAAGACATGACAAGACAAGACAAGACAAGACAAAACAACACAACACAACACATGACATGACATGACATGACAAGACAAGACAGGACAAGACAAGACAAGACAAGACGAGGCAAGACATGACAAGACAAAACAAGGCAAGACAAAACTACACAACATACGACATGACATGACATGACAAGACAAGACAAGACAAGACACGACAGGACAGGACAAGACAAGACAAGACAAAACAACACAACACATGACATGACATGACATGACAAGACAAGACAGGACAAGACAAGACAAGACAACACAAGACAAGACAAGACAAGACAAGACATGACAAGACAAGACAAGACCAGACATGACATGACATGACATGACAAGACAAGACAGGACAGGACAGGACAAGACAAGACAAGGCAAGACAAGACAAAACAAGACAAGACAAAACAACACAACACAACACATGACATGACATGACATGACAAGACAAAACAGGACAAAACAAGGGAAGACAAGACAAGACAAGACAAGACAATTGTGTTTGATTTTTTTTTTAAATTAATTAAGAAGACAAAACAAGACAAGACATGACATGACAAGACATGACAAGACAAAACAAGACAAGACAAGACAAGAAAATGCAAGAAAAGACAAGACAAGACAAGACAAGACAAAACAACACAACACAACACAACACATGACATGACATGACATGACATGACAAGACAAGACAGGAAAGCACAAGACAAGACAAGACCAGACAAGACAAAACAAGACAAGACAAGACAAGACAAGACAAGACAAGACAAGACAAGACAAGACAAGACAAGACAAGACAAGACAAAACAACTCAACACAACACATGACATGACATGACAGGACATGACAAGACAAGACAAGACAAGACAAGACAAGACAAGACAAGACAAGACAAGACAAGACAAGACAAGACAAGACAAGACAAGACAAGGCAAGACAAGACAAGACAAGACAAGACAAGACAAGACAAGACAAGACAAGACAAGACAAGACAAGACAAGACAAGACAAGACAAGACAAGACATGACAAGACAAGACAAGACAAGACAAGACAAGAAAAGACAAGACAAGACAAGACAAAACAAGACAAGACAAGACAAGACAAGACAAGACAAGACAAGACAAGACAAGACAAGACAAGACAAGACAAGACAAGACAAGACAAGACAAGACAAGACAAGACAAGACAAGACAAGACAAGACAAAACAACACAACACAACACATGACATGACATGACATGACAAGACAAAACAGGACAAGACAAGAGAAGACAAGACAAGACAAGACAAGACAATTGTGTTTGATTTTTTTTTTAAATTAATTAAGAAGACAAAACAAGACAAGACATGACATGACAAGACATGACAAGACAAAACAAGACAAGACAAGACAAGACAAGACAAGACAAGACAAGACAAGACAAGACAAAACAACTCAACACAACACATGACATGACATGACAAGACAAGACAGGACAAGACAAGACAAGACAACACAAGACAAGACAAGACAAGACAAGACATGACAAGACAAGACAAGACAAGACAAAACAACACAACACAACACATGACATGACATGACATGACAAGACAAGACAGGACAAGACAAGACAAGACAAGACGAGGCAAGACATGACAAGACAAAACAAGGCAAGACAAAACTACACAACATACGACATGACATGACATGACAAGACAAGACAAGACAAGACACGACAGGACAGGACAAGACAAGACAAGACAAAACAACACAACACATGACATGACATGACATGACAAGACAAGACAGGACAAGACAAGACAAGACAACACAAGACAAGACAAGACAAGACAAGACATGACAAGACAAGACAAGACCAGACATGACATGACATGACATGACAAGACAAGACAGGACAGGACAGGACAAGACAAGACAAGGCAAGACAAGACAAAACAAGACAAGACAAAACAACACAACACAACACATGACATGACATGACATGACAAGACAAAACAGGACAAAACAAGGGAAGACAAGACAAGACAAGACAAGACAATTGTGTTTGATTTTTTTTTTAAATTAATTAAGAAGACAAAACAAGACAAGACATGACATGACAAGACATGACAAGACAAAACAAGACAAGACAAAACAGGACAAGAAGAGACAAGACCAGACAAGACAAGACAAGACAAGACAAGACAAGACCAAACAAGACAAGACAAGACAAAACAACTCAACACAACACATGACATGACATGACAGGACATGACAAGACAAGACAAGACAAGACAAGACAAGACAAGACAAGACAAGACAAGACAGGACAAGACAAAACAACACAACACATGACATGACATGACAGGACATGACAAGACAAGACAAGACAAGACAAGACAAGACAAGACAAGACAAGACAAGACAAGGCAAGACAACACAACACAACACAACACATGACATGACATGACATGACAAGACAAGACAGGACAGGACAAGAAGAGACAAGACCAGACAAGACAAGACAAAACAAGACAAGACAAGACCAAACAAGACAAGACAAGACAAGACAAAACAACTCAACACAACACATGACATGACATGACAGGACATGACAGGACAAGACAAGACAAGACAAGACAAGACAAAACAACACAACACAACACATGACATGACATGACATGACAAGACAAAACAGGACAAGACAAGAGAAGACAAGACAAGACAAGACAAGACAAGACAAGACAAGACAAGACAAGACAAGACAAGACAAGACAAGACAAAACAACACAACACAACACATGACATGACATGACATGACAAGACAAGACAAGACAAGACAAGACAAGACAAGACAAAACAACACAACACAACACATGACATGACATGACATGACAAGACAAAACAGGACAAGACAAGAGAAGACAAGACAAGACAAGACAAAACAACACAACACAACACAACACATGACATGACATGACATGACATGACAAGACAAGACAGGAAAGGACAAGACAAGACAAGACCAGACAAGACAAAACAAGACAAGACAAGACAAGACAAGACAAGACAAGACAAGACAAGACAAGACAATTGTGTTTGATTTTTTTTTTAAATTAATTAAGAAGACAAAACAAGACAAGACATGACATGACAAGACATGACAAGACAAAACAAGACAAGACAAGACAAGACAAGAAAAGACAAGACAAGACAAGACAAGACAAGACAAAACAACACAACACAACACAACACATGACATGACATGACATGACATGACAAGACAAGACAGGAAAGGACAAGACAAGACAAGACCAGACAAGACAAGACAAAACAAGGCAAGACAAGACAAGACAAGACAAGATAAGACAAGACAAGACAAAACAAGACAAGACAAGACAAAACAACACAACACAACACATGACATGACATGAGAGGACATGACAAGACAAGACAGGACAAGACAAGACAACACAAGACAAGACAAGACAAGACAAGACAACGCAACACAACACATGACATGACATGACATGACATGACAAGACAAGACAGGAAAGGACAAGACAAGACAAGACAAGACAAGACAAGACAAGACAAGACAAGACAAGACAAAACAGGACAAGACAAGAGAAGACAAGACAAGACAAGACAAGACAATTGTGTTTGATTTTTTTTTTAAATTAATTAAGAAGACAAAACAAGACAAGACATGACATGACAAGACATGACAAGACAAAACAAGACAAGAAAATACAAGAAAAGACAAGACAAGACAAAACAACACAACACAACACAACACATGACATGACATGACATGACATGAGAAGACAAGACAGGAAAGGACAAGACAAGACAAGACCAGACAAGACAAAACAAGACAAGACAAGACAAGACAAAACAAGACAAGACAAGACAAGACAAGACAAGACAAGACAAGACAAGACAAGACAAGACAAGACAAGACAAGACAAGACAATTGTGTTTGATTTTTTTTTTTAAATTAATTAAGAAGACAAAACAAGACAAGACATGACATGACAAGACATGACAAGACAAAACAAGACAAGACAAGACAAGAAAATACAAGAAAAGACAAGACAAGACAAAACAACACAACACAACACAACACATGACATGACATGACATGACATGGGAAGACAAGACAGGAAAGGACAAGACAAGACAAGACCAGACAAGACAAAACAAGACAAGACAAGACAAGACAAGACAAGACAAGACAAGACAAGACAAGACAAGATAAGACAAGACAAGACAAGACAAGACAAGACAAGACAAGACAAGACAAGACAAGACAAGACAAGACAAGACAAGACAAGACAAGACAAGACAAAACAACTCAACACAACACATGACATGACATGACAAGACAAGACAAGACAAGACAAGACAAGACAAGACAAGACAAGACAAGACAAGACATGACAAGACAACACAACACAACACAACACATGACATGACAAGACAAGACAGGACAAGACAGGACAGGACAAGAAGAGACAAGACCAGACAAGACAAAACAAGACAAGACAAGACAAGACAAGACAAGACAAGACCAAACAAGACAAGACAAGACAAAACAACTCAACACAACACATGACATGACATGACAGGACATGACAGGACAAGACAAGACAAGACAAGACAAGACAAGACAAGACAAGACAAGACAAGACAAGACAAGACAAGACAAGACAAGACAAGACAAGACAAGACAAGACAAGACAAGACAAGACATGACAAGACAAGACAAGACAAGACAAGACAAGACAAGAAAAGACAAGACAAGACAAGACAAAACAAGACAAGACAAGACAAGACAAGACAAGACAAGACAAGACAAGACAAGACAAGACAAGACAAGACAAGACAAGACAAAACAACACAACACAACACATGACATGACATGACATGACAAGACAAAACAGGACAAGACAAGAGAAGACAAGACAAGACAAGACAAGACAATTGTGTTTGATTTTTTTTTTTAATTAATTAAGAAGACAAAACAAGACAAGACATGACATGACAAGACATGACAAGACAAAACAAGACAAGACAAGACAAGACAAGACAAGACAAGACAAGACAAGACAAGAAAAGACAAGACAAGACAAGACAAAACAACACAACACAACACAACACATAACATGACATGACATGACATGACAAGACAAGACAGGAAAGGACAAGACAAGACAAGACCAGACAAGACAAGACAAAACAAGACAAGACAAGACAAGACAAGACAAGACAAGACAAGACAAGACAAGACAAGACAAGACAAGACAAGACAAGACAAGACAAGACAAGACAAGACAAGACAAGACAAGACAAGACAAGACAAGACAAGACAAGACAAGACAAGACAAGACAAGACAAGACAAGACAAGACAAGACAAGACAAGACAAGACAAGACAAGACAAGACAAGACAAGACAATTGTGTTTGATTTTTTTTTTTTAAATTAATTAAGAATACAAAACCAGACAAGACATGACATGACAAGACATGACAAGACAACACAGGACAGGACAAGACAAGACGAGACCAGACAAGACAAGACAAAACAAGACAAAACAAGACAAGACAAGACAAGACAAGACAAGGCAAGACAAGACAAGACAAGACAAGACAAGACAAGACAAGACAAGACAAGACAAGACAAGACAAGACAAGACAAGACAAGACAAGACAAGACAAGACAAGACAAGACAAGACAAGACAAGACAAGACAAGACAAGACAAGACAAGACAAGACAAGACAAGACAAAACAAGACAAGACAAGACAAAACAACACAGCACAACACATGACATGACAGGACATGACAATACAAGACAGGACAAGGCAAGACAAGACAAGACAAGACAAGACAAGACAAGACAAGACAAGACAAAACAACACAACACAACACATGACATGACATGACATGACAAGACAAAACAGGACAAAACAAGGGAAGACAAGACAAGACAAGACAATTGTGTTTGATTTTTTTTTTAAATTAATTAAGAAGACAAAACAAGACAAGACATGACATGACAAGACATGACAAGACAAAACAAGACAAGAAAATACAAGAAAAGACAAGACAAGACAAAACAACACAACACAACACAACACATGACATGACATGACATGACATGAGAAGACAAGACAGGAAAGGACAAGACAAGACAAGACCAGACAAGACAAAACAAGACAAGACAAGACAAGACAAAACAAGACAAGACAAGACAAGACAAGACAAGACAAGACAAGACAAGACAAGACAAGACAAGACAAGACAAGACAAGACAAGACAAGACAATTGTGTTTGATTTTTTTTTTTAAATTAATTAAGAAGACAAAACAAGACAAGACATGACATGACAAGACATGACAAGACAAAACAAGACAAGACAAGACAAGAAAATACAAGAAAAGACAAGACAAGACAAAACAACACAACACAACACAACACATGACATGACATGACATGACATGAGAAGACAAGACAGGAAAGGACAAGACAAGACAAGACCAGACAAGACAAAACAAGACAAGACAAGACAAGACAAGACAAGACAAGACAAGACAAGACAAGACAAGATAAGACAAGACAAGACAAGACAAGACAAGACAAGACAAGACAAGACAAGACAAGACAAGACAAGACAAGACAAGACAAGACAAGACAAGACAAAACAACTCAACACAACACATGACATGACATGACAAGACAAGACAAGACAAGACAAGACAAGACAAGACAAGACAAGACAAGACAAGACAAGACAAGACAAGACATGACAAGACAACACAACACAACACAACACATGACATGACAAGACAAGACAGGACAAGACAGGACAGGACAAGAAGAGACAAGACCAGACAAGACAAAACAAGACAAGACAAGACAAGACAAGACAAGACAAGACCAAACAAGACAAGACAAGACAAAACAACTCAACACAACACATGACATGACATGACAGGACATGACAGGACAAGACAAGACAAGACAAGACAAGACAAGACAAGACAAGACAAGACAAGACAAGACAAGACAAGACAAGACAAGACAAGACAAGACAAGACAAGACAAGACAAGACAAGACAAGACAAGACATGACAAGACAAGACAAGACAAGACAAGACAAGACAAGAAAAGACAAGACAAGACAAGACAAAACAAGACAAGACAAGACAAGACAAGACAAGACAAGACAAGACAAGACAAGACAAGACAAGACAAGACAAGATAAGACAAGACAAAACAACACAACACAACACATGACATGACATGACATGACAAGACAAAACAGGACAAGACAAGAGAAGACAAGACAAGACAAGACAAGACAATTGTGTTTGATTTTTTTTTTTAATTAATTAAGAAGACAAAACAAGACAAGACATGACATGACAAGACATGACAAGACAAAACAAGACAAGACAAGACAAGACAAGACAAGACAAGAAAAGACAAGACAAGACAAGACAAAACAACACAACACAACACAACACATAACATGACATGACATGACATGACAAGACAAGACAGGAAAGGACAAGACAAGACAAGACCAGACAAGACAAGACAAAACAAGACAAGACAAGACAAGACAAGACAAGACAAGACAAGACAAGACAAGACAAGACAAGACAAGACAAGACAAGACAAGACAAGACAAGACAAGACAAGACAAGACAAGACAAGACAAGACAAGACAAGACAAGACAAGACAAGACAAGACAAGACAAGACAAGACAAGACAAGACAAGACAAGACAAGACAAGACAAGACAAGACAAGACAAGACAAGACAAGACAAGACAAGACAAGACAAGACAAGACAAGACAAGACAAGACAAGACAAGACAAGACAAGACAAGACAAGACAAGACAAGACAAGACAAGACAAGACAAGACAAGACAAGACAAGACAAGACAAGACAAGACAAGACCAGACAAGACAAGGCAAGACAAGACAAGACAAGACAAGACAAGACAAAACAACTCAACACAACACATGACATGACATGACAGGACATGACAAGACAAGACAAGACAAGACAAGACAAGACAAGACAAGACAAGACAAGACAAGACCAGACAAGACAGGACAAGACAAGACAAGACAAGACAAGGCAAGACAAGACAAGACAAGACAAGACAAGACAAGACAAGACAAGACAAGACAAGACCAGACAAGACAAGACAAAACAAGACAAGACAAGACCAAACAAGACAAGACAAGACAAGACAAGACAAAACAACTCAACACAACACATGACATGACATGACAGGACATGACAGGACAAGACAAGACAAGACAAGACAAGACAAGACAAGACAAGACAAGACAAGACAAAACAACACAACACAACACATGACATGACATGACATGACAAGACAAAACAGGACAAGACAAGAGAAGACCAGACAAGACAAGACAAAACAAGGCAAGACAAGACAAGACAAGACAAGATAAGACAAGACAAGACATGACATGACAAGACAAGACAAGACAGGACAGGACAAGAAGAGACAAGACCAGACAAGACAAGACAAAACAAGACAAGACAAGACCAAACAAGACAAGACAAGACAAGACAAAACAACTCAACACAACACATGACATGACATGACAGGACATGACAGGACAAGACAAGACAAGACAAGACAAGACAAGACAAGACAAGACAAGACAAGACAAGACAAGACAAAACAACACAACACAACACATGACATGACATGACATGACAAGACAAAACAGGACAAGACAAGAGAAGACAAGACAAGACAAGACAAGACAAGACAAGACAAGACAAGACAAGACAAGACAAGACAAGACAAGACAAAACAACACAACACAACACATGACATGACATGACATGACAAGACAAAACAGGACAAGACAAGAGAAGACAAGACAAGACAAGACAAAACAACACAACACAACACAACACATGACATGACATGACATGACATGACAAGACAAGACAGGAAAGGACAAGACAAGACAAGACCAGACAAGACAAAACAAGACAAGACAAGACAAGACAAGACAAGACAAGACAAGACAAGACAAGACAAGACAAGACAAGACAAGACAAGACAAGACAATTGTGTTTGATTTTTTTTTTAAATTAATTAAGAAGACAAAACAAGACAAGACATGACATGACAAGACATGACAAGACAAAACAAGACAAGACAAGACAAGACAAGAAAAGACAAGACAAGACAAGACAAGACAAGACAAGACAAGACAAAACAAAACAACACAACACAACACCTGACATGACATGACATGACATGACAAGACAAGACAGGAAAGGACAAGACAAGACAAGACCAGACAAGACAAGACAAAACAAGGCAAGACAAGACAAGACAAGACAAGATAAGACAAGACAAGACAAGACAAAACAAGACAAGACAAGACAAAACAACACAACACAACACATGACATGACATGAGAGGACATGACAAGACAAGACAGGACAAGACAAGACAAAGTAAGACAAGACAAAACAAGACAAGACAAAACAACACAACACAACACATGACATGACATGACATGACAAGACAAAACAGGACAAGACAAGAGAAGACAAGACAAAACAAGACAAGACAAAACAACACAACACAACACATGACATGACATGACATGACAAGACAAAACAGGACAAGACAAGAGAAGACAAGACAAAACAAGACAAGACAATTGTGTTTGATTTTTTTTTTAAATTAATTAAGAATACAAAACCAGACAAGACATGACATGACAAGACATGACAAGACAACACAGGACAGGACAAGACAAGACGAGACCAGACAAGACAAGACAAAACAAGACAAAACAAGACAAGACAAGACAAGACAAGACAAGACAAGACAAGACAAGGCAAGACAAGACAAGACAAGACAAGACAAGACAAGATAAGACATGAGAAGACAAGACAAAACAAGACAAGACAATTGTGTTTGATTTTTTTTTTAAATTAATTAAGAATACAAAACCAGACAAGACATGACATGACAAGACATGACAAGACAACACAGGACAGGACAAGACAAGACGAGACCAGACAAGACAAGACAAAACAAGACAAAACAAGACAAGACAAGACAAGACAAGACAAGACAAGGCAAGACAAGACAAGACAAGACAAGACAAGACAAGACAAGGCAAGACAAGACAAGACAAGACAAGAGAAGACAAGAGAAGACAAGACAAAACAAGACAAGACAATTGTGTTTGATTTTTTTTTTAAATTAATTAAGAATACAAAACCAGACAAGACATGACATGACAAGACATGACAAGACAACACAGGACAGGACAAGACAAGACGAGACCAGACAAGACAAGACAAAACAAGACAAAATAAGACAAGACAAGACAAGACAAGACAAGACAAGGCAAGACAAGACAAGACAAGACAAGACAAGACAAGACAAGACAAGACAAGACAAGACAAGACAAGACAAGACAAGACAAGACAAGACAAGACAAGACAAGACAAGACAAGACAAGACAAGACAAGACAAGACAAAACAAGACAAGACAAAACAACACAGCACAACACATGACATGACAGGACATGACAATACAAGACAGGACAAGACAAGACAAGACAAGACAAGACAAGACAAGACAAGACAAGACAAGACAAGACAAGACAAGACAAGATAAGACATGATAAGACATGACAAGACAAAATAAGACAAGACAAAACAACACAACACACGACATGACATGACATGACAAGACAAGACAAGAGAAAACAACACAACACAACACATGACATGACATGACATGACAAGACAAGACAGGACAAGAAAAGACAAGACAAGACAAGACAAGACAACACAAGACAAGACAAGACAAGACAAGACAAGACAAGACAAGACAAGATAAGACATGACAAGACAAAACAAGGCAAGACAAAACTACACAACATACGACATGACATGACATGACAAGACAAGACAAGACACGACAGGACAGGACAAGACAAAACAACACAACACAACACATGACATGACATGACATGACAAGACAAGACAGGACAAGACAAGACAAGACAACACAAGACAAGACAAGACAAGACATGACAAGACAAGACAAGACATGACAAGACAACACAACACAACACATGACATGACATGACAAGACAGGACAGGACAAGAAGAGACAAGACCAGACAAGACAAGACAAGACAAGACAAGATAAGACATGACAAGACAAAACAAGACAAGACAAAACAACACAACAAACGACAGGACAGGACAAGACAAGACAAGACAAGACAAGACAAGACAAGACAAGACAAGACAAGACAAGACAAGACAAGACAAAACAAGACAAGACATGACAAGACAAGACAAGACAAGACAAGACAAGGCAAGATAAGGCAAGACAAGACAAGACAAGAAAGACAAGACAAGACAAGACAAGACAAGACAAGACAAGACAAGACAAGACAAGACAAGACAAGACAAGACAAGACAAGACAAGACAAGACAAGACAAGACAAGACAAGACAAGACAAGACAAGACAAGACAAGACAAGACAAGACAAGACAAGACAAGACAAGACAAGACAAGACAAGACAAGACATGACAAGACAACACAACACAACATAACACATAACATGACATGATATGACAAGACAAGACAGGACAGGACAAGAAGAGACAAGACCAGACAAGACAAAACAAGACAAGACAAGACAAGACAAGACAAGACCAAACAAGACAAGACAAGACAAAACAACTCAACACAACACATGACATGACATGACAGGACATGACAGGACAAGACAAGACAAGACAAGACAAGACAAGACAAGACAAGACAAGACAAGACAAGACAAGACAAGACAAGACAAGACAAGACAAGACAAGACAAGACAAGACAAGACAAGACAAGACAAGACATGACAAGACAAGACAAGACAAGACAAGACAAGACAAGAAAAGACAAGACAAGACAAGACAAAACAAGACAAGACAAGACAAGACAAGACAAGACAAGACAAGACAAGACAAGACAAGACAAGACAAGAGAAGAGAAGACAAGACAAGACAAGACAAAACAACACAACACAACACATGACATGACATGACATGACAAGACAAAACAGGACAAGACAAGAGAAGACAAGACAAGACAAGACAAGACAATTGTGTTTGATTTTTTTTTTAAATTAATTAAGAAGACAAAACAAGACAAGACATGACATGACAAGACATGACAAGACAAAACAAGACAAGACAAGACAAGACAAGACATGACAAGACAAGAAAAGACAAGACAAGACAAGACAAAACAACACAACACAACACAACACATAACATGACATGACATGACATGACAAGACAGGAAAGGACAAGACAAGACAAGACCAGACAAGACAAGACAAAACAAGACAAGACAAGACAAGACAAGACAAGACAAGACAAGACAAGACAAGACAAGACAAGACAAGACAAGACAAGACAAGACAAGACAAGACAAGACAAGACAAGACAAGACAAGACAAGACAAGACAAGACAAGACAAGACAAGACAAGACAAGACAAGACAAGACAAGACAAGACAAGACAAGACAAGACAAGACAAAACAAGACAAGACAAGACAAGGCAAGACAAGACAAGACAAGACAAGACAAGACAAAACAACTCAACACAACACACGACATGACATGACAGGACATGGCAAGACAAGACAAGACAAGACAAGACAAGACAAGACAAGACAAGACAAGACAAGACCAGACAAGACAGGACAAGACAAGACAAGACAAGACAAGGCAAGACAAGACAAGACAAGACAAGACAAGACAAGACAAGACAAGACAAGACAAGACAAGACAAGACAAGACAAGACATGACAAGACAACACAAAACAACACAACACATGACATGACATGACATGACAAGACAAGACAGGACAGGACAAGAAGAGACAAGACCAGACAAGACAAGACAAAACAAGACAAGACAAGACAAGACAAGACCAAACAAGACAAGACAAGACAAGACAAAACAACTCAACACAACACATGACATGACATGACAGGACATGACAGGACAAGACAAGACAAGACAAGACAAGACAAGACAAGACAAGACAAGACAAGACAAGACAAAACAACACAACACAACACATGACATGACATGACATGACAAGACAAAACAGGACAAGACAAGAGAAGACAAGACAAGACAAGACAAGACAAGACAAAACAACACAACACAACACATGACATGACATGACATGACAAGACAAGACAAGACAAGACAAGACAAGACAAGACAAAACAACACAACACAACACATGACATGACATGACATGACAAGACAAAACAGGACAAGACAAGAGAAGACAAGACAAGACAAGACAAAACAACACAACACAACACATGACATGACATGACATGACATGACAAGACAAGACAGGAAAGGACAAGACAAGACAAGACCAGACAAGACAAAACAAGACAAGACAAGACAAGACAAGACAAGACAAGACAAAACAAGACAAGACAAGACAAGACAAGACAAGACAAGACAATTGTGTTTGATTTTTTTTTTTAAATTAATTAAGAAGACAAAACAAGACAAGACATGACATGACAAGACATGACAAGACAAAACAAGACAAGACAAGACAAGACAAGAAAAGACAAGACAAGACAAGACAAGACAAGACAAAACAACACAACACAACACAACACATGACATGACATGACATGACATGACAAGACAAGACAGGAAAGGACAAGACAAGACAAGACCAGACAAGACAAGACAAAACAAGGCAAGACAAGACAAGACAAGACAAGATAAGACAAGACAAGACAAGACAAAACAAGACAAGACAAGACAAAACAACACAACACAACACATGACATGACATGAGAGGACATGACAAGACAAGACAGGACAAGACAAGACAACACAAGACAAGACAAGACAAGACAAGACAACGCAACACAACACATGACATGACATGACAAGACAAGACAGGACAAGACAAGACAAGACAAGACAAGACAAGACAAGACAAGACATGACAAGACATGACATGACATGACAAGACAAGACAGGACAGGACAGGACAGGACAGGACAAGACAAGACAAAGTAAGACAAGACAAAGCAAGACAAGACAAAACAACACAACACAACACATGACATGACATGACATGACAAGACAAAACAGGACAAGACAAGAGAAGACAAGACAAAACAAGACAAGACAATTGTGTTTGATTTTTTTTTTAAATTAATTAAGAATACAAAACCAGACAAGACATGACATGACAAGACATGACAAGACAACACAGGACAGGACAAGACAAGACGAGACCAGACAAGACAAGACAAAACAAGACAAAACAAGACAAGACAAGACAAGACAAGACAAGACAAGGCAAGACAAGACAAGACAAGACAAGACAAGACAAGACAAGACAAGACAAGACAAGACAAGGCAAGACAAGACAAGACAAGACAAGACAAGACAAGACAAGACAAGACAAGACAAAACAAGACAAGACAAGACAAAACAACACAGCACAACACATGACATGACAGGACATGACAATACAAGACAGGACAAGACAAGACAAGACAAGACAAGACAAGACAAGACAAGACAAGACAAGACAAGACAAGACAAGATAAGACATGATAAGACATGACAAGACAAAATAAGACAAGACAAAACAACACAACACACGACATGACATGACATGACAAGACAAGACAAGAGAAAACAACACAACACAACACATGACATGACATGACATGACAAGACAAGACAGGACAAGAAAAGACAACACAAGACAAGACAAGACAACACAAGACAAGACAAGACAAGACAAGACAAGACAAGACAAGACAAGATAAGACATGACAAGACAAAACAAGGCAAGACAAAACTACACAACATACGACATGACATGACATGACAAGACAAGACAAGATACGACAGGACAGGACAAGACAAAACAACACAACACAACACATGACATGACATGACATGACAAGACAAGACAGGACAAGACAAGACAAGACAACACAAGACAAGACAAGACAAGACATGACAAGACAAGACAAGACATGACAAGACAACACAACACAACACAACACAGACAAGACATGACAAGACAAGACAAGACATGACAAGACAACACAACACAACACAACACATGACATGACATGACATGACAAGACAAGACAGGACAGGACAAGAAGAGACAAGACCAGACAAGACAAGACAAGACAAGACAAGATAAGACATGACAAGACAAAACAAGACAAGACAAAACAACACAACAAACGACAGGACAGGACAAGACAAGACAAGACAAGACAAGACAAGACAAGACAAGACAAAACAAGACAAGACATGACAAGACAAGATAAGACAAGACAAGACAAGGCAAGATAAGGCAAGACAAGACAAGACAAGACAAGACAAGACAAGACAAAACAACACAACACAACACAACACATGACATGACATGACATGACATGACAAGACAAGACAAGACAAGACAAGACAAGACAAGACAAGACAAGACAAGACAAGACAAGACAAGACAAGACAAGACAAGACAAGGCAAGACAAGACAAGACAAGACAAGACAAGACAAGACAAGACAAGACAAGACAAGACAAGACAAGACAAGACAAGACAAGACAAGACAAGACAACACAAGACAAGACATGACAAGACAACACAACACAACACAACACATGACATGACATGACATGACAAGACAAGACAGGACAGGACAAGAAGAGACAAAACCAGACAAGACAAGACAAAACAAGACAAGACAAGACCAAACAAGACAAGACAAGACAAGACAAAACAACTCAACACAACACATGACATGACATGACAGGACATGACAGGACAAGACAAGACAAGACAAGACAAGACAAGACAAGACAAGACAAGATAAGACAAGATAAGACAAGGCATGACAAGACAAGACAAGACAAGACAAGACAAGACAAGACAAAACAACACAACACAACACATGACATGACATGACAAGACAAAACAGGACAAGACAAGAGAAGACAAGACAAGACAAGACAAGACAAGATAAGACAAGACAAGACAAGACATGACAAGACAAGACAAAACAACACAACACAACACATGACATGACATGACAAGACAAAACAGGACAAGACAAGACAAGAGAAGACAAGACAAGACAAGACAAGACAAGACAAGACAAGACAAGACAAGACAAGACAAGACAAGACAAGACAAGACAAGACAAGACAAGACAAGACAAGACAACACAAGACAAGACATGACAAGACAACACAACACAACACAACACATGACATGACATGACATGACAAGACAAGACAGGACAGGACAAGAAGAGACAAAACCAGACAAGACAAGACAAAACAAGACAAGACAAGACAAGACAAGACAAGACAAGACAAGACAAGACAAGACAAGACAAGACAAGACAAGACAAGACAAGACAAGACAAGACAAGACAAGACAAGACAAGACAAGACAAGACAAGACAGGACAAGACAAGACAAAACAACTCAACACAACACATGACATGACATGACAGGACATGACAAGACAAGACAAGACAAGACAAGACAAGACAAGACAAGACAAGACAAGACAAGACAAGACAAGACAAGACAAGACAAGACAAGACAAGACAAGACAAGACAAGACAAGACAAGACAAGACAAGACAAGACAGGACAAGACAAGACAAAACAACTCAACACAACACATGACATGACATGACAGGACATGACAAGACAAGACAAGACAAGACAAGACAAGACAAGACAAGACAAGACAAGACAAGACAAGACAAGACAAGACAAGACAAGACAAGACAAGACAAGGCAAGACAAGACAAGACAAGACAAGACAAGACAAGACAAGACAAGACAAGACAAGACAAGACAAGACAAGACAAGACAAGACAAGACAAGACAACACAAGACAAGACATGACAAGACAACACAACACAACACAACACATGACATGACATGACATGACAAGACAAGACAGGACAGGACAAGAAGAGACAAAACCAGACAAGACAAGACAAAACAAGACAAGACAAGACCAAACAAGACAAGACAAGACAAGACAAAACAACTCAACACAACACATGACATGACATGACAGGACATGACAGGACAAGACAAGACAAGACAAGACAAGACAAGACAAGACAAGACAAGATAAGACAAGATAAGACAAGGCATGACAAGACAAGACAAGACAAGACAAGACAAGACAAGACAAAACAACACAACACAACACATGACATGACATGACAAGACAAAACAGGACAAGACAAGAGAAGACAAGACAAGACAAGACAAGACAAGATAAGACAAGACAAGACAAGACATGACAAGACAAGACAAAACAACACAACACAACACATGACATGACATGACAAGACAAAACAGGACAAGACAAGACAAGAGAAGACAAGACAAGACAAGACAAGACAAGACAAGACAAGACAAGACAAGACAAGACAAGACAAGACAAGACAAGACAAGACAAGACAAGACAAGACAAGACAAGACAAGACAACACAAGACAAGACATGACAAGACAACACAACACAACACAACACATGACATGACATGACATGACAAGACAAGACAGGACAGGACAAGAAGAGACAAAACCAGACAAGACAAGACAAAACAAGACAAGACAAGACCAAACAAGACAAGACAAGACAAGACAAAACAACTCAACACAACACATGACATGACATGACAGGACATGACAGGACAAGACAAGACAAGACAAGACAAAACAAGACAAGACATGACAAGACAAGATAAGACAAGACAAGACAAGGCAAGATAAGGCAAGACAAGACAAGACAAGACAAGAAAGACAAGACAAGACAAGACAAGACAAGACAAGACAAGACAAGACAAGACAAGACAAGACAAGACAAGACAAGACAAGACAAGACAAGACAAGACAAGACAAGACAAGACAAGACAAGACAAGACAAGACAAGACAAGACAAGACAAGACAAGACAAGACAAGACAAGACAAGACAAGACAAGACAAGACAAGACAAGACAAGACAAGACAAGACAAGACAAGACAAGACAAGACAAGACAAGACAAGACAAGAAAAGACAAGAAAAGACAAGACAAGACAAGGCAAGTTAAGACAAGAAAAGACAATACAAGACAAGACAAGACAAGACAAGACAAGACAAGACAAGACAAGACAAGAGAAGACAAGACAAGAAAAGACAAGACAAGACAAAACAAGACAAGACAAGACAAAACAACACAGCACAACACATGACATGACATGACAGGACATGACAATACAAGGCAGGACAAGACAAGACAACACAAGACAAGACAAGACAAGACAAGACAAGACAAGACAAGACAAGACAAGACAAGACAAGATAAGACATGATAAGACATGACAAGACAAAATAAGACAAGACAAAACAACACAACACACGACATGACATGGCATGACAAGACAAGACAAGACAAGACAAAACAACACAACACAACACATGACATGACATGACATGACAAGACAAGACAGGACAAGACAAGACAAGACAACACAAGACAAGACAAGACAAGACAAGACAAGGCAAGACAAGACAAGACAAGACATGACAAGACAAAACAAGGCAAGACAAAACTACACAACATACGACATGACAGGACATGACAAGACAAGACAAGACACGACAGGACAGGACAAGACAAGACAAGACAAAACAACACAACACAACACATGACATGACATGACATGACAAGACAAGACAGGACAAGAGAAGACAAGACAACACAAGACAAGACAAGACAAGACAAGACAAGACATGACAAGACAAGACAAGACAAGACATGACATGACATGACATGACAAGACAAGACAGGACAGGACAGGACAAGACAAGACAAGACAAGGCAAGACAAGACAAAACAAGACAAGACAAAACAACACAACACAACACATGACATGACATGACATGACAAGACAAAACAGGACAAAACAAGGGAAGACAAGACAAGACAAGACAATTGTGTTTGATTTTTTTTTTTTAAATTAATTAAGAAGCCAAAACAAGACAAGACATGACATGACAAGACATGACAAGACAAAACAAGACAAGACAAGACAAGAAAATACAAGAAAAGACAAGACAAGACAAGACAAGACAAAACAACACAACACAACACAACACATGACATGACATGACATGACATGACAAGACAAGACAAGACAAGACAAGACAAGACAAGACAAGACAAGACAAGACAAGACAAGACAAGACAAGGCAAGACAAGACAAGACAAGACAAGGCAAGACAAGACAAGACAAGACAAGACAAGACAAGACAAGACAAGACAAGACAAGACAAGACAAGACAAGACAACACAAGACAAGACATGACAAGACAAAACAACTCAACACAACACATGACATGACATGACAGGACATGACAAGACAAGACAAGACAAGACAAGACAAGACAAGACAAGACAAGACAAGACAAGACAAGACAAGACAAGACAAGACAAGACAAGACAAGACAAGGCAAGACAAGACAAGACAAGACAAGACAAGACAAGACAAGACAAGACAAGACAAGACAAGACAAGACAAGACAACACAAGACAAGACATGACAAGACAACACAACACAACACAACACATGACATGACATGACATGACAAGACAAGACAGGACAGGACAAGAAGAGACAAAACCAGACAAGACAAGACAAAACAAGACAAGACAAGACCAAACAAGACAAGACAAGACAAGACAAAACAACTCAACACAACACATGACATGACATGACAGGACATGACAGGACAAGACAAGACAAGACAAGACAAGACAAGACAAGACAAGACAAGATAAGACAAGACAAGACAAGGCATGACAAGACAAGACAAGACAAGACAAGACAAGACAAGACAAAACAACACAACACAACACATGACATGACATGACAAGACAAAACAGGACAAGACAAGAGAAGACAAGACAAGACAAGACAAGACAAGATGAGACAAGACAAGACAAGACATGACAAGACAAGACAAAACAACACAACACAACACATGACATGACATGACAAGACAAAACAGGACAAGACAAGACAAGAGAAGACAAGACAAGACAAGACAAGACAAGACAAGACAAGACAAGACAAGACAAGACAAGACAAGACAAGACAAGACAAGACAAGACAAGACAAGACAAGACAAGACAAGACAAGACAAGACAAGACAAGACAAGACAAGACAAGACAAGACATGACAAGACAAGACAAGACAAGACAAGACAAGACAAGAAAAGACAAGACAAGACAAGACAAAACAAGACAAGACAAGACAAGACAAGACAAGACAAGACAAGACAAGACAAGACAAAACAACACAACACAACACATGACATGACAAGACAAGAAAAGACAAGACAAGACAAGACATGACAAGACAAGACAAGACAAGACAAGACAAGACAAGACAAGACAAAACAACACAACACAACACATGACATGACATGACAAGACAAAACAGGACAAGACAAGAGAAGACAAGACAAGACAAGACAAGACAAGACAAAACAGGACAAGACAAGAGAAGACAAGACAAGACAAGACAAGACAAGACAAGACAAGACAAGACAAGACAAGACAAGACAAGACAAGACAAGGCAAGACAAGACAAGACAAGACAAGACAAGACAAGACAAGACAAGAAAAGACAAGACAAGACAAGACAAAACAAGACAAGACAAGACAAGACAAGACAAGACAAGACAAAACAACACAACACAACACATGACATGACATGACATGACAAGACAAAACAGGACAAGACAAGAGAAGACAAGACAAGACAAGACAAGACAAGACATGACAAGACAAAACAACACAAGACAAAACAACACAACTCACGACATGACATGACATGACAAGACAAGACAAGACAAGACAAGACAAGACAAGACAAGACAAGACAAGACAAGACAAGACAAGACAAGACAAGACAAGACAAGACAAGACAAGACAAGACAAGACAAGACAAGACAAGACAAGACAAGGCAAGACAAGACAAGACAAGACAAGACAAGACAAGACAAGAAAAGACAAGACAAGACAAGACAAAACAAGACAAGACAAGACAAGACAAGACAAGACAAGACAAAACAACACAACACAACACATGACATGACATGACATGACAAGACAAAACAGGACAAGACAAGAGAAGACAAGACAAGACAAGACAATTGTGTTTGATTTTTTTTTTTAATTAATTAAGAAGACAAAACAAGACAAGACATGACATGACAAGACATGACAAGACAAAACAAGACAAGACAAGACAAGACAAGACAAGACAAGAAAAGACAAGACAAGACAAGACAAAACAACACAACGCAACACAACACATGACATGACATGACATGACATGACAAGACAAGACAGGAAAGGACAAGACAAGACAAGACCAGACAAGACAAGACAAAACAAGACATGACAAGACAAGACAAGACAAGACAAGATAAGACAAGACAAGACAAGACAAAACAAGACAAGACAAGACAAAACAACACAACACAACACATGACATGACATGAGAGGACATGACAAGACAAGACAGGACAAGACAAGACAACACAAGACAAGACAAGACAAGACAAGACAACACAACACAACACATGACATGACATGACATGACAAGACAAGACAGGACAAGACAAGACAAGACAAGACAAGACAAGACAAGACAAGACAAGACAAGACATGACATGACATGACAAGACAAGACAGGACAGGACAGGACAGGACAAGACAAGACAAGGTAAGACAAGACAAGACAAGACAAGACAAAACAACACAACACAACACATGACATGACATGACATGACAAGACAAAACAGGACAAGACAAGAGAAGACAAGACAATTGTGTTTGATTTTTTTTTTTAAATTAATTAAGAAGACAAAACAAGACAAGACATGACATGACAAGACATGACAAGACAAGACAGGACAGGACAAGACAAGACAAGACCAGACAAGACAAGACAAAACAACACAAGACAAGACAAGACAAGACAAGCTTTTCATACTCACGCATTTCGGCCTCTTTCTTTTTACGTCTGCAAATGCGTCTCGCTTCCCTCTTCAGTTCTCGATATCTATCCCACCCCGAACGTGTTGTGGTCGATCGCAACGTTGCGAGGTAGGCAGTCGGTTTTCTCTCCACTGCGGAACGACAATTCTCATCGTACCAACTGGTTTTTTGGCGTTGCCGGAGACCAATTGTTTCGGCTGCAGCGGTATGCAATGAGTTTGAGATGCCGTTCCACAGCTCCCTTATATCGAGATGCTGATGAGTGCTCTCAGAGAGCAGGAGTGCAAGTCGAGTAGAAAATCGTTCGGCTGTCGGTTGTGATTGCAGCTTTTCGACGTCGGACCTTCCTTGTGTTTGTTGACGGGCGTTCTTTGTTGCACAGAGGCGAGTGCGTATCTTTGCTGCTACTAGATAATGGTCCGAGTCAATGTTTGGTCCTCGGAGCGTACGCACGTCTAAAACACTGGAGACATGTCTTCCGTCTATCACAACGTGATCGATTTGATTGTGCGTGTTTCGATCAGGGGACAGCCACGTTGCTTGATGAATTTTTTTATGCTGGAATCTGCTACTACAGACAACCATATTTCGGGCCCCAGCGAAGTCGATCAGCCTCAGGCCGTTTGGCGATGTTTCGTCATGGAGGCTGAATTTTCCGACTGTTGTGCCAAAGACACCTTCTTTACCCACCCTGGCGTTAAAATCGCCAAGCACGATTTTGACATCGTGGCGGGGGCAGCGCTCATAGGTGCGTTCTAGGCGCTCATAGAAAGCATCTTTGGTCACATCGTCCTTCTCTTCCGTTGGGGCGTGGGCGCAAATCAGCGATATGTTGAAGAACCTCGCTTTGATGCGGATTGTGGCAAGACGTTCATCCACCGGGGTGAATGCCAGGACTCGGCGGCGTAGTCTCTCTCCCACCACAAATCCAACTCCGAATTTGCGCTCCTTTATATGGCCGCTGTAGTAGATGTCACAAGGACCCACCTTCTTCCGTCCTTGTCCCGTCCATCGCACTTCTTGGATGGCGGTGATGTCAGCCTTCTCGGTGTTTGTTTTCATTGGGGAGATTTTTTTTGTGGTGGGTCCCATGCCCTACGCACAACCGCACAAGCGGGCTTCGCCTTCTCACTTTAGCTCGCCTCCAAACGGATGTCTGTTAGCTACCCAGGGGATACTTGGTCTAAAACCGGAAGTCGTGAGCTGCTTGAGTCATATGCAAAAGAATCGTTCCTGGCCACTCCCAAGTGAATGGCAATCAGAAACTTTCCTCACTTGCGTGAACTTCTACATATGACCCCATCCCCAATAATAACATGATAAGACATGACAAGACAAAATAAGACAAGAAAAAACAACACAACACACGACAAGACATGACATGACAAGACACGACAAGACAAGACAAGACAAGACAATACAAGACAAAACAACACAACACATGACATGACATGACATGACAAGACAAGACAGGACAAGACAAGACAAGACAAGACAACACAAGACAAGACAAGACAAGACAAGACAAGACAAGACAAGACAAGACAAGACAAGACAAGACAAGACAAGACAAGACAAGACAAGATAAGACATGACAAGACAAAACAAGGCAAGACAAAACTACACAACATACGACATGACATGACATGACAAGACAAGGCACGACAGGACAGGACAAGAAAAGACAAGACAAGATAAGACATGACAAGACAAAACAAGACAAGACAAAACAACACAACACAACACATGACATGACATGACATGACATGACAAGACATGACAAGACAAGACAGGACAAGACAAGGCAAGACAACACAAGACAAGACAAGACAAGACAAGACATGACAAGACAAGACAAGACACGACAGGACAGGACAAGAAAAGACAAGACAAGATAAGACATGACAAGACAAAACAAGACAAGACAAAACAACACAACACAACACATGACATGACATGACATGACAAGACAAGACAGGACAAGACAAGGCAAGACAACACAAGACAAGACAAGACAAGACAAGACAAGACAAGACATGACAAGACAACACAAGACTAGACAAGACAAGACAAGACAAGACAAGACAAGACAAGACATGACAAGATAAGACATGACAAGACAAAACAAGGCAAGACAAAACTACACAACATACGACATGACATGACATGACAAGACAAGACAAGACACGACAGGACAGGACAAGAAAAGACAAGACAAGATAAGACATGACAAGACAAAACAAGACAAGACAAAACAACACAACACAACACATGACATGACATGACATGACAAGACAAGACAGGACAAGACAAGGCAAGACAACACAAGACACGACAAGACAAGACAAGACAAGATAAGACATGACAAGACAAAACAAGGCAAGACAAAACTACACAACATACGACATGACATGACATGACAAGACAAGACAAGATACGACAGGACAGGACAAGAAAAGAGAAGACATGACAAGACATGACAAGACAAAACAAGACAAGACAAGACAAGAAAAGAAAAGACAAGACAAGACAAGACAAGACAAGACAAAACAACACAACACAACACAACACAACACATGACATGACATGACATGACATGATAAGACAAGACAGGAAAGGACAAGAAAAGACAAGACCAGACAAGGCAAGACAAAACAAGACAAGACAAGACAAGACAAGACAAGACAAGACAAGACAAGACAAGACAAGACAAGACAAGACAAGACAAGACAAGACAAGACAACACAAGACAAGACAAGACAAGACAAAACAAGACAAAACAAGACAAGACAAGAAAAGAAAAGACAAGATAAGACATGACAAGACAAAACAAGACAAGACAAAACAACACAACACAACACATGACATGACATGACATGACAAGACAAGACAACACAAGACAAGACAAGACAAGACAAGACAAGACAAGACAAGATAAGACATGACAAGACAAAACAAGGCAAGACAAAACTACACAACATACGACATGACATGACATGACAAGACAAGACAAGACACGACAGGACAGGACAAGAAAAGACAAGACAAGATAATACATGACAAGACAAAACAAGACAAGACAAAACAACACAACACAACACATGACATGACATGACATGACAAGACAAGACAGGACAAGACAAGGCAAGACAACACAAGACAAGACAAGACAAGACAAGACAAGACAAGACATGACAAGACAACACAAGACAAGACAAGACAAGACAAGACAAGACAAGATAAGACATGACAAGACAAAACAAGGCAAGACAAAACTACACAACATACGACATGACATGACATGACAAGACAAGACAAGACACGACAGGACAGGACAAGAAAAGACAAGACAAGATAAGACATGACAAGACAAAACAAGACCAGACAAAACAACACAACACAACACATGACATGACATGACATGACAAGACAAGACAGGACAAGACAAGGCAAGACAACACAAGACAAGACAAGACAAGACAAGACAAGATAAGACATGACAAGACAAAACAAGGCAAGACAAAACTACACAACATACGACATGACATGACATGACAAGACAAGACAAGACACGACAGGACAGGACAAGAAAAGACAAGACATGACAAGACATGACAAGACAAAACAAGACAAGACAAGACAAGACAAGAAAAGACAAGACAAGACAAGACAAGACAAGACAAAACAACACAACACAACACAACACATGACATGACATGGCATGACATGATAAGACAAGACAGGAAAGGACAAGACAAGACAAGACCAGACAAGACAAGACAAAACAAGACAAGACAAGACAAGACAAGACAAGACAAGACAAGACAAGACAAGACAAGACAAGACAACACAAGACAACACAAGACAAGACAAAACAAGACAAGACAAGACAAGACAAGACAAAACATGACAAGACAACACAAGACAAAACAACACAACACAACACATGACATGACATGACAGGACATGACAAGACAAGACAGGACAAGACTATACAAGACAAGACAAGACGAGACAAGACAAGACAAGACAAGACAAGACAAGACAAGACAAGACAAGGCAAGACAAGACAAGACATGACAAGACAAGACAAGACAAGACAAGACAAGACAAGACAAGACAAGACAAGACAAGACAAGACAAGAAAAGACAAGACAAGACAAGAAAAGACATGACAAGACAAAATAATACAAGACAAAACAACACAACACATGACATGACATAACATGACATGACAAGACAAGACAAGACAAAACAAGACAAGACAAGACAAGAAAATACAAGAAAAGACAAGACAAGACAAGACAAGACAAAACAACACAACACAACACAACACATGACATGACATGACATGACATGACAAGACAAGACAAGACAAGACAAGACAAGACAAGACAAGACAAGACAAGACAAGACAAGACAAGACAAGACAAGACAAGACAAGACAAGGCAAGACAAGACAAGACAAGACAAGGCAAGACAAGACAAGACAAGACAAGACAAGACAAGACAAGACAAGACAAGACAAGACATGACAAGACAAGACAAGACAAGACAACACAAGACAAGACATGACAAGACATGACAAGACAAAACAACTCAACACAACACATGACATGACATGACAGGACATGACAAGACAAGACAAGACAAGACAAGACAAGACAAGACAAGACAAGACAAGACAAGACAAGACAAGACAAGACAAGACAAGACAAGACAAGACAAGACAAGACAAGACAAGGCAAGACAAGACAAGACAAGACAAGACAAGACAAGACAAGACAAGACAAGACAAGACAAGACAAGACAAGACAACACAAGACAAGACATGACAAGACAACACAACACAACACAACACATGACATGACATGACATGACAAGACAAGACAGGACAGGACAAGAAGAGACAAAACCAGACAAGACAAGACAAAACAAGACAAGACAAGACCAAACAAGGCAAGACAAGACAAGACAAAACAACTCAACACAACACATGACATGACATGACAGGACATGACAGGACAAGACAAGACAAGACAAGACAAGACAAGACAAGACAAGACAAGACAAGATAAGACAAGACAAGACAAGGCATGACAAGACAAGACAAGACAAGACAAGACAAGACAAGACAAGACAAAACAACACAACACAGCACATGACATGACATGACAAGACAAAACAGGACAAGACAAGAGAAGACAAGACAAGACAAGACAAGACAAGATAAGACAAGACAAGACAAGACATGACAAGACAAGACAAAACAACACAACACAACACATGACATGACATGACAAGACAAAACAGGACAAGACAAGACAAGAGAAGACAAGACAAGACAAGACAAGACAAGACAAGACAAGACAAGACAAGACAAGACAAGACAAGACAAGACAAGACAAGACAAGACAAGACAAGACAAGACAAGACAAGACAAGACAAGACAAGACAAGACAAGACAAGACAAGACAAGACATGACAAGACAAGACAAGACAAGACAAGACAAGACAAGACAAGAAAAGACAAGACAAGACAAGACAAAACAAGACAAGACAAGACAAGACAAGACAAGACAAGACAAGACAAGACAAAACAACACAACACAACACATGACATGACAAGACAAGAAAAGACAAGACATGACAAGACAAGACAAGACAAGACAAGACAAGACAAGACAAAACAACACAACACAACACATGACATGACATGACAAGACAAAACAGGACAAGACAAGAGAAGACAAGACAAGACAAGACAAGACAAGACAAAACAGGACAAGACAAGAGAAGACAAGACAAGACAAGACAAGACAAGACAAGACAAGACAAGACAAGACAAGACAAGACAAGACAAGACAAGGCAAGACAAGACAAGACAAGACAAGACAAGACAAGACAAGACAAGACAAGAAAAGACAAGACAAGACAAGACAAAACAAGACAAGACAAGACAAGACAAGACAAGACAAGACAAAACAACACAACACAACACATGACATGACATGACATGACAAGACAAAACAGGACAAGACAAGAGAAGACAAGACAAGACAAGACAAGACAAGACATGACAAGACAAAACAACACAAGACAAAACAACACAACTCACGACATGACATGACATGACAAGACAAGACAAGACAAGACAAGACAAGACAAGACAAGACAAGACAAGACAAGACAAGACAAGACAAGACAAGACAAGACAAGACAAGACAAGACAAGACAAGACAAGACAAGACAAGACAAGACAAGGCAAGACAAGACAAGACAAGACAAGACAAGACAAGACAAGAAAAGACAAGACAAGACAAAACAAGACAAGACAAGACAAGACAAGACAAGACAAGACAAGACAACACAACACAACACATGACATGACATGACATGACAAGACAAAACAGGACAAGACAAGAGAAGACAAGACAAGACAAGACAAGACAAGACAATTGTGTTTGATTTTTTTTTTTAATTAATTAAGAAGACAAAACAAGACAAGACATGACATGACAAGACATGACAAGACAAAACAAGACAAGACAAGACAAGACAAGACAAGACAAGACAAGAAAAGACAAGACAAGACAAGACAAAACAACACAACGCAACACAACACATGACATGACATGACATGACATGACAAGACAAGACAGGAAAGGACAAGACAAGACAAGACCAGACAAGACAAGACAAAACAAGACATGACAAGACAAGACAAGACAAGACAAGATAAGACAAGACAAGACAAGACAAAACAAGACAAGACAAGACAAAACAACACAACACAACACATGACATGACATGAGAGGACATGACAAGACAAGACAGGACAAGACAAGACAACACAAGACAAGACAAGACAAGACAAGACAACACAACACAACACATGACATGACATGACATGACAAGACAAGACAGGACAAGACAAGACAAGACAAGACAAGACAAGACAAGACAAGACAAGACATGACATGACATGACAAGACAAGACAGGACAGGACAGGACAGGACAAGACAAGACAAGGTAAGACAAGACAAGACAAGACAAGACAAAACAACACAACACAACACATGACATGACATGACATGACAAGACAAAACAGGACAAGACAAGAGAAGACAAGACAATTGTGTTTGATTTTTTTTTTTAAATTAATTAAGAAGACAAAACAAGACAAGACATGACATGACAAGACATGACAAGACAAGACAGGACAGGACAAGACAAGACAAGACCAGACAAGACAAGACAAAACAACACAAGACAAGACAAGACAAGACAAGCTTTTCATACTCACGCATTTCGGCCTCTTTCTTTTTACGTCTGCAAATGCGTCTCGCTTCCCTCTTCAGTTCTCGATATCTATCCCACCCCGAACGTGTTGTGGTCGATCGCAACGTTGCGAGGTAGGCAGTCGGTTTTCTCTCCACTGCGGAACGACAATTCTCATCGTACCAACTGGTTTTTTGGCGTTGCCGGAGACCAATTGTTTCGGCTGCAGCGGTATGCAATGAGTTTGAGATGCCGTTCCACAGCTCCCTTATATCGAGATGCTGATGAGTGCTCTCAGAGAGCAGGAGTGCAAGTCGAGTAGAAAATCGTTCGGCTGTCGGTTGTGATAGCAGCTTTTCGACGTCGGACCTTCCTTGTGTTTGTTGACGGGCGTTCTTTGTTGCACAGAGGCGAGTGCGTATCTTTGCTGCTACAAGATAATGGTCCGAGTCAATGTTTGGTCCTCGGAGCGTACGCACGTCTAAAACACTGGAGACATGTCTTCCGTCTATCACAACGTGATCGATTTGATTGTGCGTGTTTCGATCAGGGGACAGCCACGTTGCTTGATGAATTTTTTTATGCTGGAATCTGCTACTACAGACAACCATATTTCGGGCCCCAGCGAAGTCGATCAGCCTCAGGCCGTTTGGCGATGTTTCGTCATGGAGGCTGAATTTTCCGACTGTTGTGCCAAAGACACCTTCTTTACCCACCCTGGCGTTAAAATCGCCAAGCACGATTTTGACATCGAGAAGAAGACGTTCATCCACCGGGGTGAATGCCAGGACTCGGCGGCGTAGTCTCTCTCCCACCACAAATCCAACTCCGAATTTGCGCTCCTTTATATGGCCGCTGTAGTAGATGTCACAAGGACCCACCTTCTTCCGTCCTTGTCCCGTCCATCGCACTTCTTGGACGGCGGTGATGTCAGCCTTCTCGGTGTTTGTTTTCATTGGGGAGATTTTTTTTGTGGTGGGTCCCATGCCCTACGCACAACCGCACAAGCGGGCTTCGCCTTCTCACTTTAGCTCGCCTCCAAACGGATGTCTGTTAGCTACCCAGGGGATACTTGGTCTAAAACCGGAAGTCGTGAGCTGCTTGAGTCATATGCAAAAGAATCGTTCCTGGCCACTCCCAAGTGAATGGCAATCAGAAACTTTCCTCACTTGCGTGAACTTCTACATATGACCCCATCCCCCTTCTACATATGACCCCATCCCCAATAATAACATGATAAGACATGACAAGACAAAATAAGACAAGAAAAAACAACACAACACACGACAAGACATGACATGACAAGACACGACAAGACAAGACAAGACAAGACAATACAAGACAAAACAACACAACACATGACATGACATGACATGACAAGACAAGACAGGACAAGACAAGACAAGACAACACAAGACAAGACAAGACAAGACAAGACAAGACAAGACAAGACAAGACAAGACAAGACAAGACAAGACAAGACAAGACAAGACAAGACAAGACAAGATAAGACATGACAAGACAAAACAAGGCAAGACAAAACTACACAACATACGACATGACATGACATGACAAGACAAGGCACGACAGGACAGGACAAGAAAAGACAAGACAAGATAAGACATGACAAGACAAAACAAGACAAGACAAAACAACACAACACAACACATGACATGACATGACATGACAAGACATGACAAGACAAGACAGGACAAGACAAGGCAAGACAACACAAGACAAGACAAGACAAGACAAGACAAGACATGACAAGACAAGACAAGACACGACAGGACAGGACAAGAAAAGACAAGACAAGATAAGACATGACAAGACAAAACAAGACAAGACAAAACAACACAACACAACACATGACATGACATGACATGACAAGACAAGACAGGACAAGACAAGGCAAGACAACACAAGACAAGACAAGACAAGACAAGACAAGACAAGACATGACAAGACAACACAAGACTAGACAAGACAAGACAAGACAAGACAAGACAAGACAAGACATGACAAGATAAGACATGACAAGACAAAACAAGGCAAGACAAAACTACACAACATACGACATGACATGACATGACAAGACAAGACAAGACACGACAGGACAGGACAAGAAAAGACAAGACAAGATAAGACATGACAAGACAAAACAAGACAAGACAAAACAACACAACACAACACATGACATGACATGACATGACAAGACAAGACAGGACAAGACAAGGCAAGACAACACAAGACACGACAAGTCAAGACAAGACAAGATAAGACATGACAAGACAAAACAAGGCAAGACAAAACTACACAACATACGACATGACATGACATGACAAGACAAGACAAGATACGACAGGACAGGACAAGAAAAGAGAAGACATGACAAGACATGACAAGACAAAACAAGACAAGACAAGACAAGAAAAGAAAAGACAAGACAAGACAAGACAAGACAAGACAAAACAACACAACACAACACAACACAACACATGACATGACATGACATGACATGATAAGACAAGACAGGAAAGGACAAGAAAAGACAAGACCAGACAAGGCAAGACAAAACAAGACAAGACAAGACAAGACAAGACAAGACAAGACAAGACAAGACAAGACAAGACAAGACAAGACAAGACAAGACAAGACAACACAAGACAAGACAAGACAAGACAAAACAAGACAAAACAAGACAAGACAAGAAAAGAAAAGACAAGATAAGACATGACAAGACAAAACAAGACAAGACAAAACAACACAACACAACACATGACATGACATGACATGACAAGACAAGACAACACAAGACAAGACAAGACAAGACAAGACAAGACAAGACAAGACAAGATAAGACATGACAAGACAAAACAAGGCAAGACAAAACTACACAACATACGACATGACATGACATGACAAGACAAGACAAGACACGACAGGACAGGACAAGAAAAGACAAGACAAGATAATACATGACAAGACAAAACAAGACAAGACAAAACAACACAACACAACACATGACATGACATGACATGACAAGACAAGACAGGACAAGACAAGGCAAGACAACACAAGACAAGACAAGACAAGACAAGACAAGACAAGACATGACAAGACAACACAAGACAAGACAAGACAAGACAAGACAAGACAAGACAAGACAAGATAAGACATGACAAGACAAAACAAGGCAAGACAAAACTACACAACATACGACATGACATGACATGACAAGACAAGACAAGACACGACAGGACAGGACAAGAAAAGACAAGACAAGATAAGACATGACAAGACAAAACAAGACCAGACAAAACAACACAACACAACACATGACATGACATGACATGACAAGACAAGACAGGACAAGACAAGGCAAGACAACACAAGACAAGACAAGACAAGACAAGACAAGATAAGACATGACAAGACAAAACAAGGCAAGACAAAACTACACAACATACGACATGACATGACATGACAAGACAAGACAAGACACGACAGGACAGGACAAGAAAAGACAAGACATGACAAGACATGACAAGACAAAACAAGACAAGACAAGACAAGACAAGAAAAGACAAGACAAGACAAGACAAGACAAAACAACACAACACAACACAACACATGACATGACATGGCATGACATGATAAGACAAGACAGGAAAGGACAAGACAAGACAAGACCAGACAAGACAAGACAAAACAAGACAAGACAAGACAAGACAAGACAAGACAAGACAAGACAAGACAAGACAAGACAAGACAAGACAACACAAGACAACACAAGACAAGACAAAACAAGACAAGACAAGACAAGACAAGACAAAACATGACAAGACAACACAAGACAAAACAACACAATACAACACATGACATGACATGACAGGACATGACAAGACAAGACAGGACAAGACTATACAAGACAAGACAAGACGAGACAAGACAAGACAAGACAAGACAAGACAAGACAAGACAAGACAAGGCAAGACAAGACAAGACATGACAAGACAAGACAAGACAAGACAAGACAAGACAAGACAAGACAAGACAAGACAAGACAAGACAAGAAAAGACAAGACAAGACAAGAAAAGACATGACAAGACAAAATAATACAAGACAAAACAACACAACACATGACATGACATAACATGACATGACAAGACAAGACAAGACAAGACAAGACAAGACAAGACAAGACAAGACAAGACAAGACAAGACAAGACAAGACAAGACAAGACAAGACAAGACAAGACAAGACAAGACAAGACAAGACAAGACAAGACAAGACAAGACAAGACAAGACAAGACAAGACAAGACAAGACAAGACAAGACAAGACAAGACAAGACAAGACAAGACAAGACAAGACAAGACAAGACAAGACAAGACAAGACAAGACAAGACAAGACAAGACAAGACAAGACAAGACAAGACAAGACAAGACAAGACAAGACAAGACAAGACAAGACAAGACAAGACAAGACAAGACAAGACAAGACAAGACAAGACAAGACAAGACAAGACAAGACAAGACAAGACAAGACAAGACAAGACAAGACAAGACAAGACAAGACAAGACAAGACAAGACAAGACAAGACAAGACAAGACAAGACAAGACAAGACAAGACAAGACAAGACAAGACAAGACAAGACAAGACAAGACAAGACAAGACAAGACAACACAAGACAAGACAGGACAAGACAAGACAAGACAAGACAAGACAAGACATGACATGACATGACAAGACAAGACAAGACAGACAAAACAAGACAAGACAAGACAAGACAAGACAAGACAAGTTAAGACAAGACAAGACAAGACAAGACAAGACAAGACAAGACAAGACAAGACAAGACAAGACAAGACAAGACAAGACAAGACAAGACAAGACAAGACAAGACAAGACAAGACAAGACAATACAGGACAAGACAAGACAAGACAAGGCAAGACATGACATGACATGACAAGACAAGAAAAGACAAGACAGACAAAACAAGACAAGACAAGGCAAGACAAGACAAGACAAGACAAGACAAGACAAGACATGACATGACATGACAAGACAAGAAAAGACAAGACAGACAAAACAAGACAAGACAAGGCAAGACAAGACAAGACAAGACAAGACAAGACAAGACAAGGCAAGACAAGACAGGACAAGACAAGACAAGACAAGACAAGACAAGACAAGACAAGACAAGACAAGACAAGACAAGACAAGACAAGACAAGACAAGACAAGACAAGACAAGACAAGACAAGACAAGACAAGACAACACAAGACAAGACAGGACAAGACAAGACAAGACATGACATGACATGACAAGACAAGACAAGACAAGACAGACAAAACAAGACAAGACAAGGCAAGACAAGACAAGACAAGACAAGACAAGACAAGGCAAGACAAGACAGGACAAGACAAGACAAGACAAGACAAGACAAGACAAGACAAGACAAGACATGACAAGACCAGACAAGACAAGACAAGACAAGACAAGACAAGGCAAGACAAGACAAGACAAGACAAGACAAGACAAAACAAGACAAGACAGGACAAGACAAGACAAGACAAGACAAGACAAGACAAGACAAGACAAGACAAGACAAGACAAGACAAGACAAGACAAGACAAGACAAGACAAGACAAAACAAAACAAGACAAGACAAGACAAGACAAGACATGACACGACAAAACAATACAAGACAAGACAAGACAAAACAAGACAAGACAAGACAAGGCAAGACATGACATGACAAGACAAGACAGGACAGGACAGGACAGGACAAGACAAGACAAGACAAGACAAGACAAGACAAGACAAGACAAGACAAGACAAGACAAGACAAGACAAGACAAGACAAAGCAAGACAAGACAAGACATGACAAGACAAGACAAAACAAGACAAGACAGGACAAGACAAGACAAGACAGCACAAGACAAGACAGGACAAGACAAGACAAGACAAGGCAAGACATGACATGACATGACAAGACAAGACAGGACAGGACAAGACAAGACAAGACAAGGCAAGACAAGACAAGACAAGACAAGACAAGACAAAACAAGACAAGACAAGGCAAGACAAGACAAGACAAGACAAGACAAGGCAAGACAAGACAGGACAAGACAAGACAAGACAAGACAAGACAAGACAAGGCAAGACAAGACAAGGCAAGACAAGACAAGACAAGACAAAACAAGACAAGACAGGACAAGACAAGACAAGACAACACAAGACAAGACAAGACAAGACAAGACAAGACAAGACAAGTCATGACACGACAAAACAACACAAGACAAGACAAAACAACACAACACACGACAGGACAGGACAAGGCAAGACAGGACAACATAAAACAAGACAAGACAAGACAAGACAAGACAAGACAAGACAAGACAAGACAAGACAAGACAACACATGACAAGACAAGACAGGACAGGGCAGGACAAGACAAGACAAGGCAAGACAAGACAAGACAAGACAAGACAAGACAAGACAAGACAAGACAAGGCAATATAAGACAAGACAAAACAAGACAAGACAAGACAAGACAAGACAAGACAAGACAAGACAAGACAAGACAAGACAAGACAAGACAAGACAAGACAAGACAAGACAAGACAAGACAAGACAAGACAAGACAAGACAAGACAAGACAAGACAAGACAAGACAAGACAAGACAAGACAAGACAAGACAAGACAAGACAAGACAAGACAAGACAAGACAAGACAAGACAAGACAAGACAAGACAAGACAAAACAAGACAAGACAAGACATGACAAGACAAGACAAGACAAGACAAGACAAGACATGACAAGACAAAACAACACAACACACGACATGACAGGACAAGACAAGACAAGACAAGACAAGACAAGACAAGACAAGACAAGGCAAGACAAGACAAGACAAGACAAGACAAGACAAAACAAGACAAGACAGGACAAGACAAGACAAAATAATACAAGACAAAACAACACAACACATGACATGACATAACATGACATGACAAGAAAAGACAAGACAAGACAAGACAAGACAAGACAAGACAAGACAAGACAAGACAAGACAAGACAAGACAAGACAAGACAAGACAAGACAAGACAAGACAAGACAAGACAAGACAAGACAAGACAAGACAAGACAAGACCAAACAAGACAAGACATGACAAGACAAGACAAGACAAGACAAGACAAGACATGACAAGACAAAACAACACAACACACGACATGACAGGACAAGACAAGACAAGACAAGACAAGACAAGACAAGACAAGACAAGACAAGACAAGACAAGACAAGACAAGACAAGACAAGACAAGACAAGACAAGACAAGACAAGACAAGACAAGACAAGACAAGACAAGACAAGACAAGACAAGACAAGACAAGGCAAGACATGACATGACATGACAAGACAAGACAGGACAGGACAGGACAGGACAAGACAAGACAAGACAAGACAAGACAAGACAAGACAAGACAAGACAAGACAAGACAAGACAAGACAAGACAAGACAAGACAAGACAAAGCAAGACAAGACAAGACAAGACAAGACAAGACAAAACAAGACAAGACAGGACAAGACAAGACAAGACAGCACAAGACAAGACAGGACAAGACAAGACAAGACAAGGCAAGACATGACATGACATGACAAGACAAGACAGGACAAGACAAGACAAGACAAGACAAGGCAAGACAAGACAAGACAAGACAAGACAAGACAAAACAAGACAAGACAAGGCAAGACAAGACAAGACAAGACAAGACAAGGCAAGACAAGACAGGACAAGACAAGACAAGACAAGACAAGACAAGACAAGACAAGACAAGACAAGACAAGACAAGACAAGGCAAGACAAGACAAGGCAAGACAAGACAAGACAAGACAAAACAAGACAAGACAGGACAAGACAAGACAAGACAACACAAGACAAGACAAGACAAGACAAGACAAGACAAGACATGACACGACAAAACAACACAAGACAAGACAAAACAACACAACACACGACAGGACAGGACAAGGCAAGACAGGACAACATAAAACAAGACAAGACAAGACAAGACAAGACAAGACAAGACAAGACAAGACAAGACAAGACAACACATGACAAGACAAGACAGGACAGGACAGGACAAGACAAGGCAAGACAAGACAAGACAAGACAAGACAAGACAAGACAAGACAAGACAAGACAAGGCAAGACAAGGCAAGACAAGACAAGACAAGACAAGACAAGACAAGACAAGACAAGACAAGACAAGACAACACATGACAAGACAAGACAAGACATGACAAGACAAGACAAGACAAGACAAGACAAGACAAGACATGACAAGACAAAAAACACAACACACGACATGACAGGACAAGACAAGACAAGACAAGACAAGACAAGACAAGACAAGACAAGTTAAGACAAGAAGAGAAAAGACAAGACAAGACAAGACAAGACAAGACAAGGCAAGACAAGGCAAGACAAGACAAGACAAGACAAGACAAGACAAGACAAGACAAGACAAGACAAGACAAGACAACACATGACAAGACAAGACAAGACATGACAAGACAAGACAAGACAAGACAAGACAAGACAAGACATGACAAGACAAAACAACACAACATACGACATGACAGGACAAGACAAGACAAGACAAGACAAGACAAGACAAGACAAGACAAGGCAAGACAAGACAAGACAAGACAAAATTGTGTTTGATTTGTTTTTAAATTAATTAAGAAGATAAGACAAGACAAGGCCAGACAGGAAAATACAAGACAACACAAGACAATTTTGTTTGATTTGTTTTTAAATTAATTAAGAAGATAAGACAAAACAAGACATGACAAAACAAAACAAGACAAGACATTTTTTTATTTGTTTCTAAACTAATTAAAAAGACAATACAAGACAAGACAAGGCATGACAAGACAAAACAAGACAAAACAAGACAAGACAAGACAATTGTGTTTGATTTGTTTTTAAATTAATTAAGAAGATAAGACAAGACAAGGCCAAACAGGAAAATACAAGACAACACAAGACAATTTTGTTTGATTTGTTTTTAAATTAATTAAGAAGATAAGACAAAACAAGACATGACAAAACAAAACAAGACAAGACATTTTTTTTATTTGTTTCTAAACTAATTAAAAAGACAATACAAGACAAGACAAGGCATGACAAGACAAGACAAGACAAGACAAGACAAGACAAGACAACACATGACAAGACAAGACAGGACAGGACAGGACAAGACAAGACAAGGCAAGACAAGACAAGACAAGACAAGACAAGACAAGACAAGACAAGACAAGGCAAGACAAGGCAAGACAAGACAAGACAAGACAAGACAAGACAAGACAAGACAAGACAAGACAAGACAAGACAAGACAACACATGACAAGACAAGACAAGACATGACAAGACAAGACAAGACAAGACAAGACATGACAAGACAAAAAACACAACACACGACATGACAGGACAAGACAAGACAAGACAAGACAAGACAAGACAAGACCAGACAAGACAAGACAAGTTAAGACAAGAAGAGAAAAGACAAGACAAGACAAGACAAGACAAGACAAGACAAGACAAGACAAGACAAGACAAGACACGACAAGACAAGACAAGACAAGACAAGACAAGACAAGACAAGACAAGACAAGACAAGACAAGACAAGACATGACAAGACAAAACAAGACAAGACAAGACAAGACAAGACAAGACAAGACAAGACAAGACAAGACAAGACAAGGCAAGACAAGACAAGACATGACAAGACAAGACAAGAAAAGAAAAGACAAGACAAGACAAGACAAGACAAGACAAGACAATATAAGACATGACAAGACAAAACAAGACAAGACAAAACAACACAACACACGACATGACCAGACAAGACAAGACAAAACAACACAACACACCACATGACATTACATGACAAGACAAGACAAGACAAGACAACATAAAACAAGACAAGACAAGGCAAGACAAGACAAGACAAGACAAGACAAGACAAGACAACACATGACAAGACAAGACAGGACAGGACAGGACAAGACAAGACAAGGCAAGACAAGGCAAGACAAGACAAGACAAGACAAGACAAGACAAGACAAGTTAAGACAAGAAGAGAAAAGACAAGACAAGACAAGAAAATACAAGACAAGACAAGACAAGACAAGACAAAACAAGACAAGACAAGACAAAACAAGACAAGACAAGACAAGACAAGACAAGGCAAGACAAGACAAGTCAAGACAAGACAGGACAAGACAAGACAAGACAAGGCAAGACATGACATGACATGACAAGACAAGACAGGACAGGACAAGACAAGACAAGACAAGACAAGACAAGACAAGACAAGACAACACAAGACAAGACATGACAAGACATGACAAGACAAGACAGGACAAGACAAGACAAGACAAGGCAAGACAAGACAAGACAAGACAAGACAAGACAAAACAAGACAAGACAAGGCAAGACAAGACAAGACAAGACAAGACAAGGCAAGACAACACAACACAACACATGACATGACATGACATGACAAGGCAAGACAAGACAAGACAAGACAAGACAAGACAAGACAAGACAAGACAAGATAAGACATGACAAGACAAAACAAGGCAAGACAAAACTACACAACATACGACATGACATGACATGACAAGACAAGACAAGACACGACAGGACAGGACAAGAAAAGACAAGACAAGATAATACATGACAAGACAAAACAAGACAAGACAAAACAACACAACACAACACATGACATGACATGACATGACAAGACAAGACAGGACAAGACAAGGCAAGACAACACAAGACAAGACAAGACAAGACAAGACAAGACATGACAAGACAACACAAGACAAGACAAGACAAGACAAGACAAGACAAGACAAGACAAGACAAGATAAGACATGACAAGACAAAACAAGGCAAGACAAAACTACACAACATACGACATGACATGACATGACAAGACAAGACAAGACACGACAGGACAGGACAAGAAAAGACAAGACATGACAAGACATGACAAGACAAAACAAGACAAGACAAGACAAGACAAGAAAAGACAAGACAAGACAAGACAAGACAAAACAACACAACACAACACAACACATGACATGACATGGCATGACATGATAAGACAAGACAGGAAAGGACAAGACAAGACAAGACCAGACAAGACAAGACAAAACAAGACAAGACAAGACAAGACAAGACAAGACAAGACAAGACAAGACAAGACAAGACAAGACAAGACAAGACAACACAAGACAACACAAGACAAGACAAAACAAGACAAGACAAGACAAGACAAGACAAAACATGACAAGACAACACAAGACAAAACAACACAACACAACACATGACATGACATGACAGGACATGACAAGACACGACAGGACAAGACTATACAAGACAAGATAAGACGAGACAAGACAAGACAAGACAAGACAAGACAAGACAAGACAAGGCAAGACAAGACAAGACATGACAAGACAAGACAAGACAAGACAAGACAAGACAAGACAAGACAAGACAAGACAAGACAAGACAAGACAAGACAAGACAAGAAAAGACAAGACAAGACAAGAAAAGACATGACAAGACAAAATAATACAAGACAAAACAACACAACACATGACATGACATAACATGACATGCCAAGACAAGACAAGACAAGACAAGACAAGACAAGACAAGACAAGACAAGACAAGACAAGACAAGACAAGACAAGACAAGACAAGACAAGACAAGACAAGACAAGACAAGACAAAACAAGACAAGACAAGACAAGACAAGACAAGACAAGACAAGACAAGACAAGACAAGACAAGACAAGACAAGACAAGACAAGACAAGACAAGACAAGACAAGACAAGACAAGACAAGACAAGACAAGACAAGACAAGACAAGACAAGACAAGACAAGACAAGACAAGACAAGACAAGACAAGACAAGACAAGACAAGACAAGACAAGACAAGACAAGACAAGACAAGACAAGAAAAGACATGACAAGACAAAATAATACAAGACAAAACAACACAACACATGACATGACATAACATGACATGACAAAACAAGACAAGACAAGACAAGACAAGACAAGACAAGACAAGACAAGACAAGACAAGACAAGACAAGACAAGACAAGACAAGACAAGACAAGACAAGACAAGACAAGACAAGACAAGACAAGACAAGACAAGACAAGACAAGACAAGACAAGACAAGACAAGACAAGACAAGACAAGACAACACAAGACAAGACAGGACAAGACAAGACAAGACAAGACAAGACATGACATGACATGACAAGACAAGACAAGACAAGACAGACAAAACAAGACAAGACAAGACAAGACAAGACAAGACAAGACAAGACAAGACAAGACAAGACAAGACAAGACAAGACAAGACAAGACAAGACAAGACAAGACAAGACAAGACAAGACAAGACAAGACAAGACAAGACAAGACAAGACAAGACAAGACAAGACAAGACAAGACAAGACAAGACAAGACAAGACAAGACAAGACAAGACAAGACAAGACAAGACAAGACAAGACAAGACAAGACAAGACAAAACAAGACAAGACAAGACAAGACAAGACAAGACAACACAAGACAAGACAGGACAAGACAAGACAAGACAAGACAAGACAAGACAAGACAAGACAAGACAAGACAAGACAAGACAAGACAAGACAAGACAAGACAAGACAAGACAAGACAAGACAAGACAAGACAAGACAAGACAAGACAAGACAAGACAAGACAACACAAGACAAGACAAGACAAGACAAGACAAGACAAGACTAGACAAGACAAGACAAGACAAGACAAGACAAGACAAGACAAGACAAGACAAGACAAGACAACACAAGACAAGACAGGACAAGACAAGACAAGACAAGACAAGACAAGACAAGACAAGACAAGACAAGACAAGACAACACAAGACAAGACAGGACAAGACAAGACAAGACAAGACAAGACAAGACAAGACAAAACAAGACAAGACAAGACAAGACAAGACAAGACAAGACAAGACAAGACAAGACAAGACAAGACAAGACAAGACAAGTTAAGACAAGAAGAGAAAAGACAAGACAAGACAAGAAAATACAAGACAAGACAAGACAAGACAAGACAAAACAAGACAAGACAAGACAAAACAAGACAAGACAAGACAAGACAAGACAAGGCAAGACAAGACAAGTCAAGACAAGACAGGACAAGACAAGACAAGACAAGGCAAGACATGACATGACATGACAAGACAAGACAGGACAGGACAAGACAAGACAAGACAAGACAAGACAAGACAAGACAAGACAACACAAGACAAGACATGACAAGACATGACAAGACAAGACAGGACAAGACAAGACAAGACAAGGCAAGACAAGACAAGACAAGACAAGACAAGACAAAACAAGACAAGACAAGGCAAGACAAGACAAGACAAGACAAGACAAGGCAAGACAACACAACACAACACATGACATGACATGACATGACAAGGCAAGACAAGACAAGACAAGACAAGACAAGACAAGACAAGACAAGACAAGATAAGACATGACAAGACAAAACAAGGCAAGACAAAACTACACAACATACGACATGACATGACATGACAAGACAAGACAAGACACGACAGGACAGGACAAGAAAAGACAAGACAAGATAATACATGACAAGACAAAACAAGACAAGACAAAACAACACAACACAACACATGACATGACATGACATGACAAGACAAGACAGGACAAGACAAGGCAAGACAACACAAGACAAGACAAGACAAGACAAGACAAGACATGACAAGACAACACAAGACAAGACAAGACAAGACAAGACAAGACAAGACAAGACAAGACAAGATAAGACATGACAAGACAAAACAAGGCAAGACAAAACTACACAACATACGACATGACATGACATGACAAGACAAGACAAGACACGACAGGACAGGACAAGAAAAGACAAGACATGACAAGACATGACAAGACAAAACAAGACAAGACAAGACAAGACAAGAAAAGACAAGACAAGACAAGACAAGACAAAACAACACAACACAACACAACACATGACATGACATGGCATGACATGATAAGACAAGACAGGAAAGGACAAGACAAGACAAGACCAGACAAGACAAGACAAAACAAGACAAGACAAGACAAGACAAGACAAGACAAGACAAGACAAGACAAGACAAGACAAGACAAGACAAGACAACACAAGACAACACAAGACAAGACAAAACAAGACAAGACAAGACAAGACAAGACAAAACATGACAAGACAACACAAGACAAAACAACACAACACAACACATGACATGACATGACAGGACATGACAAGACACGACAGGACAAGACTATACAAGACAAGATAAGACGAGACAAGACAAGACAAGACAAGACAAGACAAGACAAGACAAGGCAAGACAAGACAAGACATGACAAGACAAGACAAGACAAGACAAGACAAGACAAGACAAGACAAGACAAGACAAGACAAGACAAGACAAGACAAGACAAGAAAAGACAAGACAAGACAAGAAAAGACATGACAAGACAAAATAATACAAGACAAAACAACACAACACATGACATGACATAACATGACATGCCAAGACAAGACAAGACAAGACAAGACAAGACAAGACAAGACAAGACAAGACAAGACAAGACAAGACAAGACAAGACAAGACAAGACAAGACAAGACAAAACAAGACAAGACAAGACAAGACAAGACAAGACAAGACAAGACAAGACAAGACAAGACAAGACAAGACAAGACAAGACAAGACAAGACAAGACAAGACAAGACAAGACAAGACAAGACAAGACAAGACAAGACAAGACAAGACAAGACAAGACAAGACAAGACAAGACAAGACAAGACAAGACAAGACAAGACAAGACAAGACAAGACAAGACAAGACAAGACAAGACAAGACAAGACAAGACAAGAAAAGACATGACAAGACAAAATAATACAAGACAAAACAACACAACACATGACATGACATAACATGACATGACAAAACAAGACAAGACAAGACAAGACAAGACAAGACAAGACAAGACAAGACAAGACAAGACAAGACAAGACAAGACAAGACAAGACAAGACAAGACAAGACAAGACAAGACAAGACAAGACAAGACAAGACAAGACAAGACAAGACAAGACAAGACAAGACAAGACAACACAAGACAAGACAGGACAAGACAAGACAAGACAAGACAAGACATGACATGACATGACAAGACAAGACAAGACAAGACAGACAAAACAAGACAAGACAAGACAAGACAAGACAAGACAAGACAAGACAAGACAAGACAAGACAAGACAAGACAAGACAAGACAAGACAAGACAAGACAAGACAAGACAAGACAAGACAAGACAAGACAAGACAAGACAAGACAAGACAAGACAAGACAAGACAAGACAAGACAAGACAAGACAAGACAAGACAAGACAAGACAAGACAAGACAAGACAAGACAAGACAAGACAAGACAAGACAAGACAAAACAAGACAAGACAAGACAAGACAAGACAACACAAGACAAGACAAGACAGGACAAGACAAGACAAGACAAGACAAGACAAGACAAGACAAGACAAGACAAGACAAGACAAGACAAGACAAGACAAGACAAGACAAGACAAGACAAGACAAGACAAGACAAGACAAGACAAGACAAGACAAGACAAGACAAGACAAGACAAGACAACACAAGACAAGACAAGACAAGACAAGACAAGACAAGACTAGACAAGACAAGACAAGACAAGACAAGACAAGACAAGACAAGACAAGACAAGACAAGACAACACAAGACAAGACAGGACAAGACAAGACAAGACAAGACAAGACAAGACAAGACAAGACAAGACAAGACAAGACAAGACAACACAAGACAAGACAGGACAAGACAAGACAAGACAAGACAAGACAAGACAAGACAAGACAAGACAAGACAAGACAAGACAAGACAAGACAAGACAAGACAAGACAAGACTAGACAAGACAAAACAAGAGAAGACAAGTCAAGACAAGACAAAACAACACAACACATGACATGACATGACAGGACAGGACAAGACAAGACAAGACAAGACAAGACAAGACAAGACAAGACAAGACAAGACAAGACAAGACAAGACAAGACAAGACAAGACAAGACAAGACAAGACAAGACAAGACAAGACAAGACAAGACAAGACAAGACAAGACAAGACAAGACAAGACAAGACAAGACAAGACAAGACAGGACAGGACAAGACAAGACAAGACAAGACAAGACAAGACAAGACAAGACAAAACAAGACAAGACATGACAGGACAAGACAAGACAAGACAAGGCAAGACAAGACAAGACAAGACAAAACAAGACAAGACAAGGCAAGACATGACATGACATGACAAGACAAGACAGGACAGGACAGGACAGGACAAGACAAGACAAGACAAGACAAGACAAGACAAGACAAGACATGACAAGACAAGACAAGACAAGACAAGACAAGACAAGACAAGACAAGACATGACAAGACAAAAAACACAACACACGACATGACAGGACAAGACAAGACAAGACAAGACAAGACAAGACAAGACAAGTTAAGACAAGAAGAGAAAAGACAAGACAAGACAAGACAAGACAAGACAAGACAAGACAAGACAAGACAAGACAAGACAAGACAAGACAAGACAAGACAAGACAAGACAAGACAAGACAAGACAAGACAAGACAAGACAAGACAAGACAAGACAAGACAAGACAAGACAAGACAAGACAAGACAAAGCAAGACAAGACAAGACAAGACAAGACAAGACAAAACAAGACAAGACAGGACAAGACAAGACAAGACAGCACAAGACAAGACAGGACAAGACAAGACAAGACAAGGCAAGACATGACATGACATGACAAGACAAGACAAGGCAAGACAAGACAGGACAAGACAAGACAAGACAAGACAAGACAAGACAAGACAAGACAAGACAAGACAAGACAAGACAAGGCAAGACAAGACAAGGCAAGACAAGACAAGACAAGACAAAACAAGACAAGACAGGACAAGACAAGACAAGACAACACAAGACAAGACAAGACAAGACAAGACAAGACAAGACATGACACGACAAAACAACACAAGACAAGACAAAACAACACAACACACGACAGGACAGGACAAGGCAAGACAAGACAAGACAAGACAAGACAAGACAAGACAAGACAAGACAAGACAAGACAAGACAAGACAAGGCAAGACAAGACAAGACAAGACAAGACAAGACAAGACAAGACAAGACAAGACAAGACAAGACAAGACAAGACAAGACAACACATGACAAGACAAGACAAGACATGACAAGACAAGACAAGACAAGACAAGACAAGACATGACAAGACAAAAAACACAACACACGACATGACAGGACAAGACAAGACAAGACAAGACAAGACAAGACAAGACAAGTTAAGACAAGAAGAGAAAAGACAAGACAAGACAAGACAAGACAAGACAAGACAAGACAAGACAAGACAAGACAAGACAAGACAAGACAAGACAAGACAAGACAAGACAAGACAAGACAAGACAAGACAAGACAAGACAAGACAAGACAAGACAAGACAAGACAAGACAAAGCAAGACAAGACAAGACAAGACAAGACAAGACAAAACAAGACAAGACAGGACAAGACAAGACAAGACAGCACAAGACAAGACAGGACAAGACAAGACAAGACAAGGCAAGACATGACATGACATGACAAGACAAGACAGGACAGGACAAGACAAGACAAGACAAGGCAAGACAAGACAAGACAAGACAAGACAAGACAAAACAAGACAAGACAAGACAAGACAAGACAAGTTAAGACAAGAAGAGAAAAGACAAGACAAGACAAGACAAGACAAGACAAGACATGACAAGATATGACAAGACATGACAAGACAAGACAAGACAAGACAAGACATGACAAGACAAGACAAGACAAGACAAGACAAGACAAGACAAGATAAGACAAGACAAGACAAGACAAGACAAGACAAGACAAGACAAGACACGACAAGACAAGACAAGACAAGACAAGACAAGACAAGACAAGACAAGACAAGACAAGACAAGACAAGACATGACAAGACAAAACAAGACAAGACAAGACAAGACAAGACAAGACAAGACAAGACAAGACAAGACAAGACAAGGCAAGACAAGACAAGACATGACAAGACAAGACAAGAAAAGAAAAGACAAGACAAGACAAGACAAGACAAGACAAGACAAGACAAGACAAGACAATATAAGACATGACAAGACAAAACAAGACAAGACAAAACAACACAACACACGACATGACCAGACAAGACAAGACAAAACAACACAACACACCACATGACATTACATGACAAGACAAGACAAGACAAGACAACATAAAACAAGACAAGACAAGGCAAGACAAGACAAGACAAGACAAGACAAGACAACACATGACAAGACAAGACAGGACAGGACAGGACAAGACAAGACGAGGCAAGACAAGGCAAGACAAGACAAGACAAGACAAGACAAGACAAGTTAAGACAAGAAGAGAAAAGACAAGACAAGACAAGAAAATACAAGACAAGACAAGACAAGACAAGACAAAACAAGACAAGACAAGACAAAACAAGACAAGACAAGACAAGACAAGACAAGACAAGACAAGACAAGGCAAGACATGACATGACATGACAAGACAAGACAGGACAGGACAAGACAAGACAAGACAAGACAAGACAAGACAAGACAAAACAAGACAAGACATGGCAAGACATGACAAGACAAGACAGGACAAGACAAGACAAGACAAGGCAAGACATGACATGACATGACAAGACAAGACAGGACAGGACAAGACAAGACAAGACAAGACAAGACAAGACATGACAAGACAAAACAACACAACACACGACATGACAGGACAAGACAAGACAAGACAAGAAAATACAAGACAAGACAAGACAAGACAAGACAAAACAAGACAAGACAAGACAAAACAAGACAAGACAAGACAAGACAAGACAAGACAAGACAAGACAAGACAAGGCAAGACATGACATGACATGACAAGACAAGACAGGACAGGACAAGACAAGACAAGACAAGACAAGACAAGACTAGACAAGACAAAACAAGACAAGACATGACAGGACAAGACAAGACAAGACAAGGCAAGACAAGACAAGACAAGACAAAACAAGACAAGACAAGGCAAGACATGACATGACATGACAAGACAAGACAGGACAGGACAGGACAGGACAAGACAAGACAAGACAAGACAAGACAAGACAAGACAAGACAAGACAAGACAAGACAAGACAAGACAAGACAAGACAAGACAAGACAAGACAAAGCAAGACAAGACAAGACAAGACAAGACAAGACAAAACAAGACAAGACAGGACAAGACAAGACAAGACAGCACAAGACAAGACAGGACAAGACAAGACAAGACAAGGCAAGACATGACATGACATGACAAGACAAGACAGGACAGGACAAGACAAGACAAGACAAGGCAAGACAAGACAAGACAAGACAAGACAAGACAAAACAAGACAAGACAAGGCAAGACAAGACAAGACAAGACAAGACAAGGCAAGACAAGACAGGACAAGACAAGACAAGACAAGACAAGACAAGACAAGACAAGACAAGACAAGACAAGACAAGACAAGACAAGACAAGACAAGACAAGGCAAGACAAGACAAGGCAAGACAAGACAAGACAAGACAAAACAAGACAAGACAGGACAAGACAAGACAAGACAACACAAGACAAGACAAGACAAGACAAGACAAGACAAGACATGACACGACAAAACAACACAAGACAAGACAAAACAACACAACACACGACAGGACAGGACAAGGCAAGACAGGACAACATAAAACAAGACAAGACAAGACAAGACAAGACAAGACAAGACAAGACAAGACAACACATGACAAGACAAGACAGGACAGGACAGGACAAGACAAGACAAGGCAAGACAAGACAAGACAAGACAAGACAAGACAAGACAAGACAAGACAAGACAAGGCAAGACAAGGCAAGACAAGACAAGACAAGGCAAGACAAGACAAGACAAGACAAGACAAGACAAGACAAGACAAGACAACACATGACAAGACAAGACAAGACATGACAAGACAAGACAAGACAAGACAAGACAAGACAAGACATGACAAGACAAAAAACACAACACACGACATGACAGGACAAGACAAGACAAGACAAGACAAGACAAGACAAGACAAGACAAGACAAGACAAGTTAAGACAAGAAGAGAAAAGACAAGACAAGACAAGACAAGACAAGACAAGACAAGACAAGACAAGACAAGACAAGACAAGACAAGACAAGACAAGACAAGACAAGACAAGACAAGACAAGACAAAGCAAGACAAGACAAGACAAGACAAGACAAGACAAAACAAGACAAGACAGGACAAGACAAGACAAGACAGCACAAGACAAGACAGGACAAGACAAGACAAGACAAGGCAAGACATGACATGACATGACAAGACAAGACAGGACAGGACAAGACAAGACAAGACAAGGCAAGACAAGACAAGACAAGACAAGACAAGACAAAACAAGACAAGACAAGACAAGACAAGACAAGACAAGACAAGTTAAGACAAGAAGAGAAAAGACAAGACAAGACAAGACAAGACAAGACAAGACATGACAAGATATGACAAGACATGACAAGACAAGACAAGACAAGACAAGACATGACAAGACAAGACAAGACAAGACAAGACAAGACAAGACAAGATAAGACAAGACAAGACAAGACAAGACAAGACAAGACAAGACAAGACACGACAAGACAAGACAAGACAAGACAAGACAAGACAAGACAAGACAAGACAAGACAAGACAAGACAAGACAAGACAAGACAAGACATGACAAGACAAAACAAGACAAGACAAGACAAGACAAGACAAGACAAGACAAGACAAGACAAGACAAGACAAGGCAAGACAAGACAAGACATGACAAGACAAGACAAGAAAAGAAAAGACAAGACAAGACAAGACAAGACAAGACAAGACAAGACAAGACAAGACAATATAAGACATGACAAGACAAAACAAGACAAGACAAAACAACACAACACACGACATGACCAGACAAGACAAGACAAAACAACACAACACACCACATGACATTACATGACAAGACAAGACAAGACAAGACAACATAAAACAAGACAAGACAAGGCAAGACAAGACAAGACAAGACAAGACAAGACAACACATGACAAGACAAGACAGGACAGGACAAGACAAGACAAGACAAGGCAAGACAAGACAAGACAAGACAAGACAAGACAAGTTAAGACAAGGCAAGACAAGACAAGACAAGACAAGAAAATACAAGACAAGACAAGACAAGACAAGACAAAACAAGACAAGACAAGACAAAACAAGACAAGACAAGACAAGACAAGACAAGACAAGGCAAGACAAGGCAAGACATGACATGACATGACAAGACAAGACAGGACAGGACAAGACAAGACAAGACAAGACAAGACAAGACAAGACAAAACAAGACAAGACATGGCAAGACATGACAAGACAAGACAGGACAAGACAAGACAAGACAAGGCAAGACATGACATGACATGACAAGACAAGACAGGACAGGACAAGACAAGACAAGACAAGACAAGACAAGACAAGACATGACAAGACAAAACAACACAACACACGACATGACAGGACAAGACAAGACAAGACAAGACAAGAAAATACAAGACAAGACAAGACAAGACAAGACAAAACAAGACAAGACAAGACAAAACAAGACAAGACAAGACAAGACAAGACAAGACAAGACAAGGCAAGACATGACATGACATGACAAGACAAGACAAGACAGGACAGGACAAGACAAGACAAGACAAGACAAGACAAGACAAGACAAGACAAAACAAGACAAGACATGACAGGACAAGACAAGACAAGACAAGGCAAGACAAGACAAGACAAGACAAGACAAGGCAAGACAAGACAGGACAAGACAAGACAAGACAAGACAAGACAAGACAAGACAAGACAAGACAAGACAAGACAAGACAAGACAAGACAAGACAAGACAAGACAAGACAAGACAAGACAAGACAAGACAAGACAAGACAAGACAAGACAAGACAAGACAAGACAAGACAAGACAAGACAAGACAAGACAAGACAAGACAAGACAAGACAAGACAAGACAAGACAAGACAAGACAAGACAAGACAAGACAAGACAAGACAAGACAAGACAAGACAAGACAAGACAAGACAAGACAAGACAAGACAAGACAAGACAAGACAAGACAAGACAAGACAAGACAAGACAAGACAAGACAAGACAAGACAAGACAAGACAAGACAAGACAAGACAAGACAAGACAAGACAAGACAAGACAAGACAAGACATGACAAGACAAAACAACACAACACACGACATGACAGGACAAGACAAGACAAGACAAGACAAGACAAGACAAGACAAGACAAAACAAGACAAGACATGACAAGACAAGACAAGACAAGACAAGACAAGACATGACAAGACAAAACAACACAACACACGACATGACAGGACAAGACAAGACAAGACAAGACAAGACAAGACAAGACAAGACAAGACAAGACAAGACAAGGCAAGGCAAGACAAGACAAGACAAGACAAGACAAAACAAGACAAGACAGGACAAGACAAGACAAAATAATACAAGACAAAACAACACACCACATGACATGACATAACATGACATGACAAGACAAGACAAGACAAGACAAGACAAGACAAGACAAGACAAGACAAGACAAGGCAAGGCAAGACAAGACAAGACAAGACAAGACAAAACAAGACAAGACAGGACAAGACAAGACAAAATAATACAAGACAAAACAACACAACACATGACATGACATAACATGACATGACAAGACAAGACAAGACAAGACAAGACAAGACAAGACAAGACAAGACAAGACAAGACAAGACAAGACAAGACAAGACAAGACAAGACAAGACAAGACAAGACAAGACAAGACAAGACAAGACAAGACAAGACAAGACAAGACAAGACAAGACAAGACAAGACAAGACAAGACAAGACAAGACAAGACAAGACAAGACAAGACAAGACCAAACAAGACAAGACATGACAAGACAAGACAAGACAAGACAAGACATGACAAGACAAAACAACACAACACACGACATGACAGGACAAGACAAGACAAGACAAGACAAGACAAGACAAGACAAGACAAGACAAGACAAGACAAGACAAGACAAGACAACACAAGACAAGACAAGACAAGACAAGACAAGACAAGACAAGACAAGACAAGACAAGACAAGACAAGACAAGACAAGACAAGACAAGACAAGACAAGACAAGACAAGACAAGACAAGACAAGACAAGACAAGACAAGACAAGACAAGACAAGACAAGACAAGACAAGACAAGACAAGACAAGACAAGACAAGACAAGACAAGACAAGACAAGACAAGACAAGACAAGACAAGACAAGACAAGACAAGACAAGACAAGACAAGACAAGACAAGGCAAGACATGACATGACATGACAAGACAAGACAGGACAGGACAGGACAAGACAAGACAAGACCAGACAAGACAAGACAAGACAAGACAAGACAAGACAAGACAAGACAAGACAAGACAAAGCAAGACAAGACAAGACAAGACAAGACAAGACAAAACAAGACAAGACAGGACAAGACAAGACAAGACAAGACAGCACAAGACAAGACAGGACAAGACAAGACAAGACAAGGCAAGACAAGACAAGACAACACAAGACAAGACAAGACAAGACAAGACAAGACATGACACGACAAAACAACACAAGACAAGACAAAACAACACAACACACGACAGGACAGGACAAGACAAGACAGGACAACATAAAACAAGACAAGACAAGACAAGACAAGACAAGACAAGACAAGACAAGACAAGACAAGACAAGACAAGACAAGACAAGACAAGACAAGACAACACATGACAAGACAAGACAGGACAGGACAGGACAAGACAAGACAAGGCAAGGCAAGACAAGACAAGACAAGACAAGACAAGACAAGACAAGACAAGACAAGGCAAGACAAGGCAAGACAAGACAAGACAAGACAAGACAAGACAAGACAAGACAAGACAAGACAACACATGACAAGACAAGACAAGACATGACAAGACAAGACAAGACAAGACAAGACAAGACAAGACATGACAAGACAAAAAAACACAACACACGACATGACAGGACAAGACAAGACAAGACAAGACAAGACAAGACAAGACAAGACAAGTTAAGACAAGAAGAGAAAAGACAACACAAGACAAGACAAGACAAGACAAGACATGACAAGATATGACAAGACATGACAAGACAAGACAAGACAAGACAAGACATGACAAGACAAGACAAGACAAGACAAGACAAGACAAGACAAGACAAGACAAGACAAGACAAGACAAGACAAGACATGACAAGACAAAACAAGACAAGACAAGACAAGACAAGACAAGACAAGACAAGACAAGACAAGACAAGACAAGACAAGGCAAGACAAGACAAGACATGACAAGACAAGACAAGAAAAGAAAAGACAAGACAAGACAAGACAAGACAAGACAAGACAAGACAAGACAAGACAAGACAAGACAAGACAATATAAGACATGACAAGACAAAACAAGACAAGACAAAACAACACAACACACGACATGACCAGACAAGACAAGACAAAACAACACAACACACCACATGACATTACATTACATGACAAGACAAGACAAGACAAGACAACATAAAACAAGACAAGACAAGGCAAGACAAGACAAGACAAGACAAGACAAGACAACACATGACAAGACAAGACAGGACAGGACAGGACAAGACAAGACAAGGCAAGACAAGGCAAGACAAGACAAGACAAGACAAGACAAGACAAGACAAGTTAAGACAAGAAGAGAAAAGACAAGACAAGACAAGAAAATACAAGACAAGACAAGACAAGACAAGACAAAACAAGACAAGACAAGACAAAACAAGACAAGACAAGACAAGACAAGACAAGGCAGGACAAGACAAGACAAGACAAGGCAAGACATGACATGACATGACAAGACAAGACAGGACAGGACAAGACAAGACAAGACAAGACAAGACAAGACAAGACAAGACAAGACAAGACAAGACAAGACAAGACAAGACAAGACAAGACAAGACAAGACAAGACAAGACAAGGCAAGACAAGACAAGACAAGACAAGACAAGACAAGACAAAACAAGACAAGACAGGACAAGACAAGACAAGACAACACAAGACAAGACAGGACAAGACAAGACAAGACAAGGCAAGACATGACATGACATGACAAGACAAGACAGGACAGAACAAGACAAGACAAGACAAGGCAAGACAAGACAAGACAAGACAAGACAAAACAAGACAAGACAAGGCAAGACAAGACAAGACAAGACAAGACAAGGCAAGACAAGACAGGACAAGACAAGACAAGACAAGACAAGACAAGACAAGACAAGGCAAGACAAGACAAGACAAGACAAGACAAGACAAGACAAGACAAAACAAGACAAGACAGGACAAGACAAGACAAGACAACACAAGACAAGACAAGACAAGACCAGACAAGACAAGACAAGACAAGACAAGACAAGGCAAGACATGACATGACATGACAAGACAAGACAGGACACGACAAGACAAGACAAGACAAGACAAGACAAGACAAGACAAGACAAGACAAGACAAGACAAGACAAGACAAGACAAGACAAGACAAGACAAGACAAGACAAGACAAGACAAGACAAGACAAGACAAGACAAGACAAGACAAGACAAGACAAGACAAGACAAGGCAAGACAAGACAAGACATGACAAGACAAGAAAAGAAAAGACAAGACAAGACAAGACAAGACAAGACAAGACAAGACAATATAAGACATGACAAGACAAAACAAGACAAGACAAAACAACACAACACACGACATGACCAGACAAGACAAGACAAAACAACACAACACACCACATGACATTACATGACAAGACAAGACAAGACAAGACAACATAAAACAAGACAAGACAAAACAAGACAAGACAAGACAAGACAAGACGAGACAAGACAAGACAAGACAAGACAAGACATGACATGACATGAAAAGACAAGACAAGACAGAACAGGACAAGACAAGACAAGACCAGGCAAGACAAGACAGGACAGGACAGGACAAGACAAGACAGGACAGGGCAAGACAAGACAAGACAAGACATGACAAGACAATATAAGACATGACAAGACAAAACAAGACAAGACAAAACAACACAACACACGACATGACCAGACAAGACAAGACAAAACAACACAACACACCACATGACATTACATGACAAGACAAGACAAGACAAGACAAGACAACATAAAACAAGACAAGACAAAACAAGACAAGACAAGACCAGACAAGACAAGACAAGACAAAACAAGACAAGACAAGACAAGACAAGAAAAGAAAAGAAAAGACAAGACAAGACAAGACAAGACAAGACAAGACAAGACAAGACAAGACATGACAAGACAAGACAAGAAAAGACAAGACAAGACAAGACAAGACAAGACAAGACAAGACAAGACAAGACCAGACAAGACAAGACAAGACATGACATGACATGAACAGACAAGACAGAACAGGACAAGACAAGACGAGACCAGGCAAGACAAGACAGGACAGGACAAGACAAGACAGGACAGGGCAAGACAAGACAAGACAAGACAAGACAAGACAAGCAAAGAAAAGACAAGACAAGACAAGACAAGAAAATACAAGACAAGACAAGACAAGACAAGACAAGACAAGACAAGACAAGACAAGACAAGACAAGACAAGACAAGACAAGACAAGACAAGACAAGACAAGACAAGACAAGACAAGACAAGACAAGACAAGACAAGACAAGACAAGACAAGACAAGACAAGACAAGACAAGACAAGACAAGACAAGACAAGACAAGACAAGACAAGGCAAGACAAGACAAGAGAAGACAAGACAGGGCAGGACAAGACAAGACAAGACAAGACAAGACAAGACAAGACAAGACAAGACAAGACAAGACACGACATGACATTACATGACAAGCCAAGACAAGACAAGACAACATAAAACAAGACAAGACAAGACAAAACAAGACAAAACAAGACAAGACAAGACAAGACAAGACAAGACAAGACAATATAAGACAAGACATGACAAAACACCACAACACACGACATGACATTACATGACAAGACAAGACAAGACAACATAAAACAAGACAAGACAAGACAAAACAAGACAAAACAAGACAAGACAAGACAAGACAAGACAAGACAATAAAAGACAAGACATGACAAAACAACACAACACACGACATGACATTACATGACAAGACAAGACAGGACAACATAAAACAAGACAAGACAAGACAAGACAAGACAAGACAAGACAAGACAAGACAACATAAAACAAGACAAGAAAAGACAAGGCAAGACAAGACAAGACAAAACAACACAACAGAACACATGACATGACATGACGTGACAAGACAAGACAAGACATGACAAGACAAAACAAGACATAACAAAACAACACAACACACGACATGACATGACATGACAAGACAAGACAAGACAGGACAAGACAAGACAAGACAAGACAAGACAAGACAAGACAAGACAAGACAAGACAAGACAAGACAAGACAAGACAAGGCAAGACAAGACAAGACAAGACAAGACAAGACAAAACAAGACAAGACAGGACAAGACAAGACAACAGAAGACAAGACAAGACCAGACAAGACAAGACAAGACAAGACAAGACAAAACAAGACATAACAAAACAACACAACACACGACATGACATGACATGACAAGACAAGACAAGACAGGACAAGACAAGACAAGACAAGACAAGACAAGACAAGACAAGACAAGACAAGACAAGACAAGACAAGAAGAGAAAAGACAAGACAAGACAAGACAAGACAAGACAAGACAAGACAAGACAAGACAAGACAAGACAAGACAAGACAAGACAAGAAAATACAAGACAAGACAAGACAAGACAAGACAAGACAAGACAAGACAAGACAAGGCAAGGCAAGACAAGTCAAGACATAACAAAACAACACAACACACGACATGACATGACATGACAAGACAAGACAAGACAAGACAAGACAAGGCAAGACAAGACAAGACAAGACAAGACAAGACAAGACAAGACAAGACAAGACAAGACAAGACAAGACAAGACAAGACATGACAAGACAAGACAAGACAAGACAACATAAAACAAGACAAGAAAAGACAAGGCAAGACAAGACAAGACAAAACAACACAACAGAACACATGACATGACATGACGTGACAAGACAAGACAAGACATGACAAGACAAAACAAGACATAACAAAACAACACAACACACGACATGACATGACATGACAAGACAAGACAAGACAAGACAAGACAAGACAAGACAAGACAAGAAGAGAAAAGACAAGACAAGACAAGACAAGACAAGACAAGACAAGACAAGACAAGACAAGACAAGACAAGACAAGACAAGACAAGACAAGACAAGACAAGACAAGACAAGACAAGACAAGACAAGACAAGACAAGAAAATACAAGACAAGACAAGACAAGACAAGACAAGACAAGACAAGACAAGACAAGACAAGGCAAGACAAGACAAGTCAAGACAAGACAGGACAAGACAAGACAAGGCAAGGCAAGACATGACATGACATGACAAGACAAGACAGGACAGGACAAGACAAGACAAAACAAGACAAGACAAGACAAGACAAGACAAGACAAGACAAGACAAGACAAGACAAGACAAGACAAGACAAGACAAGACAAGACAAGGCAAGACAAGACAAGACAAGACAAGACAAGACAAGACAAAACAAGACAAGACAGGACAAGACAAGACAAGACAACACAAGACAAGACAAGACCAGACAAGACAAGACAAGACAAGACAAGACAAGACAAGACAAGACAAGACAAGACAAGACAAGACAAGACAAGACAAGACAAGACAAGACAAGACAAGACAAGACAAGACAAGACAAGACAAGACAAGACAAGGCAAGACAAGACAAGACAAGGCAAGACAAGACAAAACAAGACAAGACAGGACAAGACAAGACAACAGAAGACAAGACAAGACCAGACAAGACAAGACAAGACAAGACAAGACAAGACAAGACAAGGCAAGACATGACATGACTTGACAAGACAAGACAGGACAGGACAAGACAAGACAAGACAAGACAAGACAAGACAAGACAAAACAAGACAAGACAAGACAAGACAAGACAAGACAAGACAAGACAAGACAAGGCAAGACACGACATGACAAGACAAGACAAGACAATATAAGACATGACAAGACAAAACAAGACAAGACAAAGCAAGACATGACATGACAAGACAAGATAAGACAATATAAGACATGACAAGACAAAACAAGACAAGACAAGGCAAGACATGACATGACAAGACAAGACAAGACAATATAAGACATGACAAGACAAAACAAGACAAGACAAGGCAAGACATGACATGACAAGACAAGATAAGACAAGACAAGACAAGACAAGACATGACAAGAAAAGAAAAGACAAGACAAGACAAGACAAGACAAGACAAGACAAGACAAGACAAGACAAGACAAGACAAGCAAAGAAAAGACAAGACAAGACAAGACAAGACAAGACAAGACAAGACAAGACAAGACAAGACAAGACAAGACAAGACAAGACAAGACAAGACATGGCAGGACAAGACAAGACAAGACAAGACAAGACAACATAAAACAAGACAAGACAAGACAAAACAAGACAAAACAAGACAAGACAAGGCAAGACAAGACAATAAAAGACAAGACATGACAAAACAACACAACACACGACATGACATTACATGACAAGACAAGACAGGACAACATAAAACAAGACAAGACAAGACAAGACAAGACAAGACATGACAAAACAACACAACACACGACATGACATTACATGACAAGACAAGACAGGACAACATAAAACAAGACAAGACAAGACAAGACAAGACAAGACAAGACAAGACAACATAAAACAAGACAAGAAAAGACAAGGCAAGACAAGACAAGACAAAACAACACAACACAACACATGACATGACATGACATGACAAGACAAGACAAGACATGACAAGACAAAACAAGACATGACAAAACAACACAACACACGACATGACGTGACATGACAAGACAAGACAAGGCAAGACAAGACAACATAAAACAAGACAAAACAAGACAAGACAAGACAAGACAAGACAAGACAAGACAAGAAGAGAAAAGACAAGACAAGACAAGACAAGACAAGACAAGAAAATACAAGAAAAGACAAGGCAAGACAAGACAACATAAAACAAGACAAAACAAGACAAGACAAGACAAGACAAGACAAGACAAGAAAAGACAAGAAAAGACAAGACAAGACAAGACAAGACAAGACAAGACAAGACAAGACAAGACAAGACAAGACAAGACAAGACAAGACAAGACAAGACAAGACAAGACAAGACAAGACAAGACAAGACAAGACATGACAAGACAAAACAAGACAAGACAAGACAAGACAAGAAAAGACAAGACAAGAAAAGACAAGACAAGACAAGACAAGACAAGACAAGACAAGGCAAGACAAGACAAGACAAGACAAGACAAGACAAGACAAGACAAGACAAGACAAGACAAGACAAGACAAGACAAGACAAGACAAGACAAGGCAAGACAAGACAAGACATGACAAGACAAGACAAGAAAAGAAAAGACAAGACAAGACAAGACAAGACAAGACAAGACAAGACAATATAAGACATGACAAGACAAAACAAGACAAGACAAGACAAGACAAGACATGACAAGACAAAACAAGACAAGACAAAACAAGACAAGACAAGGCAAGACAAGACAAGACAAGACAAGGCAAGACAAGACAGGACAAGACAAGACAAGACAAGACAAGACAAGACAAGACAAGACAAGACAAGACAAGACAAGACAAGACAAGACAAGACAAGACAAGACAAGACAAGACAAGACAATATAAGACATGACAAGACAAAACAAGACAAGACAATATAAGACATGACAAGACAAAACAAGACTAGACAAAACAAGACAAGACAAGACAAGACAAGACAAGACAAGACAAGACAAGACAAGACAAAGCAAGACAAGACAAGACAAGACAAGACAAGACAAGACAAAACAAGACAAGACAGGACAAGACAAGACAAGACAACACAAGACAAGACAGGACAAGACAAGACAAGACAAGGCAAGACATGACATGACATGACAAGACAAGACAGGACAGGACAAGACAAGACAAGACAAGGCAAGACAAGACAAGACAAGGCAAGACAAGACAAGACAAGACAAGACAAGGCAAGACAAGACAGGACAAGACAAGACAAGACAAGACAAGACAAGACAAGACAAGACAAGACAAGACAAGACAAGACAAGACAAGACAAGTCAAGACAAGACAAGACAAGACAAGGCAAGACAAGACAAGGCAAGACAAGACAAGACAAGACAAGACAAGACAAGACAAGACAAGACAAGACAAGACAAGACAAGACAAGACAAGGCAAGACAAGACAAGACATGACAAGACAAGACAAGAAAAGAAAAGACAAGACAAGACAAGACAAGACAAGACAAGACAAGACAATATAAGACATGACAAGACAAAACAAGACAAGACAAGACAAGACAAGACATGACAAGACAAAACAAGACAAGACAAAACAAGACAAGACAAGGCAAGACAAGACAAGACAAGACAAGGCAAGACAAGACAGGACAAGACAAGACAAGACAAGACAAGACAAGACAAGACAAGACAAGACAAGACAATATAAGACATGACAAGACAAAACAAGACAAGACAATATAAGACATGACAAGACAAAACAAGACTAGACAAAACAAGACAAGACAAGACAAGGCAAGACAAGACAAGACAAGACAAGGCAAGACAAAACAAGACAAGACAAGACAAGACAAGAAAAGACAAGACAAGAAAAGACAAGACAAGACAAGACAAGACAAGACAAGACAAGGCAAGACCAGACAAGACAAGACAAGACAAGACAAGACAAGACAAGACAAGACAAGACAAGACAAGACAAGACAAGACAAGACAAGACAAGACAAGACAAGACAAGACAAGACAAGACAAGACAAGACAAGACAAGACAAGACAAGACAAGACAAGACAAGGCAAGACAAGACAAGACAAGGCAAGACAAGACAAAACAAGACAAGACAGGACAAGACAAGACAACAGAAGACAAGACAAGACCAGACAAGACAAGACAAGACAAGACAAGACAAGACAAGACAAGGCAAGACATGACATGACTTGACAAGACAAGACAGGACAGGACAAGACAAGACAAGACAAGACAAGACAAGACAAGACAAAACAAGACAAGACAAGACAAGACAAGACAAGACAAGACAAGACAAGACAAGACAAGGCAAGACACGACATGACAAGACAAGACAAGACAATATAAGACATGACAAGACAAAACAAGACAAGACAAAGCAAGACATGACATGACAAGACAAGATAAGACAATATAAGACATGACAAGACAAAACAAGACAAGACAAGGCAAGACATGACATGACAAGACAAGACAAGACAATATAAGACATGACAAGACAAAACAAGACAAGACAAGGCAAGACATGACATGACAAGACAAGATAAGACAAGACAAGACAAGACAAGACATGACAAGAAAAGAAAAGACAAGACAAGACAAGACAAGACAAGACAAGACAAGACAAGACAAGACAAGACAAGACAAGCAAAGAAAAGACAAGACAAGACAAGACAAGACAAGACAAGACAAGACAAGACAAGACAAGACAAGACAAGACAAGACAAGACAAGACATGGCAGGACAAGACAAGACAAGACAAGACAAGACAACATAAAACAAGACAAGACAAGACAAAACAAGACAAAACAAGACAAGACAAGGCAAGACAAGACAATAAAAGACAAGACATGACAAAACAACACAACACACGACATGACATTACATGACAAGACAAGACAGGACAACATAAAACAAGACAAGACAAGACAAGACAAGACAAGACATGACAAAACAACACAACACACGACATGACATTACATGACAAGACAAGACAGGACAACATAAAACAAGACAAGACAAGACAAGACAAGACAAGACAAGACAAGACAACATAAAACAAGACAAGAAAAGACAAGGCAAGACAAGACAAGACAAAACAACACAACACAACACATGACATGACATGACATGACAAGACAAGACAAGACATGACAAGACAAAACAAGACATGACAAAACAACACAACACACGACATGACGTGACATGACAAGACAAGACAAGGCAAGACAAGACAACATAAAACAAGACAAAACAAGACAAGACAAGACAAGACAAGACAAGACAAGACAAGAAGAGAAAAGACAAGACAAGACAAGACAAGACAAGACAAGACAAGACAAGACAAGACAAGAAAATACAAGAAAAGACAAGGCAAGACAAGACAACATAAAACAAGACAAAACAAGACAAGACAAGACAAGACAAGACAAGACAAGAAAAGACAAGAAAAGACAAGACAAGACAAGACAAGACAAGACAAGACAAGACAAGACAAGACAAGACAAGACAAGACAAGACAAGACAAGACAAGACAAGACAAGACAAGACAAGACAAGACAAGACAAGACAAGACATGACAAGACAAAACAAGACAAGACAAGACAAGACAAGAAAAGACAAGACAAGAAAAGACAAGACAAGACAAGACAAGACAAGACAAGACAAGGCAAGACAAGACAAGACAAGACAAGACAAGACAAGACAAGACAAGACAAGACAAGACAAGACAAGACAAGACAAGACAAGACAAGACAAGGCAAGACAAGACAAGACATGACAAGACAAGACAAGAAAAGAAAAGACAAGACAAGACAAGACAAGACAAGACAAGACAAGACAATATAAGACATGACAAGACAAAACAAGACAAGACAAGACAAGACAAGACATGACAAGACAAAACAAGACAAGACAAAACAAGACAAGACAAGGCAAGACAAGACAAGACAAGACAAGGCAAGACAAGACAGGACAAGACAAGACAAGACAAGACAAGACAAGACAAGACAAGACAAGACAAGACAAGACAAGACAAGACAAGACAAGACAAGACAAGACAAGACAAGACAAGACAAGACAATATAAGACATGACAAGACAAAACAAGACAAGACAATATAAGACATGACAAGACAAAACAAGACTAGACAAAACAAGACAAGACAAGACAAGACAAGACAAGACAAGACAAGACAAGACAAGACAAGACAAAGCAAGACAAGACAAGACAAGACAAGACAAGACAAGACAAAACAAGACAAGACAGGACAAGACAAGACAAGACAACACAAGACAAGACAGGACAAGACAAGACAAGACAAGGCAAGACATGACATGACATGACAAGACAAGACAGGACAGGACAAGACAAGACAAGACAAGGCAAGACAAGACAAGACAAGGCAAGACAAGACAAGACAAGACAAGACAAGGCAAGACAAGACAGGACAAGACAAGACAAGACAAGACAAGACAAGACAAGACAAGACAAGACAAGACAAGACAAGACAAGACAAGACAAGTCAAGACAAGACAAGACAAGACAAGGCAAGACAAGACAAGGCAAGACAAGACAAGACAAGACAAGACAAGACAAGACAAGACAAGACAAGACAAGACAAGACAAGACAAGACAAGGCAAGACAAGACAAGACATGACAAGACAAGACAAGAAAAGAAAAGACAAGACAAGACAAGACAAGACAAGACAAGACAAGACAATATAAGACATGACAAGACAAAACAAGACAAGACAAGACAAGACAAGACATGACAAGACAAAACAAGACAAGACAAAACAAGACAAGACAAGGCAAGACAAGACAAGACAAGACAAGGCAAGACAAGACAGGACAAGACAAGACAAGACAAGACAAGACAAGACAAGACAAGACAAGACAAGACAATATAAGACATGACAAGACAAAACAAGACAAGACAATATAAGACATGACAAGACAAAACAAGACTAGACAAAACAAGACAAGACAAGACAAGGCAAGACAAGACAAGACAAGACAAGGCAAGACAAGACAGGACAAGACAAGACAAGACAAGACAAGACAAGACAAGACAAGACAAGACAAGACAAGACAAGACAAGACAAGACAAGACAAGACAAGACAAGACAAGACAAGACAAGACAAGACAAGACAATATAAGACATGACAAGACAAAACAAGACAAGACAAGGCAAGACATGACATGACAAGACAAGATAAGACAAGACATGACATGACAAGACAAGACAAGACAATATAAGACATGACAAGACAAAACAAGACAAGACAAGGCAAGACATGACATGACAAGACAAGATAAGACAATATAAGACATGACAAGACAAAACAAGACAAGACAAGGCAAGACATGACATGACAAGACAAGACAAGACAATATAAGACAAGACAAGACAAGACAAGACAAGACAAGACAAGACATGACAAGACAAAACAAGACAAGACAAGACAAAACAACACAACACACGACATGGCAGGACAAGACAAGACAAGACAAGACAAGACAAGACAAGACAAGACAAGACAAGACAAGACAAGACAAGACAAGACAAGACAAGACAAGACAAGACAAGACAAGACAAGACAAGACAAGACAAGACAAGACAAGACAAGACAAGACAAGACAAGACAAGACAAGACAAGACAAGGCAAGACAAGACAAGACATGACAAGACAAGACAAGAAAAGAAAAGACAAGACAAGACAAGACAAGACAAGACAATATAAGACATGACAAGACAAAACAAGACAAGACAAGGCAAGACATGACATGACAAGACAAGATAAGACAAGACATGACATGACAAGACAAGACAAGACAATATAAGACATGACAAGACAAAACAAGACAAGACAAGGCAAGACATGACATGACAAGACAAGATAAGACAATATAAGACATGACAAGACAAAACAAGACAAGACAAGGCAAGACATGACATGACAAGACAAGACAAGACAATATAAGACATGACAAGACAAAACAAGACAAGACAAGGCAAGACATGACATGACAAGACAAGATAAGACAAGACAAGACAAGACAAGACATGACAAGACAAGAAAAGAAAAGACAAGACAAGACAAGACAAGACAAGACAAGACAAGACAAGCAAAGAAAAGACAAGACAAGACAAGACAAGACAAGACAAGACAAGACAAGACAAGACAAGACAGGGCAGGACAAGACAAGACAAGACAAGACAAGACAACATAAAACAAGACAAGACAAGACAAAACAAGACAAAACAAGACAAGACAAGACAAGACAAGACAATAAAAGACAAGACATGACAAAACAACACAACACACGACATGACATTACATGACAAGACAAGACAGGACAACATAAAACAAGACAAGACAAGACAAGACAAGACAAGACAAGACAAGACAAGACAAGACAAGACAAGACAAGACAAGACAAGACAACATAAAACAAGACAAGAAAAGACAAGGCAAGACAAGATAAGACAAAACAACACAACACAACACATGACATGACATGACATGACAAGACAAGACAAGACATGACAAGACAAAACAAGACATGACAAAACAACACAACACACGACATGACATGACATGACAAGACAAGACAAGGCAAGACAAGACAACATAAAACAAGACAAAACAAGACAAGACAAGGCAAGACAAGACAAGAAGAGAAAAGACAAGACAAGACAAGACAAGACAAGACAAGACAAGACAAGACAAGACAAGACAAGAAAATACAAGAAAAGACAAGGCAAGACAAGACAACATAAAACAAGACAAAACAAGACAAGACAAGACAAGACAAGACAAGACAAGAAAAGACAAGACAAGACAAGACAAGACAAGACAAGACAAGACAAGACAAGACAAGACAAGACAAGACAAGACAAGACAAGACATGACAAGACAAAACAAGACAAGACAAAACAACACAACACAACTCATGACAAGACAAGACAAGACAAGACAAGACAAGACAAGACAAGACAAGACAAGACAAGACAAGACAAGACAAGACAAGACAAGACAAGACAAGACAAGACAAGACAAGACAAGACAAGACAAGACAAGACAAGACAAGACAAGACAAGACAAGACAAGACAAGACAAGACAAGACAAGACAAGACAAGACAAGACAAGACAAGACAAGACAAGACAAGACAAGACATGACATGACAAGACAAAACAAGACAAGACAAGACAACACAACACAACACATGACAAGACAAGACAAGACAAGACAAGACAAGACAAGACAAGACAAGACAAGACAAGACAAGACAAGACAAGACAAGACAAGACAAGACAAGACAAGACAAGACAAGACAAGACAAGACAAGACAAGACAAGACAAGACAAGACAAGAAAAGACAAGACAAGACAAGACAAGACAAGACAAAACAAGACAAAACAACACAACACAACACATGACAAGACAAGACAAGACAAGAAAAGACAAGACAAGACAAGACAAGACAAGACAAGACAAGACAAGACAAGACAAGACAAGACAAAACAAGACAAGACAAGACAAAACAAGACAAGACAAAACAACACAACACATGACAAGACAAGACAAAACAACACAACACAACACATGACAAGACAAGACAAGACAAGACAAGACAAGACAAGACAAGACAAGACAAGACAAGACAAGAAAAGACAAGACAAGACAAGACAAGACAAGACAAGACAAGACAAGACAAGACAAGACAAGACAAGACAAGACATGACAAGACAAAACAACACAAGACAAAACAACACAACACACGACATGACATGACATGACAAGACAAGACAAGACAAGACAAGACAAGACAAGACAAGACAAGACAAGACAAGACAAGACAAGACAAGACAAGACAAGACAAGACAAGACAAGACAAGACAAGACAAGACAAGACAAGACAAGAAAAGACAAGACAAGACAAGACAAGACAAGACAAAACAAGACAAGACAGGACAAGACAAGACAAGACAACACAAGACAAGACCAGACCAGACAAGACAAGACAAGACAAGACAAGGCAAGACACGACATGACAAGACAAGACAAGACAAAACAACACAACACACGACATGACATTACAAGACAAGACAAAACAAGACAAGACAAGACAAGACAAGACAAGACAAGACAAGACAAGACAAGGCAAGACAAGACAAGACAAGACAATATAAGACATGACAAGACAAAACAAGACAAGACAAGGCAAGACATGACATGACAAGACAAGATAAGACAATATAAGACATGACAAGACAAAACAAGACAAGACAAAACAACACAACACACGACATGACAAGACAAGACAAGACAAAACAACACAACACACGACATGACATTACATGACAAGACAAGACAAGACACGACAACATAAAACAAGACAAGACAAAGCAAGACAAGACAAGACAAGACGAGACAAGACAAGACAAGACAAGACCAGACAAGACAAGACAAAACAAGACAAGACAAGACAAGACAAGAAAAGAAAAGAAAAGAAAAGAAAAGAAAAGAAAAGAAAAGACAAGACAAGGCAAGACAAAACAACATAAAACAAGTCAAAACAAGACAAGACAAGACAAGACAAGACAAGACAAGAAGAGAAAAGACAAGACAAGACAAGACAAGACAAGACAATACAAGACAAGACAAGACAAGACAAGACAAGACAAGACAAGACAAGAAAAGACAAGACAAGACAAGACAAGACAAGACAAGAAAATACAAGAAAAGACAAGGCAAGACAAGACAACATGAAACAAGACAAAACAAGACAAGACAAGACAAGACAAGACAAGAAAAGACAAGACAAGACAAGACAAGACAAGACAAGACAAGACAAGACAAGACAAGACAAGACAAGACAAGACAAGACAAGACAAGACAAGACAAGACAAGACAAGACAAGACAAGACAAAACAAGACAAGACAGGACAAGACAAGGCAAGACAACACAAGACAAGACAAGACCAGACAAGACAAGACAAGACAAGACAAGACAAGACAAGACAAGACAAGACAAGACAAGACAAGACTAGACAAGACAAGACAAGACAAGACAAGACAAGACAAGACAAGGCAAGACATGACATGACATGACAAGACAAGACAGGACAGGACAGGTCAGGACAGGACAAGACAAGACAAGACAAGACAAGACAAGACAAGACAAGACAAGACAAGACAAGACAAGACAAGACAAGACAAGACAAGACAAGACAAGACAAGACAAGACAAGACAAGACAAGACAAGACAAGACAAGACAAGACAAGACAAGACAAGACAAGACTAGACAAGACAAGACAAGACAAGACAAGACAAGACAAGACAAGACAAGACAAGACAAAGCAAGACAAGACAAGACAAGACAAGACAAGACAAGACAAAACAAGACAAGACAAGACAAGACAAGACAAGACAAGACTAGACAAGACAAGACAAGACAAGACAAGACAAGACAAGACAAGACTAAACAAGACAAGACAAGACAAGACAAGACAAGACAAGACAAGGCAAGACATGACATGACATGACAAGACAAGACAGGACAGGACAGGTCAGGACAGGACAAGACAAGACAAGACAAGACAAGTCAAGACAAGACAAGACAAGACAAGACAAGACAAGACAAGACAAGACAAGACAAGACAAGACAAGACAAGACAAGACAAGACAAGACAAGACAAGACAAGACAAGACAAGACAAGACAAGACAAGACAAGACAAGACAAGACAAGACAAGACAAAGCAAGACAAGACAAGACAAGACAAGACAAGACAAGACAAAACAAGACAAGACAGGACAAGACAAGACAAGACAACACAAGACAAGACAGGACAAGACAAGACAAGACAAGGCAAGACATGACATGACATGACAAGACAAGACAGGACAGGACAAGACAAGACAAGACAAGGCAAGACAAGACAAGACAAGGCAAGACAAGACAAGACAAGACAAGACAAGGCAAGACAAGACAGGACAAGACAAGACAAGACAAGACAAGACAAGACAAGACAAGACAAGACAAGACAAGACAAGACAAGTCAAGACAAGACAAGACAAGACAAGGCAAGACAAGACAAGGCAAGACAGGACAAGACAAGACAAGACAAGACAAGACAAGACAAGACAAGACAAGACAAGACAAGACAAGGCAAGACAAGACAAGACATGACAAGACAAGACAAGAAAAGAAAAGACAAGACAAGACAAGACAAGACAAGACAAGACAATATAAGACATGACAAGACAAAACAAGACAAGACAAGACAAGACAAGACATGACAAGACAAAACAAGACAAGACAAAACAAGACAAGACAAGGCAAGACAAGACAAGACAAGACAAGGCAAGACAAGACAGGACAAGACAAGACAAGACAAGACAAGACAAGACAAGACAAGACAAGACAAGACAAGACAAGACAAGACAAGACAAGACAAGACAAGACAAGACAAGACAAGACAAGACAAGACAAGACAAGACAAGACAAGACAAGACAAGACAAGACAAGACAAGACAAGACAAGACAAGACAATATAAGACATGACAAGACAAAACAAGACAAGACAATATAAGACATGACAAGACAAAACAAGACTAGACAAAACAAGACAAGACAAGACAAGGCAAGACAAGACAAGACAAGACAAGGCAAGACAAGACAGGACAAGACAAGACAAGACAAGACAAGACAAGACAAGACAAGACAAGACAAGACAAGACAAGACAAGACAAGACAAGACAAGACAAGACAAGACAAGACAAGACAAGACAAGACATGACAAGACAAAACAAGACAAGACAAGACAAAACAACACAACACACGACATGGCAGGACAAGACAAGACAAGACAAGACAAGACAAGACAAGACAAGACAAGACAAGACAAGACAAGACAAGACAAGACAAGACAAGACAAGACAAGACAAGACAAGACAAGACAAGACAAGACAAGACAAGACAAGGCAAGACAAGACAAGACATGACAAGACAAGACAAGAAAAGAAAAGACAAGACAAGACAAGACAAGACAAGACAATATAAGACATGACAAGACAAAACAAGACAAGACAAGGCAAGACATGACATGACAAGACAAGATAAGACAAGACATGACATGACAAGACAAGACAAGACAATATAAGACATGACAAGACAAAACAAGACAAGACAAGGCAAGACATGACATGACAAGACAAGATAAGACAATATAAGACATGACAAGACAAAACAAGACAAGACAAGGCAAGACATGACATGACAAGACAAGACAAGACAATATAAGACATGACAAGACAAAACAAGACAAGACAAGGCAAGACATGACATGACAAGACAAGATAAGACAAGACAAGACAAGACAAGACATGACAAGACAAGAAAAGAAAAGACAAGACAAGACAAGACAAGACAAGACAAGACAAGACAAGACAAGACAAGCAAAGAAAAGACAAGACAAGACAAGACAAGACAAGACAAGACAAGACAAGACAGGGCAGGACAAGACAAGACAAGACAAGACAAGACAACATAAAACAAGACAAGACAAGACAAAACAAGACAAAACAAGACAAGTCAAGACAAGACAAGACAATAAAAGACAAGACATGACAAAACAACACAACACACGACATGACATTACATGACAAGACAAGACAGGACAACATAAAACAAGACAAGACAAGACAAGACAAGACAACATAAAACAAGACAAGAAAAGACAAGGCAAGACAAGATAAGACAAAACAACACAACACAACACATGACATGACATGACATGACAAGACAAGACAAGACATGACAAGACAAAACAAGACATGACAAAACAACACAACACACGACATGACATGACATGACAAGACAAGACAAGGCAAGACAAGACAACATAAAACAAGACAAAACAAGACAAGACAAGACAAGACAAGACAAGAAGAGAAAAGACAAGACAAGACAAGACAAGACAAGACAAGACAAGACAAGACAAGACAAGACAAGACAAGAAAATACAAGAAAAGACAAGGCAAGACAAGACAACATAAAACAAGACAAAACAAGACAAGACAAGACAAGACAAGACAAGACAAGAAAAGACAAGACAAGACAAGACAAGACAAGACAAGACAAGACAAGACAAGACAAGACAAGACAAGACATGACAAGACAAAACAAGACAAGACAAAACAACACAACACAACTCATGACAAGACAAGACAAGACAAGACAAGACAAGACAAGACAAGAAAAGACAAGACAAGACAAGACGAGACAAGACAAGACAAGACAAGACAAAACAAGACAAGCAAAGAAAAGACAAGACAAGACAAGACAAGACAAGACAAGACAAGACAAGACAAGACAAGACAAGACAAGACAAGACAAGACAAGACAAGACAAGACAAGACAAGACAAGACAAGTCAAGACAAGACAAGACAAGACAAGACATGACAAGACAAGACAAAACAAGACAAGACAAAACAACACAACACAACACATGACAAGACAAGACAAGACAAGACAAGACAAGACAAGACAAGACAAGACAAGACAAGACAAGACAAGACAAGACAAGACAAGACAAGACAAGACAAGACAAGACGAGACAAGACAAGACAAGACAAGACATGACAAGACAAAACAAGACAAGACAAGACAACACAACACAACACATGACAAGACAAGACAAGACAAGACAAGACAAGACAAGACAAGACAAGACAAGACAAGACAAGACAAGACAAGACAAGACAAGACAAGACAAGACAAGACAAGACAAGACAAGACAAGACAAAACAAGACAAGACAAGACAAGACAAAACAAGACAAGACAAAACAACACAACACAACACATGACAAGACAAGACAAGACAAGACAAGACAAGACAAGACAAGACAAGAAAAGACAAGACAAGACAAGACAAGACAAGAAAAGACAAGACAAGACAAGACAAGACAAGACAAGACAAGACAAGACAAGACAAGACAAGACAAGACAAGACAAGACAAGAAAAGACAAGACAAGACAAGACAAGACAAGACAAAACAAGACAAGACAAGACAAGACAAAACAAGACAAGACAAAACAACACAACACAACACATGACAAGACAAGACAAGACAAGAAAAGACAAGACAAGACAAGACAAGACAAGACAAGACAAGACAAGACAAGACAAGACAAGACAAGACAAAACAAGACAAGACAAGACAAAACAAGACAAGACAAAACAACACAACACATGACAAGACAAGACAAAACAACACAACACAACACATGACAAGACAAGACAAGACAAGACAAGACAAGACAAGACAAGACAAGACAAGAAAAGACAAGACAAGACAAGACAAGACCAGACAAGACAAGACAAGACAAGACAAGACAAGACAAGACAAGACAAGACAAGACAAGACATGACAAGACAAAACAACACAAGACAAAACAACACAACACACGACATGACATGACATGACAAGACAAGACAAGACAAGACAAGACAAGACAAGACAAGACAAGACAAGACAAGACAAGACAAGACAAGACAAGACAAGACAAGACAAGACAAGACAAGACAAGACAAGACAAGACAAGACAAGACAAGACAAGACAAGACAAGACAAGACAAGACAAGACAAGACAAGACAAGACAAGACAAGACAAGACAAGACAAGACAAGACAAGACAAGACAAGACAAGACAAGACAAGACAAGACAAGAAAAGACAAGACAAGACAAGACAAGACAAGACAAAACAAGACAAGACAGGACAAGACAAGACAAGACAACACAAGACAAGACCAGACCAGACAAGACAAGACAAGACAAGACAAGGCAAGACACGACATGACAAGACAAGACAAGACAAAACAACACAACACACGACATGACATTACAAGACAAGACAAAACAAGACAAGACAAGACAAGACAAGACAAGACAAGACAAGACAAGACAAGACAAGACAAGGCAAGACAAGACAAGACAAGACAATATAAGACATGACAAGACAAAACAAGACAAGACAAGGCAAGACATGACATGACAAGACAAGATAAGACAATATAAGACATGACAAGACAAAACAAGACAAGACAAAACAACACAACACACGACATGACAAGACAAGACAAGACAAAACAACACAACACACGACATGACATTACATGACAAGACAAGACAAGACACGACAACATAAAACAAGACAAGACAAAGCAAGACAAGACAAGACAAGACGAGACAAGACAAGACAAGACAAGACCAGACAAGACAAGACAAAACAAGACAAGACAAGACAAGACAAGAAAAGAAAAGAAAAGAAAAGAAAAGAAAAGAAAAGAAAAGAAAAGAAAAGACAAGACAAGGCAAGACAAAACAACATAAAACAAGTCAAAACAAGACAAGACAAGGCAAGACAAGACAAGACAAGACAAGACAGGGCAGGACAAGACAAGACAAGACAAGACAAGACAAGACAAGACAAGACAAGACAAGACAAGACACGACATGACATTACATGACAAGCCAAGACAAGACAAGACAACATAAAACAAGACAAGACAAGACAAAACAAGACAAAACAAGACAAGACAAGACAAGACAAGACAAGACAAGACAATATAAGACAAGACATGACAAAACAACACAACACACGACATGACATTACATGACAAGACAAGACAAGACAACATAAAACAAGACAAGACAAGACAAAACAAGACAAAACAAGACAAGACAAGACAAGACAATAAAAGACAAGACATGACAAAACAACACAACACACGACATGACATTACATGACAAGACAAGACAGGACAACATAAAACAAGACAAGACAAGACAAGACAAGACAAGACAAGACAAGACAACATAAAACAAGACAAGAAAAGACAAGGCAAGACAAGACAAGACAAAACAACACAACAGAACACATGACATGACATGACGTGACAAGACAAGACAAGACATGACAAGACAAAACAAGACATAACAAAACAACACAACACACGACATGACATGACATGACAAGACAAGACAAGACAGGACAAGACAAGACAAGACAAGACAAGACAAGACAAGACAAGACAAGACAAGACAAGACAAGATAAGACAAGACAAGACAAGACAAGACAAGACAAGACAAGACAAGACAAGACAAGACAAGACAAGACAAGACAAGACAAGACAAGACAAGACAAGACAAGACAAGACAAGACAAGACAAGGCAAGACAAGACAAGACAAGACAAAACAAGACAAGACAAGACAAGACAAGACAAGACAAGACAAGACAAGACAAGACAAGACAAAACAAGACAAGACAAGACAAGACAAGACAAGACAAGACAAGACAAGACAAGACAAGACAAGACAAGACAAGACAAGACAAGACAAGACAAGACAAGACAAGACAAGACATGACAAGACAAGACAGGACAACATAAAACAAGACAAGACAAGACAAGACAAGACAACATAAAACAAGACAAGAAAAGACAAGGCAAGACAAGACAAGACAAAACAACACAACAGAACACATGACATGACATGACGTGACAAGACAAGACAAGACATGACAAGACAAAACAAGACATAACAAAACAACACAACACACGACATGACATGACATGACAAGACAAGACAAGACAGGACAAGACAAGACAAGACAAGACAAGACAAGACAAGACAAGACAAGACAAGACAAGACAAGACAAGACAAGAAGAGAAAAGACAAGACAAGACAAGACAAGACAAGACAAGACAAGACAAGACAAGACAAGACAAGACAAGACAAGACAAGAAAATACAAGACAAGACAAGACAAGACAAGACAAGACAAGACAAGACAAGACAAGGCAAGGCAAGACAAGTCAAGACATAACAAAACAACACAACACACGACATGACATGACATGACAAGACAAGACAAGACAAGACAAGACAAGGCAAGACAAGACAAGACAAGACAAGACAAGACAAGACAAGACAAGACAAGACAAGACAAGACAAGACAAGACAAGACATGACAAGACAAGACAAGACAAGACAACATAAAACAAGACAAGAAAAGACAAGGCAAGACAAGACAAGACAAAACAACACAACAGAACACATGACATGACATGACGTGACAAGACAAGACAAGACATGACAAGACAAAACAAGACATAACAAAACAACACAACACACGACATGACATGACATGACAAGACAAGACAAGACAAGACAAGACAAGACAAGACAAGACAAGAAGAGAAAAGACAAGACAAGACAAGACAAGACAAGACAAGACAAGACAAGACAAGACAAGACAAGACAAGACAAGACAAGACAAGACAAGACAAGACAAGACAAGACAAGAAAATACAAGACAAGACAAGACAAGACAAGACAAGACAAGACAAGACAAGACAAGACAAGACAAGACAAGACAAGACAAGACAAGACAAGACAAGGCAAGACAAGACAAGTCAAGACAAGACAGGACAAGACAAGACAAGGCAAGGCAAGACATGACATGACATGACAAGACAAGACAGGACAGGACAAGACAAGACAAAACAAGACAAGACAAGACAAGACAAGACAAGACAAGACAAGACAAGACAAGACAAGACAAGACAAGACAAGGCAAGACAAGACAAGACAAGACAAGACAAGACAAGACAAAACAAGACAAGACAGGACAAGACAAGACAAGACAACACAAGACAAGACAAGACCAGACAAGACAAGACAAGACAAGACAAGACAAGACAAGACAAGACAAGACAAGACAAGACAAGACAAGACAAGATAAGACAAGACAAGACAAGACAAGACAAGACAAGACAAGGCAAGACAAGACAAGACAAGACAAGACAAGACAAAACAAGACAAGACAGGACAAGACAAGACAACAGAAGACAAGACAAGACCAGACAAGACAAGACAAGACAAGACAAGACAAGACAAGACAAGGCAAGACATGACATGACTTGACAAGACAAGACAGGACAGGACAAGACAAGACAAGACAAGACAAGACAAGACAAGACAAAACAAGACAAGACAAGACAAGACAAGACAAGACAAGACAAGACAAGGCAAGACATGACATGACAAGACAAGACAAGACAATATAAGACATGACAAGACAAAACAAGACAAGACAAAGCAAGACATGACATGACAAGACAAGATAAGACAATATAAGACATGACAAGACAAAACAAGACAAGACAAGGCAAGACATGACATGACAAGACAAGACAAGACAATATAAGACATGACAAGACAAAACAAGACAAGACAAGGCAAGACATGACATGACAAGACAAGATAAGACAAGACAAGACAAGACAAGACATGACAAGACAAGAAAAGAAAAGACAAGACAAGACAAGACAAGACAAGACAAGACAAGACAAGACAAGACAAGCAAAGAAAAGACAAGACAAGACAAGACAAGACAAGACAAGACAAGACAAGACAAGACAAGACAAGACAAGACAAGACAAGACAAGACATGGCAGGTCAAGACAAGACAAGACAAGACAAGACAACATAAAACAAGACAAGACAAGACAAAACAAGACAAAACAAGACAAGACAAGGCAAGACAAGACAATAAAAGACAAGACATGACAAAACAACACAACACACGACATGACATTACATGACAAGACAAGACAGGACAACATAAAACAAGACAAGACAAGACATGACAAAACAACACAACACACGACATGACATTACATGACAAGACAAGACAGGACAACATAAAACAAGACAAGACAAGACAAGACAAGACAAGACAAGACAACATAAAACAAGACAAGAAAAGACAAGGCAAGACAAGACAAGACAAAACAACACAACACAACACATGACATGACATGACATGACAAGACAAGACAAGACATGACAAGACAAAACAAGACATGACAAAACAACACAACACACGACATGACATGACATGACAAGACAAGACAAGGCAAGACAAGACAACATAAAACAAGACAAAACAAGACAAGACAAGACAAGACAAGACAAGACAAGACAAGACAAGACAAGAAGAGAAAAGACAAGACAAGACAAGACAAGACAAGACAAGACAAGACAAGACAAGACAAGAAAATACAAGAAAAGACAAGGCAAGACAAGACAACATAAAACAAGACAAAACAAGACAAGACAAGACAAGACAAGACAAGACAAGAAAAGACAAGACAAGACAAGACAAGACAAGACAAGACAAGACAAGACAAGACAAGACAAGACAAGACAAGACAAGACAAGACAAGACAAGACAAGACAAGACAAGACAAGACAAGACATGACAAGACAAAACAAGACAAGACAAGACAAGACAAAACAACACAACACAACTCATGACAAGACAAGACAAGACAAGACAAGACAAGACAAGACAAGAAAAGACAAGACAAGACAAGACAAGACAAGACAAGACAAAACAAGACAAGCAAAGAAAAGACAAGACAAGACAAGACAAGACAAGACAAGACAAGACAAGACAAGACAAGACAAGACAATACAAGACAAGACAAGACAAGACAAGACAAGACAAGACAAGACAAGACAAGACAAGACAAGACAAGACAAGACAAGACAAGACAAGACATGACAAGACAAAACAAGACAAGACAAAACAACACAACACAACACATGACAAGACAAGACAAGACAAGACAAGACAAGACAAGACAAGACAAGACAAGACAAGACAAGACAAGACAAGACAAGACAAGACAAGACAAGACAAGACAAGACAAGACAAGACAAGACAAGACAAGACAAGACAAGACAAGACAAGACAAGACAAGACAAGACAAGACATGACAAGACAAAACAAGACAAGACAAAACAACACAACACAACACATGACAAGACAAGACAAGACAAGACAAGACAAGACAAGAAAAGACAAGACAAGACAAGACAAGACAAGACAAAACAAGACAAGACAAAACAAGACAAGACAAAACAACACAACACAACACATGACAAGACAAGACAAGACAAGACAAGACAAGACAAGACAAGACAAGAAAAGACAAGACAAGACAAGACAAGACAAGACAAGAAAAGACAAGACAAGACAAGACAAGACAAGACAAGACAAGACAAGACAAGACAAGACAAGACAAGACAAGACAAGACAAGACAAGACAAGAAAAGACAAGACAAGACAAGACAAGACAAGACAAGACAAAACAAGACAAGACAAGACAAGACAAAACAAGACAAGACAAAACAACACAACACAACACATGACAAGACAAGACAAGACAAGAAAAGACAAGACAAGACAAGACAAGACAAGACAAGACAAGACAAGACAAGACAAGACAAGACAAGACAAGAAAAGACAAGACAAGACAAGACAAAACAAGACAAGACAAGACAAGACAAGACAAAACAATCCAACACATGACATGACATGACATGACAAGACAAGACAGAACAGGACAAGACACGACAAGACAAGACAAGACAAGACAAGACAAGACAAGACAAGACAAAACAAGACAAGACAAAACAAGACAAGACAAAACAACACAACACAACACATGACAAGACAAGACAAGACAAGATAAGACAAGAAAAGACAAGACAAGACAAGGCAAAACAAGACAAGACAGGGCAGGAAAAGACAAGACAAGACATGACAAGACAAAACAACACAAGACAAAACAACACAACACACGACATGACATGACATGACAAGACAAGACAAGACAAGACAAGACAAGACAAGACAAGACAAGACAAGACAAGACAAGACAAGACAAGACATGACAAGACAACACAAGACAAGACAAAACAACACAACACAACACATGACAAGACAAGACAAGACAAGACAAGATATGACAAGACAAAACAAGACAAGACAAGACAAGACAAGACAAGACAGGACAGGACAGGACAAGACAAGACAAGACAAGACAAGACAAGAGAAGACAAGGCAAGACAAGACAACATAAAACAAGACAAAACAAGACAAGACAAGACAAGACAAGACAAGATAAGGCAAGACAAGACAAGACAAGACAAGACAAGACAAAACAAGACAAGACAGGACAAGACAAGACAACACAAGACAAGACAAGACCAGACAAGACAAGACAAGACAAGACAAGACAAGACAAGACAAGGCAAGACATGACATGACATGACAAGACAAGACAGGACAGGACAAGACAAGACAAGACAAGGCAAGACAAGACAAGACAAGGCAAGACAAGACAAGACAAGACAAGACAAGGCAAGACAAGACAGGACAAGACAAGACAAGACAAGACAAGACAAGACAAGACAAGACAAGACAAGACAAGACAAGACAAGACAAGACAAGACAAGTCAAGACAAGACAAGACAAGACAAGGCAAGACAAGACAAGGCAAGACAAGACAAGACAAGACAAGACAAGACAAGACAAGACAAGACAAGACAAGACAAGACAAGACAAGACAAGACAAGGCAAGACAAGACAAGACATGACAAGACAAGACAAGAAAAGAAAAGACAAGACAAGACAAGACAAGACAAGACAAGACAAGACAATATAAGACATGACAAGACAAAACAAGACAAGACAAGACAAGACAAGACATGACAAGACAAAACAAAACAAGACAAGACAAAACAAGACAAGACAAGGCAAGACAAGACAAGACAAGACAAGGCAAGACAAGACAGGACAAGACAAGACAAGACAAGACAAGACAAGACAAGACAAGACAAGACAAGACAAGACAAGACAAGACAAGACAAGACAAGACAAGACAAGACAAGACAAGACAAGACAATATAAGACATGACAAGACAAAACAAGACAAGACAATATAAGACATGACAAGACAAAACAAGACTAGACAAAACAAGACAAGACAAGACAAGACAAGACAAGACAAGACAAGACAAGACAAGACAAGACAAAGCAAGACAAGACAAGACAAGACAAGACAAGACAAGACAAAACAAGACAAGACAGGACAAGACAAGACAAGACAACACAAGACAAGACAGGACAAGACAAGACAAGACAAGGCAAGACATGACATGACATGACAAGACAAGACAGGACAGGACAAGACAAGACAAGACAAGGCAAGACAAGACAAGACAAGGCAAGACAAGACAAGACAAGACAAGACAAGGCAAGACAAGACAGGACAAGACAAGACAAGACAAGACAAGACAAGACAAGACAAGACAAGACAAGACAAGACAAGACAAGACAAGACAAGACAAGTCAAGACAAGACAAGACAAGACAAGGCAAGACAAGACAAGGCAAGACAAGACAAGACAAGACAAGACAAGACAAGACAAGACAAGACAAGACAAGACAAGACAAGACAAGACAAGGCAAGACAAGACAAGACATGACAAGACAAGACAAGAAAAGAAAAGACAAGACAAGACAAGACAAGACAAGACAATATAAGACATGACAAGACAAAACAAGACAAGACAAGACAAGACAAGACATGACAAGACAAAACAAGACAAGACAAAACAAGACAAGACAAGGCAAGACAAGACAAGACAAGACAAGGCAAGACAAGACAGGACAAGACAAGACAAGACAAGACAAGACAAGACAAGACAAGACAAGACAAGACAAGACAAGACAAGACAAGACAAGACAAGACAAAACAAGACAAGACAAGACAAGACAAGACAAGACAATATAAGACATGACAAGACAAAACAAGACAAGACAATATAAGACATGACAAGACAAAACAAGACTAGACAAAACAAGACAAGACAAGACAAGGCAAGACAAGACAAGACAAGACAAGGCAAGACAAGACAGGACAAGACAAGACAAGACAAGACAAGACAAGACAAGACAAGACAAGACAAGACAAGACAAGACAAGACAAGACAAGACAAGACAAGACAAGACAAGACAAGACAAGACAAGACATGACAAGACAAAACAAGACAAGACATGACAAAACAACACAACACACGACATGGCAGGACAAGACAAGACAAGACAAGACAAGACAAGACAAGACAAGACAAGACAAGACAAGACAAGACAAGACAAGACAAGACAAGACAAGACAAGACAAGACAAGACAAGACAAGACAAGACAAGACAAGACAAGACAAGACAAGACAAGACAAGACAAGACAAGGCAAGACAAGACAAGACATGACAAGACAAGACAAGAAAAGAAAAGACAAGACAAGACAAGACAAGACAAGACAATATAAGACATGACAAGACAAAACAAGACAAGACAAGGCAAGACATGACATGACAAGACAAGATAAGACAAGACATGACATGACAAGACAAGACAAGACAATATAAGACATGACAAGACAAAACAAGACAAGACAAGGCAAGACATGACATGACAAGACAAGATAAGACAATATAAGACATGACAAGACAAAACAAGACAAGACAAGGCAAGACATGACATGACAAGACAAGACAAGACAATATAAGACATGACAAGACAAAACAAGACAAGACAAGGCAAGACATGACATGACAAGACAAGATAAGACAAGACAAGACAAGACAAGACATGACAAGACAAGAAAAGAAAAGACAAGACAAGACAAGACAAGACAAGACAAGACAAGCAAAGAAAAGACAAGACAAGACAAGACAAGACAAGACAAGACAAGACAAGACAAGACAGGGCAGGACAAGACAAGACAAGACAAGACAAGACAACATAAAACAAGACAAGACAAGACAAAACAAGACAAAACAAGACAAGACAAGACAAGACAAGACAAGACAATAAAAGACAAGACATGACAAAACAACACAACACACGACATGACATTACATGACAAGACAAGACAGGACAACATAAAACAAGACAAGACAAGACAAGACAAGACAAGACAAGACAAGACAAGACAAGACAAGACAAGACAAGACAACATAAAACAAGACAAGAAAAGACAAGGCAAGACAAGATAAGACAAAACAACACAACACAACACATGACATGACATGACATGACAAGACAAGACAAGACATGACAAGACAAAACAAGACATGACAAAACAACACAACACACGACATGACATGACATGACAAGACAAGACAAGGCAAGACAAGACAACATAAAACAAGACAAAACAAGACAAGACAAGACAAGACAAGACAAGAAGAGAAAAGACAAGACAAGACAAGACAAGACAAGACAAGACAAGACAAGACAAGACAAGACAAGAAAATACAAGAAAAGACAAGGCAAGACAAGACAACATAAAACAAGACAAAACAAGACAAGACAAGACAAGACAAGACAAGACAAGAAAAGACAAGACAAGACAAGACAAGACAAGACAAGACAAGACAAGACAAGACAAGACAAGACAAGACAAGACAAGACAAGACAAGACATGACAAGACAAAACAAGACAAGACAAAACAACACAACACAACTCATGACAAGACAAGACAAGACAAGACAAGACAAGACAAGACAAGACAAGACAAGACAAGACAAGACAAGACAAGACAAGACAAGACAAGACAAGACAAGACAAGACAAGACAAGACAAGACAAGACAAGACAAGACAAGACAAGACAAGACAAGACAAGACAAGACAAGACAAGACAAGACAAGACAAGACAAGACAAGACAAGACAAGACAAGACAAGACATGACAAGACAAAACAAGACAAGACAAGACAACACAACACATGACAAGACAAGACAAGACAAGACAAGACAAGACAAGACAAGACAAGACAAGACAAGACAAGACAAGACAAGACAAGACAAGACAAGACAAGACAAGACAAGACAAGACAAGACAAAACAAGACAAGACTGACAAGACAAAACAAGACAAGACAAAACAACACAACACAACACATGACAAGACAAGACAAGACAAGACAAGACAAGACAAGACAAGACAAGAAAAGACAAGACAAGACAAGACAAGACAAGACAAGAAAAGACAAGACAAGACAAGACAAGACAAGACAAGACAAGACAAGACAAGACAAGACAAGACAAGACAAGAAAAGACAAGACAAGACAAGACAACACAAGACAAAACAAGACAAGACAAGACAAGACAAAACAAGACAAGACAAAACAACACAACACAACACATGACAAGACAAGACAAGACAAGACAAGAAAAGACAAGACAAGACAAGACAAGACAAGACAAGACAAGACAAGACAAGACAAAACAAGACAAGACAAGACAAAACAAGACAAGACAAAACAACACAACACATGACAAGACAAGACAAAACAACACAACACAACACATGACAAGACAAGACAAGACAAGACAAGACAAGACAAGACAAGACAAGACAAGACAAGACAAGACAAGACAAGACAAGACAAGACAAGACAAGACAAGACAAGACAAGACAAGACATGACAAGACAAAACAAGACAAGACAAGACAACACAACACAACACATGACAAGACAAGACAAGACAAGACAAGACAAGACAAGACAAGACAAGAAAAGACAAGACAAGACAAGACAAGACAAGACAAGACAAGACAAGACAAGACAAGACAAGACAAGACAAAACAAGACAAGACTGACAAGACAAAACAAGACAAGACAAAACAACACAACACAACACATGACAAGACAAGACAAGACAAGACAAGACAAGACAAGACAAGACAAGAAAAGACAAGACAAGACAAGACAAGACAAGACAAGAAAAGACAAGACAAGACAAGACAAGACAAGACAAGACAAGACAAGACAAGACAAGACAAGACAAGAAAAGACAAGACAAGACAAGACAACACAAGACAAAACAAGACAAGACAAGACAAGACAAAACAAGACAAGACAAAACAACACAACACAACACATGACAAGACAAGACAAGACAAGAAAAGCCAAGACAAGACAAGACAAGACAAGACAAGACAAGACAAGACAAGACAAAACAAGACAAGACAAGACAAAACAAGACAAGACAAAACAACACAACACATGACAAGACAAGACAAAACAACACAACACAACACATGACAAGACAAGACAAGACAAGACAAGACAAGACAAGACAAGACAAGACAAGACAAGAAAAGACAAGACAAGACAAGACAAGACAAAACAAGACAAGACAAGACAAAACAAGACAAGACAAAACAACACAACACATGACAAGACAAGACAAAACAACACAACACAACACATGACAAGACAAGACAAGACAAGACAAGACAAGACAAGACAAGACAAGACAAGACAAGAAAAGACAAGACAAGACAAGACAAGACAAGACAAGACAAGACAAGACAAGACAAGACAAGACAAGACAAAACAAGACAAGACAGGACAAGACAAGACAAGACAAGGCAAGACATGACATGACATGACAAGACAAGACAAGACAAAGCAAGACAAGACAAGACAAGACAAGACAAGACAAGACAATATAAGACATGACAAGACAAAACAAGACAAGACAATATAAGACATGACAAGACAAAACAAGACTAGACAAAACAAGACAAGACAAGACAAGACAAGACAAGACAAGACAAGACAAGACAAGACAAGACAAAGCAAGACAAGACAAGACAAGACAAGACAAGACAAGACAAAACAAGACAAGACAGGACAAGACAAGACAAGACAAGACAAGACAAGACAAGACAAGGCAAGACAAGACAACATAAAACAAGACAAAACAAGACAAGACAAGACAAGACAAGACAAGATAAGGCAAGACAAGACAAGACAAGACAAGACAAGACAAAACAAGACAAGACAGGACAAGACAAGACAACACAAGACAAGACAAGACCAGACAAGACAAGACAAGACAAGACAAGACAAGACAAGACAAGGCAAGACATGACATGACATGACAAGACAAGACAGGACAGGACAAGACAAGACAAGACAAGACAAGACAAGACAAGACAAGACAAGACAAGACAAGACAAGACAAGACAAGACAAAAAAAGACAAGACAAGACAAGACAAGACAAGACAAGAAAAGACAAGACAAGAAAAGACAAGACAAGACAAGACAAGACAAGACAAGACAAGACAAGACAAGACAAGACAAGACAAGACTAGACAAGACAAGACAAGACAAGACAAGACAAGACAAGACAAGGCAAGACATGACATGACATGACAAGACAAGACAAGACAAAGCAAGACAAGACAAGACAAGACAAGACAAGACAAGACAAAACAAGACAAGACAGGACAAGACAAGACAAGACAACACAAGACAAGACAGGACAAGACAAGACAAGACAAGGCAAGACATGACATGACATGACAAGACAAGACAGGACAGGACAAGACAAGACAAGACAAGGCAAGACAAGACAAGACAAGACAAGACAAGACAAGACAAGACAAGACAAGACAAGACAAGACAAGACAAGAAAAGACAAGACAAGACAAGACAAGACAAGACAAGACAAGACAAGACAAGACAAGACAAGACAAGACAAGACAAGACAAGACAAGACAAGACAAGACAAGACAAGACAAGACAAGACAAAGCAAGACAAGACAAGACAAGACAAGACAAGACAAGACAAAACAAGACAAGACAGGACAAGACAAGACAAGACAACACAAGACAAGACAGGACAAGACAAGACAAGACAAGGCAAGACATGACATGACATGACAAGACAAGACAGGACAGGACAAGACAAGACAAGACAAGGCAAGACAAGACAAGACAAGGCAAGACAAGACAAGACAAGACAAGACAAGGCAAGACAAGACAGGACAAGACAAGACAAGACAAGACAAGACAAGACAAGACAAGACAAGACAAGACAAGACAAGACAAGACAAGACAAGACAAGTCAAGACAAGACAAGACAAGACAAGGCAAGACAAGACAAGGCAAGACAAGACAAGACAAGACAAGACAAGACAAGACAAGACAAGACAAGACAAGACAAGACAAGACAAGACAAGGCAAGACAAGACAAGACATGACAAGACAAGACAAGAAAAGAAAAGACAAGACAAGACAAGACAAGACAAGACAAGACAAGACAATATAAGACATGACAAGACAAAACAAGACAAGACAAGACAAGACAAGACATGACAAGACAAAACAAAACAAGACAAGACAAAACAAGACAAGACAAGGCAAGACAAGACAAGACAAGACAAGGCAAGACAAGACAGGACAAGACAAGACAAGACAAGACAAGACAAGACAAGACAAGACAAGACAAGACAAGACAAGACAAGACAAGACAAGACAAGACAAGACAAGACAAGACAAGACAAGACAAGACAATATAAGACATGACAAGACAAAACAAGACAAGACAATATAAGACATGACAAGACAAAACAAGACTAGGCAAAACAAGACAAGACAAGACAAGACAAGACAAGACAAGACAAGACAAGACAAGACAAGACAAAGCAAGACAAGACAAGACAAGACAAGACAAGACAAGACAAAACAAGACAAGACAGGACAAGACAAGACAAGACAACACAAGACAAGACAGGACAAGACAAGACAAGACAAGGCAAGACATGACATGACATGACAAGACAAGACAGGACAGGACAAGACAAGACAAGACAAGGCAAGACAAGACAAGACAAGGCAAGACAAGACAAGACAAGACAAGACAAGGCAAGACAAGACAGGACAAGACAAGACAAGACAAGACAAGACAAGACAAGACAAGACAAGACAAGACAAGACAAGACAAGACAAGACAAGTCAAGACAAGACAAGACAAGACAAGGCAAGACAAGACAAGGCAAGACAAGACAAGACAAGACAAGACAAGACAAGACAAGACAAGACAAGACAAGACAAGACAAGACAAGACAAGACAAGGCAAGACAAGACAAGACATGACAAGACAAGACAAGAAAAGAAAAGACAAGACAAGACAAGACAAGACAAGACAAGACAAGACAATATAAGACATGACAAGACAAAACAAGACAAGACAAGACAAGACAAGACATGACAAGACAAAACAAGACAAGACAAAACAAGACAAGACAAGGCAAGACAAGACAAGACAAGACAAGGCAAGACAAGACAGGACAAGACAAGACAAGACAAGACAAGACAAGACAAGACAAGACAAGACAAGACAAGACAAGACAAGACAAGACAAGACAAGACAAAACAAGACAAGACAAGACAAGACAAGACAAGACAATATAAGACATGACAAGACAAAACAAGACAAGACAATATAAGACATGACAAGACAAAACAAGACTAGACAAAACAAGACAAGACAAGACAAGGCAAGACAAGACAAGACAAGACAAGGCAAGACAAGACAGGACAAGACAAGACAAGACAAGACAAGACAAGACAAGACAAGACAAGACAAGACAAGACAAGACAAGACAAGACAAGACAAGACAAGACAAGACAAGACAAGACAAGACAAGACAAGACAAGACAAGACATGACAAGACAAAACAAGACAAGACAAGACAAAACAACACAACACACGACATGGCAGGACAAGACAAGACAAGACAAGACAAGACAAGACAAGACAAGACAAGACAAGACAAGACAAGACAAGACAAGACAAGACAAGACAAGACAAGACAAGACAAGACAAGACAAGACAAGACAAGACAAGACAAGACAAGACAAGACAAGACAAGACAAGACAAGGCAAGACAAGACAAGACATGACAAGACAAGACAAGAAAAGAAAAGACAAGACAAGACAAGACAAGACAAGACAATATAAGACATGACAAGACAAAACAAGACAAGACAAGGCAAGACATGACATGACAAGACAAGATAAGACAAGACATGACATGACAAGACAAGACAAGACAATATAAGACATGACAAGACAAAACAAGACAAGACAAGGCAAGACATGACATGACAAGACAAGATAAGACAATATAAGACATGACAAGACAAAACAAGACAAGACAAGGCAAGACATGACATGACAAGACAAGACAAGACAATATAAGACATGACAAGACAAAACAAGACAAGACAAGGCAAGACATGACATGACAAGACAAGATAAGACAAGACAAGACAAGACAAGACATGACAAGACAAGAAAAGAAAAGACAAGACAAGACAAGACAAGACAAGACAAGACAAGACAAGACAAGACAAGCAAAGAAAAGACAAGACAAGACAAGACAAGACAAGACAAGACAAGACAAGACAAGACAGGGCAGGACAAGACAAGACAAGACAAGACAAGACAACATAAAACAAGACAAGACAAGACAAAACAAGACAAAACAAGACAAGACAAGACAAGACAAGACAATAAAAGACAAGACATGACAAAACAACACAACACACGACATGACATTACATGACAAGACAAGACAGGACAACATAAAACAAGACAAGACAAGACAAGACAAGACAAGACAAGACAAGACAAGACAAGACAAGACAAGACAAGACAACATAAAACAAGACAAGAAAAGACAAGGCAAGACAAGATAAGACAAAACAACACAACACAACACATGACATGACATGACATGACAAGACAAGACAAGACATGACAAGACAAAACAAGACATGACAAAACAACACAACACACGACATGACATGACATGACAAGACAAGGCAAGACAAGACAACATAAAACAAGACAAAACAAGACAAGACAAGACAAGACAAGACAAGAAGAGAAAAGACAAGACAAGACAAGGCAAGACAAGACAAGACAAGACAAGACAAGACAAGACAAGAAAATACAAGAAAAGACAAGGCAAGACAAGACAACATAAAACAAGACAAAACAAGACAAGACAAGACAAGACAAGACAAGACAAGAAAAGACAAGACAAGACAAGACAAGACAAGACAAGACAAGACAAGACAAGACAAGACAAGACAAGACAAGACAAGACAAGACAAGACAAGACAAGACAAGACAAGACATGACAAGACAAAACAAGACAAGACAAAACAACACAACACAACTCATGACAAGACAAGACAAGACAAGACAAGACAAGACAAGACAAGACAAGACAAGACAAGACAAGACAAGACAAGACAAGACAAGACAAGACAAGACAAGACAAGACAAGACAAGACAAGACAAGACAAGACAAGACAAGACAAGACAAGACAAGACAAGACAAGACAAGACAAGACAAGACAAGACAAGACAAGACAAGACAAGACAAGACAAGACAAGACAAGACAAGACAAGACAAGACAAGACATGACAAGACAAAACAAGACAAGACAAGACAACACAACACATGACAAGACAAGACAAGACAAGACAAGACAAGACAAGACAAGACAAGACAAGACAAGACAAGACAAGACAAGACAAGACAAGACAAGACAAGACAAGACAAGACAAGACAAGACAAGACAAGACAAGACAAGACAAAACAAGACAAGACTGACAAGACAAAACAAGACAAGACAAAACAACACAACACAACACATGACAAGACAAGACAAGACAAGACAAGACAAGACAAGACAAGACAAGAAAAGACAAGACAAGACAAGACAAGACAAGACAAGAAAAGACAAGACAAGACAAGACAAGACAAGACAAGACAAGACAAGACAAGACAAGACAAGACAAGACAAGAAAAGACAAGACAAGACAAGACAACACAAGACAAAACAAGACAAGACAAGACAAGACAAAACAAGACAAGACAAAACAACACAACACAACACATGACAAGACAAGACAAGACAAGAAAAGACAAGACAAGACAAGACAAGACAAGACAAGACAAGACAAGACAAGACAAAACAAGACAAGACAAGACAAAACAAGACAAGACAAGACAAGACAGGACAAGACAAGACAAGACAACACAAGACAAGACAAGACAAGACAAGACAAAACAAGACAAGACAGGACAAGACAAGACAAGACAACACAAGACAAGACAGGACAAGACAAGACAAGACAAGGCAAGACATGACATGACATGACAAGACAAGACAGGACAGGACAAGACAAGACAAGACAAGGCAAGACAAGACAAGACAAGGCAAGACAAGACAAGACAAGACAAGACAAGGCAAGACAAGACAGGACAAGACAAGACAAGACAAGACAAGACAAGACAAGACAAGACAAGACAAGACAAGACAAGACAAGACAAGACAAGACAACACAAGACAAAACAAGACAAGACAAGACAAGACAAAACAAGACAAGACAAAACAACACAACACAACACATGACAAGACAAGACAAGACAAGAAAAGACAAGACAAGACAAGACAAGACAAGACAAGACAAGACAAGACAAGACAAAACAAGACAAGACAGGACAAGACAAGACAAGACAACACAAGACAAGACAGGACAAGACAAGACAAGACAAGGCAAGACATGACATGACATGACAAGACAAGACAGGACAGGACAAGACAAGACAAGACAAGGCAAGACAAGACAAGACAAGGCAAGACAAGACAAGACAAGACAAGACAAGGCAAGACAAGACAGGACAAGACAAGACAAGACAAGACAAGACAAGACAAGACAAGACAAGACAAGACAAGACAAGACAAGACAAGACAAGACAAGACAAGACAAGACAAGACAACACAACACAACACATGACAAGACAAGACAAGACAAGACAAGACAAGACAAGACAAGACAAGAAAAGACAAGACAAGACATGACATGACATGACAAGACAAGACAAGACAACACAAGACAAAACAAGACAAGACAAGACAAGACAAAACAAGACAAGACAAAACAACACAACACAACACATGACAAGACAAGACAAGACAAGAAAAGCCAAGACAAGACAAGACAAGACAAGACAAGACAAGACAAGACAAGACAAAACAAGACAAGACAAGACAAAACAAGACAAGACAAAACAACACAACACATGACAAGACAAGACAAAACAACACAACACAACACATGACAAGACAAGACAAGACAAGACAAGACAAGACAAGACAAGACAAGACAAGACAAGACAAGAAAAGACAAGACAAGACAAGACAAGACAAGACAAGACAAGACAAGACAAGACAAGACAAGACAAGACAAGACATGACAAGACAAAACAACACAAGACAAAACAACACAACACACGACATGACATGACATGACAAGACAAGACAAGACAAGACAAGACAAGACAAGACAAGACAAGACAAGACAAGACAAGACAAGACAAGACAAGACAAGACAAGACAAGACAAGACAAGACAAGACAAGACAAGACAAGACAAGACAAGACAAGACAAGACAAGACAAGACAAGACAAGACAAGACAAGACAAGACAAGACAAGAAAAGACAAGACAAGACAAGACAAGACAAGACAAAACAAGACAAGACAGGACAAGACCAGACAAGACAACACAAGACAAGACCAGACCAGACAAGACAAGACAAGACAAGACAAGGCAAGACACGACATGACAAGACAAGACAAGACAAAACAACACAACACACGACATGACATTACAAGACAAGACAAAACAAGACAAGACAAGACAAGACAAGACAAGACAAGACAAGACAAGACAAGACAAGGCAAGACAAGACAAGACAAGACAATATAAGACATGACAAGACAAAACAAGACAAGACAAGGCAAGACATGACATGACAAGACAAGATAAGACAATATAAGACATGACAAGACAAAACAAGACAAGACAAAACAACACAACACACGACATGACCAGACAAGACAAGACAAAACAACACAACACACGACATGACATTACATGACAAGACAAGACAAGACACGACAACATAAAACAAGACAAGACAAAGCAAGACAAGACAAGACAAGACGAGACAAGACAAGACAAGACAAGACCAGACAAGACAAGACAAAACAAGACAAGACAAGACAAGACAAGAAAAGAAAAGAAAAGAAAAGAAAAGAAAAGAAAAGAAAAGAAAAGAAAAGAAAAGACAAGACAAGGCAAGACAAAACAACATAAAACAAGTCAAAACAAGACAAGACAAGACAAGACAAGACAAGACAAGAAGAGAAAAGACAAGACAAGACAAGACAAGACAAGACAATACAAGACAAGACAAGACAAGACAAGACAAGACAAGACAAGACAAGAAAAGACAAGACAAGACAAGACAAGACAAGAAAATACAAGAAAAGACAAGGCAAGACAAGACAACATGAAACAAGACAAAACAAGACAAGACAAGACAAGACAAGACAAGAAAAGACAAGACAAGACAAGACAAGACAAGACAAGATAAGACAAGACAAGACAAGACAAGACAAGACAAGACAAGACAAGGCAAGACAAGGCAAGACAAGACAAGACAAAACAAGACAAGACAAGACAAGACAAAACAATCCAACACATGACATGACATGACATGACAAGACAAGACAAGATATGACAAGACAAAACAAGACAAGACAAGACAAGACAAGACAAGACAGGACAGGACAGGACAAGACAAGACAAGACAAGACAAGACAAGACAAGACAAGACAAGATATGACAAGACAAAACAAGACAAGACAAGACAAGACAAGACAAGACAGGACAGGACAGGACAAGACAAGACAAGACAAGACAAGACAAGACAAGACAAGACAAGACAAGACAAGACAAGACAAGGCAAGACAAGACAACATAAAACAAGACAAAACTAGACAAGACAAGACAAGACAAGACAAGACAAGGCAAGACAAGACAAGACAAGACAAGACAAGACAAAACAAGACAAGACAGGACAAGACAAGACAACACAAGACAAGACAAGACAAGACAAGACAAGACAAGACAAGGCAAGACATGACATGACATGACAAGACAAGACAGGACAGGACAAGACAAGACAAGACAAGACAAGACAAGACAAGACAAGACAAGACAAGACAAGACAAGACAAGACAAGACAAGACAAGACAAGACAAGTCAAGACAAGACAAGACAAGACAAGACAAGACAAGGCAAGACAAAACAACACAACACAACACATGACAAGACAAGACAGGACAACATAAAACAAGACAAGACAAGACAAGACAAGACAAGACAAGACAAGACAACATAAAACAAGACAAGAAAAGACAAGGCAAGACAAGACAAGACAAAACAACACAACACAACACATGACATGACATGACATGACAAGACAAGACAAGACATGACAAGACAAGACAAGACAAGACAAGACAAGGCAAGACAAAACAACACAACACAACACATGACAAGACAAGACAAGACAAGACAAGACAAGACAAGACAAGACAACACAAGACAAGACAAGACCAGACAAGACAAGACAAGACAAGACAAGACAAGACAAGACAAGGCAAGACAAAACAACACAACACATGACAAGACAAGACAAGACAAGACAAGACAAGACAAGACAAGACAAGAAAAGACAAGACAAGACAAGACAAGACAAGATATGACAAGACAAAACAAGACAAGACAAAACAAGACAAGACAGGGCAGGAAAAGACAAGACAAGACAAGACAAGACAAGACAAGACAAGACAAGACAAGACAAGACAGGACAAGACAAGGCAAGACATGACATGACATGACAAGACAAGACAAGACAAGACAAGACAAGACAAAACAAGACAAGACAAGACAAGACAAGACAAGACAAGACAAGACAAGACAAGACAAGAAAAGACAAGACAAGACAAGACAAGACAAGACAAAACAAGACAAGACAGGACAAGACAAGACAAGACAACACAAGACAAGACAAGACAAGACAAGACAAGACAAGACAAGATATGACAAGACAAAACAAGACAAGACAAGACAAGACAAGACAAGACAAGACAAGAAAAGACAAGACAAGACAAGACAAGACAAGACAAAACAACACAACACATGACAAGACAAGACCAGACAAGACAAGACAAGACAAGACAAGACAAGACAAGACAAGACAAAACAACACAACACAACACATGACAAGACAAGACAAGACAAGACAAGACAAGACATGACATGACAAGACAAAACAGGACAGGACAAGACAAGACAAGACAAGACAAGACAAGACAAGACAAGACAAGACAAGACAAGACAAGACAAAAAAAGACAAGACAAGACAAGACAAGACAAGACAAGACAAGAAAAGACAAGACAAGACAAGACAAGACAAAACAAGACAAGACAGGACAAGACAAGACAAGACAACACAAGACAAGACAAGACAAGACCAGACAAGACAAGACAAGACAAGACAAGACAAGACAAGGCAAGACAAGGCAAGACACGACATGACAAGACAAGACAACACAACACACGACATGACATTACATGACAAGACAAGACAAGACACGACAACATAAAACAAGACAAGACAAAACAAGACAAGACAAGACAAGACAAGACCAGACAAGACAAGACAAAACAAGACAAGACAAGACAAGACAAGACAAGGCAAGACAAGACAAGACAAGACAAGACAAAACAAGACAAGACAAGACAGGACAAGACAAGACAACACAAGACAAGACAAGACCAGACAAGACAAGACAAGACAAGACAGGACAAGACAAGGTAAGACATGACATGACATGACAAGACAAGACAAGACAAGACAAGACAAAACAAGACAAGACAAGACAAGACAAGACAAGACAAGACAAGACAAGACAAGAAAAGACAAGACAAGACAAGACAAGACAAGACAAAACAAGACAAGACAGGACAAGACAAGAAAAGACAACACAAGACAAGGCAAGACATGACATGACAAGACAAGATAAGACAATATAAGACATGACAAGACAAAACAAGACAAGACAAAACAACACAACACACGACATGACAAGACAAGACAAGACAAAACAACACAACACACGACATGACATTACATGACAAGACAAGACAAGACACGACAACATAAAACAAGACAAGACAAAGCAAGACAAGACAAGACAAGACGAGACAAGACAAGACAAGACAAGACCAGACAAGACAAGACAAAACAAGACAAGACAAGACAAGACAAGAAAAGAAAAGAAAAGAAAAGAAAAGAAAAGAAAAGACAAGACAAGGCAAGGCAAGACAAGACAAGACAAGACAAGACAAGACATGACAAGACAAGAAAAGAAAAGACAAGACAAGACAAGACAAGACAAGACAAGACAAGCAAAGAAAAGACAAGACAAGACAAGACAAGACAAGACAAGACAAGACAAGACAAGACAAGACAAGACAAGACAAGACAGGGCAGGACAAGACAAGACAAGACAAGACAACATAAAACAAGACAAGACAAGACAAAACAAGACAAAACAAGACAAGACAAGACAAGACAAGACAATAAAAGACAAGACATGACAAAACAACACAACACACGACATGACATTACATGACAAGACAAGACAGGACAACATAAAACAAGACAATACAAGACAAGACAAGACAAGACAAGAGAAGACAACATAAAACAAGACAAGAAAAGACAAGGCAAGACAAGACAAGACAAAACAACACAACACAACACATGACATGACATGACATGACAAGACAAGACAAGGCAAGACAAGACAACATAAAACAAGACAAAACAAGACAAGACAAGACAAGACAAGACAAGACAAGAAGAGAAAAGACAAGACAAGACAAGACAAGACAAGACAATACAAGACAAGACAAGAAAATACAAGAAAAGACAAGGCAAGACAAGACAACATGAAACAAGACAAAACAAGACAAGACAAGACAAGACAAGACAAGACAAGAAAAGACAAGACAAGACAAGACAAGACAAGACAAGACAAGACAAGACAAGACAAGAAAAGACAACACAAGACAAGACAAGACAAGACATGACAAGACAAGACAAGACAAGACAAGACAAGACAAGACAAGACAAGACAAGACAAGACAAGACAAGACAAGACAAGACAAGACAAGACAAGACAAGACAAGACAAGACAAGACAAGACAAGACAAGACAAGACAAGACAAGACAAGACAAGACAAGACAAGACAAGACATGACAAGACAAAACAAGACAAGACAAAACAACACAACACAACACATGACAAGACAAGACAAGACAAGACAAGACAAGACAAGACAAGACAAGACAAGAAAAGACAAGACAAGACAAGACAAGACAAGACAAGACAAGACAAAACAAGACAAGACAAGACAAAACAATCCAACACATGACATGACATGACATGACAAGACAAGACAGAACAGGACAAGACAAGACAAGACAAGACAAGACAAGACAAGACAAGACAAGACAAAACAAGACAAGACAAAACAACACAACACAACACATGACAAGACAAGACAAGACAAGACAAGACAAGACAAGACAGGACAAGACAAGGCAAGACATGACATGACATGACAAGACAAGACAAGACAAGACAAGACAAAACAAGACAAGACAAGACAAGACAAGACAAGACAAGACAAGACAAGACAAGACAAGACAAGACAAGACAAGACAAGACAAGACAAGACAAGACAAGACAAGACAAGACAAGACAAGACAAGACAACACAAGACAAGACAAGACAAGACAAGACAAGACAAGACAAGATATGACAAGACAAAACAAGACAAGACAAGACAAGACAAGACAAGACAAGACAAGAAAAGACAAGACAAGACAAGACAAGACTAGACAAAACAACACAACACATGACAAGACAAGACCAGACAAGACAAGACAAGACAAGACAAGACAAGACAAGACAAGACAAGACAAAACAACACAACACAACACATGACAAGACAAGACAAGACAAGACAAGACAAGACAAGACAAGACATGACATGACAAGACAAAACAGGACAGGACAAGACAAGACAAGACAAGACAAGACAAGACAAGACAAGACAAGACAAGACAAGACAAGACAAGACAAAAAAAGACAAGACAAGACAAGACAAGACAAGACAAGACAAGAAAAGACAAGACAAGACAAGACAAGACAAAACAAGACAAGACAGGACAAGACAAGACAAGACAACACAAGACAAGACAAGACCAGACAAGACAAGACAAGACAAGACAAGACAAGACAAGGCAAGACAAGGCAAGACACGACATGACAAGACAAGACAACACAACACACGACATGACATTACATGACAAGACAAGACAAGACACGACAACATAAAACAAGACAAGACAAAACAAGACAAGACAAGACAAGACAAGACCAGACAAGACAAGACAAAACAAGACAAGACAAGACAAGACAAGACAAGGCAAGACAAGACAAGACAAGACAAGACAAAACAAGACAAGACAAGACAGGACAAGACAAGACAACACAAGACAAGACAAGACCAGACAAGACAAGACAAGACAAGACAGGACAAGACAAGGTAAGACATGACATGACATGACAAGACAAGACAAGACAAGACAAGACAAAACAAGACAAGACAAGACAAGACAAGACAAGACAAGACAAGACAAGAAAAGACAAGACAAGACAAGACAAGACAAGACAAAACAAGACAAGACAGGACAAGACAAGAAAAGACAACACAAGACAAGGCAAGACATGACATGACAAGACAAGATAAGACAATATAAGACATGACAAGACAAAACAAGACAAGACAAAACAACACAACACACGACATGACAAGACAAGACAAGACAAAACAACACAACACACGACATGACATTACATGACAAGACAAGACAAGACACGACAACATAAAACAAGACAAGACAAAGCAAGACAAGACAAGACAAGACGAGACAAGACAAGACAAGACAAGACCAGACAAGACAAGACAAAACAAGACAAGACAAGACAAGACAAGAAAAGAAAAGAAAAGAAAAGAAAAGAAAAGACAAGACAAGGCAAGGCAAGACAAGACAAGACAAGACAAGACATGACAAGACAAGAAAAGAAAAGACAAGACAAGACAAGACAAGACAAGACAAGACAAGCAAAGAAAAGACAAGACAAGACAAGACAAGACAAGACAAGACAAGACAAGACAAGACAAGACAAGACAAGACAAGACAAGACAGGGCAGGACAAGACAAGACAAGACAAGACAACATAAAACAAGACAAGACAAGACAAAACAAGACAAAACAAGACAAGACAAGACAAGACAAGACAAGACAATAAAAGACAAGACATGACAAAACAACACAACACACGACATGACATTACATGACAAGACAAGACAGGACAACATAAAACAAGACAATACAAGACAAGACAAGACAAGACAAGAGAAGACAACATAAAACAAGACAAGAAAAGACAAGGCAAGACAAGACAAGACAAAACAACACAACACAACACATGACATGACATGACATGACAAGACAAGACAAGGCAAGACAAGACAACATAAAACAAGACAAAACAAGACAAGACAAGACAAGACAAGACAAGACAAGAAGAGAAAAGACAAGACAAGACAAGACAAGACAAGACAATACAAGACAAGACAAGAAAATACAAGAAAAGACAAGGCAAGACAAGACAACATGAAACAAGACAAAACAAGACAAGACAAGACAAGACAAGACAAGACAAGAAAAGACAAGACAAGACAAGACAAGACAAGACAAGACAAGACAAGACAAGACAAGACAAGAAAAGACAACACAAGACAAGACAAGACAAGACAAGACAAGACAAGACAAGACAAGACAAGACAAGACAAGACAAGACAAGACAAGACAAGACAAGACAAGACAAGACAAGACAAGACAAGACAAGACAAGACAAGACAAGACAAGACAAGACAAGACAAGACAAGACAAGACAAGACAAGACAAGACAAGACAAGACAAGACATGACAAGACAAAACAAGACAAGACAAAACAACACAACACAACACATGACAAGACAAGACAAGACAAGACAAGACAAGACAAGACAAGACAAGACAAGACAAGAAAAGACAAGACAAGACAAGACAAGACAAGACAAAACAAGACAAGACAAGACAAAACAATCCAACACATGACATGACATGACATGACAAGACAAGACAGAACAGGACAAGACAAGACAAGACAAGACAAGACAAGACAAGACAAGACAAGACAAAACAAGACAAGACAAAACAACACAACACAACACATGACAAGACAAGACAAGACAAGACAAGACAAGACAAGACAGGACAAGACAAGGCAAGACATGACATGACATGACAAGACAAGACAAGACAAGACAAGACAAAACAAGACAAGACAAGACAAGACAAGACAAGACAAGACAAGACAAGACAAGACAAGACAAGACAAGACAAGACAAGACAAGACAAGACAAGACAAGACAAAACAAGACAAGACAGGACAAGACAAGAAAAGACAACACAAGACAAGGCAAGACATGACATGACAAGACATGATAAGACAATATAAGACATGACAAGACAAAACAAGACAAGACAAAACAACACAACACACGACATGACATTACATGACAAGACAAAACAACACAACACACGACATGACATTACATGACAAGACAAGACAAGACACGACAACATAAAACAAGACAAGACAAAGCAAGACAAGACAAGACAAGACGAGACAAGACAAGACAAGACAAGACCAGACAAGACAAGACAAAACAAGACAAGACAAGACAAGACAAGAAAAGAAAAGAAAAGAAAAGAAAAGAAAAGACAAGACAAGGCAAGGCAAGACAAGACAAGACAAGACAAGACATGACAAGACAAGAAAAGAAAAGACAAGACAAGACAAGACAAGACAAGACAAGACAAGCAAAGAAAAGACAAGACAAGACAAGACAAGACAAGACAAGACAAGACAAGACAAGACAAGACAGGGCAGGACAAGACAAGACAAGGCAAGACAACATAAAACAAGACAAGACAAGACAAAACAAGACAAAACAAGACAAGACAAGACAAGACAAGACAATAAAAGACAAGACATGACAAAACAACACAACACACGACATGACATTACATGACAAGACAAGACAGGACAACATAAAACAAGACAATACAAGACAAGACAAGACAAGACAAGAGAAGACAACATAAAACAAGACAAGAAAAGACAAGGCAAGACAAGACAAGACAAAACAACACAACACAACACATGACATGACATGACATGACATGACAAGACAAGACAAGGCAAGACAAGACAACATAAAACAAGACAAAACAAGACAAGACAAGACAAGACAAGACAAGACAAGAAGAGAAAAGACAAGACAAGACAAGACAAGACAAGACAATACAAGACAAGACAAGAAAATACAAGAAAAGACAAGGCAAGACAAGACAACATGAAACAAGACAAAACAAGACAAGACAAGACAAGACAAGACAAGACAAGAAAAGACAAGACAAGACAAGACAAGACAAGACAAGACAAGACAAGACAAGACAAGACAAGAAAAGACAACACAAGACAAGACAAGACAAGACAAGACAAGACAACACAAGACAAGACAAGACAAGACAAGACAAGACAAGACAAGACAAGACAAGACAAGACAAGACAAGACAAGACAAGACAAGACAAGACAAAACAAGACAAGACAAGACAAAACAATCCAACACATGACATGACATGACATGACAAGACAAGACAGAACAGGACAAGACAAGACAAGACAAGACAAGACAAAACAAGACAAGACAAAACAACACAACACAACACATGACAAGACAAGACAAGACAAGACAAGATATGACAAGACAAAACAAGACAAGACAAGACAAGACAAGACAAGACAGGACAGGACAGGACAAGACAAGACAAGACAAGACAAGACAAGACAAGATATGACAAGACAAAACAAGACAAGACAAAACAAGACAAGACAGGGCAGGAAAAGACAAGACAAGACAAGACAAGACAAGACAAGACAAGACAAGACAAGACAAGACAAGACAAGACAAGACAAGACCAGACAAGACAAGACAAGACAAGACAGGACAAGACAAGACAAGACAAGACAAGACAAGACAAGACAAGACAAGACAAGACAAGACAAGACAAGACAAGACAAGACAAGACAAGACAAGGCAAGACAAGACAAGACAAGACAAGACAAGACAAAACAAGACAAGACAGGACAAGACAAGAAAAGACAACACAAGACAAGACAGGACAAGACAAGACAAGACAAAGCATGACATGACATGGCAAGACAAGACAGGACAGGACAAGACAAGACAAGGCAAGGCAAGGCAAGACAAGACAAGACAAGACAAGACAAGACAAGACAAAACAAGACAAGACAAGACAAGACAAGACAAGACAAGGCAAGACAAGACAGGACAAGACAATACAAGACAAGACAAGACAAGACAAGACAAGACAAGACAAGACAAGACAAGACAAGACAAGACAAGACAAGACAAGACAAGACAAGACAAGACAAGACAAGACAAGACAAGACAAGACAAGACAAGACAAGGCAAGACAAGACAAGACAAGACAAGACAAGACAAGACAAGACAAGACAAAACAAGACAAGACAGGACAAGACAAGACAAGACAAGACAACACAAGACAAGACAAGACCAGACAAGACAAGACAAGACATGACAAGACAAGACAAGACAAGGCAAGACATGACATGACATGACAAGACAAGACAGGACAGGACAGGACAAGACAAGACAAGACAAGACAAGACAAGGCAAGACAAGACAGGACAAGACAAGACAACACAAGACAAGACAAGACAAGACAAGACAAGACAAGACAAGACAAGACAAGACAAGACAACACACGACATGACATGACATGACAAGACAAGACAAGACAAGACAGGACAAGACAAGACAGGACAGGACAAGAAAAGACAAGGCAAGGCAAGGCAAGACAAGACAAGACAAGACAAGACAAGACAAGACAAAACAAGACAAGACAAGACAAGACAAGACAAGACAAGGCAAGACAAGACAGGACAAGACAATACAAGACAAGACAAGACAAGACAAGACAAGACAAGACAAGACAAGACAAGACAAGACAAGACAAGGCAAGACAAGACAAGACTAGAAGGACAAGACAGGACAAGACAAGACAAGACAAGAAAAGACAAGACAAGACCAGACAAGACAAGACAAGACAAGACAAGACAAGACAAGACAAGACAAGACAAGACAAGACAAGACAAGGACAAGACAAGACAAGACAAGACAAGACAAGACAAAACAAGACAAGACAAGACAAGACAAGACAAGACAAGACAAGACAAGACAAGACAAGAAAAGACAAGACAAGACAAGACAAGACAAGACAAAACAAGACAAGACAGGACAAGACAAGAAAAGACAACACAAGACAAGGCAAGACATGACATGACAAGACAAGATAAGACAATATAAGACATGACAAGACAAAACAAGACAAGACAAAACAACACAACACACGACATGACAAGACAAGACAAGACAAAACAACACAACACACGACATGACATTACATGACAAGACAAGACAAGACACGACAACATAAAACAAGACAAGACAAAGCAAGACAAGACAAGACAAGACGAGACAAGACAAGACAAGACAAGACCAGACAAGACAAGACAAAACAAGACAAGACAAGACAAGACAAGAAAAGAAGAGAAAAGAAAAGAAAAGAAAAGACAAGACAAGGCAAGGCAAGACAAGACAAGACAAGACAAGACATGACAAGACAAGAAAAGAAAAGACAAGACAAGACAAGACAAGACAAGACAAGACAAGCAAAGAAAAGACAAGACAAGACAAGACAAGACAAGACAAGACAAGACAAGACAAGACAAGACAAGACAAGACAAGACAAGACAGGGCAGGACAAGACAAGACAAGACAAGACAACATAAAACAAGACAAGACAAGACAAAACAAGACAAAACAAGACAAGACAAGACAAGACAAGACAATAAAAGACAAGACATGACAAAACAACACAACACACGACATGACATTACATGACAAGACAAGACAGGACAACATAAAACAAGACAATACAAGACAAGACAAGAGAAGACAACATAAAACAAGACAAGAAAAGACAAGGCAAGACAAGACAAGACAAAACAACACAACACAACACATGACATGACATGACATGACAAGACAAGACAAGGCAAGACAAGACAACATAAAACAAGACAAAACAAGACAAGACAAGACAAGACAAGACAAGACAAGAAGAGAAAAGACAAGACAAGACAAGACAAGACAAGACAATACAAGACAAGACAAGAAAATACAAGAAAAGACAAGGCAAGACAAGACAACATGAAACAAGACAAAACAAGACAAGACAAGACAAGACAAGACAAGACAAGAAAAGACAAGACAAGACAAGACAAGACAAGACAAGACAAGACAAGACAAGACAAGACAAGACAAGAAAAGACAACACAAGACAAGACAAGACAAGACAAGACAAGACAAGACAAGACAAGACAAGACAAGACAAGACAAGACAAGACAAGACAAGACAAGACAAGACAAGACAAGACAAGACAAGACAAGACAAGACAAGACAAGACAAGACAAGACAAGACAAGACATGACAAGACAAAACAAGATAAGACAAAACAACACAACACAACACATGACAAGACAAGACAAGACAAGACAAGACAAGACAAGACAAGACAAGAAAAGACAAGACAAGACAAGACAAGACAAGACAAGACAAGACAAAACAAGACAAGACAAGACAAAACAATCCAACACATGACATGACATGACATGACAAGACAAGACAGAACAGGACAAGACAAGACAAGACAAGACAAGACAAGACAAGACAAGACAAGACAAAACAAGACAAGACAAAACAACACAACACAACACATGACAAGACAAGACAAGACAAGACAAGATATGACAAGACAAAACAAGACAAGACAAGACAAGACAAGACAAGACAGGACAGGACAGGACAAGACAAGACAAGACAAGACAAGACAAGACAAGATATGACAAGACAAAACAAGACAAGACAAAACAAGACAAGACAGGGCAGGAAAAGACAAGACAAGACAAGACAAGACAAGACAAGACAAGACAAGACAAGACAAGACAAGACAAGACAAGACAAGACAAGACAAGACAAGACAAGACAGGACAAGACAAGACAAGACAAGACAAGACAAGACAAGACAAGACAAGACAAGACAAGACAAGACAAGACAAGACAAGACAAGACAAGACAAGACAAGACAAGGCAAGACAAGACAAGACAAGACAAGACAAGACAAAACAAGACAAGACAGGACAAGACAAGAAAAGACAACACAAGACAAGACAGGACAAGACAAGACAAGACAAAGCATGACATGACATGGCAAGACAAGACAGGACAGGACAAGACAAGACAAGGCAAGGCAAGGCAAGACAAGACAAGACAAGACAAGACAAGACAAGACAAGACAAAACAAGACAAGACAAGACAAGACAAGACAAGACAAGGCAAGACAAGACAGGACAAGACAATACAAGACAAGACAAGACAAGACAAGACAAGACAAGACAAGACAAGACAAGACAAGACAAGACAAGACAAGACAAGACAAGACAAGACAAGACAAGACAAGGCAAGACAAGACAAGACAAGACAAGACAAGACAAGACAAGACAAAACAAGACAAGACAGGACAAGACAAGACAAGACAAGACAACACAAGACAAGACAAGACCAGACAAGACAAGACAAGACATGACAAGACAAGACAAGACAAGGCAAGACATGACATGACATGACAAGACAAGACAGGACAGGACAGGACAAGACAAGACAAGACAAGACAAGACAAGGCAAGACAAGACAGGACAAGACAAGACAACACAAGACAAGACAAGACAAGACAAGACAAGACAAGACAAGACAAGACAAGACAACACACGACATGACATGACATGACAAGACAAGACAAGACAAGACAGGACAAGACAAGACAGGACAGGACAAGACAAGACAAGGCAAGGCAAGGCAAGACAAGACAAGACAAGACAAGACAAGACAAGACAAGACAAAACAAGACAAGACAAGACAAGACAAGACAAGACAAGGCAAGACAAGACAGGACAAGACAATACAAGACAAGACAAGACAAGACAAGACAAGACAAGACAAGACAAGACAAGACAAGACAAGACAAGACAAGACAAGACAAGGCAAGACAAGACAAGACTAGAAGGACAAGACAGGACAAGACAAGACAAGACAAGAAAAGACAAGACAAGACCAGACAAGACAAGACAAGACAAGACAAGACAAGACAAGACAAGACAAGACAAGACAAGACAAGACAAGACAAGGACAAGACAAGACAAGACAAGACAAGACAAGACAAGACAAGACAAGACAAGACAAGACAAGACAAGACAAGACAAGACAAGACAAGACAAGACAAGACAAGACAAGACAAGACAAGACAAGACAAGACAAGACAAGACAAGACAAGACAAGACAAGACAAGACAAAACAAGACAAGACAAGACATGACAAGACAAAACAAGACGTGACAAAACAACACAACACACGACATGACATGACATGACAAGACAAGACAAGGCAAGACAAGACAACATAAAACAAGACAAAACAAGACAAGACAAGACAAGACAAGACAAGACAAGACAAGACAAGACAATACAAGACAAGACAAGACAAGACAAGACAAGACAAGACAAGACAAGACAAGACAAGACAAGACAAGACAAGACAAGGCAAGACAAGACAAGACAAGACAACACATGACAAGACAAGACAAGACAAGACAAGACAAGACAAGACAAGACAAGACAAGACAAGACAAGACAAGGCAAGACAAGACAAGACAAGACAAGACATGACAAGACAAGACAAGACAAGACAAGATATGACAAGACAAAACAAGACAAGACAAAACAAGACAAGACAAAACAAGACAAGACAGGGCAGGAAAAGACAAGACAAGACAAGACAAGACAAGACAAGACAAGACAAGACAAGACAAGACAAGACAAGACAAGACAAGACAAGACAAGACAAGACAAGACAAGACAAGACAAGACAAGACAAGACAAGACAAGACAACACAAGACAAGACAAGACAAGACAAGACAAGACAAGACAAGACAAGACAAGACAAGACAAGACAAGACAAGACAAGACAAGACAAGACAGGACAGGACAAGACAAGACAAGACAAGACAAGACAAGACAAGACAAGACAAGACAAGACAAAACAAGACAAGACAAGACAAGACAAGACAAGACAAGACAAGACAAGACAAGACAAGACAAGACAAGACAAGACAAGACAAGACAAGACAAGACAAAACAACACAACACAACACATGACAAGACAAGACAAGACAAGACAAGACAAGATATGACAAGACAAAACAAGACAAGACAAGACAAGACAAGACAAGACAGGACAGGACAGGACAAGACAAGACAAGACAAGACAAGACAAGACAAGATATGACAAGACAAAACAAGACAAGACAAGACAAGACAAGACAAGACAAGACAAGACAAGACAAGACAAGACAAGACAAGACAAGACAAGACAAGACAAGACATGACAAGACAAAACAACACAACACACGACATGACATGACAAGACAAGACAAGATAAGACAAGACAAGACAAGACAAGACAAGACAAGACAAGACAAGAGAAGACAAGACAAGAAAAGACAATACAAGACAAGACAAGACAAGACAAGACAAGACAAGACAAGACAAGACAAGACAAGACAAGACAAGACAAGACAAGACAAGACAAGACAAGACAAGACAAGACAAGACAAGACAGGACAGGACAGGACAAGACAAGACAAGACAAGACAAGACAAGACAAGATATGACAAGACAAAACAAGACAAGACAAGACAAGACAAGACAAGACAAGACAAGACAAGACAAGACAAGACAAGACAAGACAAGACAAGACAAGGCAAGACAAGACAAGACAAGACAAGACAAGACAAGACAAGACAAGACAAGACAAGACAAGACAAGACAAGACAAGACAAGACAAGACAAGACAAGACAAGACAAGACAAGACAAGACAAGACAAGACAAAACAACACAACACAACACATGACAAGACAAGACAAGACAAGACAAGACAAGATATGACAAGACAAAACAAGACAAGACAAGACAAGACAAGACAAGACAGGACAGGACAGGACAAGACAAGACAAGACAAGACAAGACAAGACAAGATATGACAAGACAAAACAAGACAAGACAAGACAAGACAAGACAAGACAAGACAAGACAAGACAAGACAAGACAAGACAAGACAAGACAAGACAAGACAAGACAAGACATGACAAGACAAAACAACACAACACACGACATGACATGACAAGACAAGACAAGATAAGACAAGACAAAACAAGACAAGACAAGACAAGACAAGACAAGACAAGACAAGACAAGACAAGACAAGACAAGACAAGACAAGACAAGACAAGACAAGACAAGACAAGACAAAACAACACAACACAACACATGACAAGACAAGACAAGACAAGACAAGACAAGATATGACAAGACAAAACAAGACAAGACAAGACAAGACAAGACAAGACAGGACAGGACAGGACAAGACAAGACAAGACAAGACAAGACAAGACAAGACAAGACAAGACAAGACAAGACAAGACAAGACAAGACAAGACAAGACAAGACAAGACAAGACAAGACAAGACAAGACAAGACAAGACAGGACAGGACAAGACAAGACAAGACAAGACAAGACAAGACAAGACAAGACAAGACAAGACAAAACAAGACAAGACAAGACAAGACAAGACAAGACAAGACAAGACAAGACAAGACAAGACAAGACAAGACAAGACAAGACAAGACAAGACAAGACAAGACAAAACAACACAACACAACACATGACAAGACAAGACAAGACAAGACAAGACAAGATATGACAAGACAAAACAAGACAAGACAAGACAAGACAAGACAAGACAGGACAGGACAGGACAAGACAAGACAAGACAAGACAAGACAAGACAAGATATGACAAGACAAAACAAGACAAGACAAGACAAGACAAGACAAGACAAGACAAGACAAGACAAGACAAGACAAGACAAGACAAGACAAGACAAGACAAGACAAGACAAGACATGACAAGACAAAACAACACAACACACGACATGACATGACAAGACAAGACAAGATAAGACAAGACAAGACAAGACAAGACAAGACAAGACAAGACAAGAGAAGACAAGACAAGAAAAGACAATACAAGACAAGACAAGACAAGACAAGACAAGACAAGACAAGACAAGACAAGACAAGACAAGACAAGACAAGACAAGACAAGACAAGACAAGACAAGACAAGACAAGACAAGACAGGACAGGACAGGACAAGACAAGACAAGACAAGACAAGACAAGACAAGATATGACAAGACAAAACAAGACAAGACAAGACAAGACAAGACAAGACAAGACAAGACAAGACAAGACAAGACAAGACAAGACAAGACAAGACAAGACAAGGCAAGACAAGACAAGACAAGACAAGACAAGACAAGACAAGACAAGACAAGACAAGACAAGACAAGACAAGACAAGACAAGACAAGACAAGACAAGACAAGACAAGACAAGACAAGACAAGACAAGACAAGACAAGACAAGAAAAGACAAGACAAGACAAGACAAGACAAGACAAGACAAGACAAGACAGGGCAGGACAAGACAAGACAAGACAAGACAATATAAAACAAGACAAGACAAGACAAAACAAGACAAAACAAGACAAGACAAGACAAGACAAGACAAGACAAGACAAGACAAGACAAGACAAGACAAGACAAGACAAGACAAGACAAGACAAGACAAGACAAGACAAGACAAGACAAGACAAGACAAGACAAGACAAGACAAGACAAGACAAGACAAGACAAGACAAGACAGGGCAGGACAAGACAAGACAAGACAAGACAATATAACAAGACAATATACAAACCAAGACAAGACAAGACAAGACAAGACAAGACAAGACAAGACAAGACAAGACAAGACAAGACAAGACAAGACAAGACCAGACAAGACAAGACAAGACAAGACAAGACAAGACAAGACAAGACAAGACAAGACAAGACAAGACAAGACAAGACAAGACAAGACAAGACAAGACAAGACAAGACATGACAAGACAAAACAAGACAAGGCAAAACAACACAACACAACACATGACAAGACAAGACAAGACAAGACAAGACAAGACAAGACAAGACAAGACAAGAAAAGACAAGACAAGACAAGACAAGACAAAACAAGACAAGACAAGACAAAACAATCCAACACATGACATGACATGACATGACAAGACAAGACAGAACAGGACAAGACAAGACAAGACAAGACAAGACAAGACAAGACAAGACAAGACAAGACAAGACAAGACAAGACAAGACAAGACAAGACAAGACAAACCAAGACAAGACAAAACAACACAACACAACACAACACAACACATGACAAGACAAGACAAGACAAGACAAGATATGACAAGACAAAACAAGACAAGACAAGACAAGACAAGACAAGACAAGACAAGACAGGACAGGACAGGACAAGACAAGACAAGACAAGACAAGACAAGACAAGACAAGATATGACAAGACAAAACAAGACAAGACAAGACAAGACAAGACAAGACAAGACAAGACAAGACAAGACAAGACAAGACAAGACAAGACAAGACAAGACAAGACAAGACAAGACAAGACAAGACAAGACAAGACAAGACAAGACAAGACAAGACAAGACAAGACAAGACAAGACAAGACAAGACAAGACAAGACAAGACAAGACAAGAATAGAAAAGACAAGACAAGACAAGACAAGACAAGACAAGACAAGACAAGACAAGACAAGACAAGACAAGACAAGACAAGACAAGACAAGACAAGACAAGACAAGACAAGACAACACAAGACAAGACAAGACAAGACAAGACAAGACAAGACAAGACAAGACAAGACAAGACAAGACAAGACAAGACAAGACAAGACAAGACAAGACAAGACAAGACAGGACAGGACAAGACAAGACAAGACAAGACAAGACAAGACAAGACAAGACAAGACAAGACAAAACAAGACAAGACAAGACAAGACAAGACAAGACAAGACAAGACAAGACAAGACAAGACAAGACAAGACAAGACAAGACAAGACAAGACAAGACAAGACAAAACAACACAACACAACACATGACAAGACAAGACAAGACAAGACAAGACAAGATATGACAAGACAAAACAAGACAAGACAAGACAAGACAAGACAAGACAGGACAGGACAGGACAAGACAAGACAAGACAAGACAAGACAAGACAAGATATGACAAGACAAAACAAGACAAGACAAGACAAGACAAGACAAGACAAGACAAGACAAGACAAGACAAGACAAGACAAGACAAGACAAGACAAGACATGACAAGACAAAACAACACAACACACGACATGACATGACAAGACAAGACAAGATAAGACAAGACAAGACAAGACAAGACAAGACAAGACAAGACAAGAGAAGACAAGACAAGAAAAGACAATACAAGACAAGACAAGACAAGACAAGACAAGACAAGACAAGACAAGACAAGACAAGACAAGACAAGACAAGACAAGACAAGACAAGACAAGACAAGACAAGACAAGACAGGACAGGACAGGACAAGACAAGACAAGACAAGACAAGACAAGACAAGATATGACAAGACAAAACAAGACAAGACAAGACAAGACAAGACAAGACAAGACAAGACAAGACAAGACAAGACAAGACAAGACAAGACAAGACAAGGCAAGACAAGACAAGACAAGACAAGACAAGACAAGACAAGACAAGACAAGACAAGACAAGACAAGACAAGACAAGACAAGACAAGACAAGACAAGACAAGACAAGACAAGACAAGACAAGACAAGACAAGACAAGACAAGACAAGACAAGACAAGAAAAGACAAGACAAGACAAGACAAGACAAGACAAGACAAGACAAGACAGGGCAGGACAAGACAAGACAAGACAAGACAATATAAAACAAGACAAGACAAGACAAAACAAGACAAAACAAGACAAGACAAGACAAGACAAGACAAGACAAGACAAGACAAGACAAGACAAGACAAGACAAGACAAGACAAGACAAGACAAGACAAGACAAGACAAGACAAGACAAGACAAGACAAGACAAGACAAGACAAGACAAGACAAGACAAGACAAGACAAGACAGGGCAGGACAAGACAAGACAAGACAAGACAATATAAAACAAGACAAGACAAGACAAAACAAGACAAAACAAGACAAGACAAGACAAGACAAGACAAGACAATAAAAGACAAGACATGACAAAACAACACAACACACGACATGACATTACATGACAAGACAAGACAGGACAACATAAAACAAGACAAGACAAGACAAGACAAGACAAGACAACATAAAACAAGACAAGAAAAGACAAGGCAAGACAAGACAAGACAAAACAACACAACACAACACATGACATGACATGACATGACAAGACAAGACAAGACATGACAAGACAAAACAAGGCATGACAAAACAACACAACACACGACATGACATGACATGACAAGACAAGACAAGGCAAGACAAGACAACATAAAACAAGACAAAACAAGACAAGACAAGACAAGACAAGACAAGACAAGAAGAGAAAAGACAAGACAAGACAAGACAAGACAAGACAAGACAAGACAAGACAAGACAAGACAAGACAAGACAAGACAAGAAAAGACAAGACAAGACAAGACAAGACAAGACAAGACAAGACAAGACAAGACAAGACAAGACAAGACAAGAAAAGACAAGACAAGACAAGACAAGAAGAGAAAAGACAAGACAAGACAAGACAAGACAAGACAAGACAAGACAAGACAAGACAAGACAAGACAAGACAAGACAAGACAAGACAAGACAAGACAAGACAAGACAAGACAAGACAAGACAAGACAAGACAAGACAAGACAAGACAAACCAAGACAAGACAAGACAAGACAAGACAAGACAAGACAAACCAAGACAAGACAAAACAAGACAAGACAAGACAAGACAAGACAAGACAAGACAAGACAAGACAGGACAAGCCAAGACATGACAAGACAAAACAAGACAAGACAAAACAACACAACACAACACATGACAAGACAAGACAAGACAAGACAAGACAAGACAAGACAAGACAAGAAAAGACAAGACAAGACAAGACAAGACAAGACAAGACAAGACAAGACAAGAAAATACAAGGAAAGACAAGGCAAGACAAGACAACATAAAACAAGACAAAACAAGACAAGACAAGACAAGACAAGACAAGACAAGAAGAGAAAAGACAAGACAAGACAAGACAAGACAAGACAAGACAAGACAAGACAAGACAAGACAAGACAAGACAAGACAAGAAAAGACAAGACAAGACAAGACAAGACAAGAAAATACAAGGAAAGACAAGGCAAGACAAGACAACATGAAACAAGACAAAAGAAGACAAGACAAGACAAGACAAGACAAGAAAAGACAAGAAAATACAAGGAAAGACAAGGCAAGACAAGACAACATAAAACAAGACAAAACAAGACAAGACAAGACAAGACAAGACAAGACAAGAAGAGAAAAGACAAGACAAGACAAGACAAGACAAGAAAATACAAGGAAAGACAAGGCAAGACAAGACAACATGAAACAAGACAAAAGAAGACAAGACAAGACAAGACAAGACAAGACAAGACAAGAAAATACAAGGAAAGACAAGGCAAGACAAGACAACATAAAACAAGACAAAACAAGACAAGACAAGACAAGACAAGACAAGACAAGAAGAGAAAAGACAAGACAAGACAAGACAAGACAAGACAAGACAAGACAAGACAAACCAAGACAAGACAAGACAAGACAAGACAAGACAAGACAAGACAAGACAAGACAAGACAAGACAAGACAAGACAAGACAAGACCAGACAAGACAAGACAAGACAAGACAAGACAAGACAAGACAAGACAAGACAAGACAAGACAAGACAAGACAAGACAAGACAAGACAAGACAAGACAAGACATGACAAGACAAAACAAGACAAGGCAAAACAACACAACACAACACATGACAAGACAAGACAAGACAAGACAAGACAAGACAAGACAAGACAAGAAAAGACAAGACAAGACAAGACAAGACAAAACAAGACAAGACAAGACAAAACAATCCAACACATGACATGACATGACATGACAAGACAAGACAGAACAGGACAAGACAAGACAAGACAAGACAAGACAAGACAAGACAAGACAAGACAAGACAAGACAAGACAAGACAAGACAAACCAAGACAAGACAAAACAACACAACACAACACAACACAACACATGACAAGACAAGACAAGACAAGACAAGATATGACAAGACAAAACAAGACAAGACAAGACAAGACAAGACAAGACAAGACAAGACAGGACAGGACAGGACAAGACAAGACAAGACAAGACAAGACAAGATATGACAAGACAAAACAAGACAAGACAAGACAAGACAAGACAAGACAAGACAAGACAAGACAAGACAAGACAAGACAAGACAAGACAAGACAAGACAAGACAAGACAAGACAAGACAAGACAAGACAAGACAAGACAAGACAAGACAAGACAAGACAAGACAAGACAAGACAAGACAAGACAAGAAAAGACAAGACAAGACAAGACAAGACAAGACAAGACAAAACAAGACAAGACAAGACAAAACAATCCAACACATGACATGACATGACATGACAAGACAAGACAGAACAGGACAAGACAAGACAAGACAGGACAAGACAAGACAAGACAAGACAAGACAAGACAAGACAAGACAAGACAAAACAAGACAAGACAAAACAACACAACACAACACATGACAAGACAAGACAAGACAAGACAAGACAAGATATGACAAGACAAAACAAGACAAGACAAGACAAGACAAGACAAGACAGGACAGGACAGGACAAGACAAGACAAGACAAGACAAGACAAGACAAGATATGACAAGACAAAACAAGACAAGACAAGACAAGACAAGACAAGACAAGACAAGACAAGACAAGACAAGACAAGAAAAGACAAGACAAGACAAGACAAGACAAGACAAGACAAGACAAGACAAGACATGACAAGACAAAACAACACAACACACGACATGACATGACAAGACAAGACAAGATAAGACAAGACAAGACAAGACAAGACAAGACAAGACAAGACAAGAGAAGACAAGACAAGAAAAGACAATACAAGACAAGACAAGACAAGACAAGACAAGACAAGACAAGACAAGACAAGACAAGACAAGACAAGACAAGACAAGACAAGACAAGACAAGACAAGACAAGACAAGACAAGACAAGACAAGACAAGACAAGACAAGACAAGACAAGACAAGACAAGACAAGACAAGACAAGACAAGACAAGACAAGACAAGACAAGACAAGACAAGACAAGACAAGACAAGACAAGACAAGACAAGACAAGACAAGACAAGACAAGACAAGACAAGACAAGACAAGACAAGACAAGACAAGACAAGACAAGACAAGACAAGACAAGACAAGACAAGACAAGACAAGACAAGACAAGACAAGACAAGACAAGACAAGACAAGACAAGACAAGACAAGACAAGACAAGACAAGACAAGACAAGACAAGACAAGACAAGACAAGACAAGACAAGACAACACAAGACAAGACAAGACAAGACAAGACAAGACAAGACAAGACAAGACAGGACAAGACAAGAAAAGACAACACAAGACAAGACAGGACAAGACAAGACAAGACAAAGCAAGACATGACATGACATGGCAAGACAAGACAGGACAGGACAAGACAAGACAAGGCAAGGCAAGACAAGACAAGACAAGACAAGACAAGACAAGACAAGACAAGACAAGACAAAACAAGACAAGACAAGACAAGACAAGACAAGGCAAGGCAAGACAAGACAGGACAAGACAAGACAAGACAAGACAAGACAAGACAAGACAAAACAAGACAAGACAAGACAAGACAAGACAAGACAAGACAAGACAAGAGAAGACAAGACAAGAAAAGACAATACAAGACAAGACAAGACAAGACAAGACAAGACAAGACAAGACAAGACAAGACAAGACAAGACAAGACAAGACAAGACAAGACAAGACAAGACAAAACAAGACAAGACAAGACAAGACAAGACAAGACAAGACAAGACAAGACAAGACAAGACAAGACAAGACAAGACAAGACAAGACAAGACAAGACAAGACAAGACAAGACAAGACAAGACAAGACAAGACAAGACAAGACAAGACAAGACAAGACAAGACAAGACAAGACAAGACAAGACAAGACAAGACAAGACAAGACAAGACAAGACAAGACAAGACAAGACAAGACAAGACAAGACAAGACAAGACAAGACAAGACAAGACAAGACAAGACAAGACAAGGCAAGACAAGACAAGACAAAACAAGACAAGACAGGACAAGACAAGACAAGACAACACAAGACAAGACAAGACCAGACAAGACAAGACAAGACAAGACAAGACAAGACAAGACAAGGCAAGACATAACATGACATGACAAGACAAGACAGGACAGGACAAGACAAGACAAGACAAGACAAGACAAGGCAAGACAAGACAGGACAAGACAAGACAACACAAGACAAGACAAGACAAGACAAGACAAGACAAGACAAGAAGAGAAAAGACAAGACAAGACAAGACAAGACAAGACAAGACAAGACAACACACGACATGACATGACATGACAAGACAAGACAAGACAAGACAAGGCAAGACAATACAAGACAAGACAAGACAAGACAAAACAAGACAAGACAGGACAAGACAAGACAAGACAACACAAGACAAGACAAGACAAGACAAAGCAAGACATGACATGACATGGCAAGACAAGACAGGACAGGAAAAGACAAGACAAGGCAAGGCAAGACAAGACAAGACAAGACAAGACAAGACAAGACAAGACAAGACAAGACAAGACAAAACAAGACAAGACAAGACAATATAAGACATGGCAAGACAAAACAAGACAAGACAAGACAAGACAAGACAAGACAAGACAAGACAAGACAAGACAAGACAAGACAAGACAAGACAAGACAAGACAAGACAAGACAAGACAAGACAAGACAAGACAAGACAAGACAAGACAAGGCAAGACAAGACAAGAAAAGACAAGACAAGACAAGACAAGACAGGACAAGACAAGACAAGACAAGACAACACAAGACAAGACAAGACCAGACAAGACAAGACAACACAAGACAAGACAAGACAAGACAAAGCAAGACATGACATGGCAAGACAAGACAGGACAGGAAAAGACAAGACAAGGCAAGGCAAGACAAGAAGAGAAAAGACAAGACAAGACAAGACAAGACAAGACAAGACAAGACAAGACAAGACAACACACGACATGACATGACAAGACAAGACAAGACAAGGCAAGACAATACAAGACAAGACAAGACAAGACAAAACAAGACAAGACAGGACAAGACAAGAAAAGACAACACAAGACAAGACAGGACAAGACAAGACAAGACAAAGCAAGACATGACATGACATGGCAAGACAAGACAGGACAGGACAAGACAAGACAAGGCAAGGCAAGACAAGACAAGACAAGACAAGACAAGACAAGACAAGACAAGACAAGACAAGACAAGACAAAACAAGACAAGACAAGACAATATAAGACATGGCAAGACAAAACAAGACAAGACAAAACAACACAACACACGACATGACAAGACAAGACAAGACAAAACAACACAACACACGACATGACATTACATGACAAGACAAGACAAGACAAGACACGACAACATAAAACAAGACAAGACAAAACAAGACAAGACAAGACAAGACAAGACAAGACCAGACAAGACAAGACAAAACAAGACAAGACAAGACAAGACAAGACAAGAAAAGAAAAGAAAAGAAAAGAAAAGACAAGACAAGGCAAGGCAAGACAAGACAAGACAAGACAAGACATGACAAGAAAAGACAAGACAAGACAAGACAAGACAAGACAAGACAAGCAAAGAAAAGACAAGACAAGACAAGACAAGACAAGACAAGACAAGACAAGACAAGACAAGACAAGACAAGACAAGACAAGACAAGACAGGGCAGGACAAGACAAGACAAGACAAGACAAGACAATATAAAACAAGACAAGACAAGACAAAACAAGACAAAACAAGACAAGACAAGACAAGACAAGACAAGACAATAAAAGACAAGACATGACAAAACAACACAACACACGACATGACATTACATGACAAGACAAGACAGGACAACATAAAACAAGACAAGACAAGACAAGACAAGACAAGACAAGACAAGACAAGACAAGACAAGACAAGACAAGACAAGACAAGACAAACCAAGACAAGACAAGACAAGACAAGACAAGACAAACCAAGACAAGACAAAACAAGACAAGACAAGACAAGACAAGACAAGACAAGACAAGACAAGACAAGACAAGACAGGACAAGACAAGACATGACAAGACAAAACAAGACAAGACAAAACAACACAACACAACACATGACAAGACAAGACAAGACAAGACAAGACAAGACAAGACAAGACAAGACAAGAAAAGACAAGACAAGACAAGACAAGACAAGACAAGACAAGACAAGACAAGACAAGGAAAGACAAGGCAAGACAAGACAACATAAAACAAGACAAAACAAGACAAGACAAGACAAGACAAGACAAGACAAGAAGAGAAAAGACAAGACAAGACAAGACAAGACAAGACAAGACAAGACAAGACAAGACAAGACAAGACAAGACAAGACAAGACAAGACAAGAAAAGACAAGACAAGACAAGACAAGACAAGACAAGAAAATACAAGGAAAGACAAGGCAAGACAAGACAACATGAAACAAGACAAAAGAAGACAAGACAAGACAAGACAAGACAAGACAAGAAAAGACAAGACAAGACAAGACAAGACAAGACAAGACAAGACAAACCAAGACAAGACAAGACAAGACAAGACAAGACAAGACAAGACAAGACAAGACAAGACAAGACAAGACAAGACAAGACAAGACAAGACAAGACAAGACAAGACAAGACAAGACAAGACAAGACAAGACAAGACAAGACAAGACAAGACAAGACAAGACAAGACAAGACAAGACAAGACATGACAAGACAAAACAAGACAAGACAAAACAACACAACACAACACATGACAAGACAAGACAAGACAAGACAAGACAAGACAAGACAAGACAAGACAAGAAAAGACAAGACAAGACAAGACAAGACAAAACAAGACAAGACAAGACAAAACAATCCAACACATGACATGACATGACATGACAAGACAAGACAGAACAGGACAAGACAAGACAAGACAAGACAAGACAAGACAAGACAAGACAAGACAAGACAAGACAAGACAAGACAAGACAAACCAAGACAAGACAAAACAACACAACACAACACAACACAACACATGACAAGACAAGACAAGACAAGACAAGACAAGATATGACAAGACAAAACAAGACAAGACAAGACAAGACAAGACAAGACAGGACAGGACAGGACAAGACAAGACAAGACAAGACAAGACAAGACAAGATATGACAAGACAAAACAAGACAAGACAAGACAAGACAAGACAAGACAAGACAAGACAAGACAAGACAAGACAAGACAAGACAAGACAAGACAAGACAAGACAAGACAAGACAAGACAAGACAAGACAAGACAAGACAAGACAAGACAAGACAAGACAAGACAAGACAAGACAAGACAAGACAAGACAAGACAAGACAAGACAAGACAAGACAAGACAAGACAAGACAAGACAAGACAAGACAAGACAAGACAAGACAAGACAAGACAAGACAAGACAAGACAAGACAAGACAAGACAAGAAAAGACAAGACAAGACAAGACAAGACAAGACAAGACAAAACAAGACAAGACAAGACAAAACAATCCAACACATGACATGACATGACATGACAAGACAAGACAGAACAGGACAAGACAAGACAAGACAGGACAAGACAAGACAAGACAAGACAAGACAAGACAAGACAAAACAAGACAAGACAAAACAACACAACACAACACATGACAAGACAAGACAAGACAAGACAAGACAAGATATGACAAGACAAAACAAGACAAGACAAGACAAGACAAGACAAGACAGGACAGGACAGGACAGGACAAGACAAGACAAGACAAGACAAGACAAGACAAGATATGACAAGACAAAACAAGACAAGACAAGACAAGACAAGACAAGACAAGACAAGTCAAGACAAGACAAAGCAAGACATGACATGACATGGCAAGACAAGACAGGACAGGAAAAGACAAGACAAGACATGACAAGACAAAACAACACAACACACGACATGACATGACATGACAAGACAAGACAAGACAAGGCAAGACAAGACAAGACAAGACAAGACAAGACAAGACAAAACAAGACAGGACAAGACAAGACAAGACAACACAAGACAAGACAAGACAAGACAAGACAAGACAAGGCAAGGCAAGACAAGACAAGACAGGACAAGACAAGACAAGACAAGACAAGACAAGACAAGACAAGACAAGACAAGACAAGACAAGACAAGACAAGACAAGACAAGACAAGACAAGACAAGACAAGACAAGACAAGACAAGACAAAACAAGACAAGACAAGACAAAACAATCCAACACATGACATGACATGACATGACAAGACAAGACAGAACAGGACAAGACAAGACAAAACAACACAACACAACACATGACAAGACAAGACAAGATAAGACAAGATATGACAAGACAAAACAAGACAAGACAAGACAAGACAAGACAAGACAGGACAGGACAGGACAAGACAAGACAAGACAAGACAAGACAAGACAAGATATGACAAGACAAAACAAGACAAGACAAGACAAGACAAGACAAGACAAGACAAGACAAGACAAGACAAGACAAGACAAGACAAGACAAGACAAGACAAGACAAGACAAGACAAGACAAGACCAGACAAGACAAGAAAAGACAAGACAAGACAAGACAAGACAAGACAAGACAAGACAAGACAAGACAAGACAAGACAAGACAAGACAAGAAAAGACAAGACAAGACAAGACAAGAAGAGAAAAGACAAGACAAGACAAGACAAGACAAGACAAGACAAGACAAGACAAGACAAGACAAGACAAGACAAGACAAGACAAGACAAGACAAGACAAGACAAGACAAGACAAGACAAGACAAGACAAGACAAGACAAGACAAGACAAGACAAGACAAGACAAGACAAGACAAGACAAGACAAACCAAGACAAGACAAGACAAGACAAGACAAGACAAACCAAGACAAGACAAAACAAGACAAGACAAGACAAGACAAGACAAGACAAGACAAGACAAGACAGGACAAGACAAGACATGACAAGACAAAACAAGACAAGACAAAACAACACAACACAACACATGACAAGACAAGACAAGACAAGACAAGACAAGACAAGACAAGACAAGACAAGAAAAGACAAGACAAGACAAGACAAGACAAGACAAGACAAGACAAGACAAGACAAGGAAAGACAAGGCAAGACAAGACAACATAAAACAAGACAAAACAAGACAAGACAAGACAAGACAAGACAAGACAAGAAGAGAAAAGACAAGACAAGACAAGACAAGACAAGACAAGACAAGACAAGACAAGACAAGACAAGACAAGACAAGACAAGACAAGACAAGAAAAGACAAGACAAGACAAGACAAGACAAGACAAGAAAATACAAGGAAAGACAAGGCAAGACAAGACAACATGAAACAAGACAAAAGAAGACAAGACAAGACAAGACAAGACAAGACAAGAAAAGACAAGACAAGACAAGACAAGACAAGACAAGACAAGACAAACCAAGACAAGACAAGACAAGACAAGACAAGACAAGACAAGACAAGACAAGACAAGACAAGACAAGACAAGACAAGACAAGACAAGACAAGACAAGACAAGACAAGACAAGACAGGACAAGACAAGACAAGACAAGACAAGACAAGACAAGACAAAACAAGACAAGACAAAACAACACAACACAACACATGACAAGACAAGACAAGACAAGACAAGACAAGATATGACAAGACAAAACAAGACAAGACAAGACAAGACAAGACAAGACAGGACAGGACAGGACAAGACAAGACAAGACAAGACAAGACAAGACAAGATATGACAAGACAAAACAAGACAAGACAAGACAAGACAAGACAAGACAAGACAAGTCAAGACAAGACAAAGCAAGACATGACATGACATGGCAAGACAAGACAGGACAGGAAAAGACAAGACAAGACATGACAAGACAAAACAACACAACACACGACATGACATGACATGACAAGACAAGACAAGACAAGGCAAGACAAGACAAGACAAGACAAGACAAGACAAGACAAAACAAGACAGGACAAGACAAGACAAGACAACACAAGACAAGACAAGACAAGACAAGACAAGACAAGGCAAGGCAAGACAAGACAAGACAGGACAAGACAAGACAAGACAAGACAAGACAAGACAAGACAAGACAAGACAAGACAAGACAAGACAAGACAAGACAAGACAAGACAAGACAAGACAAGACAAGACAAGACAAGACAAGACAAAACAAGACAAGACAAGACAAAACAATCCAACACATGACATGACATGACATGACAAGACAAGACAGAACAGGACAAGACAAGACAAAACAACACAACACAACACATGACAAGACAAGACAAGATAAGACAAGATATGACAAGACAAAACAAGACAAGACAAGACAAGACAAGACAAGACAGGACAGGACAGGACAAGACAAGACAAGACAAGACAAGACAAGACAAGATATGACAAGACAAAACAAGACAAGACAAGACAAGACAAGACAAGACAAGACAAGACAAGACAAGACAAGACAAGACAAGACAAGACAAGACAAGACAAGACAAGACAAGACAAGACAAGACCAGACAAGACAAAACAACACAAGACAAAACAACACAACACACGACATGACATGACATGACAAGACAAGATAAGACAAGACAAGACAAGACAAGACAAGACAAGACAAGACAAGACAAGACAAGACAAGACAAGACAAGACAAGACAAGACAAGACAAGACAAGACAAGACAAGACAAGGCAAGACAAGACAAGACAAGACAAGACAAGACAAGACAAGACAAGACAAGACAAGACAAGACAAGACAAGACAAGACAAGACAAGACAAGACAAGGCAAGACATGACATGACATGACATGACAAGACAAGACAGGACAGAACAAGACAAGACAAGACAAGACAAGACAAGACAAGGCAAGACATGACATGACATGACAAGACAAGACAGGACAGGACAAGACAAGACAAGACAAGACAAGACAAGACAAGGCAAGAAAAGACAGGACAAGACAAGACAAGACAAGACAAGACAAGACAAGACAAGACAAGACAAGACAAGACAAGACAAGACAAGACAAGACAAGACAAGACAAGACAAGACAAGACAAGACAAGACAAGACAAGACAAGACAAGACAAGACTAAACAAGACAAGACAAAACAACACAACACAACACATGACAAGACAAGACAAGACAAGACAAGATATGACAAGACAAAACAAGACAAGACAAGACAAGACAAGACAAGACAGGACAGGACAGGACAGGACAAGACAAGACAAGACAAGACAAGACAAGACAAAGCAAGACATGACATGACATGGCAAGACAAGACAGGACAGGACAAGACAAGACAAGACATGACAAGACAAAACAACACAAGACAAAACAACACAACACACGACATGACATGACATGACAAGACAAGACAAGACAAGGCAAGACAAGACAAAACAAGACAAGACAAAACAAAACAAGACAGGACAAGACAAGACAAGACAACACAAGACAAGACAAGACAAGACAAGACAAGACAAGACAAGGCAAGGCAAGACAAGACAAGACAGGACAAGACAAGACAAGACAAGACAAGACAAGACAAGACAAGACAAGACAAGACAAGACAAGACAAGACAAGACAAGACAAGACAAGACAAGACAAGACAAGACAAAACAAGACAAGACAAGACAAAACAATCCAACACATGACATGACATGACATGACAAGACAAGACAGAACAGGACAAGACAAGACAAAGCAACACAACACAACACATGACAAGACAAGACAAGACAAGACAAGATATGACAAGACAAAACAAGACAAGACAAGACAAGACAAGACAAGACAGGACAGGACAGGACAAGACAAGACAAGACAAGACAAGACAAGACAAGACAAGATATGACAAGACAAAACAAGACAAGACAAGACAAGACAAGACAAGACAAGACAAGACAAGACAAGACAAGACAAGACAAGACAAGACAAGACAAGACAAGACAAGACAAGACAAGACAAGACAAGACAAGACAAAACAACACAAGACAAAACAACACAACACACGACATGACATGACATGACAAGACAAGACAAGATAAGACAAGACAAGACAAGACAAGACAAGACAAGACAAGACAAGACAAGACAAGACAAGACAAGACATGACAAGACAAGACAAGACAAGACAAGACAAGACAAGACAAGACAAGACAAGACAAGACAAGACAAGACAAGACAAGACAAGACAAGACAAGACAAGACAAGACAAGACAAGACAAGACAAGGCAAGACATGACATGACATGACAAGACAAGACAGGACAGGACAAGACAAGACAAGACAAGACAAGGCAAGAAAAGACAGGACAAGACAAGACAAGACAAGACAAGACAAGACAAGACATGACAAGACAAGACAAGACAAGACAAGACAAGACAAGACAAGACAAGACAAGACAAGACAAGACAAGACAAGACAAGACAAGACAAGACAAAACAAGACAAGACAAAACAACACAACACAACACATGACAAGACAAGACAAGACAAGACAAGATATGACAAGACAAAACAAGACAAGACAAGACAAGACAAGACAAGACAGGACAGGACAGGACAAGACAAGACAAGACAAGACAAGACAAGACAAGATATGACAAGACAAAACAAGACAAGACAAGACAAGACAAGACAAGACAAGACAAGACAAGACAAGACAAGACAAGACAAGACAAGACAAGACAAGACAAGACAAGACAAGACAAGACAAGACAAGACAAGACAAGACAAGACAAGATAAGACAAGACAAGACAAGAGAAGACAAGACAAGACAAGACAAGACAAGACAAGACAAGACAAGACAAGACAAGACAAGACAAGACAAGACAAGACAAGACAAGACAAGACAAGACAAGACAAGACAAGACAAGACAAGACAAGACAAGACAAGACAAGACAAGACAAGACAACACAAGACAAGACAAGACAAGACAAGGCAAGGCAAGACAAGACAAGACAGGACAAGACAAGACAAGACAAGACAAGACAAGACAAGACAAGACAAGACAAGACAAGACAAGACAAGACAAGACAAGACAAGACAAGACAAGACAAGACAAGACAAGACAAGACAAGACAAAACAAGACAAGACAAGACAAAACAATCCAACACATGACATGACATGACATGACAAGACAAGAAAGAACAGGACAAGACAAGACAAAACAACACAACACAACACATGACAAGACAAGACAAGACAAGACAAGATATGACAAGACAAAACAAGACAAGACAAGACAAGACAAGACAAGACAGGACAGGACAGGACAAGACAAGACAAGACAAGACAAGACAAGACAAGATATGACAAGACAAAACAAGACAAGACAAGACAAGACAAGACAAGACAAGACAAGACAAGACAAGACAAGACAAGACAAGACAAGACAAGACAAGACAAGACAAGGCAAGGCAAGACAAGACAAGACAGGACAAGACAAGACAAGACAAGACAAGACAAGACAAGACAAGACAAGACAAGGCAAGGCAAGACAAGACAAGACAGGACAAGACAAGACAAGACAAGACAAGACAAGACAAGACAAGACAAGACAAGACAAGACAAGACAAGACAAGACAAGACAAGACAAGACAAGACAAGACAAAACAAGACAAGACAAGACAAAACAATCCAACACATGACATGACATGACATGACAAGACAAGACAGAACAGGACAAGACAAGACAAAACAACACAACACAACACATGACAAGACAAGACAAGACAAGACAAGATATGACAAGACAAAACAAGACAAGACAAGACAAGACAAGACAAGACAGGACAGGACAGGACAAGACAAGACAAGACAAGACAAGACAAGACAAGATATGACAAGACAAAACAAGACAAGACAAGACAAGACAAGACAAGACAAGACAAGACAAGACAAGACAAGACAAGACAAGACAAGACAAGACAAGGCAAGACATGACATGACATGACATGACAAGACAGGACAGGACAGGACAAGACAAGACAAGACAAGACAAGACAAGACAAGACAAGGCAAGACATGACATGACATGACAAGACAAGACAGGACAGGACAGGACAAGACAAGACAAGACAAGACAAGGCAAGAAAAGACAGGACAAGACAAGACAAGACAAGACAAGACAAGACAAGACAAGACAAGACAAGACAAGACAAGACAAGACAAGACAAGACAAGACAAGATATGACAAGACAAAACAAGACAAGATATGACAAGACAAGACAAGACAAGACAAGACAAGACAAGACAAGGCAAGGCAAGACAAGACAAGACAGGACAAGACAAAACAAGACAAGACAAGACAAGACAAGACAAGACAAGATATGACAAGACAAAACAAGACAAGATATGACAAGACAAAACAAGACAAGACAAGACAAGACAAGACAAGACAAGACAGGACAGGACAGGACAGGACAGGACAAGACAAGACAAGACAAGACAACACAACACATGACAAGACAAGACAAGACAAGACAAGACAAGACAAGACAAGACAAGACAAGAAAAGACAAGAAAAGACAAGACAAGACAAGACAAGACAAGACAAGACAAAACAAGACAAGACAAGACAAAACAATCCAACACATGACATGACATGACATGACAAGACAAGACAGAACAGGACAAGACAAGACAAGACAAGACAAGACAAGACAAGACAAGACAAGACAAGACAAAACAAGACAAGACAAAACAACACAACACAACACATGACAAGACAAGACAAGACAAGATATGACAAGACAAAACAAGACAAGACAAGACAAGACAAGACAAGACAAGACAAGACAGGACAGGACAGGACAGGACAGGACAAGACAAGACAAGACAAGACAAGATATGACAAGACAAAACAAGACAAGACAAGACAAGACAAGACAAGACAAGACAAGACAAGACAAGACAAGACAAGACAAGACAAGACAAGACAAGACAAGACAAGACAAGACAAGACAAGACAAGACAAGACAAGACAAGACAAGACAAGACAAGACAAGACAAGACAAGACAAGACAAGACAAGACAAGACAAGACAAGACAAGACAAGACAAGACAAGACAAGACAAGACAAGACAAGACAAGACAAGACAAGACAAGACAAGACAAGACAAGACAAGACAAGACAAGACAAGACAAGACAAGACAAGACAAGACAAGACAAGACAAGACAAGACAAGACAAGACAAGACAAGACAAGACAAGACAAGGCAAGACATGACATGACATGACATGACAAGACAAGACAGGACAGGACAAGACAAGACAAGACAAGACAAGACAAGACAAGACAAGGCAAGACATGACATGACATGACAAGACAAGACAGGACAGGACAAGACAAGACAAGACAAGACAAGGCAAGAAAAGACAGGACAAGACAAGACAAGACAAGACAAGACAAGACAAGACAAGACAAGACAAGACAAGACAAGACAAGACAAGACAAGACAAAACAAGACAAGACAAAACAACACAACACAACACATGACAAGACAAGACAAGACAAGACAAGATATGACAAGACAAAACAAGACAAGACAAGACAAGACAAGACAAGACAGGACAGGACAGGACAAGACAAGACAGGACAAGACAAGACAAGACAAGATATGACAAGACAAAACAAGACAAGACAAGACAAGACAAGACAAGACAAGACAAGACAAGACAAGACAAGACAAGACAAGACAAGACAAGACAAGACAAGACAAGACAAGACAAGACAAGACAAGACAAGACAAGACAAGACAAGACAAGACAAGATAAGACAAGACAAGACAAGAGAAGACAAGACAAGACAAGACAAGACAAGACAAGACAAGACAAGACAAGACAAGACAAGACAAGACAAGACAAGACAAGACAAGACAAGACAAGACAAGACAAGACAAGACAAGACAAGACAAGACAAGACAAGACTAGACAAGACAAGACAAGACAAGACAAGACAACACAAGACAAGACAAGACAAGACAAGACAAGACAAGACAAGGCAAGGCAAGACAAGACAAGACAGGACAAGACAAGACAAGACAAGACAAGACAAGACAAGACAAGACAAGACAAGACAAGACAAGACAAGACAAGACAAGACAAGACAAGACAAGACAAGACAAAACAAGACAAGACAAGACAAAACAATCCAACACATGACATGACATGACATGACAAGACAAGAAAGAACAGGACAAGACAAGACAAAACAACACAACACAACACATGACAAGACAAGACAAGACAAGACAAGATATGACAAGACAAAACAAGACAAGACAAGACAAGACAAGACAAGACAGGACAGGACAGGACAAGACAAGACAAGACAAGACAAGACAAGACAAGACAAGATATGACAAGACAAAACAAGACAAGACAAGACAAGACAAGACAAGACAAGACAAGACAAGACAAGACAAGACAAGACAAGACAAGACAAGACAAGACAAGACAAGACAAGACAAGGCAAGGCAAGACAAGACAAGACAGGACAAGACAAGACAAGACAAGACAAGACAAGACAAGACAAGACAAGACAAGGCAAGGCAAGACAAGACAAGACAGGACAAGACAAGACAAGACAAGACAAGACAAGACAAGACAAGACAAGACAAGACAAGACAAGACAAGACAAGACAAGACAAGACAAGACAAGACAAAACAAGACAAGATAAGACAAAACAATCCAACACATGACATGACATGACATGACAAGACAAGACAGAACAGGACAAGACAAGACAAAACAACACAACACAACACATGACAAGACAAGACAAGACAAGACAAGATATGACAAGACAAAACAAGACAAGACAAGACAAGACAAGACAAGACAGGACAGGACAGGACAAGACAAGACAAGACAAGACAAGACAAGACAAGATATGACAAGACAAAACAAGACAAGACAAGACAAGACAAGACAAGACAAGACAAGACAAGACAAGACAAGACAAGACAAGACAAGACAAGACAAGACAAGACAAGACAAGACAAGACAAGACAAGACAAGACAAGACAAGACAAGACAAGACAAGACAAGACAAAACAACACAAGACAAAACAACACAACACACGACATGACATGACATGACAAGACAAGACAAGATAAGACAAGACAAGACAAGACAAGACAAGACAAGACAAGACAAGACAAGACAAGACAAGACAAGACAAGACAAGACAAGACAAGACAAGACAAGACAAGACAAGACAAGACAAGACAAGACAAGACAAGACAAGACAAGACAAGACAAGACAAGACAAGACAAAACAACACAAGACAAAACAACACAACACACGACATGACATGACATGACAAGACAAGACAAGATAAGACTAGACAAGACAAGACAAGACAAGACAAGACAAGACAAGACAAGACAAGACAAGACAAGACAAGACAAGACAAGACAAGACAAGACAAGACAAGACAAGACAAGACAAGACAAGACAAGACAAGACAAGACAAGACAAGACAAGACAAGACAAGACAAGACAAGACAAGACAAGACAAGACAAGACAAGACAAGACAAGACAAGACAAGACAAGACAAGGCAAGACATGACATGACATGACATGACAAGACAAGACAGGACAGGACAGGACAAGACAAGACAAGACAAGACAAGACAAGACAAGACAAGGCAAGACATGACATGACATGACAAGACAAGACAGGACAGGACAGGACAAGACAAGACAAGACAAGACAAGGCAAGAAAAGACAGGACAAGACAAGACAAGACAAGACAAGACAAGACAAGACAAGACAAGACAAGACAAGACAAGACAAGACAAGACAAGACAAGACAAGACAAGACAAGACAAGACAAGACAAGACAAGACAAGACAAAACAACACAAGACAAAACAACACAACACACGACATGACATGACATGACAAGACAAGACAAGATAAGACTAGACAAGACAAGACAAGACAAGACAAGACAAGACAAGACAAGACAAGACAAGACAAGACAAGACAAGACAAGACAAGACAAGACAAGACAAGACAAGACAAGACAAGACAAGACAAGACAAGACAAGACAAGACAAGACAAGACAAGACAAGACAAGACAAGACAAGACAAGACAAGACAAGACAAGACAAGACAAGACAAGACAAAACAACACAACACAACACATGACAAGGCAAGACAAGACAAGACAAGATATGACAAGACAAAACAAGACAAGACAAGACAAGACAAGACAAGACAGGACAGGACAGGACAAGACAAGACAAGACAAGACAAGACAAGACAAGATATGACAAGACAAAACAAGACAAGACAAGACAAGACAAGACAAGACAAGACAAGACAAGACAAGACAAGACAAGACAAGACAAGACAAGACAAGACAAGACAAGACAAGACAAGACAAGACAAGACAAGACAAGACAAGACAAGACAAGACAAGACAAGATAAGACAAGACAAGACAAGAGAAGACAAGACAAGACAAGACAAGACAAGACAAGACAAGACAAGACAAGACAAGACAAGACAAGACAAGACAAGACAAGACAAGACAAGACAAGACAAGACAAGACAAGACAAGACAAGACTAGACAAGACAAGACAAGACAAGACAAGACAACACAAGACAAGACAAGACAAGACAAGACAAGACAAGACAAGGCAAGGCAAGACAAGACAAGACAGGACAAGACAAGACAAGACAAGACAAGACAAGACAAGATATGACAAGACAAAACAAGACAAGACAAGACAAGACAAGACAAGACAAGACAAGACAAGACAAGACAAGACAAGACAAGACAAGACAAGACAAGACAAGACAAGACAAGACAAGACAAGACAAGACAAGACAAGACAAGACAAGACAAGACAAGACAAGACAAGATAAGACAAGACAAGACAAGAGAAGACAAGACAAGACAAGACAAGACAAGACAAGACAAGACAAGACAAGACAAGACAAGACAAGACAAGACAAGACAAGACAAGACAAGACAAGACAAGACAAGACAAGACAAGACAAGACAAGACAAGACAAGACAACACAAGACAAGACAAGACAAGACAAGGCAAGGCAAGACAAGACAAGACAGGACAAGACAAGACAAGACAAGACAAGACAAGACAAGACAAGACAAGACAAGACAAGACAAGACAAGACAAGACAAGACAAGACAAGACAAGACAAGACAAGACAAGACAAGACAAGACAAGACAAAACAAGACAAGACAAGACAAAACAATCCAACACATGACATGACATGACATGACAAGACAAGAAAGAACAGGACAAGACAAGACAAAACAACACAACACAACACATGACAAGACAAGACAAGACAAGACAAGATATGACAAGACAAAACAAGACAAGACAAGACAAGACAAGACAAGACAGGACAGGACAGGACAAGACAAGACAAGACAAGACAAGACAAGACAAGATATGACAAGACAAAACAAGACAAGACAAGACAAGACAAGACAAGACAAGACAAGACAAGACAAGACAAGACAAGACAAGACAAGACAAGACAAGACAAGACAAGACAAGACAAGGCAAGGCAAGACAAGACAAGACAGGACAAGACAAGACAAGACAAGACAAGACAAGACAAGACAAGACAAGACAAGGCAAGGCAAGACAAGACAAGACAGGACAAGACAAGACAAGACAAGACAAGACAAGACAAGACAAGACAAGACAAGACAAGACAAGACAAGACAAGACAAGACAAGACAAGACAAGACAAAACAAGACAAGACAAGACAAAACAATCCAACACATGACATGACATGACATGACAAGACAAGACAGAACAGGACAAGACAAGACAAAACAACACAACACAACACATGACAAGACAAGACAAGACAAGACAAGATATGACAAGACAAAACAAGACAAGACAAGACAAGACAAGACAAGACAGGACAGGACAGGACAAGACAAGACAAGACAAGACAAGACAAGACAAGATATGACAAGACAAAACAAGACAAGACAAGACAAGACAAGACAAGACAAGACAAGACAAGACAAGACAAGACAAGACAAGACAAGACAAGACAAGACAAGACAAGACAAGACAAGACAAGACAAGACAAGACAAGACAAGACAAGACAAGACAAGACAAGACAAGACAAGACAAGACAAGACAAGACAAGACAAGACAAGACAAGACAAGACAAGACAAGACAAGACAAGACAAGACAAGACAAGACAAGACAAGACAAGACAAGACAAGGCAAGACATGACATGACATGACATGACAAGACAAGACAGGACAGGACAAGACAAGACAAGACAAGACAAGACAAGACAAGACAAGGCAAGACATGACATGACATGACAAGACAAGACAGGACAGGACAGGACAAGACAAGACAAGACAAGACAAGGCAAGAAAAGACAGGACAAGACAAGACAAGACAAGACAAGACAAGACAAGACAAGACAAGACAAGACAAGACAAGACAAGACAAGACAAGATATGACAAGACAAAACAAGACAAGATATGACAAGACAAGACAAGACAAGACAAGACAAGACAAGACAAGGCAAGGCAAGACAAGACAAGACAGGACAAGACAAAACAAGACAAGACAAGACAAGACAAGACAAGACAAGATATGACAAGACAAAACAAGACAAGATATGACAAGACAAAACAAGACAAGACAAGACAAGACAAGACAAGACAAGACAGGACAGGACAGGACAGGACAGGACAAGACAAGACAAGACAAGACAACACAACACATGACAAGACAAGACAAGACAAGACAAGACAAGACAAGACAAGACAAGACAAGACAAGAAAAGACAAGAAAAGACAAGACAAGACAAGACAAGACAAGGCAAGGCAAGACAAGACAAGACAGGACAAGACAAGACAAGACAAGACAAGACAAGACAAGACAAGACAAGACAAGGCAAGGCAAGACAAGACAAGACAGGACAAGACAAGACAAGACAAGACAAGACAAGACAAGACAAGACAAGACAAGACAAGACAAGACAAGACAAGACAAGACAAGACAAGACAAGACAAAACAAGACAAGATAAGACAAGACAAGACAAGACAAGACAAGATATGACAAGACAAAACAAGACAAGACAAGACAAGACAAGACAAGACAGGACAGGACAGGACAAGACAAGACAAGACAAGACAAGACAAGACAAGATATGACAAGACAAAACAAGACAAGACAAGACAAGACAAGACAAGACAAGACAAGACAAGACAAGACAAGACAAGACAAGACAAGACAAGACAAGACAAGACAAGACAAAACAACACAAGACAAAACAACACAACACACGACATGACATGACATGACAAGACAAGACAAGATAAGACAAGACAAGACAAGACAAGACAAGACAAGACAAGACAAGACAAGACAAGACAAGACAAGACAAGACAAGACAAGACAAGACAAGACAAGACAAGACAAGACAAGACAAGACAAGACAAGACAAGACAAGACAAGACAAGACAAGACAAGACAAGACAAGACAAAACAACACAAGACAAAACAACACAACACACGACATGACATGACATGACAAGACAAGACAAGATAAGACTAGACAAGACAAGACAAGACAAGACAAGACAAGACAAGACAAGACAAGACAAGACAAGACAAGACAAGACAAGACAAGACAAGACAAGACAAGACAAGACAAGACAAGACAAGACAAGACAAGACAAGACAAGACAAGACAAGACAAGACAAGACAAGACAAGACAAGACAAGACAAGACAAGACAAGACAAGACAAGACAAGACAAGACAAGACAAGACAAGACAAGACAAGACAAGACAAGACAAGACAAGACAAGACAAGACAAGACAAGGCAAGACATGACATGACATGACATGACAAGACAAGACAGGACAGGACAGGACAAGACAAGACAAGACAAGACAAGACAAGACAAGACAAGGCAAGACATGACATGACATGACAAGACAAGACAGGACAGGACAGGACAAGACAAGACAAGACAAGACAAGGCAAGAAAAGACAGGAGAAGACAAGACAAGACAAGACAAGACAAGACAAGACAAGACAAGACAAGACAAGACAAGACAAGACAAGACAAGACAAGACAAGACAAGACAAGACAAGACAAGACAAGACAAAACAACACAAGACAAAACAACACAACACACGACATGACATGACATGACAAGACAAGACAAGATAAGACTAGACAAGACAAGACAAGACAAGACAAGACAAGACAAGACAAGACAAGACAAGACAAGACAAGACAAGACAAGACAAGACAAGACAAGACAAGACAAGACAAGACAAGACAAGACAAGACAAGACAAGACAAGACAAGACAAGACAAGACAAGACAAGACAAGACAAAACAACACAACACAACACATGACAAGACAAGACAAGACAAGACAAGATATGACAAGACAAAACAAGACAAGACAAGACAAGACAAGACAAGACAGGACAGGACAGGACAAGACAAGACAAGACAAGATATGACAAGACAAAACAAGACAAGACAAGACAAGACAAGACAAGACAAGACAAGACAAGACAAGACAAGACAAGACAAGACAAGACAAGACAAGACAAGACAAGACAAGACAAGACAAGACAAGACAAGACAAGACAAGACAAGACAAGACAAGATAAGACAAGACAAGACAAGAGAAGACAAGACAAGACAAGACAAGACAAGACAAGACAAGACAAGACAAGACAAGACAAGACAAGACAAGACAAGACAAGACAAGACAAGACAAGACAAGACAAGACAAGACAAGACAAGACAAGACTAGACAAGACAAGACAAGACAAGACAAGACAACACAAGACAAGACAAGACAAGACAAGACAAGACAAGACAAGGCAAGGCAAGACAAGACAAGACAGGACAAGACAAGACAAGACAAGACAAGACAAGACAAGACAAGACAAGACAAGACAAGACAAGACAAGACAAGACAAGACAAGACAAGACAAGACAAGACAAAACAAGACAAGACAAGACAAAACAATCCAACACATGACATGACATGACATGACAAGACAAGAAAGAACAGGACAAGACAAGACAAAACAACACAACACAACACATGACAAGACAAGACAAGACAAGACAAGATATGACAAGACAAAACAAGACAAGACAAGACAAGACAAGACAAGACAGGACAGGACAGGACAAGACAAGACAAGACAAGACAAGACAAGACAAGACAAGATATGACAAGACAAAACAAGACAAGACAAGACAAGACAAGACAAGACAAGACAAGACAAGACAAGACAAGACAAGACAAGACAAGACAAGACAAGACAAGACAAGACAAGACAAGACAAGACAAGGCAAGGCAAGACAAGACAAGACAGGACAAGACAAGACAAGACAAGACAAGACAAGACAAGACAAGACAAGACAAGGCAAGGCAAGACAAGACAAGACAGGACAAGACAAGACAAGACAAGACAAGACAAGACAAGACAAGACAAGACAAGACAAGACAAGACAAGACAAGACAAGACAAGACAAGACAAAACAAGACAAGATAAGACAAAACAATCCAACACATGACATGACATGACATGACAAGACAAGACAGAACAGGACAAGACAAGACAAAACAACACAACACAACACATGACAAGACAAGACAAGACAAGACAAGATATGACAAGACAAAACAAGACAAGACAAGACAAGACAAGACAAGACAGGACAGGACAGGACAAGACAAGACAAGACAAGACAAGACAAGACAAGATATGACAAGACAAAACAAGACAAGACAAGACAAGACAAGACAAGACAAGACAAGACAAGACAAGACAAGACAAGACAAGACAAGACAAGACAAGACAAGACAAGACAAGACAAGACAAGACAAGACAAGACAAGACAAGACAAGACAAGACAAGACAAGACAAGACAAGACAAGACAAGACAAGACAAGACAAGACAAGACAAGACAAGACAAGACAAGACAAAACAACACAAGACAAAACAACACAACACACGACATGACATGACATGACAAGACAAGACAAGATAAGACAAGACAAGACAAGACAAGACAAGACAAGACAAGACAAGACAAGACAAGACAAGACAAGACAAGACAAGACAAGACAAGACAAGACAAGACAAGACAAGACAAGACAAGACAAGACAAGACAAAACAACACAAGACAAAACAACACAACACACGACATGACATGACATGACAAGACAAGACAAGATAAGACTAGACAAGACAAGACAAGACAAGACAAGACAAGACAAGACAAGACAAGACAAGACAAGACAAGACAAGACAAGACAAGACAAGACAAGACAAGACAAGACAAGACAAGACAAGACAAGACAAGACAAGACAAGACAAGACAAGACAAGACAAGACAAGACAAGACAAGACAAGACAAGACAAGACAAGACAAGACAAGACAAGACAAGACAAGACAAGACAAGACAAGACAAGACAAGACAAGACAAGACAAGACAAGACAAGACAAGACAAGACAAGACAAGACAAGGCAAGACATGACATGACATGACATGACAAGACAAGACAGGACAGGACAGGACAAGACAAGACAAGACAAGACAAGACAAGACAAGACAAGGCAAGACATGACATGACATGACAAGACAAGACAGGACAGGACAGGACAAGACAAGACAAGACAAGACAAGGCAAGAAAAGACAGGACAAGACAAGACAAGACAAGACAAGACAAGACAAGACAAGACAAGACAAGACAAGACAAGACAAGACAAGACAAGACAAGACAAGACAAGACAAAACAAGACAAGACAAAACAACACAACACAACACATGACAAGACAAGACAAGACAAGACAAGATATGACAAGACAAAACAAGACAAGACAAGACAAGACAAGACAAGACAGGACAGGACAGGACAGGACAGGACAGGACAAGACAAGACAAGACAAGACAAGACAAGATATGACAAGACAAAACAAGACAAGACAAGACAAGACAAGACAAGACAAGACAAAACAACACAACACAACACATGACAAGACAAGACAAGACAAGACAAGATATGACAAGACAAAACAAGACAAGACAAGACAAGACAAGACAAGACAAGACAGGACAGGACAGGACAGGACAGGACAGGACAAGACAAGACAAGACAAGACAAGACAAGATATGACAAGACAAAACAAGACAAGACAAGACAAGACAAGACAAGACAAGACAAGACAAGACAAGACAAGACAAGACAAGACAAGACAAGACAAGACAAGACAAGAAAAGACAAGAAAAGACAAGACAAGACAAGACAAGACAAGACAAGACAAAATAAGACAAGACAAGACAAAACAATCCAACACATGACATGACATGACATGACAAGACAAGACAGAACAGGACAAGACAAGACAAGACAAGACAAGACAAGACAAGACAAGACAAGACAAGACAAAACAAGACAAGACAAAACAACACAACACAACACATGACAAGACAAGACAAGACAAGATATGACAAGACAAAACAAGACAAGACAAGACAAGACAAGACAAGACAAGACAAGACAGGACAGGACAGGACAAGACAAGACAAGACAAGACAAGACAAGACAAGATATGACAAGACAAAACAAGACAAGACAAGACAAGACAAGACAAGACAAGACAAGACAAGACAAGACAAGACAAGACAAGACAAGACAAGACAAGACAAGACAAGACAAGACAAGACAAGACAAGACAAGACAAGACAAGACAAGACAAGACAAGACAAGACAAGACAAGACAAGACAAGACAAGACAAGACAAGACAAGACAAGACAAGACAAGACAAGACAAGACAAGACAAGACAAGACAAGACAAGACAAGACAAGACAAGACAAGACAAGACAAGACAAGACAAGACAAGACAAGACAAGACAAGACAAGACAAGACAAGACAAGACAAGACAAGGCAAGACATGACATGACATGACATGACAAGACAAGACAGGACAGGACAAGACAAGACAAGACAAGACAAGACAAGACAAGACAAGGCAAGACATGACATGACATGACAAGACAAGACAGGACAGGACAAGACAAGACAAGACAAGACAAGGCAAGAAAAGACAGGACAAGACAAGACAAGACAAGACAAGACAAGACAAGACAAGACAAGACAAGACAAGACAAGACAAGACAAGACAAGACAAGACAAGACAAGACAAAACAAGACCAGACAAAACAACACAACACAACACATGACAAGACAAGACAAGACAAGACAAGATATGACAAGACAAAACAAGACAAGACAAGACAAGACAAGACAAGACAGGACAGGACAGGACAAGACAAGACAAGACAAGACAAGACAAGACAAGATATGACAAGACAAAACAAGACAAGACAAGACAAAACAAGACAAGACAAGACAAGACAAGACAAGACAAAACAAGACCAGACAAAACAACACAACACAACACATGACAAGACAAGACAAGACAAGACAAGATATGACAAGACAAAACAAGACAAGACAAGACAAGACAAGACAAGACAAGACAAGACAAGACAAGGCAAGACATGACATGACATGACATGACAAGACAAGACAGGACAGGACAAGACAAGACAAGACAAGACAAGACAAGACAAGACAAGGCAAGACATGACATGACATGACAAGACAAGACAGGACAGGACAGGACAAGACAAGACAAGACAAGACAAGGCAAGAAAAGACAAGACAAGACAAGACAAGACAAGACAAGACAAGACAAGATAAGACAAGACAAGACAAGAGAAGACAAGACAAGACAAGACAAGACAAGACAAGACAAGACAAGACAAGACAAGACAAGACAAGACAAGACAAGACAAGACAAGACAAGACAAGACAAGACAAGACAAGACAAGACAAGACAAGGCAAGACATGACATGACATGACATGACAAGACAAGACAGGACAGGACAGGACAAGACAAGACAAGACAAGACAAGACAAGACAAGACAAGGCAAGACAAGACAAGACAAGACAAGACAAGACAAGACAAGACAAGACAAGACAAGACAAGACAAGACAAGACAAGACAAGACAAGACAAAACAAGACAAGACAAGACAAAACAATCCAACACATGACATGACATGACATGACAAGACAAGAAAGAACAGGACAAGACAAGACAAAACAACACAACACAACACATGACAAGACAAGACAAGACAAGACAAGATATGACAAGACAAAACAAGACAAGACAAGACAAGACAAGACAAGACAGGACAGGACAGGACAGGACAAGACAAGACAAGACAAGACAAGACAAGACAAGACAAGATATGACAAGACAAAACAAGACAAGACAAGACAAGACAAGACAAGACAAGACAAGACAAGACAAGACAAGACAAGACAAGACAAGACAAGACAAGACAAGACAAGACAAGACAAGGCAAGGCAAGACAAGACAAGACAGGACAGGACAAGACAAGACAAAACAACACAACACAACACATGACAAGACAAGACAAGACAAGACAAGATATGACAAGACAAAACAAGACAAGACAAGACAAGACAAGACAAGACAGGACAGGACAGGACAAGACAAGACAAGACAAGACAAGACAAGACAAGATATGACAAGACAAAACAAGACAAGACAAGACAAGACAAGACAAGACAAGACAAGACAAGACAAGACAAGACAAGACAAGACAAGACAAGACAAGACAAGACAAGACAAGACAAGACAAGACAAGACAAGACAAGACAAGACAAGACAAAACAACACAAGACAAAACAACACAACACACGACATGACATGACATGACAAGACAAGACAAGATAAGACAAGACAAGACAAGACAAGACAAGACAAGACAAGACAAGACAAGACAAGACAAGACAAGACAAGACAAGACAAGACAAGACAAGACAAGACAAGACAAGACAAGACAAGACAAGACAAGACAAGACAAGACAAGACAAGACAAGACAAGACAAGACAAGACAAGACAAGACAAAACAACACAAGACAAAACAACACAACACACGACATGACATGACATGACAAGACAAGACAAGATAAGACTAGACAAGACAAGACAAGACAAGACAAGACAAGACAAGACAAGACAAGACAAGACAAGACAAGACAAGACAAGACAAGACAAGACAAGACAAGACAAGACAAGACAAGACAAGACAAGACAAGACAAGACAAGACAAGACAAGACAAGACAAGACAAGACAAGACAAGACAAGACAAGACAAGACAAGACAAGACAAGACAAGACAAGACAAGACAAGACAAGACAAGACAAGACAAGACAAGACAAGACAAGGCAAGACATGACATGACATGACATGACAAGACAAGACAGGACAGGACAGGACAAGACAAGACAAGACAAGACAAAACAAGACAAGACAAGGCAAGACATGACATGACATGACAAGACAAGACAGGACAGGACAGGACAAGACAAGACAAGACAAGACAAGGCAAGAAAAGACAGGACAAGACAAGACAAGACAAGACAAGACAAGACAAGACAAGACAAGACAAGACAAGACAAGACAAGACAAGACAAGACAAGACAAGACAAGACAAAACAAGACAAGACAAAACAACACAACACAACACATGACAAGACAAGACAAGACAAGACAAGATATGACAAGACAAAACAAGACAAGACAAGACAAGACAAGACAAGACAAGACAGGACAGGACAGGACAGGACAAGACAAGACAAGACAAGACAAGACAAGATATGACAAGACAAAACAAGACAAGACAAGACAAGACAAGACAAGACAAGACAAGACAAGACAAGACAAGACAAGACAAGACAAGACAAGACAAGACAAGACAAGACAAGACAAGACAAGACAAGACAAGACAAGACAAGACAAGACAAGACAAGATAAGACAAGACAAGACAAGAGAAGACAAGACAAGACAAGACAAGACAAGACAAGACAAGACAAGACAAGACAAGACAAGACAAGACAAGACAAGACAAGACAAGACAAGACAAGACAAGACAAGACAAGACAAGACAAGACAAGACAAGACAAGACAAGACAAGACAAGACAAGAAAAGACAAGAAAAGACAAGACAAGACAAGACAAGACAAGACAAGACAAAACAAGACAAGACAAGACAAAACAATCCAACACATGACATGACATGACATGACAAGACAAGACAGAACAGGACAAGACAAGACAAGACAAGACAAGACAAGACAAGACAAGACAAGACAAGACAAAACAAGACAAGACAAAACAACACAACACAACACATGACAAGACAAGACAAGACAAGATATGACAAGACAAAACAAGACAAGACAAGACAAGACAAGACAAGACAAGACAAGACAGGACAGGACAGGACAAGACAAGACAAGACAAGACAAGACAAGACAAGATATGACAAGACAAAACAAGACAAGACAAGACAAGACAAGACAAGACAAGACAAGACAAGACAAGACAAGACAAGACAAGACAAGACAAGACAAGACAAGACATGACAAGACAAAACAACACAAGACAAAACAACACAACACACGACATGACATGACATGACAAGACAAGACAAGATAAGACAAGACAAGACAAGACAAGACAAGACAAGACAAGACAAGACAAGACAAGACAAGACAAGACAAGACAAGACAAGACAAGACAAGACAAGACAAGACAAGACAAGACAAGACAAGACAAGACAAGACAAGACAAGACAAGACAAGACAAGACAAGACAAGACAAGACAAGACAAGACAAGACAAGACAAGGCAAGACAAGACAAGACAAGACAAGACAAGACAAGACAAGACAAGACAAGACAAGACAAGACAAGACAAGACAAGACAAGACAAGACAAGACAAGACAAGACAAGACAAGACAAGACAAGGCAAGACAAAACAAGACAAGACAGGACAAGACAAGACAAGACAACACAAGACAAGACAAGACCAGACAAGACAAGACAAGACAAGACAAGACAAGACAAGACAAGGCAAGACATAACATGACATGACAAGACAAGACAGGACAGGACAAGACAAGACAAGACAAGACAAGACAAGGTAAGACAAGACAAGACAAGACAAGGCAAGACAAGACAGGACAAGACAAGACAACACAAGACAAGACAAGACAAGACAAGACAAGGCAAGACATAACATGACATGACAAGACAAGACAGGACAGGACAAGACAAGACAAGACAAGACAAGACAAGGCAAGACAAGACAGGACAAGACAAGACAAGACAAGACAAGACAAGACAAGACAAGACAAGACAAGACAAGACAAGACAAGACAAGACATGACAAGACAAAACAACACAAGACAAAACAACACAACACACGACATGACATGACATGACAAGACAAGACAAGATAAGACAAGACAAGACAAGACAAGACAAGACAAGACAAGACAAGACAAGACAAGACAAGACAAGACAAGACAAGACAAGACAAGACAAGACAAGACAAGACAAGACAAGACAAGACAAGACAAGACAAGACAAGACAAGACAAGACAAGACAAGACAAGACAAGACAAGACAAGACAAGACAAGACAAGACAAGACAACACAAGACAAGACAAGACAAGACAAGACAAGACAAGGCAAGGCAAGACAAGACAAGACAGGACAAGACAAGACAAGACAAAACAAGACAAGACAAGACAAGACAAGACAAGACAAGACAAGACAAGACAAGACAAGACAAGACAAGACAAGACAAGACAAAACAAGACAAGACAAGACAAGACAGGACAAGACAAGACAAGAAAAGACAAGACAAGACAAGACAAGACAAGACAAGACAAGACAAGACAAGACAAGACAAGACAAGACAAAACAAGACAAGACAAGACAAAACAAGACAAGACAAAACAACACAACACATGACAAGACAAGACAAAACAACACAACACAACACATGACAAGACAAGACAAGACAAGACAAGACAAGACAAGACAAGACAAGAAAAGACAAGACAAGACAAGACAAGACAAGACAAGACAAGACAAGACAAGACAAGACAAGAAAAGACATGACAAGACAAAACAACACAAGACAAAACAACACAACACACGACATGACATGACATGACAAGACAAGACAAGACAAGACAAGACAAGACAAGACAAGACAAGACAAGACAAGACAAGACAAGACAAGACAAGACAAGACAAGACAAGACAAGACAAGACAAGACAAGACAAGACAAGACAAGACAAGACAAGACAAGACAAGACAAGACAAGACAAGACAAGACAAGACAAGACAAGACAAGACAAGACAAGACAAGACAAGACAAGACAAGACAAGACAAGACAAGACAAGACAAGACAAGACAAGACAAGACAAGACAAGACAAGACAAGACAAGACAAGACAAGACAAGACAAGAAAAGACAAGACAAGACAGGACAAGACAAGACAAGACAACACAAGACAAGACCAGACCAGACAAGACAAGACAAGACAAGACAAGGCAAGACACGACATGACAAGACAAGACAAGACAAAACAACACAACACACGACATGACATTACAAGACAAGACAAAACAAGACAAGACAAGACAAGACAAGACAAGACAAGACAAGACAAGACAAGACAAGACAAGACAAGACAAGGCAAGACAAGACAAGACAAGACAATATAAGACATGACAAGACAAAACAAGACAAGACAAGGCAAGACATGACATGACAAGACAAGATAAGACAATATAAGACATGACAAGACAAAACAAGACAAGACAAAACAACACAACACACGACATGACAAGACAAGACAAGACAAAACAACACAACACACGACATGACATTACATGACAAGACAAGACAAGACACGACAACATAAAACAAGACAAGACAAAGCAAGACAAGACAAGACAAGACGAGACAAGACAAGACAAGACAAGACCAGACAAGACAAGACAAAACAAGACAAGACAAGACAAGACAAGAAAAGAAAAGAAAAGAAAAGAAAAGAAAAGAAAAGAAAAGAAAAGAAAAGAAAAGAAAAGACAAGACAAGGCAAGACAAAACAACATAAAACAAGTCAAAACAAGACAAGACAAGACAAGACAAGACAAGACAAGAAGAGAAAAGACAAGACAAGACAAGACAAGACAAGACAATACAAGACAAGACAAGACAAGACAAGACAAGACAAGACAAGACAAGAAAAGACAAGACAAGACAAGACAAGACAAGACAAGAAAATACAAGAAAAGACAAGGCAAGACAAGACAACATGAAACAAGACAAAACAAGACAAGACAAGACAAGACAAGACAAGAAAAGACAAGACAAGACAAGACAAGACAAGACAAGACAAGACAAGACAAGACAAGACAAGACAAGACAAGACAAGACAAGACAAGACAAGACAAAACAAGACAAGACAGGACAAGACAAGGCAAGACAACACAAGACAAGACCAGACAAGACAAGACAAGACAAGACAAGACAAGACAAGACAAGACAAGACAAGACAAGACAAGACAAGACAGGACAAGACAAGGCAAGACATGACATGACATGACAAGACAAGACAAGACAAGACAAGACAAGACAAAACAAGACAAGACAAGACAAGACAAGGCAAGACAAGACAACATGAAACAAGACAAAACAAGACAAGACAAGAAAAGACAAGACAAGACAAGAAAAGACAAGAGAAGACAAGAAGAGACAAGGCAAGACAAGACAAGACAAAACAACACAACACAACACATGACATGACATGACAAGACAAGACAAGACATGACAAGACAAAACAAGACATGACAAAACAACACAACACACGACATGACATGACATGACAAGACAAGACAAGGCAAGACCAGACAACATAAAACAAGTCAAAACAAGACAAGACAAGACATGACAAAACAACACAACACACGACATGACATGACATGACAAGACAAGACAAGGCAAGACCAGACAACATAAAACAAGTCAAAACAAGACAAGACAAGACAAGACAAGAAGAGAAAAGACAAGACAAGACAAGACAAGACAAGACAATACAAGACAAGACAAGACAAGACAAGACAAGACAAGACAAGAAAAGACAAGACAAGACAAGACAAGACAAGACAAGACAAGAAAATACAAGAAAAGACAAGGCAAGACAAGACAACATGAAACAAGACAAAACAAGACAAGACAAGACAAGACAAGACAAGACAAGAAAAGACAAGACAAGACAAGACAAGACAAGACAAGACAAGACAAGACAAGACAAGACAAGACAAGACAAGACAAGACAAGACAAGACAAGACAAGACAAAACAAGACAAGACAGGACAAGACAAGGCAAGACAACACAAGACAAGACAAGACCAGACAAGACAAGACAAGACAAGACAAGACAAGACAAGACAAGGCAAGACAAGGCAAGACAAGACAAGACAAAACAAGACAAGACAAGACAAGACAAGACAAAACAATCCAACACATGACATGACATGACATGACAAGACAAGACAGAACAGGACAAGGCACGACAAGACAAGACAAGACAAGACAAGACAAAACAAGACAAGACAAAACAACACAACACAACACATGACAAGACAAGACAAGACAAGACAAGATATGACAAGGCAAAACAAGACAAGACGAGACAAGACAAGACAAGACAAGACCAGACAAGACAAGACAAAACAAGACAAGACAAGACAAGAAAAGAAAAGAAAAGAAAAGAAAAGAAAAGACAAGACAAGGCAAGGCAAGACAAGACAAGACAAGACAAGACATGACAAGACAAGAAAAGAAAAGACAAGACAAGACAAGACAAGACAAGACAAGACAAGACAAGCAAAGAAAAGACAAGACAAGACAGGACAAGACAAGACAAGACAAGACAAGACAAGACAAGACAGGGCAGGACAAGACAAGACAAGACAAGACAACATAAAACAAGACAAGACAAGATAAAACAAGACAAAACAAGACAAGACAAGACAAGACAAGACAATAAAAGACAAGACATGACAAAACAACACAACACACGACATGACATTACATGACAAGACAAGACAGGACAACATAAAACAAGACAAGACAAGACAAGACAAGACAAGACAAGGCAAGACAAGACAAGACAAAACAACACAACACAACACATGACATGACATGACATGACAAGACAAGACAAGACATGACAAGACAAAACAAGACATGACAAAACAACACAACACACGACATGACATGACAAGACAAGACAAGGCAAGACAAGACAACATAAAACAAGACAAAACAAGACAAGACAAGACTAGACAAGACAAGACAAGAAGAGAAAAGACAAGACAAGACAAGACAAGACAAGACAATACAAGACAAGACAAGACAAGACAAGACAAGACAAGACAAGACAAGAAAAGACAAGACAAGACAAGACAAGACAAGACAAGAAAATACAAGAAAAGACAAGGCAAGACAAGACAACATGAAACAAGACAAAACAAGACAAGACAAGACAAGACAAGACAAGACAAGAAAAGACAAGACAAGACAAGACAAGACAAGACAAGACAAGACAAGACAAGACAAGACAAGACAAGACAAGACAAGACAAGACAAGACAAGACAATACAAAACAAGACAAGACAGGACAAGACAAGACAAGACAACACAAGACAAGACAAGACCAGACAAGACAAGACAAGACAAGACAAGACAAGACAAGGCAAGACAAGGCAAGACAAGACAAGACAAAACAAGACAAGACAAGACAAGACAAAACAATCCAACACATGACATGACATGACATGACAAGACAAGACAGAACAGGACAAGACACGACAAGACAAGACAAGACAAGACAAGACAAAACAAGACAAGACAAAACAACACAACACAACACATGACAAGACAAGACAAGACAAGACAAGATATGACAAGACAAAACAAGACAAGACAAGACAAGACAAGACAAGACAAGACAAGACAAGACAGGACAGGACAGGACAAGACAAGACAAGACAAGACAAGACAAAACAAGACAAGACAAAACAAGACAAGACAGGGCAGGAAAAGACAAGACAAGACAAGACAAGACATGACAAGACAAAACAACACAAGACAAAACAACACAACACACGACATGACATGACATGACAAGACAAGACAAGACAAGACAAGACAAGACAAGACAAGACAAGACAAGACAAGACAAGACAAGACAAGACAAGACAAGACAAGACAAGACAAGACAAGACAAGACATGACAAGACAAGACAAGACAAAACAACACAACACAACACATGACAAGACAAGACAAGACAAGACAAGATATGACAAGACAAAACAAGACAAGACAAGACAAGACAAGACAAGACAGGACAGGACAAGACAAGACAAGACAAGACAAGACAAGACAAGACAAGACAAGACAAGACAAGACAAGGCAAGACAAGACAACATAAAACAAGACAAAACTAGACAAGACAAGACAAGACAAGACAAGACAAGGCAAGACAAGACAAGACAAGACAAGATAAGACAAAACAAGACAAGACAGGACAAGACAAGACAACACAAGACAAGACAAGACCAGACAAGACAAGACAAGACAAGACAAGACAAGGCAAGACATGACATGACATGACAAGACAAGACAGGACAGGACAAGACAAGACAAGACAAGACAAGACAAGACAAGACAAGACAAGACAAGACAAGACAAGACAAGACAAGACAAGACAAGACAAGACAAGACAAGACAAGACAAGACAAGGCAAGACAAAACAACACAACACAACACATGACAAGACAAGACAGGACAACATAAAACAAGACAAGACAAGACAAGACAAGACAAGACAAGACAAGACAAGACAAGACAAGACAACATAAAACAAGACAAGAAAAGACAAGGCAAGACAAGACAAGACAAAACAACACAACACAACACATGACATGACATGACACGACAAGACAAGACAAGACATGACAAGACAAGACAAGACAAGACAAGACAAGGCAAGACAAAACAACACAACACAACACATGACAAGACAAGACAAGACAAGACAAGACAAGACAAGACAAGACAACACAAGACAAGACAAGACCAGACAAGACAAGACAAGACAAGACAAGACAAGACAAGGCAAGACAAAACAACACAACACAACACATGACAAGACAAGACAAGACAAGACAATACAAGACAAGAAAAGACAAGACAAGACAAGACAAGACAAGATATGACAAGACAAAACAAGACAAGACAAAACAAGACAAGACAGGGCAGGAAAAGACAAGACAAGACAAGACAAGACAAGACAAGACAAGACAAGACAAGACAGGACAAGACAAGGCAAGACATGACATGACATGACAAGACAAGACAAGACAAGACAAGACAAGACAAAACAAGACAAGACAAGACAAGACAAGACAAGACAAGACAAGACAAGACAAGACAAGAAAAGACAAGACAAGACAAGACAAGACAAGACAAGACAAAACAAGACAAGACAGGACAAGACAAGACAAGACAACACAAGACAAGACAAGGCAAGACAAGACAAGACAAGACAAGACAAGACAAGATATGACAAGACAAAACAAGACAAGACAAGACAAGACAAGACAAGACAAGACAAGAAAAGACAAGACAAGACAAGACAAGACAAGACAAAACAACACAACACATGACAAGACAAGACCAGACAAGACAAGACAAGACAAGACAAGACAAGACAAGACAAGACAAGACAAAACAACACAACACAACACATGACAAGACAAGACAAGACAAGACAAGACAAGACAAGACAAGACATGACATGACAAGACAAAACAGGACAGGACAAGACAAGACAAGACAAGACAAGACAAGACAAGACAAGACAAGACAAGACAAAAAAAGACAAGACAAGACAAGACAAGACAAGACAAGACAAGAAAAGACAAGACAAGACAAGACAAGACAAAACAAGACAAGACAGGACAAGACAAGACAAGACAACACAAGACAAGACAAGACCAGACAAGACAAGACAAGACAAGACAAGACAAGACAAGGCAAGACAAGGCAAGACACGACATGACAAGACAAGACAACACAACACACGACATGACATTACATGACAAGACAAGACAAGACACGACAACATAAAACAAGACAAGACAAAACAAGACAAGACAAGACAAGACAAGACCAGACAAGACAAGACAAAACAAGACAAGACAAGACAAGACAAGACAAGGCAAGACAAGACAAGACAAGACAAGACAAAACAAGACAAGACAAGACAGGACAAGACAAGACAACACAAGACAAGACAAGACCAGACAAGACAAGACAAGACAAGACAGGACAAGACAAGGCAAGACATGACATGACATGACAAGACAAGACAAGACAAGACAAGACAAAACAAGACAAGACAAGACAAGACAAGACAAGACAAGACAAGACAAGACAAGACAAGACAAGACAAGAAAAGACAAGACAAGACAAGACAAGACAAGACAAAACAAGACAAGACAGGACAAGACAAGAAAAGACAACACAAGACAAGGCAAGACATGACATGACAAGACAAGATAAGACAATATAAGACATGACAAGACAAAACAAGACAAGACAAAACAACACAACACACGACATGACAAGACAAGACAAGACAAAACAACACAACACACGACATGACATTACATGACAAGACAAGACAAGACACGACAACATAAAACAAGACAAGACAAAGCAAGACAAGACAAGACAAGACGAGACAAGACAAGACAAGACAAGACAAGACAAGACAAGACAAAACAAGACAAGACAAGACAAGACAAGAAAAGAAAAGAAAAGAAAATAAAAGAAAAGAAAAGACAAGACAAGGCAAGGCAAGACAAGACAAGACAAGACAAGACATGACAAGACAAGAAAAGAAAAGACAAGACAAGACAAGACAAGACAAGACAAGACAAGCAAAGAAAAGACAAGACAAGACAAGACAAGACAAGACAAGACAAGACAAGACAAGACAAGACAAGACAAGACAGGGCAGGACAAGACAAGACAAGACAAGACAACATAAAACAAGACAAGACAAGACAAAACAAGACAAAACAAGACAAGACAAGACAAGACAAGACAATAAAAGACAAGACATGACAAAACAACACAACACACGACATGACATTACATGACAAGACAAGACAGGACAACATAAAACAAGACAATACAAGACAAGACAAGACAAGACAAGAGATGACAAGACAACACAAGACAAGACAAGACCAGACAAGACAAGACAAGACAAGACAAGACAAGACAAGACAAGGCAAGACAAAACAACACAACACAACACATGACAAGACAAGACAAGACAAGACAAGACAAGACAAGACAAGACAAGAAAAGACAAGACAAGACAAGACAAGACAAGATATGACAAGACAAAACAAGACAAGACAAAACAAGACAAGACAGGGCAGGAAAAGACAAGACAAGACAAGACAAGACAAGACAAGACAAGACAAGACAAGACAAGACAAGACAGGACAAGACAAGGCAAGACATGACATGACATGACAAGACAAGACAAGACAAGACAAGACAAGACAAAACAAGACAAGACAAGACAAGACAAGACAAGACAAGACAAGACAAGACAAGACAAGAAAAGACAAGACAAGACAAGACAAGACAAGACAAAACAAGACAAGACAGGACAACACAAGACAAGACAACACAAGACAAGACAAGGCAAGACAAGACAAGACAAGACAAGACAAGACAAGATATGACAAGACAAAACAAGACAAGACAAGACAAGACAAGACAAGACAAGACAAGAAAAGACAAGACAAGACAAGACAAGACAAGACAAAACAACACAACACATGACAAGACAAGACCAGACAAGACAAGACAAGACAAGACAAGACAAGACAAGACAAGACAAGACAAAACAACACAACACAACACATGACAAGACAAGACAAGACAAGACAAGACAAGACAAGACAAGACATGACATGACAAGACAAAACAGGACAGGACAAGACAAGACAAGACAAGACAAGACAAGACAAGACAAGACAAGACAAGACAAAAAAAGACAAGACAAGACAAGACAAGACAAGACAAGACAAGAAAAGACAAGACAAGACAAGACAAGACAAGACAAAACAAGACAAGACAGGACAAGACAAGACAAGACAACACAAGACAAGACAAGACCAGACAAGACAAGACAAGACAAGACAAGACAAGACAAGGCAAGACAAGGCAAGACACGACATGACAAGACAAGACAACACAACACACGACATGACATTACATGACAAGACAAGACAAGACACGACAACATAAAACAAGACAAGACAAAACAAGACAAGACAAGACAAGACAAGACCAGACAAGACAAGACAAAACAAGACAAGACAAGACAAGACAAGACAAGGCAAGACAAGACAAGACAAGACAAAACAAGACAAGACAAGACAGGACAAGACAAGACAACACAAGACAAGACAAGACCAGACAAGACAAGACAAGACAAGACAGGACAAGACAAGGCAAGACATGACATGACATGACAAGACAAGACAAGACAAGACAAGACAAAACAAGACAAGACAAGACAAGACAAGACAAGACAAGACAAGACAAGACAAGACAAGACAAGAAAAGACAAGACAAGACAAGACAAGACAAGACAAAACAAGACAAGACAGGACAAGACAAGAAAAGACAACACAAGACAAGGCAAGACATGACATGACAAGACAAGATAAGACAATATAAGACATGACAAGACAAAACAAGACAAGACAAAACAACACAACACACGACATGACAAGACAAGACAAGACAAAACAACACAACACACGACATGACATTACATGACAAGACAAGACACGACAACATAAAACAAGACAAGACAAAGCAAGACAAGACAAGACAAGACGAGACAAGACAAGACAAGACAAGACAAGACAAGACAAGACAAGACAAAACAAGACAAGACAAGACAAGACAAGAAAAGAAAAGAAAAGAAAAGAAAAGACAAGACAAGACAAGACAAGACAAGACAAGACAAGACAAGACAAGACAAGACAAGACAGGGCAGGACAAGACAAGACAAGACAAGACAACATAAAACAAGACAAGACAAGACAAAACAAGACAAAACAAGACAAGACAAGACAAGACAAGACAATAAAAGACAAGACATGACAAAACAACACAACACACGACATGACATTACATGACAAGACAAGACAGGACAACATAAAACAAGACAATACAAGACAAGACAAGACAAGACAAGAGATGACAACATAAAACAAGACAAGAAAAGACAAGGCAAGACAAGACAAGACAAAACAACACAACACAACACATGACATGACATGACATGACAAGACAAGACAAGGCAAGACAAGACAACATAAAACAAGACAAAACAAGACAAGACAAGACAAGACAAGAAGAGAAAAGACAAGACAAGACAAGACAAGACAAGACAATACAAGACAAGACAAGAAAATACAAGAAAAGACAAGGCAAGACAAGACAACATGAAACAAGACAAAACAAGACAAGACAAGACAAGACAAGACAAGACAAGAAAAGACAAGACAAGACAAGACAAGACAAGACAAGACAAGACAAGACAAGACAAGACAAGACAAGACAAGAAAAGACAACACAAGACAAGACAAGACAAGACAAGACAAGACAAGACAAGACAAGACAAGACAAGACAAGACAAGACAAGACAAGACAAGACAAGACAAGACAAGACAAGACAAGACAAGACAAGACAAGACAAGACAAGACAAGACAAGACAAGACAAGACAAGACAAGACAAGACAAGACAAGACATGACAAGACAAAACAAGACAAGACAACACAACACAACACAACACATGACAAGACAAGACAAGACAAGACAAGACAAGACAAGACAAGACAAGACAAGAAAAGACAAGACAAGACAAGACAAGACAAGACAAGACAAGACAAAACAAGACAAGACAAGACAAAACAATCCAACACATGACATGACATGACATGACAAGACAAGACAGAACAGGACAAGACAAGACAAGACAAGACAAGACAAGACAAGACAAGACAAGACAAGACAAAACAAGACAAGACAAAACAACACAACACAACACATGACAAGACAAGACAAGATATGACAAGACAAAACAAGACAAGACAAGACAAGACAGGACAGGACGGGACAAGACAAGACAAGACAAGACAAGACAAGACAAGATATGACAAGACAAAACAAGACAAGACAAGACAAGACAACACAACACATGACAAGACAAGACAAGACAAGACAAGACAAGACAAGACAAGACAAGACAAGACAAGACAAGACAAGAAAAGACAAGACAAGACAAGACAAGACAAGACAAGACAAGACAAAACAAGACAAGACAAGACAAAACAATCCAACACATGACATGACATGACATGACAAGACAAGACAGAACAGGACAAGACAAGACAAGACAAGACAAGACAAGACAAGACAAGACAAGACAAGACAAGACAAGACAAGACAAGACAAGACAAGACAAGACAAGACAAGACAAGACAAGACATGACAAGACAAGACAAGACAAGACAAGACAAGACAAGACAATATAAAACAAGACAAGACAAGACAAAACAAGACAAAACAAGACAAGACAAGACAAGACAAGACAAGACAAGACAAGACAAGACAAGACAAGACAAGACAAGACAAGACAAGACAAGACAAGACAAGACAAGACAAGACAAGACAAGACAAGACAAGACAAGACAAGACAAGACAAGACAAGAAAAGACAAGACAAGACAAGACAAGACAAGACAAGACAAGACAAGACAGGGCAGGACAAGACAAGACAAGACAAGACAATATAAAACAAGACAAGACAAGACAAAACAAGACAAAACAAGACAAGACAAGACAAGACAAGACAAGATATGACAAGACAAAACAAGACAAGACAAGACAAGACAAGACAAGACAAGACAAGACAAGACAAGACAAGACAAGACAAGACAAGACAAGACAAGACAAGACAAGACAAGACAAGACAAGACAAGACAAGACAAGACAAGACAAGACAAGACAAGACAAGACAAGACAAGACAAGACAAGACAAGAAAAGACAAGACAAGACAAGACAAGACAAGACAAGACAAGACAAGACAGGGCAGGACAAGACAAGACAAGACAAGACAATATAAAACAAGACAAGACAAGACAAAACAAGACAAGACAAGACAAGACAAGACAAGACAAGACAAGACAAGACAAGGCAAGACAAGACAAGACAAGACAAGACAAGACAAAACAAGACAAGACAGGACAAGACAAGACAAGACAAAGCATGACATGACATGGCAAGACAAGACAGGACAGGACAAGACAAGACAAGGCAAGGCAAGGCAAGACAAGACAAGACAAGACAAGACAAGACAAGACAAAACAAGACAAGACAAGACAAGACAAGACAAGACAAGGCAAGACAAGACAGGACAAGACAATACAAGACAAGACAAGACAAGACAAGACAAGACAAGACAAGACAAGACAAGACAAGACAAGACAAGACAAGACAAGACAAGACAAGATAAGAAAAGACAAGACAAGACAAGACAAGACAAGACAAGACAAGACAAAACAAGACAAGACAAGACAAAACAATCCAACACATGACATGACATGACATGACAAGACAAGACAAGACGAGACAAGACAGGACAAGACAAGACAGGACAGGACAAGACAAGACAAGGCAAGGCAAGGCAAGGCAAGACAAGACAAGACAAGACAAGACAAGACAAGACAAAACAAGGCAAGACAAGACAAGACAAGACAAGACAAGACAGGACAAGACAATACAAGACAAGACAAGACAAGACAAGACAAGACAAGACAAGACAAGACAAACCAAGACAAGACAAAACAAGACAAGACAAGACAAGACAAGACAAGACAAGACAAGACAAGACAGGACAAGACAAGACAAGACAAGACAAGACAAGACAAGACAAGACAAGACAAGACAAGACAAGACAAGACAAGACAAGACAAGACAAGACAAGACAAGACAAGACAAGACAAGACAAGACAAGACAAGACAAGACAAGACAAGACAAGACAAGACAAACCAAGACAAGACAAAACAAGACAAGACAAGACAAGACAAGACAAGACAAGACAAGACAAGACAGGACAAGACAAGACAAGACAAGACAAAACAACACAACACAACACATGACAAGACAAGACAAGACAAGACAAGACAAGACAAGACAAGACAAGACAAGACAAGACAAGAAAAGACAAGACAAGACAAGACAAGACAAGAAAATACAAGGAAAGACAAGACAAGACAAAACAAGACAAGACAAGACAAGACAAGACAAGACAAGACAAGACAAGACAAGACAAGACAAGACAAGACAAGACAAGACAAGACAAGAAAAGACAAGACAAGACAAGACAAGACAAGACAAGACAAGACAAGACAAGACAAGACAAGACAAGATATGACAAGACAAAACAAGACAAGACAAGACAAGACAAGACAAGACAAGACAAGACAAGAAAAGACAAGACAAGACAAGACAAGACAAGACAAGACAAGACAAACCAAGACAAGACAAAACAAGACAAGACAAGACAAGACAAGACAAGACAAGACAAGACAAGACAAGACAAGACAAGACAAGACAAGACAAGACAAGACAAGAAAAGACAAGACAAGACAAGACAAGACAAGACAAGACAAGACAAGACAAGACAAGACAAGACAAGACAAGACAAGAAAAGACAAGACAAGACAAGACAAGAAGAGAAAAGACAAGACAAGACAAGACAAGACAAGACAAGACAAGACAAGACAAGACAAGACAAGACAAGACAAGACAAGACAAGACAAGACAAGACAAGACAAGACAAGACAAGACAAGACAAGACAAGACAAGACAAGACAAGACAAGACAAGACAAGACAAGACAAGACAAGACAAGACAAGACAAGACAAGACAAGACAAGACAAGACAAGACAAGACAAGACAAGACAAGACAAGACAAGACAAGACAAGACAAGACAAGACAAGACAAGACAAGACAAGACAAGACAAGACAAGACAAGACAAGACAAACCAAGACAAGACAAAACAAGACAAGACAAGACAAGACAAGACAAGACAAGACAAGACAAGACAGGACAAGACAAGACAAGACAAGACAAAACAACACAACACAACACATGACAAGACAAGACAAGACAAGACAAGACAAGACAAGACAAGACAAGACAAGACAAGACAAGAAAAGACAAGACAAGACAAGACAAGACAAGAAAATACAAGGAAAGACAAGGCAAGACAAGACAACATAAAACAAGACAAAACAAGACAAGACAAGACAAGACAAGACAAGACAAGAAGAGAAAAGACAAGACAAGACAAGACAAGACAAGACAAGACAAGACAAGACAAGACAAGACAAGAAAAGACAAGACAAGACAAGACAAGACAAGAAAATACAAGGAAAGACAAGGCAAGACAAGACAACATGAAACAAGACAAAAGAAGACAAGACAAGACAAGACAAGACAAGAAAAGACAAGACAAGACAAGACAAGACAAGACAAGACAAGACAAGACAAACCAAGACAAGACAAGACAAGACAAGACAAGACAAGACAAGACAAGACAAGACAAGACAAGACAAGACAAGACAAGACAAGACAAGACAAGACAAGACAAGACAAGACAAGACAAGACAAGACAAGACAAGACAAGACAAGACAAGACAAGACAAGACAAGACAAGACAAGACAAGACAAGACAAGACAAGACATGACAAGACAAAACAAGACAAGACAAAACAACACAACACAACACATGACAAGACAAGACAAGACAAGACAAGACAAGACAAGACAAGACAAGACAAGACAAGACAAGACAAGACAAGAAAAGACAAGACAAGACAAGACAAGACAAAACAAGACAAGACAAGACAAACCAATCCAACACATGACATGACATGACATGACAAGACAAGACAGAACAGGACAAGACAAGACAAGACAAGACAAGACAAGACAAGACAAGACAAGACAAGACAAGACAAGACAAGACAAGACAAACCAAGACAAGACAAAACAACACAACACAACACAACACAACACATGACAAGACAAGACAAGACAAGACAAGATATGACAAGACAAAACAAGACAAGACAAGACAAGACAAGACAAGACAGGACAGGACAGGACAAGACAAGACAAGACAAGACAAGACAAGACAAGATATGACAAGACAAAACAAGACAAGACAAGACAAGACAAGACAAGACAAGACAAGACAAGACAAGACAAGACAAGACAAGACAAGACAAGACAAGACAAGACAAGACAAGACAAGACAAGACAAGACAAGACAAGACAAGACAAGACAAGACAAGACAAGACAAGACAAGACAAGACAAGACAAGACAAGACAAGACAAGACAAGACAAGACAAGACAAGACAAGACAAGACAAGACAAGACAAGACAAGACAAGACAAGACAAGACAAGACAAGACAAGACAAGACAAGACAAGAAAAGACAAGACAAGACAAGACAAGACAAGACAAGACAAAACAAGACAAGACAAGACAAAACAATCCAACACATGACATGACATGACATGACAAGACAAGACAGAACAGGACAAGACAAGACAAGACAGGACAAGACAAGACAAGACAAGACAAGACAAGACAAGACAAAACAAGACAAGACAAAACAACACAACACAACACATGACAAGACAAGACAAGACAAGACAAGACAAGATATGACAAGACAAAACAAGACAAGACAAGACAAGACAAGACAAGACAGGACAGGACAGGACAGGACAAGACAAGACAAGACAAGACAAGACAAGACAAGATATGACAAGACAAAACAAGACAAGACAAGACAAGACAAGACAAGACAAGACAAGACAAGACAAGACAAGACAAGACAAGACAAGACATGACAAGACAAAACAACACAACACACGACATGACATGACAAGACAAGACAAGATAAGACAAGACAAGACAAGACAAGACAAGACAAGAGAAGACAAGACAAGAAAAGACAATACAAGACAATACAAGACAAGACAAGACAAGACAAGACAAGACAAGACAAGACAAGACAAGACAAGACAAGACAAGACAAGACAAGACAAGACAAGACAAGACAAGACAAGACAAGACAAGACAAGACAGGACAGGACAGGACAGGACAAGACAAGACAAGACAAGACAAGACAAGACAAGATATGACAAGTCAAAACAAGACAAGACAAGACAAGACAAGACAAGACAAGACAAGACAAGACAAGACAAGACAAGACAAGACAAGACAAGACAAGACAAGACAAGACAAGACAAGACAAGACAAGACAAGACAAGACAAGACAAGACAAGACAAGACAAGACAAGACAAGACAAGACAAGACAAGACAAGACAAGACAAGACAAGACAAGACAAGACAAGACAAGACAAGACAAGACAAGAAAAGACAAGACAAGACAAGACAAGACAAGACAAGACAAGACAGGGCAGGACAAGACAAGACAAGACAAGACAATATAAAACAAGACAAGACAAGACAAAACAAGACAAAACAAGACAAGACAAGACAAGACAAGACAAGACAAGACAAGACAAGACAAGACAAGACAAGACAAGACAAGACAAGACAAGACAAGACAAGACAAGACAAGACAAGACATGACAAGACAAAACAACACAACACACGACATGACATGACAAGACAAGACAAGACAAGATAAGACAAGACAAGACAAGACAAGACAAGACAAGACAAGAGAAGACAAGACAAGAAAAGACAATACAAGACAAGACAAGACAAGACAAGACAAGACAAGACAAGACAAGACAAGACAAGACAAGACAAGACAAGACAAGACAAGACAAGACAAGACAAGACAAGACAAGACAAGACAGGACAGGACAGGACAAGACAAGACAAGACAAGACAAGACAAGACAAGACAAGATATGACAAGACAAAACAAGACAAGACAAGACAAGACAAGACAAGACAAGACAAGACAAGACAAGACAAGACAAGACAAGACAAGACAAGACAAGACAAGACAAGACAAGACAAGACAAGACAAGACAAGACAAGACAAGACAAGATATGACAAGTCAAAACAAGACAAGACAAGACAAGACAAGACAAGACAAGACAAGACAAGACAAGACAAGGCAAGACATGACATGACAAGACAAGACAAGACAATATAAGACATGACAAGACAAGACAAAACAAGACAAGACAAGACAAGACAAGACAAGACAAAACAAGACAAGACAAGACAAAACAAGACAAGGCAAGGCAAGACATGACATGACAAGACAAGATAAGACAATATAAGACATGGCAAGACAAAACAAGACAAGACAAAACAACACAACACACGACATGACAAGACAAGACAAGACAAAACAACACAACACACGACATGACATTACATGACAAGACAAGACAAGACAAGACACGACAACATAAAACAAGACAAGACAAAACAAGACAAGACAAGACAAGACAAGACAAGACCAGACAAGACAAGACAAAACAAGACAAGACAAGACAAGACAAGACAAGAAAAGAAAAGAAAAGAAAAGAAAAGACAAGACAAGACAAGGCAAGGCAAGACAAGACAAGACAAGACAAGACATGACAAGAAAAGACAAGACAAGACAAGACAAGACAAGACAAGACAAGACAAACAAAGAAAAGACAAGACAAGACAAGACAAGACAAGACAAGACAAGACAAGACAAGACAAGACAAGACAAGACAAGACAAGACAAGACAAGACAAGACAAGACAAGACAAGACAGGGCAGGACAAGACAAGACAAGACAAGACAATATAAAACAAGACAAGACAAGACAAAACAAGACAAAACAAGACAAGACAAGACAAGACAAGACAAGACAATAAAAGACAAGACATGACAAAACAACACAACACACGACATGACATTACATGACAAGACAAGACAGGACAACATAAAACAAGACAAGACAAGACAAGACAAGACAAGACAAGACAAGACAAGACAAGACAAGACAAGACAAGACAAGACAACATAAAACAAGACAAGAAAAGACAAGGCAAGACAAGACAAGACAAAACAACACAACACAACACATGACATGACATGACATGACAAGACAAGACAAGACATGACAAGACAAAACAAGACATGACAAAACAACACAACACACGACATGACATGACATGACAAGACAAGACAAGGCAAGACAAGACAACATAAAACAAGACAAAACAAGACAAGACAAGACAAGACAAGACAAGACAAGAAGAGAAAAGACAAGACAAGACAAGACAAGACAAGACAAGACAAGACAAGACAAGACAAGACAAGACAAGACAAGAAAAGACAAGACAAGACAAGACAAGACAAGACAAGACAAGACAAGACAAGACAAGACAAGACAAGACAAGACAAGACAAGAAAAGACAAGACAAGACAAGACAAGAAGAGAAAAGACAAGACAAGACAAGACAAGACAAGACAAGACAAGACAAGACAAGACAAGACAAGACAAGACAAGACAAGACAAGACAAGACAAGACAAGACAAGACAAGACAAGACAAGACAAGACAAGACAAGACAAGACAAGACAAGACAAGACAAGACAAGACAAGACAAGACAAGACAAGACAAGACAAGACAAGACAAACCAAGACAAGACAAAACAAGACAAGACAAGACAAGACAAGACAAGACAAGACAAGACAAGACAGGACAAGACAAGACAAGACAAGACAAAACAACACAACACAACACATGACAAGACAAGACAAGACAAGACAAGACAAGACAAGACAAGACAAGACAAGACAAGACAAGAAAAGACAAGACAAGACAAGACAAGACAAGACAAGACAAGAAAATACAAGGAAAGACAAGGCAAGACAAGACAAGACAAAACAAGACAAGACAAGACAAGACAAGACAAGACAAGAAGAGAAAAGACAAGACAAGACAAGACAAGACAAGACAAGACAAGACAAGACAAGACAAGACAAGACAAGAAAAGACAAGACAAGACAAGACAAGACAAGAAAATACAAGGAAAGACAAGGCAAGACAAGACAACATGAAACAAGACAAAAGAAGACAAGACAAGACAAGACAAGACAAGAAAAGACAAGACAAGACAAGACAAGACAAGACAAGACAAGACAAGACAAACCAAGACAAGACAAGACAAGACAAGACAAGACAAGACAAGACAAGACAAGACAAGACAAGACAAGACAAGACAAGACAAGACAAGACAAGACAAGACAAGACAAGACAAGACAAGACAAGACAAGACAAGACAAGACAAGACAAGACAAGACAAGACAAGACAAGACAAGACAAGACAAGACAAGACAAGACAAGACAAGACAAGACAAGACAAGACATGACAAGACAAAACAAGACAAGACAAAACAACACAACACAACACATGACAAGACAAGACAAGACAAGACAAGACAAGACAAGACAAGACAAGACAAGACAAGAAAAGACAAGACAAGACAAGACAAGACAAAACAAGACAAGACAAGACAAAACAATCCAACACATGACATGACATGACATGACAAGACAAGACAGAACAGGACAAGACAAGACAAGACAAGACAAGACAAGACAAGACAAGACAAGACAAGACAAGACAAGACAAGACAAACCAAGACAAGACAAGACAAGACAAGACAAGACAAGACAAGACAAGACAAGACAAGACAAGACAAGACAAGACAAGACAAGACAAGACAAGACAAGACAAGACAAGACAAGACAAGACAAGACAAGACAAGACAAGACAGGACAGGACAGGACAAGACAAGACAAGACAAGACAAGACAAGACAAGACAAGATATGACAAGACAAAACAAGACAAGACAAGACAAGACAAGACAAGACAAGACAAGACAAGACAAGACAAGACAAGACAAGACAAGACAAGACAAGACAAGACAAGACAAGACAAGACAAGACAAGACAAGACAAGACAAGACAAGACAAGACAAGACAAGACAAGACAAGACAAGACAAGACAAGACAAGACAAGACAAGACAAGACAAGACAAGACAAGACAAGACAAGACAAGACAAGACAAGACAAGACAAGACAAGACAAGACAAGACAAGACAAGACAAGACAAGACAAGACAAGACAAGACAAGACAAGACAAGACAAGACAAGACAAGACAAGACAAGACAAGACAAGAAAAGACAAGACAAGACAAGACAAGACAAGACAAGACAAGACAGGACAGGACAAGACAAGACAAGACAAGACAATATAAAACAAGACAAGACAAGACAAAACAAGACAAAACAAGACAAGACAAGACAAGACAAGACAAGACAAGACAAGACAAGACAAGACAAGACAAGACAAGACAGGGCAGGACAAGACAAGACAAGACAAGACAATATAAAACAAGACAAGACAAGACAAAACAAGACAAAACAAGACAAGACAAGACAAGACAAGACAAGACAATAAAAGACAAGACATGACAAAACAACACAACACACGACATGACATTACATGACAAGACAAGACAGGACAACATAAAACAAGACAAGACAAGACAAGACAAGACAAGACAAGACAAGACAAGACAAGACAAGACAAGACAAGACAAGACAACATAAAACAAGACAAGAAAAGACAAGGCAAGACAAGACAAGACAAAACAACACAACACAACACATGACATGACATGACATGACAAGACAAGACAAGACATGACAAGACAAAACAAGACATGACAAAACAACACAACACACGACATGACATGACATGACAAGACAAGACAAGGCAAGACAAGACAACATAAAACAAGACAAAACAAGACAAGACAAGACAAGACAAGACAAGACAAGAAGAGAAAAGACAAGACAAGACAAGACAAGACAAGACAAGACAAGACAAGACAAGACAAGACAAGACAAGACAAGACAAGACAAGACAAGACAAGACAAGACAAGACAAGACAAGACAAGACAAGACAAGACAAGACAAGACAAGACAAGACAAGACAAGACAAGACAAGACAAGACAAGACAAGACAAGACAAGACAAGACAAACCAAGACAAGACAAAACAAGACAAGACAAGACAAGACAAGACAAGACAAGACAAGACAAGACAGGACAAGACAAGACAAGACAAGACAAAACAACACAACACAACACATGACAAGACAAGACAAGACAAGACAAGACAAGACAAGACAAGACAAGACAAGACAAGACAAGACAAGACAAGACAAGACAAGACAAGACAAGACAAGACAAGACAAGACAAGACAAGACAAGACAAGACAAGACAAGACAAGACAAGACAAGACAAGACAAGACAAGACAAGACAAGACAAGACAAGACAAGACAAGACAAGACAAGACAAGACAAGACAAACCAAGACAAGACAAAACAAGACAAGACAAGACAAGACAAGACAAGACAAGACAAGACAAGACAAGACAAGACAAGACAAGACAAGACAAGACAAGACAAGACAAGACAAGACAAGACAAGACAAGACAAGACAAGACAAGACAAGACAAGACAAGACAAGACAAGACAGGACAGGACAGGACAAGACAAGACAAGACAAGACAAGACAAGACAAGACAAGATATGACAAGACAAAACAAGACAAGACAAGACAAGACAAGACAAGACAAGACAAGACAAGACAAGACAAGACAAGACAAGACAAGACAAGACAAGACAAGACAAGACAAGACAAGACAAGACAAGACAAGACAAGACAAGACAAGATATGACAAGTCAAAACAAGACAAGACAAGACAAGACAAGACAAGACAAGACAAGACAAGACAAGACAAGACAAGGCAAGACATGACATGACAAGACAAGACAAGACAATATAAGACATGACAAGACAAGACAAAACAAGACAAGACAAGACAAGACAAGACAAGACAAAACAAGACAAGACAAGACAAAACAAGACAAGGCAAGGCAAGACATGACATGACAAGACAAGATAAGACAATATAAGACATGGCAAGACAAAACAAGACAAGACAAAACAACACAACACACGACATGACAAGACAAGACAAGACAAAACAACACAACACACGACATGACATTACATGACAAGACAAGACAAGACAAGACACGACAACATAAAACAAGACAAGACAAAACAAGACAAGACAAGACAAGACAAGACAAGACCAGACAAGACAAGACAAAACAAGACAAGACAAGACAAGACAAGACAAGAAAAGAAAAGAAAAGAAAAGAAAAGACAAGACAAGACAAGGCAAGGCAAGACAAGACAAGACAAGACAAGACATGACAAGAAAAGACAAGACAAGACAAGACAAGACAAGACAAGACAAGACAAACAAAGAAAAGACAAGACAAGACAAGACAAGACAAGACAAGACAAGACAAGACAAGACAAGACAAGACAAGACAAGACAAGACAAGACAAGACAAGACAGGGCAGGACAAGACAAGACAAGACAAGACAATATAAAACAAGACAAGACAAGACAAAACAAGACAAAACAAGACAAGACAAGACAAGACAAGACAAGACAATAAAAGACAAGACATGACAAAACAACACAACACACGACATGACATTACATGACAAGACAAGACAGGACAACATAAAACAAGACAAGACAAGACAAGACAAGACAAGACAAGACAAGACAAGACAAGACAAGACAAGACAAGACAAGACAACATAAAACAAGACAAGAAAAGACAAGGCAAGACAAGACAAGACAAAACAACACAACACAACACATGACATGACATGACATGACAAGACAAGACAAGACATGACAAGACAAAACAAGACATGACAAAACAACACAACACACGACATGACATGACATGACAAGACAAGACAAGGCAAGACAAGACAACATAAAACAAGACAAAACAAGACAAGACAAGACAAGACAAGACAAGACAAGAAGAGAAAAGACAAGACAAGACAAGACAAGACAAGACAAGACAAGACAAGACAAGACAAGACAAGACAAGACAAGAAAAGACAAGACAAGACAAGACAAGACAAGACAAGACAAGACAAGACAAGACAAGACAAGACAAGACAAGACAAGACAAGACAAGAAAAGACAAGACAAGACAAGACAAGAAGAGAAAAGACAAGACAAGACAAGACAAGACAAGACAAGACAAGACAAGACAAGACAAGACAAGACAAGACAAGACAAGACAAGACAAGACAAGACAAGACAAGACAAGACAAGACAAGACAAGACAAGACAAGACAAGACAAGACAAGACAAGACAAGACAAGACAAGACAAGACAAGACAAGACAAGACAAGACAAGACAAGACAAGACAAGACAAGACAAACCAAGACAAGACAAAACAAGACAAGACAAGACAAGACAAGACAAGACAAGACAAGACAAGACAGGACAAGACAAGACAAGACAAGACAAAACAACACAACACAACACATGACAAGACAAGACAAGACAAGACAAGACAAGACAAGACAAGACAAGACAAGACAAGAAAAGACAAGACAAGACAAGACAAGACAAGACAAGACAAGAAAATACAAGGAAAGACAAGGCAAGACAAGACAAGACAAAACAAGACAAGACAAGACAAGACAAGACAAGACAAGAAGAGAAAAGACAAGACAAGACAAGACAAGACAAGACAAGACAAGACAAGACAAGACAAGACAAGACAAGAAAAGACAAGACAAGACAAGACAAGACAAGAAAATACAAGGAAAGACAAGGCAAGACAAGACAACATGAAACAAGACAAAAGAAGACAAGACAAGACAAGACAAGACAAGAAAAGACAAGACAAGACAAGACAAGACAAGACAAGACAAGACAAGACAAGACAAACCAAGACAAGACAAGACAAGACAAGACAAGACAAGACAAGACAAGACAAGACAAGACAAGACAAGACAAGACAAGACAAGACAAGACAAGACAAGACAAGACAAGACAAGACAAGACAAGACAAGACAAGACAAGACAAGACAAGACAAGACAAGACAAGACAAGACAAGACAAGACAAGACAAGACAAGACATGACAAGACAAAACAAGACAAGACAAAACAACACAACACAACACATGACAAGACAAGACAAGACAAGACAAGACAAGACAAGACAAGACAAGACAAGACAAGACAAGAAAAGACAAGACAAGACAAGACAAGACAAAACAAGACAAGACAAGACAAAACAATCCAACACATGACATGACATGACATGACAAGACAAGACAGAACAGGACAAGACAAGACAAGACAAGACAAGACAAGACAAGACAAGACAAGACAAGACAAGACAAGACAAGACAAGACAAGACAAACCAAGACAAGACAAAACAACACAACACAACACAACACAACACATGACAAGACAAGACAAGACAAGACAAGATATGACAAGACAAAACAAGACAAGACAAGACAAGACAAGACAAGACAGGACAGGACAGGACAGGACAAGACAAGACAAGACAAGACAAGACAAGACAAGATATGACAAGACAAAACAAGACAAGACAAGACAAGACAAGACAAGACAAGACAAGACAAGACAAGACAAGACAAGACAAGACAAGACAAGACAAGACAAGACAAGACAAGACAAGACAAGACAAGACAAGACAAGACAAGACAAGACAAGACAAGACAAGACAAGACAAGACAAGACAAGACAAGACAAGACAAGACAAGACAAGACAAGACAAGACAAGACAAGACAAGACAAGACAAGACAAGACAAGACAAGACAAGACAAGACAAGACAAGACAAGACAAGACAAGACAAGACAAGACAAGACAAGACAAGACAAGACAAGACAAGACAAGACAAGACAAAACAAGACAAGACAAGACAAAACAATCCAACACATGACATGACATGACATGACAAGACAAGACAGAACAGGACAAGACAAGACAAGACAGGACAAGACAAGACAAGACAAGACAAGACAAGACAAGACAAAACAAGACAAGACAAAACAACACAACACAACACATGACAAGACAAGACAAGACAAGACAAGACAAGATATGACAAGACAAAACAAGACAAGACAAGACAAGACAAGACAAGACAGGACAGGACAGGACAGGACAAGACAAGACAAGACAAGACAAGACAAGACAAGATATGACAAGACAAAACAAGACAAGACAAGACAAGACAAGACAAGACAAGACAAGACAAGACAAGACAAGACAAGACAAGACAAGACAAGACAAGACATGACAAGACAAAACAACACAACACACGACATGACATGACAAGACAAGACAAGATAAGACAAGACAAGACAAGACAAGACAAGACAAGACAAGAGAAGACAAGACAAGAAAAGACAATACAAGACAAGACAAGACAAGACGAGACAAGACAAGACAAGAAAAGACAATACAAGACAAGACAAGACAAGACGAGACAAGACAAGACAAGACAAGACAAGACAAGACAAGACAAGACAAGACAAGACAAGACAAGACAAGACAAGACAAGACAAGACAAGACAAGACAGGACAGGACAGGACAGGACAAGACAAGACAAGACAAGACAAGACAAGACAAGACAAGACAAGACAAGACAAGACAAGACAAGACAAGACAAGACAAGACAAGACAAGACAAGACAAGACAAGACAAGACAAGACAAGACAAGACAAGACAAGACAAGACAAGACAAGACAAGACAAGACAAGACAAGACAAGACAAGACAAGACAAGACAAGACAAGACAAGACAAGACAAGACAAGACAAGACAAGACAAGACAAGAAAAGACAAGACAAGACAAGACAAGACAAGACAAGACAAGACAGGGCAGGACAAGACAAGACAAGACAAGACAATATAAAACAAGACAAGACAAGACAAAACAAGACAAAACAAGACAAGACAAGACAAGACAAGACAAGACAAGACAAGACAAGACAAGACAAGACAAGACAAGACAAGACAAGACAAGACAAGACAAGACAAGACAAGACAAGACAAGACAAGACATGACAAGACAAAACAACACAACACACGACATGACATGACAAGACAAGACAAGATAAGACAAGACAAGACAAGACAAGACAAGACAAGACAAGACAAGAGAAGACAAGACAAGAAAAGACAATACAAGACAAGACAAGACAAGACAAGACAAGACAAGACAAGACAAGACAAGACAAGACAAGACAAGACAAGACAAGACAAGACAAGACAAGACAAGACAAGACAAGACAAGACAGGACAGGACAGGACAAGACAAGACAAGACAAGACAAGACAAGACAAGACAAGATATGACAAGACAAAACAAGACAAGACAAGACAAGACAAGACAAGACAAGACAAGACAAGACAAGACAAGACAAGACAAGACAAGACAAGACAAGACAAGACAAGACAAGACAAGACAAGACAAGACAAGACAAGACAAGACAAGACAAGACAAGACAAGACAAGACAAGACAAGACAAGACAAGACAAGACAAGACAAGACAAGACAAGACAAGACAAGACAAGACAAGACAAGACAAGACAAGACAAGACAAGACAAGACAAGACAAGACAAGACAAGACAAGACAAGACAAGACAAGACAAGACAAGACAAGACAAGACAAGACAAGACAAGACAAGACAAGACAAGACAAGACAAGACAAGACAAGACAAGACAAGACAAGACAAGACAAGACAAGACAAGACAAGAAAAGACAAGACAAGACAAGACAAGACAAGACAAGACAAGACAGGACAGGACAAGACAAGACAAGACAAGACAATATAAAACAAGACAAGACAAGACAAAACAAGACAAAACAAGACAAGACAAGACAAGACAAGACAAGACAAGACAAGACAAGACAAGACAAGACAAGACAAGACAAGACAAGACAAGACAAGACAAGACAAGACAAGACAAGACAAGACAAGACAAGACAAGACAAGACAAGACAAGACAAGACAAGACAAGACAAGACAAGACAAGACAAGACAAGACAAGACAAGAAAAGACAAGACAAGACAAGACAAGACAAGACAAGACAAGACAGGGCAGGACAAGACAAGACAAGACAAGACAATATAAAACAAGACAAGACAAGACAAAACAAGACAAAACAAGACAAGACAAGACAAGACAAGATATGACAAGACAAAACAAGACAAGACAAGACAAGACAAGACAAGACAAGACAAGACAAGACAAGACAAGACAAGACAAGACAAGACAAGACAAGACAAGACAAGACAAGACAAGACAAGACAAGACAAGACAAGACAAGACAAGACAAGACAAGACAAGACAAGACAAGACAAGACAAGACAAGACAAGACAAGACAAGACAAGACAAGACAAGACAAGACAAGACAAGACAAGACAAGACAAGACAAGACAAGACAAGACAAGACAAGACAAGACAAGACAAGACAAGACAAGACAAGACAAGACAAGACAAGACAAGACAAGAAGAGAAAAGACAAGACAACACAAGACAAGACAAGACAAGACAAGACAAGACAAGACAAGACAAGACAAGACAAGACAAGACAAGACAAGACAAGACAAGACAAGACCAGACAAGACAAGACAAGACAAGATAAGGCAAGACAACACAAGACAAGACAAGACAAGACAAAACAACACAACACACGACATGACATGACAAGACAAGACAAGACAAGACAAGACAAGACAAGACAAGACAAGACAAGACAAGACAAGACAAGACAAGACAAGACAAGACAAGACAAGACAAGACAAGACAAGACAAGACAAGAAGAGAAAAGACAAGACAACACAAGACAAGACAAGACAAGACAAGACAAGACAAGACAAGACAAGACAAGACAAGACAAGAAGAGAAAAGACAAGACAAGACAAGACAAGACAAGGCAAGACAAGACAAGACAAGACAAGACAAGACAAGACAAGACAAGACAAGAAAAGACAAGACAAGACAAGACAAGACAAGACAAGAAAATACAAGGAAAGACAAGGCAAGACAAGACAACATGAAACAAGACAAAAGAAGACAAGACAAGACAAGACAAGACAAGAAAAGACAAGACAAGACAAGACAAGACAAGACAAGACAAGACAAACCAAGACAAGACAAGACAAGACAAGACAAGACAAGACAAGACAAGACAAGACAAGACAAGACAAGACAAGACAAGACAAGACAAGACAAGACAAGACAAGACAAGACAAGACAAGACAAGACAAGACAAGACAAGACAAGACAAGACAAGACAAGACAAGACAAGACAAGACAAGACAAGACAAGACAAGACAAGACAAGACAAGACAAGACAAGACAAGACAAGACAAGACAAGACAAGACAAGACAAGACAAGACAAGACAAGACAAGACAATACAAGACAAGACAAGACATGACAAGACAAAACAAGACAAGACAAAACAACACAACACAACACATGACAAGACAAGACAAGACAAGACAAGACAAGACAAGACAAGACAAGACAAGAAAAGACAAGACAAGACAAGACAAGACAAAACAAGACAAGACAAGACAAAACAATCCAACACATGACATGACATGACATGACAAGACAAGACAGAACAGGACAAGACAAGACAAGACAAGACAAGACAAGACAAGACAAGACAAGACAAGACAAGACAAGACAAGACAAGACAAGACAAGACAAGACAAACCAAGACAAGACAAAACAACACAACACAACACAACACAACACATGACAAGACAAGACAAGACAAGACAAGATATGACAAGACAAAACAAGACAAGACAAGACAAGACAAGACAAGACAAGACAGGACAGGACAGGACAAGACAAGACAAGACAAGACAAGACAAGATATGACAAGACAAAACAAGACAAGACAAGACAAGACAAGACAAGACAAGACAAGACAAGACAAGACAAGACAAGACAAGACAAGACAAGACAAGACAAGACAAGACAAGACAAGACAAGACAAGACAAGACAAGACAAGACAAGACAAGACAAGACAAGACAAGACAAGACAAGACAAGACAAGACAAGACAAGACAAGACAAGACAAGACAAGACAAGACAAGACAAGACAAGACAAGACAAGACAAGACAAGACAAGACAAGACAAGACAAGACAAGACAAGACAAGACAAGACAAGACAAGACAAGACAAGACAAGACAAGACAAGACAAGACAAGACAAGACAAGACAAGACAAGAAAAGACAAGACAAGACAAGACAAGACAAGACAAGACAAAACAAGACAAGACAAGACAAAACAATCCAACACATGACATGACTTGACATGACAAGACAAGACAGAACAGGACAAGACAAGACAAGACAGGACAAGACAAGACAAGACAAGACAAGACAAGACAAGACAAGACAAGACAAAACAAGACAAGACAAAACAACACAACACAACACATGACAAGACAAGACAAGACAAGACAAGACAAGATATGACAAGACAAAACAAGACAAGACAAGACAAGACAAGACAGGACAGGACAGGACAAGACAAGACAAGACAAGACAAGACAAGACAAGACAAGATATGACAAGACAAAACAAGACAAGACAAGACAAGACAAGACAAGACAAGACAAGACAAGACAAGACAAGACATGACAAGACAAAACAACACAACACACGACATGACATGACAAGACAAGACAAGATAAGACAAGACAAGACAAGACAAGACAAGACAAGACAAGACAAGAGAAGACAAGACAAGAAAAGACAATACAAGACAAGACAAGACAAGACAAGACAAGACAAGACAAGACAAGACAAGACAAGACAAGACAAGACAAGACAAGACAAGACAAGACAAGACAAGACAAGACAAGACAAGACAAGACAAGACAAGACAAGACAAGACAAGACAAGACAAGACAAGACAAGACAAGACAAGACAAGACAAGACAAGACAAGACAAGACAAGACAAGACAAGACAAGACAAGACAAGACAAGACAAGACAAGACAAGACAAGACAAGACAAGGCAAGACAAGACAAGACAAGACAAGACAAGACAAGACAAGACAAGACAAGACAAGACAAGACAACACAAGACAAGACAAGACAAGACAAGACAAGACAAGACAAAACAAGACAAGACAGGACAAGACAAGAAAAGACAACACAAGACAAGACAGGACAAGACAAGACAAGACAAAGCAAGACATGACATGACATGGCAAGACAAGACAGGACAGGACAAGACAAGACAAGGCAAGGCAAGACAAGACAAGACAAGACAAGACAAGACAAGACAAGACAAGACAAGACAAAACAAGACAAGACAAGACAAGACAAGACAAGGCAAGGCAAGACAAGACAGGACAAGACAAGACAAGACAAGACAAGACAAGACAAGACAAAACAAGACAAGACAAGACAAGACAAGACAAGACAAGACAAGACAAGACAAGACAAGACAAGACAAGACAAGACAAGACAAGACAAGACAAGACAAGACAAGACAAGACAAGACAAGACAAGACAAGACAAGACAAGACAAGACAAGACAAGACAAGACAAGACAAGACAAGACAAGACAAGACAAGACAAGACAAGACAAGACAAGACAAGACAAGACAAGACAAGACAAGACAAGACAAGACAAGACAAGACAAGACAAGACAAGACAAGGCAAGACAAGACAAGACAAGACAAGACAAAACAAGACAAGACAGGACAAGACAAGACAAGACAACACAAGACAAGACAAGACCAGACAAGACAAGACAAGACAAGACAAGACAAGACAAGACAAGGCAAGACATAACATGACATGACAAGACAAGACAGGACAGGACAAGACAAGACAAGACAAGACAAGACAAGGCAAGACAAGACAGGACAAGACAAGACAACACAAGACAAGACAAGACAAGACAAGAAGAGAAAAGACAAGACAAGACAAGACAAGACAAGACAAGACAACACACGACATGACATGACATGACAAGACAAGACAAGACAAGACAAGGCAAGACAATACAAGACAAGACAAGACAAGACAAAACAAGACAAGACAGGACAAGACAAGACAAGACAACACAAGACAAGACAAGACAAGACAAAGCAAGACATGACATGACATGGCAAGACAAGACAGGACAGGAAAAGACAAGACAAGGCAAGGCAAGACAAGACAAGACAAGACAAGACAAGACAAGACAAGACAAGACAAGACAAGACAAAACAAGACAAGACAAGACAATATAAGACATGGCAAGACAAAACAAGACAAGACAAGACAAGACAAGACAAGACAAGACAAGACAAGACAAGACAAGACAAGACAAGACAAGACAAGACAAGACAAGACAAGACAAGACAAGACAAGGCAAGACAAGACAAGACAAGACAAGACAAGACAAGACAAGACAGGACAAGACAAGACAAGACAACACAAGACAAGACAAGACCAGACAAGACAAGACAACACAAGACAAGACAAGACAAGACAAAGCAAGACATGACATGACATGGCAAGACAAGACAGGACAGGAAAAGACAAGACAAGGCAAGGCAAGACAAGAAGAGAAAAGACAAGACAAGACAAGACAAGACAAGACAAGACAAGACAAGACAAGACAAGACAAGACAACACACGACATGACATGACAAGACAAGACAAGACAAGGCAAGACAATACAAGACAAGACAAGACAAGACAAAACAAGACAAGACAGGACAAGACAAGAAAAGACAACACAAGACAAGACAGGACAAGACAAGACAAGACAAAGCAAGACATGACATGACATGGCAAGACAAGACAGGACAGGACAAGACAAGACAAGGCAAGGCAAGGCAAGACAAGACAAGACAAGACAAGACAAGACAAGACAAGACAAGACAAGACAAGACAAAACAAGACAAGACAAGACAATATAAGACATGGCAAGACAAAACAAGACAAGACAAAACAACACAACACACGACATGACAAGACAAGACAAGACAAAACAACACAACACACGACATGACATTACATGACAAGACAAGACAAGACAAGACACGACAACATAAAACAAGACAAGACAAAACAAGACAAGACAAGACAAGACAAGACAAGACCAGACAAGACAAGACAAAACAAGACAAGACAAGACAAGACAAGACAAGAAAAGAAAAGAAAAGAAAAGAAAAGAAAAGACAAGACAAGGCAAGGCAAGACAAGACAAGACAAGACAAGACATGACAAGAAAAGACAAGACAAGACAAGACAAGACAAGACAAGACAAGACAAGCAAAGAAAAGACAAGACAAGACAAGACAAGACAAGACAAGACAAGACAAGACAAGACAAGACAAGACAAGACAAGACAAGACAAGACAAGACAAGACAAGACAAGACAAGACAAGACAAGACAAGACAAGACAAGACAAGACAAGACAGGGCAGGACAAGACAAGACAAGACAAGACAATATAAAACAAGACAAGACAAGACAAAACAAGACAAAACAAGACAAGACAAGACAAGACAAGACAATAAAAGACAAGACATGACAAAACAACACAACACACGACATGACATTACATGACAAGACAAGACAGGACAACATAAAACAAGACAAGACAAGACAAGACAAGACAAGACAAGACAAGACAAGACAAGACAACATAAAACAAGACAAGAAAAGACAAGGCAAGACAAGACAAGACAAAACAACACAACACAACACATGACATGACATGACATGACAAGACAAGACAAGACATGACAAGACAAAACAAGACATGACAAAACAACACAACACACGACATGACATGACATGACAAGACAAGACAAGGCAAGACAAGACAACATAAAACAAGACAAAACAAGACAAGACAAGACAAGACAAGACAAGACAAGAAGAGAAAAGACAAGACAAGACAAGACAAGACAAGACAAGACAAGACAAGACAAGACAAGACAAGACAAGAAAAGACAAGACAAGACAAGACAAGACAAGACAAGACAAGACAAGACAAGACAAGACAAGACAAGACAAGAAAAGACAAGACAAGACAAGACAAGAAGAGAAAAGACAAGACAAGACAAGACATGACAAGACAAAACAACACAACACACGACATGACATGACATGACAAGACAAGACAAGACAAGGCAAGACAAGACAAGACAAGACAAGACAAGACAAGACAAAACAAGACAGGACAAGACAAGACAAGACAACACAAGACAAAACAAGACAAGACAAGACAAGACAAGACAAGGCAAGGCAAGACAAGACAAGACAGGACAAGACAAGACAAGACAAGACAAGACAAGACAAGACAAGACAAGACAAGACAAGACAAGACAAGACAAGACAAGACAAGACAAGACAAGACAAGACAAGACAAGACAAGACAAGACAAGACAAAACAAGACAAGACAAGACAAAACAATCCAACACATGACATGACATGACATGACAAGACAAGACAGAACAGGACAAGACAAGACAAAACAACACAACACAACACATGACAAGACAAGACAAGATAAGACAAGATATGACAAGACAAAACAAGACAAGACAAGACAAGACAAGACAAGACAGGACAGGACAGGACAAGACAAGACAAGACAAGACAAGACAAGACAAGATATGACAAGACAAAACAAGACAAGACAAGACAAGACAAGACAAGACAAGACAAGACAAGACAAGACAAGACAAGACAAGACAAGACAAGACAAGACAAGACAAGACAAGACAAGACAAGACAAGACAAGACAAGACCAGACAAGACAAAACAACACAAGACAAAACAACACAACACACGACATGACATGACATGACAAGACAAGACAAGATAAGACAAGACAAGACAAGACAAGACAAGACAAGACAAGACAAGACAAGACAAGACAAGACAAGACAAGACAAGACAAGACAAGACAAGACAAGACAAGACAAGACAAGACAAGGCAAGACAAGACAAGACAAGACAAGACAAGACAAGACAAGACAAGACAAGACAAGACAAGACAAGACAAGACAAGACAAGACAAGACAAGACAAGACAAGACAAGGCAAGACATGACATGACATGACATGACAAGACAAGACAGGACAGAACAAGACAAGACAAGACAAGACAAGACAAGACAAGACAAGGCAAGACATGACATGACATGACAAGACAAGACAGGACAGGACAAGACAAGACAAGACAAGACAAGACAAGACAAGGCAAGAAAAGACAGGACAAGACAAGACAAGACAAGACAAGACAAGACAAGACAAGACAAGACAAGACAAGACAAGACAAGACAAGACAAGACAAGACAAGACAAGACAAAACAAGACAAAACAACACAACACAACACATGACAAGACAAGACAAGACAAGACAAGATATGACAAGACAAAACAAGACAAGACAAGACAAGACAAGACAAGACAGGACAGGACAGGACAGGACAAGACAAGACAAGACAAGACAAGACAAAGCAAGACATGACATGACATGGCAAGACAAGACAGGACAGGAAAAGACAAGACAAGACATGACAAGACAAAACAACACAACACACGACATGACATGACATGACAAGACAAGACAAGACAAGGCAAGACAAGACAAAACAAGACAAGACAAAACAAAACAAGACAGGACAAGACAAGACAAGACAAGACAAGACAAGACAAGACAAGACAAGACAAGACAAGACAAGGCAAGGCAAGACAAGACAAGACAGGACAAGACAAGACAAGACAAGACAAGACAAGACAAGACAAGACAAGACAAGACAAGACAAGACAAGACAAGACAAGACAAGACAAGACAAGACAAGACAAGACAAGACAAGACAAGACAAGACAAAACAAGACAAGACAAGACAAAACAATCCAACACATGACATGACATGACATGACAAGACAAGACAGAACAGGACAAGACAAGACAAAGCAACACAACACAACACATGACAAGACAAGACAAGACAAGACAAGATATGACAAGACAAAACAAGACAAGACAAGACAAGACAAGACAAGACAGGACAGGACAGGACAAGACAAGACAAGACAAGACAAGACAAGACAAGACAAGATATGACAAGACAAAACAAGACAAGACAAGACAAGACAAGACAAGACAAGACAAGACAAGACAAGACAAGACAAGACAAGACAAGACAAGACAAGACAAGACAAAACAACACAAGACAAAACAACACAACACACGACAAGACAAGACAAGACAAGACAAGACAAGACAAGACAAGACAAGACAAGACAAGACAAGACAAGACAAGACAAGACAAGACAAGACAAGACAAGACAAGACAAGACAAGACAAGACAAGACAAGACAAGACAAGACAAGACAAGACAAGACAAGACAAGACAAGACAAGACAAGACAAGACAAGACAAGACAAGACAAGACAAGACAAGACAAGACAAGACAAGACAAGACAAGACATGACATGACATGACATGACAAGACAAGACAGGACAGGACAAGACAAGACAAGACAAGACAAGACAAGACAAGACAAGGCAAGACATGACATGACATGACAAGACAAGACAGGACAGGACAAGACAAGACAAGACAAGACAAGACAAGACAAGACAAGGCAAGAAAAGACAGGACAAGACAAGACAAGACAAGACAAGACAAGACAAGACAAGACAAGACAAGACAAGACAAGACAAGACAAGACAAGACAAGACAAGACAAGACAAGACAAAACAAGACAAGACAAAACAACACAACACAACACATGACAAGACAAGACAAGACAAGACAAGATATGACAAGACAAAACAAGACAAGACAAGACAAGACAAGACAAGACAGGACAGGACAGGACAAGACAAGACAAGACAAGACAAGACAAGACAAGACAAGATATGACAAGACAAAACAAGACAAGACAAGACAAGACAAGACAAGACAAGACAAGACAAGACAAGACAAGACAAGACAAGACAAGACAAGACAAGACAAGACAAGACAAGACAAGACAAGACAAGACAAGACAAGACAAGACAAGACAAGACAAGACAAGACAAGACAAGACAAGACAAGATAAGACAAGACAAGAGAAGACAAGACAAGACAAGACAAGACAAGACAAGACAAGACAAGACAAGACAAGACAAGACAAGACAAGACAAGACAAGACAAGACAAGACAAGACAAGACAAGACAAGACAAGACAAGACAAGACAAGACAAGACAAGACAAGACAAGACAAGACAAGACAAGACAAGACAACACAAGACAAGACAAGACAAGACAAGACAAGACAAGGCAAGGCAAGACAAGACAAGACAGGACAAGACAAGACAAGACAAGACAAGACAAGACAAGACAAGACAAGACAAGACAAGACAAGACAAGACAAGACAAGACAAGACAAGACAAAACAAGACAAGACAAGACAAAACAATCCAACACATGACATGACATGACATGACAAGACAAGAAAGAACAGGACAAGACAAGACAAAACAACACAACACAACACATGACAAGACAAGACAAGACAAGACAAGATATGACAAGACAAAACAAGACAAGACAAGACAAGACAAGACAAGACAGGACAGGACAGGACAAGACAAGACAAGACAAGACAAGACAAGACAAGATATGACAAGACAAAACAAGACAAGACAAGACAAGACAAGACAAGACAAGACAAGACAAGACAAGACAAGACAAGACAAGACAAGACAAGACAAGACAAGACAAGGCAAGGCAAGACAAGACAAGACAGGACAAGACAAGGCAAGACAAGACAAGACAAGACAAGACAAGACAAGACAAGGCAAGGCAAGACAAGACAAGACAGGACAAGACAAGACAAGACAAGACAAGACAAGACAAGACAAGACAAGACAAGACAAGACAAGACAAGACAAGACAAGACAAGACAAGACAAGACAAGACAAGACAAGACAAGACAAGACAAGACAAGACAAAACAAGACAAGACAAGACAAAACAATCCAACACATGACATGACATGACATGACAAGACAAGACAGAACAGGACAAGACAAGACAAAACAACACAACACAACACATGACAAGACAAGACAAGACAAGACAAGATATGACAAGACAAAACAAGACAAGACAAGACAAGACAAGACAAGACAGGACAGGACAGGACAAGACAAGACAAGACAAGACAAGACAAGATATGACAAGACAAAACAAGACAAGACAAGACAAGACAAGACAAGACAAGACAAGACAAGACAAGACAAGACAAGACAAGACAAGACAAGACAAGACAAGACAAGACAAGACAAGACAAGACAAGACAAGACAAAACAACACAAGACAAAACAACACAACACACGACATGACATGACATGACAAGACAAGACAAGATAAGACAAGACAAGACAAGACAAGACAAGACAAGACAAGACAAGACAAGACAAGACAAGACAAGACAAGACAAGACAAGACAAGACAAGACAAGACAAGACAAGACAAGACAAGACAAGACAAGACAAGACAAGACAAGACAAGACAAGAGAAGACAAAACAACACAAGACAAAACAACACAACACACGACATGACATGACATGACAAGACAAGACAAGATAAGACTAGACAAGACAAGACAAGACAAGACAAGACAAGACAAGACAAGACAAGACAAGACAAGACAAGACAAGACAAGACAAGACAAGACAAGACAAGACAAGACAAGACAAGACAAGACAAGACAAGACAAGACAAGACAAGACAAGACAAGACAAGACAAGACAAGACAAGACAAGACAAGACAAGACAAGACAAGACAAGACAAGACAAGACAAGACAAGACAAGACAAGACAAGACAAGACAAGACAAGACAAGACAAGACAAGACAAGACAAGACAAGACAAGGCAAGACAGGACATGACATGACATGACAAGACAAGACAGGACAGGACAAGACAAGACAAGACAAGACAAGACAAGACAAGACAAGGCAAGACATGACATGACATGACAAGACAAGACAAGACAGGACAGGACAGGACAAGACAAGACAAGACAAGACAAGGCAAGAAAAGACAGGACAAGACAAGACAAGACAAGACAAGACAAGACAAGACAAGACAAGACAAGACAAGACAAGACAAGACAAGACAAGACAAGACAAGACAAAACAAGACAAGACAAAACAACACAACACAACACATGACAAGACAAGACAAGACAAGACAAGATATGACAAGACAAGACAAGACAAGACAAGACAAGACAAGACAAGACAAGACAGGACAGGACAGGACAGGACAAGACAAGACAAGACAAGACAAGATATGACAAGACAAAACAAGACAAGACAAGACAAGACAAGACAAGACAAGACAAGACAAGACAAGACAAGACAAGACAAGACAAGACAAGACAAGACAAGACAAGACAAGACAAGACAAGACAAGACAAGACAAGACAAGACAAGACAAGACAAGACAAGACAAGACAAGACAAGACAAGACAAGACAAGACAAGACAAGATAAGACAAGACAAGACAAGAGAAGACAAGACAAGACAAGACAAGACAAGACAAGACAAGACAAGACAAGACAAGACAAGACAAGACAAGACAAGACAAGACAAGACAAGAAAAGACAAGACAAGACAAGACAAGACAAGACAAGACAAAACAAGACAAGACAAGACAAAACAATCCAACACATGACATGACATGACATGACAAGACAAGACAGAACAGGACAAGACAAGACAAGACAAGACAAGACAAGACAAGACAAGACAAGACAAGACAAGACAAGACAAAACAAGACAAGACAAAACAACACAACACATGACAAGACAAGACAAGACAAGATATGACAAGACAAAACAAGACAAGACAAGACAAGACAAGACAAGACAAGACAAGACAAGACAAGACAGGACAGGACAGGACAAGACAAGACAAGACAAGACAAGACAAGACAAGACAAGATATGACAAGACAAAACAAGACAAGACAAGACAAGACAAGACAAGACAAGACAAGACAAGACAAGACAAGACAAGACAAGACAAGACAAGACATGACAAGACAAAACAACACAAGACAAAACAACACAACACACGACATGACATGACATGACAAGACAAGACAAGATAAGACAAGACAAGACAAGACAAGACAAGACAAGACAAGACAAGACAAGACAAGACAAGACAAGACAAGACAAGACAAGACAAGACAAGACAAGACAAGACAAGACAAGACAAGACAAGACAAGACAAGACAAGACAAGACAAGACAAGACAAGACAAGACAAGACAAGACAAGACAAGACAAGACAAGACAAGACAAGACAAGACAAGACAAGACAAGGCAAGACAAGACAAGACAAGACAAGACAAGACAAGACAAGACAAGACAAGACAAGACAAGACAAGACAAGACAAGACAAGACAAGACAAGACAAGACAAGGCAAGACAAGACAAGACAAGACAAGACAAAACAAGACAAGACAGGACAAGACAAGACAAGACAACACAAGACAAGACAAGACCAGACAAGACAAGACAAGACAAGACAAGACAAGACAAGACAAGACAAGACAAGACAAGACAAGGCAAGACATAACATGACATGACAAGACAAGACAGGACAGGACAAGACAAGACAAGACAAGACAAGACAAGGCAAGACAAGACAGGACAAGACAAGACAACACAAGACAAGACAAGACAAGACAAGACAAGGCAAGACATAACATGACATGACAAGACAAGACAGGACAGGACAAGACAAGAAAAGACAAGACAAGACAAGGCAAGACAAGACAGGACAAGACAAGACAAGACAAGACAAGACAAGACAAGACAAGACAAGACATGACAAGACAAAACAACACAAGACAAAACAACACAACACACGACATGACATGACATGACAAGACAAGACAAGATAAGACAAGACAAGACAAGACAAGACAAGACAAGACAAGACAAGACAAGACAAGACAAGACAAGACAAGACAAGACAAGACAAGACAAGACAAGACAAGACAAGACAACACAAGACAAGACAAGACAAGACAAGACAAGACAAGGCAAGGCAAGACAAGACAAGACAGGACAAGACAAGACAAGACAAGACAAGACAAGACAAGACAAGACAAGACAAGACAAGACAAGACAAGACAAGACAAGACAAGACAAGACAACACAAGACAAGACAAAACAAGACAAGACAAGACAAAACAATCCAACACATGACATGACATGACATGACAAGACAAGAAAGAACAGGACAAGACAAGACAAAACAACACAACACAACACATGACAAGACAAGACAAGACAAGACAAGACAAGACAAGACAAGACAAGACAAGACAAGACAAGACAACACAAGACAAGACAAGACAAGACAAGACAAGACAAGGCAAGGCAAGACAAGACAAGACAGGACAAGACAAGACAAGACAAGACAAGACAAGACAAGACAAGACAAGACAAGACAAGACAAGACAAGACAAGACAAGACAAGACAAGACAACACAAGACAAGACAAAACAAGACAAGACAAGACAAAACAATCCAACACATGACATGACATGACATGACAAGACAAGAAAGAACAGGACAAGACAAGACAAAACAACACAACACAACACATGACAAGACAAGACAAGACAAGACAAGATATGACAAGACAAAACAAGACAAGACAAGACAAGACAAGACAAGACAGGACAGGACAGGACAAGACAAGACAAGACAAGACAAGACAAGACAAGATATGACAAGACAAAACAAGACAAGACAAGACAAGACAAGACAAGACAAGACAAGACAAGACAAGACAAGACAAGACAAGACAAGACAAGACAAAACAACACAAGACAAAACAACACAACACACGACATGACATGACATGACAAGACAAGACAAGATAAGACAAGACAAGACAAGACAAGACAAGACAAGACAAGACAAGACAAGACAAGACAAGACAAGACAAGACAAGACAAGACAAGACAAGACAAGACAAGACAAGACAAGACAAGACAAGACAAGACAAGACAAGACAAGACAAGACAAGACAAGACAAGACAAGACAAGACAAGACAAGACAAGACAAGACAAGACAAGACAAGACAAGACAAGACAAGACAAGACAAGACAAGACAAGACAAGACAAGACAAGACAAGACAAGACAAGACAAGACAAGACAAGACAAGACAAGACAAGACAAGACAAGACAAGACAAGACAAGACAAGACAAGACAAGACAAGACAAGACAAGACAAGACAAGACAAGACAAGACAAGACAAGACAAGAAAAGACAAGACAAGACAAGGCAAGACATGACATGACATGACATGACAAGACAAGACAGGACAGGACAAGACAAGACAAGACAAGACAAGACAAGACAAGACAAGGCAAGACATGACATGACATGACAAGACAAGACAGGACAGGACAAGACAAGACAAGACAAGACAAGGCAAGAAAAGACAGGACAAGACAAGACAAGACAAGACAAGACAAGACAAGACAAGACAAGACAAGACAAGACAAGACAAGACAAGACAAGACAAGACAAGACAAGACAAGACAAGACAAGACAAGACAAAACAAGACAAGACAAGACAAGACAAGACAAGACAAAACAAGACAAGACAAAACAACACAACACAACACATGACAAGACAAGACAAGATATGACAAGACAAAACAAGACAAGACAAGACAAGACAAGACAAGACAAGACAAGACAAGACAAGACAAGACAAGACAAAACAAGACAAGACAAGACAAAACAAGACAAGACAAGACAAAACAATCCAACACATGACATGACATGACATGACAAGACAAGAAAGAACAGGACAAGACAAGACAAAACAACACAACACAACACATGACAAGACAAGACAAGGCAAGAAAAGACAGGACAAGACAAGACAAGACAAGACAAGACAAGACAAGACAAGACAAGACAAGACAAGACAAGACAAGACAAGACAAGACAAGACAAGACAAGACAAGACAAGACAAGACAAGACAAGACAAGACAAGACAAGACAAGACAAGACAAGACAAGACAAGACAAGACAAGACAAGACAAGACAAGACAAGACAAGACAAGACAAGACAAGACAAGACAAGACAAGACAAGACAAGACAAGACAAGACAAGACAAGACAAGACAAGACAAGACAAGACAAGACAAGACAAAACAAGACAAGACAAGACAAGACAAGACAAGACAAGACAAAACAAGACAAGACAAAACAACACAACACAACACATGACAAGACAAGACAAGACAAGACAAGATATGACAAGACAAAACAAGACAAGACAAGACAAGACAAGACAAGACAAGACAAGACAAGACAAGACAAAACAAGACAAGACAAGACAAAACAATCCAACACATGACATGACATGACATGACAAGACAAGAAAGAACAAGACAAGACAAAACAACACAACACAACACATGACAAGACAAGACAAGACAAGACAAGACAAGACAAGACAAGACAAGACAAGACAAGACAAGACAAGACAAGACAAGACAAGACAAGACAAGACAAGACAAGACAAGACAAGACAAGACAAGACAAGACAAGACAAGACAAGACAAGACAAGACAAGACAAGACAAGACAAGACAAGACAAGACAAGACAAGACAAGACAAGACAAGACAAGACAAGACAAGACAAGACAAGACAAGACAAGACAAGACAAGACAAGACAAGACAAGACAAGACAAGACAAGACAAGACAAGACAAGACAAGACAAGACAAGACAAGACAAAACAAGACAAGACAAGACAAAACAAGACAAGACAAGACAAGACAAGACAAGAAGAGAAAAGACAAGACAAGACAAGACAAGACAAGAAAATACAAGGAAAGACAAGGCAAGACAAGACAAGACAAGACAAGACAAGACAAGACAAGACAAGACAAGAAAAGACAAGACAAGACAAGACAAGACAAGACAAGACAAGAAAATACAAGGAAAGACAAGGCAAGACAAGACAACATGAAACAAGACAAAAGAAGACAAGACAAGACAAGACAAGACAAGAAAAGACAAGACAAGACAAGACAAGACAAGACAAGAAAAACCAAGACAAGACAAAACAAGACAAGACAAGACAAGACAAGACAAGACAAGACAAGACAAGACAAGACAAGACAAGACAAGACAAGACAAGACAAGACAAGACAAGACAAGACAAGACAAGACAAGACAAGACAAGACAAGACAAGACAAGACAAGACAAGACAAGACAAGACAAGACAAGACAAGACAAGACAAGACAAGACAAGACAAGACAAGACAAGACAAGACAAGAAGAGAAAAGACAAGACAAGACAAGACAAGACAAGACAAGACAAGACAAGACAAGACAAGACAAGACAAGACAAGACAAGACAAGACAAGACAAGACAAGACAAGACAAGACAAGACAAGACAAGACAAGACAAGACAAGACAAGACAAGACAAGACAAGACAAGACAAGACAAGACAAGACAAGACAAGACAAGACAAGACAAGACAAGACAAGACAAGACAAGACAAGACAAGACAAGACAAGACAAACCAAGACAAGACAAGACAAGACAAGACAAGACAAGACAAACCAAGACAAGACAAAACAAGACAAGACAAGACAAGACAAGACAAGACAAGACAAGACAAGACAGGACAAGACAAGACATGACAAGACAAAACAAGACAAGACAAAACAACACAACACAACACATGACAAGACAAGACAAGACAAGACAAGACAAGACAAGACAAGACAAGAAAAGACAAGACAAGACAAGACAAGACAAGACAAGACAAGACAAGAAAATACAAGGAAAGACAAGGCAAGACAAGACAACATAAAACAAGACAAAACAAGACAAGACAAGACAAGACAAGACAAGACAAGAAGAGAAAAGACAAGACAAGACAAGACAAGACAAGACAATACAAGAAAAGACAAGACAAGACAAGACAAGACAAGACAAGAAAATACAAGACAAGAAAATACAAGGAAAGACAAGGCAAGACAAGACAACATGAAACAAGACAAAAGAAGACAAGACAAGACAAGACAAGACAAGACAAGACAAGACAAGACAAGACAAGACAAGACAAACCAAGACAAGACAAGACAAGACAAGACAAGACAAGACAAGACAAGACAAGACAAGACAAGACAAGACAAGACAAGACAAGACAAGACAAGACAAGACAAGACAAGACAAGACAAGACAAGACAAGACAAGACAAGACAAGACAAGACAAGACAAGACAAGACAAGACATGACAAGACAAAACAAGACAAGACAAAACAACACAACACAACACATGACAAGACAAGACAAGACAAGACAAGACAAGACAAGACAAGACAAGACAAGAAAAGACAAGACAAGACAAGGCAAGACAAAACAAGACAAGACAAGACAAAACAATCCAACACATGACATGACATGACATGACAAGACAAGACAGAACAGGACAAGACAAGACAAGACAAGACAAGACAAGACAAGACAAGACAAGACAAGACAAACCAAGACAAGACAAAACAACACAACACAACACATGACAAGACAAGACAAGACGAGACAAGATATGACAAGACAAATCAAGACAAGACAAGACAAGACAAGACAAGACAAGACAGGACAGGACAGGACAGGACAAGACAAGACAAGACAAGACAAGACAAGACAAGACAAGATATGACAAGACAAAACAAGACAAGACAAGACAAGACAAAACAAGACAAGACAAGACAAGACAAGACAAGACAAGACAAGACAAGACAAGACAAGACAAGACAAGACAAGACAAGACAAGCAAAGAAAAGACAAGACAAGACAAGACAAGACAAGACAAGACAAGACAAGACAAGACAAGACAAGACAGGGCAGGACAAGACAAGACAAGACAAGACAATATAAAACAAGACAAGACAAGACAAAACAAGACAAAACAAGACAAGACAAGACAAGACAAGACAAGACAAGACAAGACAATAAAAGACAAGACATGACAAAACAACACAACACACGACATGACATTACATGACAAGACAAGACAGGACAACATAAAACAAGACAAGACAAGACAAGACAAGACAAGACAAGACAAGACAAGACAAGACAAGACAAGACAAGACAAGACAACATAAAACAAGACAAGAAAAGACAAGGCAAGACAAGACAAGACAAAACAACACAACACAACACATGACATGACATGACATGACAAGACAAGACAAGACATGACAAGACAAAACAAGAAAAGACAAGACAAGACAAGGCAAGACAAAACAAGACAAGACAAGACAAAACAATCCAACACATGACATGACATGACATGACAAGACAAGACAGAACAGGACAAGACAAGACAAGACAAGACAAGACAAGACAAGACAAGACAAGACAAGACAAGACAAGACAAACCAAGACAAGACAAAACAACACAACACAACACATGACAAGACAAGACAAGACAAGACAAGACAAGACAAGACAAGACAAGACAAGAAAAGACAAGACAAGACAAGGCAAGACAAAACAAGACAAGACAAGACAAAACAATCCAACACATGACATGACATGACATGACAAGACAAGACAGAACAGGACAAGACAAGACAAGACAAGACAAGACAAGACAAGACAAGACAAGACAAGACAAGACAAGACAAGACAAGACAAGACAAACCAAGACAAGACAAAACAACACAACACAACACATGACAAGACAAGACAAGACGAGACAAGATATGACAAGACAAAACAAGACAAGACAAGACAAGACAAGACAAGACAAGACAGGACAGGACAGGACAGGACAAGACAAGACAAGACAAGACAAGACAAGACAAGACAAGATATGACAAGACAAAACAAGACAAGACAAGACAAGACAAAACAAGACAAGACAAGACAAGACAAGACAAGACAAGACAAGACAAGACAAGACAAGACAAGACAAGACAAGACAAGACAAGCAAAGAAAAGACAAGACAAGACAAGACAAGACAAGACAAGACAAGACAAGACAAGACAAGACAAGACAGGGCAGGACAAGACAAGACAAGACAAGACAATATAAAACAAGACAAGACAAGACAAAACAAGACAAAACAAGACAAGACAAGACAAGACAAGACAAGACAAGACAAGACAATAAAAGACAAGACATGACAAAACAACACAACACACGACATGACATTACATGACAAGACAAGACAGGACAACATAAAACAAGACAAGACAAGACAAGACAAGACAAGACAAGACAAGACAAGACAAGACAAGACAAGACAAGACAAGACAAGACAAGACAACATAAAACAAGACAAGAAAAGACAAGGCAAGACAAGACAAGACAAAACAACACAACACAACACATGACATGACATGACATGACAAGACAAGACAAGACATGACAAGACAAAACAAGACATGACAAAACAACACAACACACGACATGACATGACATGACAAGACAAGACAAGGCAAGACAAGACAACATAAAACAAGACAAAACAAGACAAGACAAGACAAGACAAGACAAACCAAGACAAGACAAAACAAGACAAGACAAGACAAGACAAGACAAGACAAGACAAGACAAGACAAGACAAGACAAGACAAGACAAGACAAGACAAGACAAGACAAGACAAGACAAGACAAGACAAGACAAGACAAGACAAGACAAGACAAGACAAGACAAGACAAGACAAGACAAGACAAGACAAGACAAGACAAGACAAGACAAGACAAGACAAGACAAGACAAGACAAGACAAGACAAGACAAGACAAGACAAGACAAGACAAGAAGAGAAAAGACAAGACAAGACAAGACAAGACAAGACAAGACAAGACAAGACAAGACAAGACAAGACAAGACAAGACAAGACAAGACAAGACAAGACAAGACAAGACAAGACAAGACAAGACAAACCAAGACAAGACAAGACAAGACAAGACAAGACAAGACAAACCAAGACAAGACAAAACAAGACAAGACAAGACAAGACAAGACAAGACAAGACAAGACAAGACAGGACAAGACAAGACATGACAAGACAAAACAAGACAAGACAAAACAACACAACACAACACATGACAAGACAAGACAAGACAAGACAAGACAAGACAAGACAAGACAAGAAAAGACAAGACAAGACAAGACAAGACAAGACAAGACAAGACAAGAAAATACAAGGAAAGACAAGGCAAGACAAGACAACATAAAACAAGACAAAACAAGACAAGACAAGACAAGACAAGACAAGACAAGACAAGACAAGAAGAGAAAAGACAAGACAAGACAAGACAAGACAAGACAATACAAGAAAAGACAAGACAAGACAAGACAAGACAAGACAAGAAAATACAAGGAAAGACAAGGCAAGACAAGACAACATGAAACAAGACAAAAGAAGACAAGACAAGACAAGACAAGACAAGACAAGACAAGACAAGACAAGACAAGACAAGACAAGACAAGACAAACCAAGACAAGACAAGACAAGACAAGACAAGACAAGACAAGACAAGACAAGACAAGACAAGACAAGACAAGACAAGACAAGACAAGACAAGACAAGACAAGACAAGACAAGACAAGACAAGACAAGACAAGACAAGACAAGACAAGACAAGACAAGACAAGACATGACAAGACAAAACAAGACAAGACAAAACAACACAACACAACACATGACAAGACAAGACAAGACAAGACAAGACAAGACAAGACAAGACAAGAAAAGACAAGACAAGACAAGGCAAGACAAAACAAGACAAGACAAGACAAAACAATCCAACACATGACATGACATGACATGACAAGACAAGACAGAACAGGACAAGACAAGACAAGACAAGACAAGACAAGACAAGACAAGACAAGACAAGACAAGACAAGACAAGACAAGACAAGACAAGACAAGACAAAACAAGACAAGACAAGACAAGACAAGACAAGACAAAACAAGACAAGACAAGACAAGAAAAGACAAGACAAGACAAGACAAGACAAAACAAGACAAGACAAGACAAGACAAACCAAGACAAGACAAGACAAGACAAGACAAGACAAGACAAGACAAGACAAGACAAGACAAGACAAGACAAGACAAGACAAGACAAGACAAGACAAGACAAGACAAGACAAGACAAGACAAGACAAACCAAGACAAGACAAGACAAGACAAGACAAGACAAGACAAGACAAGACAAGACAAGACAAGAAAAGACAAGACAAGACAAGGCAAGACAAAACAAGACAAGACAAGACAAAACAATCCAACACATGACATGACATGACATGACAAGACAAGACAGAACAGGACAAGACAAGACAAGACAAGACAAGACAAGACAAGACAAGACAAGACAAGACAAGACAAGACAAAACAAGACAAGACAAGACAAGACAAGACAAGACAAGACAAAACAAGACAAGACAAGACAAGAAAAGACAAGACAAGACAAGACAAGACAAAACAAGACAAGACAAGACAAGACAAACCAAGACAAGACAAGACAAGACAAGACAAGACAAGACAAGACAAGACAAGACAAGACAAGACAAGACAAGACAAGACAAGACAAGACAAGACAAGACAAGACAAGACAAGACAAGACAAGACAAGACAAGACAAGACATGACAAGACAAAACAAGACAAGACAAAACAACACAACACAACACATGACAAGACAAGACAAGACAAGACAAGACAAGACAAGACAAGACAAGACAAGACAAGACAAGACAAGACAAGACAAGACAAGACAAGACAAGACAAGACAAGACAAGACAAGACAAGACAAGACAAGACAAGACAAGACAAGACAAGACAAGACAAGACAAGACAAGACAAGACAAGACAAGACAAGACAAGACAAGACAAGACAAGACAAGACAAGACAAGACAAGACAAGACAAGACAAGACAAGACAAGACAAGACAAGACAAGACAAGACAAGACAAGACAAGACAAGACAAGACAAGACAAGAAAAGACAAGACAAGGCAAGACATGACATGACATGACATGACATGACAAGACAAGACAGGACAGGACAAGACAAGACAAGACAAGACAAGACAAGACAAGACAAGGCAAGACATGACATGACATGACAAGACAAGACAGGACAGGACAAGACAAGACAAGACAAGACAAGGCAAGAAAAGACAGGACAAGACAAGACAAGACAAGACAAGACAAGACAAGACAAGACAAGACAAGACAAGACAAGACAAGACAAGACAAGACAAGACAAGACAAGACAAGACAAGACAAGACAAGACAAAACAAGACAAGACAAGACAAGACAAGACAAGACAAAACAAGACAAGACAAAACAACACAACACAACACATGACAAGACAAGACAAGATATGACAAGACAAAACAAGACAAGACAAGACAAGACAAGACAAGACAAGACAAGACAAGACAAGACAAGACAAGACAAAACAAGACAAGACAAGACAAAACAAGACAAGACAAGACAAAACAATCCAACACATGACATGACATGACATGACAAGACAAGAAAGAACAGGACAAGACAAGACAAAACAACACAACACAACACATGACAAGACAAGACAAGGCAAGAAAAGACAGGACAAGACAAGACAAGACAAGACAAGACAAGACAAGACAAGACAAGACAAGACAAGACAAGACAAGACAAGACAAGACAAGACAAGACAAGACAAGACAAGACAAGACAAGACAAGACAAGACAAGACAAGACAAGACAAGACAAGACAAGACAAGACAAGACAAGACAAGACAAGACAAGACAAGACAAGACAAGACAAGACAAGACAAGACAAGACAAGACAAGACAAGACAAGACAAGACAAGACAAGACAAGACAAGACAAAACAAGACAAGACAAGACAAGACAAGACAAGACAAAACAAGACAAGACAAAACAACACAACACAACACATGACAAGACAAGACAAGACAAGACAAGATATGACAAGACAAAACAAGACAAGACAAGACAAGACAAGACAAGACAAGACAAGACAAGACAAGACAAAACAAGACAAGACAAGACAAAACAATCCAACACATGACATGACATGACATGACAAGACAAGAAAGAACAAGACAAGACAAAACAACACAACACAACACATGACAAGACAAGACAAGACAAGACAAGACAAGACAAGACAAGACAAGACAAGACAAGACAAGACAAGACAAGACAAGACAAGACAAGACAAGACAAGACAAGACAAGACAAGACAAGACAAGACAAGACAAGACAAGACAAGACAAGACAAGACAAGACAAGACAAGACAAGACAAGACAAGACAAGACAAGACAAGACAAGACAAGACAAGACAAGACAAGACAAGACAAGACAAGACAAGACAAGACAAGACAAGACAAGACAAGACAAGACAAGACAAGACAAGACAAGACAAGACAAGACAAGACAAGACAAGACAAGACAAGACAAGACAAGACAAGACAAGACAAAACAAGACAAGACAAGACAAAACAAGACAAGACAAGACAAGACAAGACAAGAAGAGAAAAGACAAGACAAGACAAGACAAGACAAGAAAATACAAGGAAAGACAAGGCAAGACAAGACAAGACAAGACAAGACAAGACAAGACAAGACAAGACAAGACAAGACAAGAAAAGACAAGACAAGACAAGACAAGACAAGACAAGACAAGAAAATACAAGGAAAGACAAGGCAAGACAAGACAACATGAAACAAGACAAAAGAAGACAAGACAAGACAAGACAAGACAAGAAAAGACAAGACAAGACAAGACAAGACAAGACAAGAAAAACCAAGACAAGACAAAACAAGACAAGACAAGACAAGACAAGACAAGACAAGACAAGACAAGACAAGACAAGACAAGACAAGACAAGACAAGACAAGACAAGACAAGACAAGACAAGACAAGACAAGACAAGACAAGACAAGACAAGACAAGACAAGACAAGACAAGACAAGACAAGACAAGACAAGACAAGACAAGACAAGACAAGACAAGACAAGACAAGACAAGAAGAGAAAAGACAAGACAAGACAAGACAAGACAAGACAAGACAAGACAAGACAAGACAAGACAAGACAAGACAAGACAAGACAAGACAAGACAAGACAAGACAAGACAAGACAAGACAAGACAAGACAAGACAAGACAAGACAAGACAAGACAAGACAAGACAAGACAAGACAAGACAAGACAAGACAAGACAAGACAAGACAAGACAAGACAAGACAAGACAAGACAAGACAAGACAAGACAAACCAAGACAAGACAAGACAAGACAAGACAAGACAAGACAAACCAAGACAAGACAAAACAAGACAAGACAAGACAAGACAAGACAAGACAAGACAAGACAAGACAGGACAAGACAAGACATGACAAGACAAAACAAGACAAGACAAAACAACACAACACAACACATGACAAGACAAGACAAGACAAGACAAGACAAGACAAGACAAGACAAGAAAAGACAAGACAAGACAAGACAAGACAAGACAAGACAAGAAAATACAAGGAAAGACAAGGCAAGACAAGACAACATAAAACAAGACAAAACAAGACAAGACAAGACAAGACAAGACAAGACAAGAAGAGAAAAGACAAGACAAGACAAGACAAGACAAGACAATACAAGAAAAGACAAGACAAGACAAGACAAGACAAGACAAGAAAATACAAGGAAAGACAAGGCAAGACAAGACAACATGAAACAAGACAAAAGAAGACAAGACAAGACAAGACAAGACAAGACAAGACAAGACAAGACAAGACAAGACAAGACAAACCAAGACAAGACAAGACAAGACAAGACAAGACAAGACAAGACAAGACAAGACAAGACAAGACAAGACAAGACAAGACAAGACAAGACAAGACAAGACAAGACAAGACAAGACAAGACAAGACAAGACAAGACAAGACAAGACAAGACAAGACATGACAAGACAAAACAAGACAAGACAAAACAACACAACACAACACATGACAAGACAAGACAAGACAAGACAAGACAAGACAAGACAAGACAAGACAAGAAAAGACAAGACAAGACAAGGCAAGACAAAACAAGACAAGACAAGACAAAACAATCCAACACATGACATGACATGACATGACAAGACAAGACAGAACAGGACAAGACAAGACAAGACAAGACAAGACAAGACAAGACAAGACAAGACAAGACAAGACAAGACAAGACAAGACAAACCAAGACAAGACAAAACAACACAACACAACACATGACAAGACAAGACAAGACGAGACAAGATATGACAAGACAAAACAAGACAAGACAAGACAAGACAAGACAAGACAAGACAGGACAGGACAGGACAGGACAAGACAAGACAAGACAAGACAAGACAAGACAAGACAAGATATGACAAGACAAAACAAGACAAGACAAGACAAGACAAAACAAGACAAGACAAGACAAGACAAGACAAGACAAGACAAGACAAGACAAGACAAGACAAGACAAGACAAGACAAGACAAGCAAAGAAAAGACAAGACAAGACAAGACAAGACAAGACAAGACAAGACAAGACAAGACAAGACAAGACAAGACAGGGCAGGACAAGACAAGACAAGACAAGACAATATAAAACAAGACAAGACAAGACAAAACAAGACAAAACAAGACAAGACAAGACAAGACAAGACAAGACAAGACAAGACAATAAAAGACAAGACATGACAAAACAACACAACACACGACATGACATTACATGACAAGACAAGACAGGACAACATAAAACAAGACAAGACAAGACAAGACAAGACAAGACAAGACAAGACAAGACAAGACAAGACAAGACAAGACAAGACAACATAAAACAAGACAAGAAAAGACAAGGCAAGACAAGACAAGACAAAACAACACAACACAACACATGACATGACATGACATGACAAGACAAGACAAGACATGACAAGACAAAACAAGAAAAGACAAGACAAGACAAGGCAAGACAAAACAAGACAAGACAAGACAAAACAATCCAACACATGACATGACATGACATGACAAGACAAGACAGAACAGGACAAGACAAGACAAGACAAGACAAGACAAGACAAGACAAGACAAGACAAGACAAGACAAGACAAACCAAGACAAGACAAAACAACACAACACAACACATGACAAGACAAGACAAGACAAGACAAGACAAGACAAGACAAGACAAGAAAAGACAAGACAAGACAAGGCAAGACAAAACAAGACAAGACAAGACAAAACAATCCAACACATGACATGACATGACATGACAAGACAAGACAGAACAGGACAAGACAAGACAAGACAAGACAAGACAAGACAAGACAAGACAAGACAAGACAAGACAAGACAAGACAAGACAAGACAAACCAAGACAAGACAAAACAACACAACACAACACATGACAAGACAAGACAAGACGAGACAAGATATGACAAGACAAAACAAGACAAGACAAGACAAGACAAGACAAGACAAGACAGGACAGGACAGGACAGGACAAGACAAGACAAGACAAGACAAGACAAGACAAGACAAGATATGACAAGACAAAACAAGACAAGACAAGACAAGACAAAACAAGACAAGACAAGACAAGACAAGACAAGACAAGACAAGACAAGACAAGACAAGACAAGACAAGACAAGACAAGACAAGCAAAGAAAAGACAAGACAAGACAAGACAAGACAAGACAAGACAAGACAAGACAAGACAAGACAAGACAGGGCAGGACAAGACAAGACAAGACAAGACAATATAAAACAAGACAAGACAAGACAAAACAAGACAAAACAAGACAAGACAAGACAAGACAAGACAAGACAAGACAAGACAATAAAAGACAAGACATGACAAAACAACACAACACACGACATGACATTACATGACAAGACAAGACAGGACAACATAAAACAAGACAAGACAAGACAAGACAAGACAAGACAAGACAAGACAAGACAAGACAAGACAAGACAAGACAAGACAAGACAAGACAACATAAAACAAGACAAGAAAAGACAAGGCAAGACAAGACAAGACAAAACAACACAACACAACACATGACATGACATGACATGACAAGACAAGACAAGACATGACAAGACAAAACAAGACATGACAAAACAACACAACACACGACATGACATGACATGACAAGACAAGACAAGGCAAGACAAGACAACATAAAACAAGACAAAACAAGACAAGACAAGACAAGACAAGACAAACCAAGACAAGACAAAACAAGACAAGACAAGACAAGACAAGACAAGACAAGACAAGACAAGACAAGACAAGACAAGACAAGACAAGACAAGACAAGACAAGACAAGACAAGACAAGACAAGACAAGACAAGACAAGACAAGACAAGACAAGACAAGACAAGACAAGACAAGACAAGACAAGACAAGACAAGACAAGACAAGACAAGACAAGACAAGACAAGACAAGACAAGACAAGAAGAGAAAAGACAAGACAAGACAAGACAAGACAAGACAAGACAAGACAAGACAAGACAAGACAAGACAAGACAAGACAAGACAAGACAAGACAAGACAAGACAAGACAAGACAAGACAAGACAAACCAAGACAAGACAAGACAAGACAAGACAAGACAAGACAAACCAAGACAAGACAAAACAAGACAAGACAAGACAAGACAAGACAAGACAAGACAAGACAAGACAGGACAAGACAAGACATGACAAGACAAAACAAGACAAGACAAAACAACACAACACAACACATGACAAGACAAGACAAGACAAGACAAGACAAGACAAGACAAGACAAGAAAAGACAAGACAAGACAAGACAAGACAAGACAAGACAAGACAAGAAAATACAAGGAAAGACAAGGCAAGACAAGACAACATAAAACAAGACAAAACAAGACAAGACAAGACAAGACAAGACAAGACAAGACAAGACAAGAAGAGAAAAGACAAGACAAGACAAGACAAGACAAGACAATACAAGAAAAGACAAGACAAGACAAGACAAGACAAGACAAGACAAGAAAATACAAGGAAAGACAAGGCAAGACAAGACAACATGAAACAAGACAAAAGAAGACAAGACAAGACAAGACAAGACAAGACAAGACAAGACAAGACAAGACAAGACAAGACAAGACAAGACAAACCAAGACAAGACAAGACAAGACAAGACAAGACAAGACAAGACAAGACAAGACAAGACAAGACAAGACAAGACAAGACAAGACAAGACAAGACAAGACAAGACAAGACAAGACAAGACAAGACAAGACAAGACAAGACAAGACAAGACAAGACAAGACAAGACATGACAAGACAAAACAAGACAAGACAAAACAACACAACACAACACATGACAAGACAAGACAAGACAAGACAAGACAAGACAAGACAAGACAAGAAAAGACAAGACAAGACAAGGCAAGACAAAACAAGACAAGACAAGACAAAACAATCCAACACATGACATGACATGACATGACAAGACAAGACAGAACAGGACAAGACAAGACAAGACAAGACAAGACAAGACAAGACAAGACAAGACAAGACAAGACAAGACAAGACAAGACAAGACAAGACAAAACAAGACAAGACAAGACAAGACAAGACAAGACAAAACAAGACAAGACAAGACAAGAAAAGACAAGACAAGACAAGACAAGACAAAACAAGACAAGACAAGACAAGACAAACCAAGACAAGACAAGACAAGACAAGACAAGACAAGACAAGACAAGACAAGACAAGACAAGACAAGACAAGACAAGACAAGACAAGACAAGACAAGACAAGACAAGACAAGACAAGACAAACCAAGACAAGACAAGACAAGACAAGACAAGACAAGACAAGACAAGACAAGACAAGACAAGAAAAGACAAGACAAGACAAGGCAAGACAAAACAAGACAACACATGACATGACATGACATGACAAGACAAGACAGAACAGGACAAGACAAGACAAGACAAGACAAGACAAGACAAGACAAGACAAGACAAGACAAGACAAGACAAAACAAGACAAGACAAGACAAGACAAGACAAGACAAGACAAAACAAGACAAGACAAGACAAGAAAAGACAAGACAAGACAAGACAAGACAAAACAAGACAAGACAAGACAAGACAAACCAAGACAAGACAAGACAAGACAAGACAAGACAAGACAAGACAAGACAAGACAAGACAAGACAAGACAAGACAAGACAAGACAAGACAAGACAAGACAAGACAAGACAAGACAAGACAAGACAAGACAAGACAAGACATGACAAGACAAAACAAGACAAGACAAAACAACACAACACAACACATGACAAGACAAGACAAGACAAGACAAGACAAGACAAGACAAGACAAGACAAGACAAGAAAAGACAAGACAAGACAAGGCAAGACAAAACAAGACAAGACAAGACAAAACAATCCAACACATGACATGACATGACATGACAAGACAAGACAGAACAGGACAAGACAAGACAAGACAAGACAAGACAAGACAAGACAAGACAAGACAAGACAAGACAAAACAAGACAAGACAAGACAAGACAAGACAAGACAAGACAAAACAAGACAAGACAAGACAAGAAAAGACAAGACAAGACAAGACAAGACAAAACAAGACAAGACAAGACAAGACAAACCAAGACAAGACAAGACAAGACAAGACAAGACAAGACAAGACAAGACAAGACAAGACAAGACAAGACAAGACAAGACAAGACAAACCAAGACAAGACAAGACAAGACAAGACAAGACAAGACAAGACAAGACAAGACAAGACAAGAAAAGACAAGACAAGACAAGGCAAGACAAAACAAGACAAGACAAGACAAAACAATCCAACACATGACATGACATGACATGACAAGACAAGACAGAACAGGACAAGACAAGACAAGACAAGACAAGACAAGACAAGACAAGACAAGACAAGACAAGACAAGACAAGACAAAACAAGACAAGACAAGACAAGACAAGACAAGACAAGACAAAACAAGACAAGACAAGACAAGAAAAGACAAGACAAGACAAGACAAGACAAAACAAGACAAGACAAGACAAACCAAGACAAGACAAGACAAGACAAGACAAGACAAGACAAGACAAGACAAGACAAGACAAGACAAGACAAGACAAGACAAGACAAGACAAGACAAACCAAGACAAGACAAGACAAGACAAGACAAGACAAGACAAGACAAGACAAGACAAGACAAGACAAGACAAGACAAGACAAGACAAGAAAAGACAAGACAAGACAAGACAAGACAAAACAAGACAAGACAAGACAAAACAATCCAACACATGACATGACATGACATGACAAGACAAGACAGAACAGGACAAGACAAGACAAGACAAGACAAGACAAGACAAGACAAGACAAGACAAGACAAGACAAGACAAGACAAGACAAGACAAGACAAACCAAGACAAGACAAAACAACACAACACAACACAACACAACACATGACAAGACAAGACAAGACAAGACAAGATATGACAAGACAAAACAAGACAAGACAAGACAAGACAAGACAAGACAGGACAGGACAGGACAAGACAAGACAAGACAAGACAAGACAAGACAAGATATGACAAGACAAAACAAGACAAGACAAGACAAGACAAGACAAGACAAGACAAGACAAGACAAGACAAGACAAGACAAGACAAGACAAGACAAGGCAAGACAAAACAAGACAAGACAAGACAAAACAATCCAACACATGACATGACATGACATGACAAGACAAGACAGAACAGGACAAGACAAGACAAGACAAGACAAGACAAGACAAGACAAGACAAGACAAGACAAGACAAGACAAGACAAGACAAGACAAACCAAGACAAGACAAAACAACACAACACAACACAACACAACACATGACAAGACAAGACAAGACAAGACAAGATATGACAAGACAAAACAAGACAAGACAAGACAAGACAAGACAAGACAAGACAGGACAGGACAGGACAAGACAAGACAAGACAAGACAAGACAAGACAAGACAAGATATGACAAGACAAAACAAGACAAGACAAGACAAGACAAGACAAGACAAGACAAGACAAGACAAGACAAGACAAGACAAGACAAGACAAGACAAGACAAGACAAGACAAGACAAGACAAGACAAGACAAGCAAAGAAAAGACAAGACAAGACAAGACAAGACAAGACAAGACAAGACAAGACAAGACAAGACAAGACAAGACAGGGCAGGACAAGACAAGACAAGACAAGACAATATAAAACAAGACAAGACAAGACAAAACAAGACAAAACAAGACAAGACAAGACAAGACAATAAAAGACAAGACATGACAAAACAACACAACACACGACATGACATTACATGACAAGACAAGACAGGACAACATAAAACAAGACAAGACAAGACAAGACAAGACAAGACAAGACAAGACAAGACAAGACAAGACAACATAAAACAAGACAAGAAAAGACAAGGCAAGACAAGACAAGACAAAACAACACAACACAACACATGACATGACATGACATGACAAGACAAGACAAGACATGACAAGACAAAACAAGACATGACAAAACAACACAACACACGACATGACATGACATGACAAGACAAGACAAGGCAAGACAAGACAACATAAAACAAGACAAAACAAGACAAGACAAGACAAGACAAGACAAGACAAGAAGAGAAAAGACAAGACAAGACAAGACAAGACAAGACAAGACAAGACAAGACAAGACAAGACAAGACAAGACAAGAAAAGACAAGACAAGACAAGACAAGACAAGACAAGACAAGACAAGACAAGACAAGACAAGACAAGACAAGACAAGACAAGAAAAGACAAGACAAGACAAGACAAGAAGAGAAAAGACAAGACAAGACAAGACAAGACAAGACAAGACAAGACAAGACAAGACAAGACAAGACAAGACAAGACAAGACAAGACAAGACAAGACAAGACAAGACAAGACAAGACAAGACAAGACAAGACAAGACAAGACAAGACAAGACAAGACAAACCAAGACAAGACAAGACAAGACAAGACAAGACAAGACAAACCAAGACAAGACAAAACAAGACAAGACAAGACAAGACAAGACAAGACAAGACAAGACAAGACAGGACAAGACAAGACATGACAAGACAAAACAAGACAAGACAAAACAACACAACACAACACATGACAAGACAAGACAAGACAAGACAAGACAAGACAAGACAAGACAAGACAAGAAAAGACAAGACAAGACAAGACAAGACAAGACAAGAAAATACAAGGAAAGACAAGGCAAGACAAGACAACATAAAACAAGACAAAACAAGACAAGACAAGACAAGACAAGACAAGACAAGAAGAGAAAAGACAAGACAAGACAAGACAAGACAAGACAAGACAAGACAAGACAAGACAAGACAAGACAAGACAAGAAAAGACAAGACAAGACAAGACAAGACAAGACAAGAAAATACAAGGAAAGACAAGGCAAGACAAGACAACATGAAACAAGACAAAAGAAGACAAGACAAGACAAGACAAGACAAGAAAAGACAAGACAAGACAAGACAAGACAAGACAAGACAAGACAAACCAAGACAAGACAAGACAAGACAAGACAAGACAAGACAAGACAAGACAAGACAAGACAAGACAAGACAAGACAAGACAAGACAAGACAAGACAAGACAAGACAAGACAAGACAAGACAAGACAAGACAAGACAAGACAAGACAAGACAAGACAAGACAAGACAAGACAAGACAAGACAAGACATGACAAGACAAAACAAGACAAGACAAAACAACACAACACAACACATGACAAGACAAGACAAGACAAGACAAGACAAGACAAGACAAGACAAGACAAGACAAGACAAGACAAGACAAGACAAGAAAAGACAAGACAAGACAAGACAAGACAAAACAAGACAAGACAAGACAAAACAATCCAACACATGACATGACATGACATGACAAGACAAGACAGAACAGGACAAGACAAGACAAGACAAGACAAGACAAGACAAGACAAGACAAGACAAGACAAGACAAGACAAGACAAGACAAGACAAGACAAGACAAACCAAGACAAGACAAAACAACACAACACAACACAACACAACACATGACAAGACAAGACAAGACAAGACAAGATATGACAAGACAAAACAAGACAAGACAAGACAAGACAAGACAAGACAGGACAGGACAGGACAAGACAAGACAAGACAAGACAAGACAAGACAAGATATGACAAGACAAAACAAGACAAGACAAGACAAGACAAGACAAGACAAGACAAGACAAGACAAGACAAGACAAGACAAGACAAAACAACACAACACAACACATGACAAGACAAGACAAGACAAGACAAGACAAGATATGACAAGACAAAACAAGACAAGACAAGACAAGACAAGACAAGACAGGACAGGACAGGACAAGACAAGACAAGACAAGACAAGATATGACAAGACAAAACAAGACAAGACAAGACAAGACAAGACAAGACAAGACAAGACAAGACAAGACAAGACAAGACAAGACAAGACAAGACAAGACAAGACAAGACAAGACAAGACAAGACAAGACAAGACAAGACAAGACAAGACAAGACAAGACAGGACAGGACAGGACAAGACAAGACAAGACAAGACAAGACAAGACAAGATATGACAAGACAAAACAAGACAAGACAAGACAAGACAAGACAAGACAAGACAAGACAAGACAAGACAAGACAAGACAAGACAAGACAAAACAACACAACACAACACAAGACAAGACAAGACAAGACAAGACAAGACAAGACAAGACAAGACAAACCAAGACAAGACAAGACAAGACAAGACAAGACAAGACAAGACAAGACAAGACAAGACAAGACAAGAAAAGACAAGACAAGACAAGGCAAGACAAAACAAGACAAGACAAGACAAAACAATCCAACACATGACATGACATGACATGACAAGACAAGACAGAACAGGACAAGACAAGACAAGACAAGACAAGACAAGACAAGACAAGACAAGACAAGACAAGACAAGACAAGACAAAACAAGACAAGACAAGACAAGACAAGACAAGACAAGACAAAACAAGACAAGACAAGACAAGAAAAGACAAGACAAGACAAGACAAGACAAAACAAGACAAGACAAGACAAACCAAGACAAGACAAGACAAGACAAGACAAGACAAGACAAGACAAGACAAGACAAGACAAGACAAGACAAGACAAGACAAGACAAGACAAACCAAGACAAGACAAGACAAGACAAGACAAGACAAGACAAGACAAGACAAGACAAGACAAGACAAGACAAGACAAGACAAGACAAGACAAGAAAAGACAAGACAAGACAAGACAAGACAAAACAAGACAAGACAAGACAAAACAATCCAACACATGACATGACATGACATGACAAGACAAGACAGAACAGGACAAGACAAGACAAGACAAGACAAGACAAGACAAGACAAGACAAGACAAGACAAGACAAGACAAGACAAGACAAGACAAACCAAGACAAGACAAAACAACACAACACAACACAACACAACACATGACAAGACAAGACAAGACAAGACAAGATATGACAAGACAAAACAAGACAAGACAAGACAAGACAAGACAAGACAAGACAAGACAAGACAAGACAAGACAAGACAAGACAAGACAAGACATGACAAGACAAGGCAAGACAAGACAAGACAAGACAAGACAAGACAAAACAAGACAAGACAGGACAAGACAAGACAAGACAACACAAGACAAGACAAGACCAGACAAGACAAGACAAGACAAGACAAGACAAGACAAGACAAGGCAAGACATAACATGACATGACAAGACAAGACAGGACAGGACAAGACAAGACAAGACAAGACAAGACAAGGCAAGACAAGACAGGACAAGACAAGACAACACAAGACAAGACAAGACAAGACAAGACAAGACAAGACAAGAAGAGAAAAGACAAGACAAGACAAGACAAGACAAGACAAGACAAGACAACACACGACATGACATGACATGACAAGACAAGACAAGACAAGACAAGGCAAGACAATACAAGACAAGACAAGACAAGACAAAACAAGACAAGACAGGACAAGACAAGACAAGACAACACAAGACAAGACAAGACAAGACAAAGCAAGACATGACATGACATGGCAAGACAAGACACGACAGGAAAAGACAAGACAAGACATGACAAGACAAAACAACACAAGACAAAACAACACAACACACGACATGACATGACATGACAAGACAAGACAAGACAAGGCAAGACAAGACAAGACAAGACAAGACAAGACAAAACAAGACAGGACAAGACAAGACAAGACAACACAAGACAAGACAAGACAAGACAAGACCAGACAAGACAAGACAAGGCAAGGCAAGACAAGACAAGACAGGACAAGACAAGACAAGACAAGACAAGACAAGACAAGACAAGACAAGACAAGACAAGACAAGACAAGACAAGACAAGACAAGACAAGACAAGACAAGACAAGACAAGACAAGCTAAGACAAGACAAGACAAAACAAGACAAGACAAGACAAAACAATCCAACACATGACATGACATGACATGACAAGACAAGACAGAACAGGACAAGACAAGACAAGACAAGACAAGACAAGACAAGACAAGACAAGACAAGACAAGACAAGACAAGACAAGACAAAACAACACAAGACAAAACAACACAACACACGACATGACATGACATGACAAGACAAGACAAGATAAGACAAGACAAGACAAGACAAGACAAGACAAGACAAGACAAGACAAGACAAGACAAGACAAGACAATAAAAGACAAGACATGACAAAACAACACAACACACGACATGACATTACATGACAAGACAAGACAGGACAACATAAAACAAGACAAGGCAAGACAAGACAAGACAAGACAAGACAAGACAAGACAAGACAAGGCAAGGCAAGACAAGACAAGACAGGACAAGACAAGACAAGACAAGACAAGACAAGACAAGACAAGACAAGACAAGACAAGACAAGACAAGACAAGACAAGACAAGACAAGACAAGACAAGACAAGCTAAGACAAGACAAGACAAAACAAGACAAGACAAGACAAAACAATCCAACACATGACATGACATGACATGACAAGACAAGACAAGACAAGACAAGACAAGACAAGACAAGATAAGACAAGACAAGACAAGACAAGACAAGACAAGACAAGACAAGACAAGACAAGACAAGACAAGACAAGACAAGACAAGACAAGACAAGACAAGACAAGACAAGACAAGACAACACAAGACAAGACAAGACAAGACAAGACAAGACAAGGCAAGGCAAGACAAGACAAGACAGGACAAGACAAGACAAGACAAGACAAGACAAGACAAGACAAGACAAGACAAGACAAGACAAGACAAGACAAGACAAGACAAGACAAGACAAGACAAGACAACACAAGACAAGACAAAACAAGACAAGACAAGACAAAACAATCCAACACATGACATGACATGACATGACAAGACAAGAAAGAACAGGACAAGACAAGACAAAACAACACAACACAACACATGACAAGACAAGACAAGACAAGACAAGATATGACAAGACAAAACAAGACAAGACAAGACAAGACAAGACAAGACAGGACAGGACAGGACAAGACAAGACAAGACAAGACAAGACAAGACAAGATATGACAAGACAAAACAAGACAAGACAAGACAAGACAAGACAAGACAAGACAAGACAAGACAAGACAAGACAAGACAAGACAAGACAAGACAAGACAAGACAAGACAAGACAAAACAACACAAGACAAAACAACACAACACACGACATGACATGACATGACAAGACAAGACAAGATAAGACAAGACAAGACAAGACAAGACAAGACAAGACAAGACAAGACAAGACAAGACAAGACAAGACAAGACAAGACAAGACAAGACAAGACAAGACAAGACAAGACAAGACAAGACAAGACAAGACAAGACAAGACAAGACAAGACAAGACAAGACAAGACAAGACAAGACAAGACAAGACAAGACAAGACAAGACAAGACAAGACAAGACAAGACAAGACAAGACAAGACAAGACAAGACAAGACAAGACAAGACAAGACAAGACAAGACAAGACAAGACAAGACAAGACAAGACAAGACAAGACAAGACAAGACAAGACAAGACAAGACAAGACAAGACAAGACAAGACAAGACAAGACAAGACAAGACAAGACAAGACAAGAAAAGACAAGACAAGACAAGGCAAGACATGACATGACATGACATGACAAGACAAGACAGGACAGGACAAGACAAGACAAGACAAGACAAGACAAGACAAGACAAGACAAGGCAAGACATGACATGACATGACAAGACAAGACAGGACAGGACAAGACAAGACAAGACAAGACAAGGCAAGAAAAGACAGGACAAGACAAGACAAGACAAGACAAGACAAGACAAGACAAGACAAGACAAGACAAGACAAGACAAGACAAGACAAGACAAGACAAGACAAGACAAGACAAGACAAAACAAGACAAGACAAGACAAGACAAGACAAGACAAAACAAGACAAGACAAAACAACACAACACAACACATGACAAGACAAGACAAGATATGACAAGACAAAACAAGACAAGACAAGACAAGACAAGACAAGACAAGACAAGACAAGACAAGACAAGACAAAACAAGACAAGACAAGACAAAACAATCCAACACATGACATGACATGACATGACAAGACAAGAAAGAACAGGACAAGACAAGACAAAACAACACAACACAACACATGACAAGACAAGACAAGGCAAGAAAAGACAGGACAAGACAAGACAAGACAAGACAAGACAAGACAAGACAAGACAAGACAAGACAAGACAAGACAAGACAAGACAAGACAAGACAAGACAAGACAAGACAAGACAAGACAAGACAAGACAAGACAAGACAAGACAAGACAAGACAAGACAAGACAAGACAAGACAAGACAAGACAAGACAAGACAAGACAAGACAAGACAAGACAAGACAAGACAAGACAAAACAAGACAAGACAAGACAAGACAAGACAAGACAAAACAAGACAAGACAAAACAACACAACACAACACATGACAAGACAAGACAAGACAAGACAAGATATGACAAGACAAAACAAGACAAGACAAGACAAGACAAGACAAGACAAGACAAGACAAGACAAGACAAAACAAGACAAGACAAGACAAAACAATCCAACACATGACATGACATGACATGACAAGACAAGAAAGAACAAGACAAGACAAAACAACACAACACAACACATGACAAGACAAGACAAGACAAGACAAGACAAGACAAGACAAGACAAGACAAGACAAGACAAGACAAGACAAGACAAGACAAGACAAGACAAGACAAGACAAGACAAGACAAGACAAGACAAGACAAGACAAGACAAGACAAGAAGAGAAAAGACAAGACAAGACAAGACAAGACAAGAAGAGAAAAGACAAGACAAGACAAGACAAGACAAGAAAATACAAGGAAAGACAAGGCAAGACAAGACAAGACAAGACAAGACAAGACAAGACAAGACAAGACAAGACAAGACAAGAAAAGACAAGACAAGACAAGACAAGACAAGACAAGACAAGAAAATACAAGGAAAGACAAGGCAAGACAAGACAACATGAAACAAGACAAAAGAAGACAAGACAAGACAAGACAAGACAAGAAAAGACAAGACAAGACAAGACAAGACAAGACAAGACAAACCAAGACAAGACAAAACAAGACAAGACAAGACAAGACAAGACAAGACAAGACAAGACAAGACAAGACAAGACAAGACAAGACAAGACAAGACAAGACAAGACAAGACAAGACAAGACAAGACAAGACAAGACAAGACAAGACAAGACAAGACAAGAAGAGAAAAGACAAGACAAGACAAGACAAGACAAGACAAGACAAGACAAGACAAGACAAGACAAGACAAGACAAGACAAGACAAGACAAGACAAGACAAGACAAGACAAGACAAGACAAGACAAGACAAGACAAGACAAGACAAGACAAGACAAGACAAGACAAGACAAGACAAGACAAACCAAGACAAGACAAGACAAGACAAGACAAGACAAGACAAACCAAGACAAGACAAAACAAGACAAGACAAAACAAGACAAGACAAGACAAGACAAGACAAGACAGGACAAGACAAGACATGACAAGACAAAACAAGACAAGACAAAACAACACAACACAACACATGACAAGACAAGACAAGACAAGACAAGACAAGACAAGACAAGACAAGACAAGAAAAGACAAGACAAGACAAGACAAGACAAGACAAGACAAGAAAATACAAGGAAAGACAAGGCAAGACAAGACAACATAAAACAAGACAAAACAAGACAAGACAAGACAAGACAAGACAATACAAGAAAAGACAAGACAAGACAAGACAAGACAAGACAAGAAAATACAAGGAAAGACAAGGCAAGACAAGACAACATGAAACAAGACAAAAGAAGACAAGACAAGACAAGACAAGACAAGACAAGACAAGACAAGACAAGACAAGACAAACCAAGACAAGACAAGACAAGACAAGACAAGACAAGACAAGACAAGACAAGACAAGACAAGACAAGACAAGACAAGACAAGACAAGACAAGACAAGACAAGACAAGACAAGACAAGACAAGACAAGACAAGACAAGACAAGACAAGACATGACAAGACAAAACAAGACAAGACAAAACAACACAACACAACACATGACAAGACAAGACAAGACAAGACAAGACAAGACAAGACAAGACAAGACAAGAAAAGACAAGACAAGACAAGGCAAGACAAAACAAGACAAGACAAGACAAAACAATCCAACACATGACATGACATGACATGACAAGACAAGACAGAACAGGACAAGACAAGACAAGACAAGACAAGACAAGACAAGACAAGACAAGACAAGACAAGACAAGACAAGACAAGACAAGACAAGACAAACCAAGACAAGACAAAACAACACAACACAACACAACACAACACATGACAAGACAAGACAAGACGAGACAAGATATGACAAGACAAAACAAGACAAGACAAGACAAGACAAGACAAGACAAGACAGGACAGGACAGGACAAGACAAGACAAGACAAGACAAGACAAGACAAGACAAGATATGACAAGACAAAACAAGACAAGACAAGACAAGACAAAACAAGACAAGACAAGACAAGACAAGACAAGACAAGACAAGACAAGACAAGACAAGACAAGACAAGACAAGCAAAGAAAAGACAAGACAAGACAAGACAAGACAAGACAAGACAAGACAAGACAAGACAAGACAAGACAAGACAAGACAGGGCAGGACAAGACAAGACAAGACAAGACAATATAAAACAAGACAAGACAAGACAAAACAAGACAAAACAAGACAAGACAAGACAAGACAAGACAAGACAAGACAAGACAATAAAAGACAAGACATGACAAAACAACACAACACACGACATGACATTACATGACAAGACAAGACAGGACAACATAAAACAAGACAAGACAAGACAAGACAAGACAAGACAAGACAAGACAAGACAAGACAACATAAAACAAGACAAGAAAAGACAAGGCAAGACAAGACAAGACAAAACAACACAACACAACACATGACATGACATGACATGACAAGACAAGACAAGACATGACAAGACAAAACAAGACATGACAAAACAACACAACACACGACATGACATGACATGACAAGACAAGACAAGGCAAGACAAGACAACATAAAACAAGACAAAACAAGACAAGACAAGACAAGACAAGACAAACCAAGACAAGACAAAACAAGACAAGACAAGACAAGACAAGACAAGACAAGACAAGACAAGACAAGACAAGACAAGACAAGACAAGACAAGACAAGACAAGACAAGACAAGACAAGACAAGACAAGACAAGACAAGACAAGACAAGACAAGACAAGACAAGACAAGACAAGACAAGACAAGACAAGACAAGACAAGACAAGACAAGACAAGACAAGACAAGACAAGACAAGACAAGACAAGACAAGACAAGACAAGAAGAGAAAAGACAAGACAAGACAAGACAAGACAAGACAAGACAAGACAAGACAAGACAAGACAAGACAAGACAAGACAAGACAAGACAAGACAAGACAAGACAAGACAAGACAAGACAAGACAAACCAAGACAAGACAAGACAAGACAAGACAAGACAAGACAAACCAAGACAAGACAAAACAAGACAAGACAAGACAAGACAAGACAAGACAAGACAAGACAAGACAGGACAAGACAAGACATGACAAGACAAAACAAGACAAGACAAAACAACACAACACAACACATGACAAGACAAGACAAGACAAGACAAGACAAGACAAGACAAGAAAAGACAAGACAAGACAAGACAAGACAAGACAAGACAAGAAAATACAAGGAAAGACAAGGCAAGACAAGACAACATAAAACAAGACAAAACAAGACAAGACAAGACAAGACAAGACAAGACAAGACAAGACAAGAAGAGAAAAGACAAGACAAGACAAGACAAGACAAGACAATACAAGAAAAGACAAGACAAGACAAGACAAGACAAGACAAGAAAATACAAGGAAAGACAAGGCAAGACAAGACAACATGAAACAAGACAAAAGAAGACAAGACAAGACAAGACAAGACAAGACAAGACAAGACAAGACAAGACAAGACAAGACAAGACAAGACAAGACAAGACAAACCAAGACAAGACAAGACAAGACAAGACAAGACAAGACAAGACAAGACAAGACAAGACAAGACAAGACAAGACAAGACAAGACAAGACAAGACAAGACAAGACAAGACAAGACAAGACAAGACAAGACAAGACATGACAAGACAAAACAAGACAAGACAAAACAACACAACACAACACATGACAAGACAAGACAAGACAAGACAAGACAAGACAAGACAAGACAAGAAAAGACAAGACAAGACAAGGCAAGACAAAACAAGACAAGACAAGACAAAACAATCCAACACATGACATGACATGACATGACAAGACAAGACAGAACAGGACAAGACAAGACAAGACAAGACAAGACAAGACAAGACAAGACAAGACAAGACAAGACAAGACAAGACAAGACAAGACAAGACAAAACAAGACAAGACAAGACAAGACAAGACAAGACAAAACAAGACAAGACAAGACAAGAAAAGACAAGACAAGACAAGACAAGACAAAACAAGACAAGACAAGACAAGACAAACCAAGACAAGACAAGACAAGACAAGACAAGACAAGACAAGACAAGACAAGACAAGACAAGACAAGACAAGACAAGACAAGACAAGACAAGACAAGACAAGACAAGACAAGACAAACCAAGACAAGACAAGACAAGACAAGACAAGACAAGACAAGACAAGACAAGACAAGAAAAGACAAGACAAGACAAGGCAAGACAAAACAAGACAAGACAAGACAAAACAATCCAACACATGACATGACATGACATGACAAGACAAGACAGAACAGGACAAGACAAGACAAGACAAGACAAGACAAGACAAGACAAGACAAGACAAGACAAGACAAGACAAGACAAGACAAAACAAGACAAGACAAGACAAGACAAGACAAGACAAGACAAAACAAGACAAGACAAGACAAGAAAAGACAAGACAAGACAAGACAAGACAAAACAAGACAAGACAAGACAAGACAAACCAAGACAAGACAAGACAAGACAAGACAAGACAAGAAAAGACAAGACAAGACAAGACAAGACAAAACAAGACAAGACAAGACAAAACAATCCAACACATGACATGACATGACATGACAAGACAAGACAGAACAGGACAAGACAAGACAAGACAAGACAAGACAAGACAAGACAAGACAAGACAAGACAAGACAAGACAAGACAAGACAAGACAAACCAAGACAAGACAAAACAACACAACACAACACAACACAACACATGACAAGACAAGACAAGACAAGACAAGATATGACAAGACAAAACAAGACAAGACAAGACAAGACAAGACAAGACAGGACAGGACAGGACAAGACAAGACAAGACAAGACAAGACAAGACAAGACAAGATATGACAAGACAAAACAAGACAAGACAAGACAAGACAAGACAAGACAAGACAAGACAAGACAAGACAAGACAAGACAAGACAAAACAACACAACACAACACATGACAAGACAAGACAAGACAAGACAAGACAAGATATGACAAGACAAAACAAGACAAGACAAGACAAGACAAGACAAGACAGGACAGGACAGGACAAGACAAGACAAGACAAGACAAGATATGACAAGACAAAACAAGACAAGACAAGACAAGACAAGACAAGACAAGACAAGACAAGACAAGACAAGACAAGACAAGACAAGACAAGACAAGACAAGACAAGACAAGACAAGACAAGACAAGACAAGACAAGACAAGACAAGACAAGACAAGACAGGACAGGACAGGACAAGACAAGACAAGACAAGACAAGACAAGACAAGATATGACAAGACAAAACAAGACAAGACAAGACAAGACAAGACAAGACAAGACAAGACAAGACAAGACAAGACAAGACAAGACAAGACAAGACAAAACAACACAACACAACACATGACAAGACAAGACAAGACAAGACAAGACAAGATATGACAAGACAAAACAAGACAAGACAAGACAAGACAAGACAAGACAGGACAGGACAGGACAAGACAAGACAAGACAAGACAAGATATGACAAGACAAAACAAGACAAGACAAGACAAGACAAGACAAGACAAGACAAGACAAGACAAGACAAGACAAGACAAGACAAGACAAGACAAGACAAGACAAGACATGACAAGACAAAACAACACAACACACGACATGACATGACAAGACAAGACAAGATAAGACAAGACAAGACAAGACAAGACAAGACAAGACAAGACAAGAGAAGACAAGACAAGAAAAGACAAGACAAGACAAGACAAGACAAGACAAGACAAGACAAGACAAGACAAGACAAGACAAGACAAGACAAGACAAGACAAGACAAGACAAGACAAGACAAGACAAGACAAGACAAGACAAGACAAGACAAGACAAGACAAGACAAGACAAGACAAGACAAGACAAGACAAGACAAGACAAGACAAGACAAGACAAGACAAGACAAGACAAGACAAGACAATACAAGACAAGACAAGACAAGACAAGACAAGACAAGACAAGACAAGACAAGACAAGACAAGACAAGACAAGACAAGACAAGACAAGACAAGACAAGACAAAACAAGACAAGACAGGACAAGACAAGAAAAGACAACACAAGACAAGACAGGACAAGACAAGACAAGACAAAGCAAGACATGACATGACATGGCAAGACAAGACAGGACAGGACAAGACAAGACAAGGCAAGGCAAGACAAGACAAGACAAGACAAGACAAGACAAGACAAGACAAGACAAGACAAGACAAGACAAAACAAGACAAGACAAGACAAGACAAGACAAGGCAAGGCAAGACAAGACAGGACAAGACAAGACAAGACAAGACAAGACAAGACAAGACAAGACAAGACAAAACAAGACAAGACAAGACAAGACAAGACAAGACAAGACAAGACAAGACAAGACAAGACAAGACAAGACAAGACAAGACAAGACAAGACAAGACAAGACAAGACAAGACAAGACAAGACAAGACAAGACAAGACAAGACAAGACAAGACAAGACAAGACAAGACAAGACAAGACAAGACAAGACAAGACAAGACAAGACAAGACAAGACAAGACAAGACAAGACAAGACAAGGCAAGACAAGACAAGACAAGACAAGACAAGACAAAACAAGACAAGACAGGACAAGACAAGACAAGACAAGACAAGACAAGACAAGACCAGACAAGACAAGACAAGACAAGACAAGACAAGACAAGACAAGACAAGGCAAGACATAACATGACATGACAAGACAAGACAGGACAGGACAAGACAAGACAAGACAAGACAAGACAAGGCAAGACAAGACAGGACAAGACAAGACAACACAAGACAAGACAAGACAAGACAAGACAAGACAAGACAAGAAGAGAAAAGACAAGACAAGACAAGACAAGACAAGACAAGACAAGACAACACACGACATGACATGACATGACAAGACAAGACAAGACAAGACAAGGCAAGACAATACAAGACAAGACAAGACAAGACAAAACAAGACAAGACAGGACAAGACAAGACAAGACAACACAAGACAAGACAAGACAAGACAAAGCAAGACATGACATGACATGGCAAGACAAGACACGACAGGAAAAGACAAGACAAGACATGACAAGACAAAACAACACAAGACAAAACAACACAACACACGACATGACATGACATGACAAGACAAGACAAGACAAGGCAAGACAAGACAAGACAAGACAAGACAAGACAAAACAAGACAGGACAAGACAAGACAAGACAACACAAGACAAGACAAGACAAGACAAGACAAGACAAGACAAGACAAGGCAAGGCAAGACAAGACAAGACAGGACAAGACAAGACAAGACAAGACAAGACAAGACAAGACAAGACAAGACAAGACAAGACAAGACAAGACAAGACAAGACAAGACAAGACAAGACAAGACAAGACAAGACAAGACAAGCTAAGACAAGACAAGACAAAACAAGACAAGACAAGACAAAACAATCCAACACATGACATGACATGACATGACAAGACAAGACAGAACAGGACAAGACAAGACAAAACAACACAACACAACACATGACAAGACAAGACAAGACAAGACAAGATATGACAAGACAAAACAAGACAAGACAAGACAAGACAAGACAAGACAGGACAGGACAGGACAAGACAAGACAAGACAAGACAAGACAAGACAAGATATGACAAGACAAAACAAGACAAGACAAGACAAGACAAGACAAGACAAGACAAGACAAGACAAGACAAGACAAGACAAGACAAGACAAGACAAGACAAGACAAAACAACACAAGACAAAACAACACAACACACGACATGACATGACATGACAAGACAAGACAAGATAAGACAAGACAAGACAAGACAAGACAAGACAAGACAAGACAAGACAAGACAAGACAATAAAAGACAAGACATGACAAAACAACACAACACACGACATGACATTACATGACAAGACAAGACAGGACAACATAAAACAAGACAAGGCAAGACAAGACAAGACAAGACAAGACAAGACAAGACAAGACAAGACAAGACAAGACAAGACAAGACAAGACAAGACAAGACAAGACAAGACAAGACAAGACAAGACAAGACAAGACAAGGCAAGACATGACATGACATGACATGACAAGACAAGACAGGACAGGACAAGACAAGACAAGACAAGACAAGACAAGACAAGACAAGGCAAGACATGACATGACATGACAAGACAAGACAGGACAGGACAAGACAAGACAAGACAAGACAAGACAAGGCAAGAAAAGACAGGACAAGACAAGACAAGACAAGACAAGACAAGACAAGACAAGACAAGACAAGACAAGACAAGACAAAACAAGACAAGACAAAACAACACAACACAACACATGACAAGACAAGACAAGACAAGACAAGATATGACAAGACAAAACAAGACAAGACAAGACAAGACAAGACAAGACAAGACAGGACAGGACAGGACAGGACAAGACAAGACAAGACAAGACAAGACAAAGCAAGACATGACATGACATGGCAAGACAAGAAAGGACAGGAAAAGACAAGACAAGACATGACAAGACAAAACAACACAAGACAAAACAACACAACACACGACATGACATGACATGACAAGACAAGACAAGACAAGACAAGGCAAGACAAGACAAAACAAGACAAGACAAAACAAAACAAGACAGGACAAGACAAGACAAGACAACACAAGACAAGACAAGACAAGACAAGACAAGACAAGACAAGGCAAGACAAGACAGGACAAGACAAGACAAGACAAGACAAGACAAGACAAGACAAGACAAGACAAGACAAGACAAGACAAGACAAGACAAGACAAGACAAGACAAGACAAGACAAGACAAGACAAAACAAGACAAGACAAGACAAGACAAAACAAGACAAAACAAGACAAGACAAGACAAGACAAGATATGACAAGACAAAACAAGACAAGACAAGACAAGACAAGACAAGACAAGACAAGAAAAGACAAGACAAGACAAGACAAGACAAGACAAGAAAATACAAGGAAAGACAAGGCAAGACAAGACAACATGAAACAAGACAAAAGAAGACAAGACAAGACAAGACAAGACAAGAAAAGACAAGACAAGACAGGGCAGGACAAGACAAGACAAGACAAGACAATATAAAACAAGACAAGACAAGACAAAACAAGACAAAACAAGACAAGACAAGACAAGACAAGACAAGACAAGACAATAAAAGACAAGACATGACAAAACAACACAACACACGACATGACATTACATGACAAGACAAGACAGGACAACATAAAACAAGACAAGACAAGACAAGACAAGACAAGACAAGACAAGACAAGACAAGACAAGACAAGATATGACAAGACAAAACAAGACAAGACAAGACAAGACAAGACAAGACAAGACAAGACAAGACAAGACAAGACAAGACAAGACAAGACAAGACAAGACAAGACAAGACAGGGCAGGACAAGACAAGACAAGACAAGACAATATAAAACAAGACAAGACAAGACAAAACAAGACAAAACAAGACAAGACAAGACAAGACAAGACAAGACAATAAAAGACAAGACATGACAAAACAACACAACACACGACATGACATTACATGACAAGACAAGACAGGACAACATAAAACAAGACAAGACAAGACAAGACAAGACAAGACAAGACAAGACAAGACAAGACAAGACAAGACAAGACAAGACAAGACAACATAAAACAAGACAAGAAAAGACAAGGCAAGACAAGACAAGACAAAACAACACAACACAACACAACACATGACATGACATGACATGACAAGACAAGACAAGACATGACAAGACAAAACAAGACATGACAAAACAACACAACACACGACATGACATGACATGACAAGACAAGACAAGGCAAGACAAGACAACATAAAACAAGACAAAACAAGACAAGACAAGACAAGACAAGACAAGACAAGAAGAGAAAAGACAAGACAAGACAAGACAAGACAAGACAAGACAAGACAAGACAAGACAAGACAAGACAAGACAAGACAAGACAAGACAAGACAAGACAAGAAAAGACAAGACAAGACAAGACAAGACAAGACAAGACAAGACAAGACAAGACAAGACAAGACAAGACAAGAAAAGACAAGACAAGACAAGACAAGACAAGACAAGAAAATACAAGGAAAGACAAGGCAAGACAAGACAACATGAAACAAGACAAAAGAAGACAAGACAAGACAAGACAAGACAAGACAAGACAAACCAAGACAAGACAAAACAAGACAAGACAAGACAAGACAAGACAAGACAAGACAAGACAAGACAGGACAAGACAAGACATGACAAGACAAAACAAGACAAGACAAAACAACACAACACAACACATGACAAGACAAGACAAGACAAGAAAATACAAGGAAAGACAAGGCAAGACAAGACAACATGAAACAAGACAAAAGAAGACAAGACAAGACAAGACAAGACAAGAAAAGACAAGACAAGACAAGACAAGACAAGACAAGACAAGACAAACCAAGACAAGACAAGACAAGACAAGACAAGACAAGACAAGACAAGACAAGACAAGACAAGACAAGACAAGACAAGACAAGACAAGACAAGACAAGACAAGACAAGACAAGACAAGACAAGACAAGACAAGACAAGACAAGACAAGACAAGACATGACAAGACAAAACAAGACAAGACAAAACAACACAACACAACACAACACATGACAAGACAAGACAAGACAAGACAAGACAAGACAAGACAAGAAAAGACAAGACAAGACAAGACAAGACAAAACAAGACAAGACAAGACAAAACAATCCAACACATGACATGACATGACATGACAAGACAAGACAGAACAGGACAAGACAAGACAAGACAAGACAAGACAAGACAAGACAAGACAAGACAAGACAAGACAAGACAAGACAAGACAAGACAAGACAAGACAAGACAAGACAAGACAAGACAAGACAAACCAAGACAAGACAAAACAACACAACACAGCACAACACAACACATGACAAGACAAGACAAGACAAGACAAGATATGACAAGACAAAACAAGACAAGACAAGACAAGACAAGACAAGACAAGACAAGACAAGACAGGAGAGGACAGGACAAGACAAGACAAGACAAGACAAGACAAGACAAGATATGACAAGACAAAACAAGACAAGACAAGACAAGACAAGACAAGACAAGACAAGACAAGACAAGACAAGACAAGACAAGACAAAACAACACAACACAACACATGACAAGACAAGACAAGACAAGACAAGACAAGATATGACAAGACAAAACAAGACAAGACAAGACAAGACAAGACAAGACAGGACAGGACAGGACAAGACAAGACAAGACAAGACAAGATATGACAAGACAAAACAAGACAAGACAAGACAAGACAAGCAAGACAAGACAAGACAAGACAAGACAAGACAAGACAAGACAAGACAAGACAAGACAAGACAAGACAAGACAAGACAAGACAAGACAAGACAAGACAAGACAAGACAAGACAAGACAGGACAGGACAGGACAAGACAAGACAAGACAAGACAAGACAAGACAAGATATGACAAGACAAAACAAGACAAGACAAGACAAGACAAGACAAGACAAGACAAGACAAGACAAGACAAGACAAGACAAAACAACACAACACAACACATGACAAGACAAGACAAGACAAGACAAGACAAGATATGACAAGACAAAACAAGACAAGACAAGACAAGACAAGACAAGACAAGACAGGACAAGACAAGACAAGACAAGACAAGACAAGACAAGACAAGACAAGACAAGACAAGACAAGACAAGACAAGACAAGACAAGACAAGACAAGACAAGACAAGACAAGACAAGACAAGCTAAGACAAGACAAGACAAAACAAGACAAGACAAGACAAAACAATCCAACACATGACATGACATGACATGACAAGACAAGACAGAACAGGACAAGACAAGACAAAACAACACAACACAACACATGACAAGACAAGACAAGACAAGACAAGATATGACAAGACAAAACAAGACAAGACAAGACAAGACAAGACAAGACAGGACAGGACAGGACAAGACAAGACAAGACAAGACAAGACAAGACAAGATATGACAAGACAAAACAAGACAAGACAAGACAAGACAAGACAAGACAAGACAAGACAAGACAAGACAAGACAAGACAAGACAAGACAAGACAAGACAAGACAAAACAACACAAGACAAAACAACACAACACACGACATGACATGACATGACAAGACAAGACAAGATAAGACAAGACAAGACAAGACAAGACAAGACAAGACAAGACAAGACAAGACAAGACAAGACAAGACAAGACAATAAAAGACAAGACATGACAAAACAACACAACACACGACATGACATTACATGACAAGACAAGACAGGACAACATAAAACAAGACAAGGCAAGACAAGACAAGACAAGACAAGACAAGACAAGACAAGACAAGACAAGACAAGACAAGACAAGACAAGACAAGACAAGACAAGACAAGACAAGGCAAGACATGACATGACATGACATGACAAGACAAGACAGGACAGGACAAGACAAGACAAGACAAGACAAGACAAGACAAGACAAGGCAAGACATGACATGACATGACAAGACAAGACAGGACAGGACAAGACAAGACAAGACAAGACAAGACAAGGCAAGAAAAGACAGGACAAGACAAGACAAGACAAGACAAGACAAGACAAGACAAGACAAGACAAGACAAAACAAGACAAGACAAAACAACACAACACAACACATGACAAGACAAGACAAGACAAGACAAGATATGACAAGACAAAACAAGACAAGACAAGACAAGACAAGACAAGACAGGACAGGACAGGACAGGACAAGACAAGACAAGACAAGACAAGACAAAGCAAGACATGACATGACATGGCAAGACAAGACAAGACAAGACAAGCTAAGACAAGACAAGACAAAACAAGACAAGACAAGACAAAACAATCCAACACATGACATGACATGACATGACAAGACAAGACAGAACAGGACAAGACAAGACAAAACAACACAACACAACACATGACAAGACAAGACAAGACAAGACAAGATATGACAAGACAAAACAAGACAAGACAAGACAAGACAAGACAAGACAGGACAGGACAGGACAAGACAAGACAAGACAAGACAAGACAAGACAAGATATGACAAGACAAAACAAGACAAGACAAGACAAGACAAGACAAGACAAGACAAGACAAGACAAGACAAGACAAGACAAGACAAGACAAGACAAGACAAGACAAGACAAAACAACACAAGACAAAACAACACAACACACGACATGACATGACATGACAAGACAAGACAAGATAAGACAAGACAAGACAAGACAAGACAAGACAAGACAAGACAAGACAAGACAAGACAAGACAAGACAAGACAAGACAATAAAAGACAAGACATGACAAAACAACACAACACACGACATGACATTACATGACAAGACAAGACAGGACAACATAAAACAAGACAAGGCAAGACAAGACAAGACAAGACAAGACAAGACAAGACAAGACAAGACAAGACAAGACAAGACAAGACAAGACAAGACAAGACAAGACAAGACAAGGCAAGACATGACATGACATGACATGACAAGACAAGACAGGACAGGACAAGACAAGACAAGACAAGACAAGACAAGACAAGACAAGGCAAGACATGACATGACATGACAAGACAAGACAGGACAGGACAAGACAAGACAAGACAAGACAAGACAAGGCAAGAAAAGACAGGACAAGACAAGACAAGACAAGACAAGACAAGACAAGACAAGACAAGACAAGACAAAACAAGACAAGACAAAACAACACAACACAACACATGACAAGACAAGACAAGACAAGACAAGATATGACAAGACAAAACAAGACAAGACAAGACAAGACAAGACAAGACAGGACAGGACAGGACAGGACAAGACAAGACAAGACAAGACAAGACAAAGCAAGACATGACATGACATGGCAAGACAAGAAAGGACAGGAAAAGACAAGACAAGACATGACAAGACAAAACAACACAAGACAAAACAACACAACACACGACATGACATGACATGACAAGACAAGACAAGACAAGACAAGGCAAGACAAGACAAAACAAGACAAGACAAAACAAAACAAGACAGGACAAGACAAGACAAGACAACACAAGACAAGACAAGACAAGACAAGACAGGACAAGACAAGGCAAGACAAGACAAGACAGGACAAGACAAGACAAGACAAGACAAGACAAGACAAGACAAGACAAGACAAGACAAGACAAGACAAGACAAGACAAGACAAAACAAGACAAGACAAGACAAAACAATCCAACACATGACATGACATGACATGACAAGACAAGACAGAACAGGACAAGACAAGACAAAACAACACAACACAACACATGACAAGACAAGACAAGACAAGACAAGATATGACAAGACAAAACAAGACAAGACAAGACAAGACAAGACAAGACAGGACAGGACAGGACAAGACAAGACAAGACAAGACAAGACAAGATATGACAAGACAAAACAAGACAAGACAAGACAAGACAAGACAAGACAAGACAAGACAGGACAGGACAGGACAGGACAAGACAAGACAAGACAAGACAAGACAAAGCAAGACATGACATGACATGGCAAGACAAGACAGGACAGGAAAAGACAAGACAAGCAAAGAAAAGACAAGACAAGACAAGACAAGACAAGACAAGACAAGACAAGACAAGACAAGACAAGACAAGACAAGACAGGGCAGGACAAGACAAGACAAGACAAGACAATATAAAACAAGACAAGACAAGACAAAACAAGACAAAACAAGACAAGACAAGACAAGACAATAAAAGACAAGACATGACAAAACAACACAACACACGACATGACATTACATGACAAGACAAGACAGGACAACATAAAACAAGACAAGACAAGACAAGACAAGACAAGACAAGACAAGACAAGACAAGACAAGACAAGACAAGACAAGACAAGACAAGACAAGACAACATAAAACAAGACAAGAAAAGACAAGGCAAGACAAGACAAGACAAAACAACACAACACAACACATGACATGACATGACATGACAAGACAAGACAAGACATGACAAGACAAGACAAGACAAGACAAGACAAGACAAGACAAGACAAGACAAGACAAGACAAGACAAGACAAGACAAACCAAGACAAGACAAAACAACACAACACAACACAACACAACACATGACAAGACAAGACAAGACAAGACAAGACAGGACAGGACAGGACAAGACAAAACAAGACAAGACAAGACAAGACAAGATATGACAAGACAAAACAAGACAAGACAAGACAAGACAAGACAAGACAAGACAAGACAAGACAAGACAAGACAAGACAAGACAAGACAAGACAAGACAAGACAAGACAAGACAAGACAAGACAAGACAAGACAAGACAAGACAAGACAAGACAAGCAAAGAAAAGACAAGACAAGACAAGACAAGACAAGACAAGACAAGACAAGACAAGACAAGACAAGACAAGACAGGGCAGGACAAGACAAGACAAGACAAGACAATATAAAACAAGACAAGACAAGACAAAACAAGACAAAACAAGACAAGACAAGACAAGACAAGACAAGACAATAAAAGACAAGACATGACAAAACAACACAACACACGACATGACATTACATGACAAGACAAGACAGGACAACATAAAACAAGACAAGACAAGACAAGACAAGACAAGACAAGACAAGACAAGACAAGACAAGACAAGACAAGACAAGACAAGACAAGACAAGACAACATAAAACAAGACAAGAAAAGACAAGGCAAGACAAGACAAGACAAAACAACACAACACAACACATGACATGACATGACATGACAAGACAAGACAAGACATGACAAGACAAAACAAGACATGACAAAACAACACAACACACGACATGACATGACATGACAAGACAAGACAAGGCAAGACAAGACAACATAAAACAAGACAAAACAAGACAAGACAAGACAAGACAAGACAAGACAAGAAGAGAAAAGACAAGACAAGACAAGACAAGACAAGACAAGACAAGACAAGACAAGACAAGACAAGACAAGACAAGACAAGACAAGAAAAGACAAGACAAGACAAGACAAGACAAGACAAGACAAGACAAGACAAGACAAGACAAGACAAGACAAGAAAAGACAAGACAAGACAAGACAAGACAAGACAAGAAAATACAAGGAAAGACAAGGCAAGACAAGACAACATGAAACAAGACAAAAGAAGACAAGACAAGACAAGACAAGACAAACCAAGACAAGACAGGACAAGACAGGACAAGACAAGACATGACAAGACAAAACAAGACAAGACAAAACAACACAACACAACACATGACAAGACAAGACAAGACAAGACAAGACAAGACAAGACAAGACAAGACAAGAAAAGACAAGACAAGACAAGACAAGACAAGACAACATAAAACAAGACAAAACAAGACAAGACAAGACAAGACAAGACAAGACAAGAAGAGAAAAGACAAGACAAGACAAGACAAGACAAGACAAGACAAGACAAGACAAGACAAGACAAGACAAGAAAAGACAAGACAAGACAAGACAAGACAAGACAAGAAAATACAAGGAAAGACAAGGCAAGACAAGACAACATGAAACAAGACAAAAGAAGACAAGACAAGACAAGACAAGACAAGAAAAGACAAGACAAGACAAGACAAGACAAGACAAGACAAGACAAACCAAGACAAGACAAGACAAGACAAGACAAGACAAGACAAGACAAGACAAGACAAGACAAGACAAGACAAGACAAGACAAGACAAGACAAGACAAGACAAGACAAGACAAGACAAGACAAGACAAGACAAGACAAGACAAGACAAGACAAGACAAGACAAGACAAGACAAGACAAGACAAGACAAGACAAGACAAGACAAGACAAGACAAGACAAGACAAGACAAGACAAGACAAGACAAGACAAGACAAGACAAGACATGACAAGACAAAACAAGACAAGACAAAACAACACAACACAACACATGACAAGACAAGACAAGACAAGACAAGACAAGACAAGACAAGAAAAGACAAGACAAGACAAGACAAGACAAAACAAGACAAGACAAGACAAAACAATCCAACACATGACATGACATGACATGACAAGACAAGACAGAACAGGACAAGACAAGACAAGACAAGACAAGACAAGACAAGACAAGACAAGACAAGACAAGACAAGACAAGACAAGACAAGACAAACCAAGACAAGACAAAACAACACAACACAGCACAACACAACACATGACAAGACAAGACAAGACAAGACAAGATATGACAAGACAAAACAAGACAAGACAAGACAAGACAAGACAAGACAGGAGAGGACAGGACAAGACAAGACAAGACAAGACAAGACAAGACAAGATATGACAAGACAAAACAAGACAAGACAAGACAAGACAAGACAAGACAAGACAAGACAAGACAAGACAAGACAAGACAAGACAAGACAAGACAAAACAACACAACACAACACATGACAAGACAAGACAAGACAAGACAAGACAAGATATGACAAGACAAAACAAGACAAGACAAGACAAGACAAGACAAGACAGGACAGGACAGGACAGGACAAGACAAGACAAGACAAGACAAGATATGACAAGACAAAACAAGACAAGACAAGACAAGACAAGCAAGACAAGACAAGACAAGACAAGACAAGACAAGACAAGACAAGACAAGACAAGACAAGACAAGACAAGACAAGACAAGACAAGACAAGACAAGACAAGACAAGACAAGACGAGACAAGACAGGACAGGACAGGACAAGACAAGACAAGACAAGACAAGACAAGACAAGATATGACAAGACAAAACAAGACAAGACAAGACAAGACAAGACAAGACAAGACAAGACAAGACAAGACAAGACAAGACAAGACAAGACAAGACAAGACAAGATATGACAAGACAAAACAAGACAAGACAAGACAAGACAAGACAAGACAGGACAGGACAGGACAAGACAAGACAAGACAAGACAAGATATGACAAGACAAAACAAGACAAGACAAGACAAGACAAGACAAGACAAGACAAGACAAGACAAGACAAGACAAGACAAGACAAGACAAGACAAGACAAGACAAGACAAGACAAGACAAGACAAGACAAGACAAGACAAGACAAGACATGACAAGACAAAACAACACAACACAAGACATGACATGACAAGACAAGACAAGATAAGACAAGACAAGACAAGACAAGACAAGACAAGACAAGAGAAGACAAGACAAGAAAAGACAAGACAAGACAAGACAAGACAAGACAAGACAAGACAAGACAAGACAAGACAAGACAAGACAAGACAAGACAAGACAAGACAAGACAAGACAAGACAAGACAAGACAAGACAAGACAAGACAAGACAAGACAAGACAAGACAAGACAAGACAAGACAAGGCAAGACAAGACAAGACAAGACAAGACAAGACAAGACAAGACAAGACAAGACAAGACAAAACAAGACAAGACAAGACAAGACAAGACAAGACAAGACAAGACAAGACAGGACAAGACAAGACAAGACAAGACAAGACAAGACAAGACAAGACAAGACAAAACAAGACAAGACAAGACAAGACAAGACAAGAAAAGACAACACAAGACAAGACAGGACAAGACAAGACAAGACAAGACAAGACAAGACAAGACAAGACAAGACAAGACAAGACAAGACAAGACAAGACAAGACAAGACAAGACAAGGCAAGACAAGACAAGACAAGACAAGACAAGACAAGACAAGACAAGACAAGGCAAGACAAGACAAGACAAGACAAGACAAGACAAAACAAGACAAGACAGGACAAGACAAGACAAGACAACACAAGACAAGACAAGACCAGACAAGACAAGACAAGACAAGACAAGACAAGACAAGACAAGGCAAGACATAACATGACATGACAAGACAAGACAGGACAGGACAAGACAAGACAAGACAAGACAAGACAAGGCAAGACAAGACAGGACAAGACAAGACAACACAAGACAAGACAAGACAAGACAAGACAAGACAAGACAAGAAGAGAAAAGACAAGACAAGACAAGACAAGACAAGACAAGACAACACACGACATGACATGACATGACAAGACAAGACAAGACAAGACAAGGCAAGACAATACAAGACAAGACAAGACAAAACAAGACAAGACAGGACAAGACAAGACAAGACAACACAAGACAAGACAAGACAAGACAAAGCAAGACATGACATGACATGGCAAGACAAGACAGGACAGGAAAAGACAAGACAAGACATGACAAGACAAAACAACACAAGACAAAACAACACAACACACGACATGACATGACATGACAAGACAAGACAAGACAAGGCAAGACAAGACAAGACAAGACAAGACAAGACAAGACAAGACAAGACAAGACAAGACAAGACAAGACAAGACAAGACAAGACAAGACAAGACAAGCTAAGACAAGACAAGACAAATCAAGACAAGACAAGACAAAACAATCCAACACATGACATGACATGACATGACAAGACAAGACAGAACAGGACAAGACAAGACAAAACAACACAACACAACACATGACAAGACAAGACAAGACAAGACAAGATATGACAAGACAAAACAAGACAAGACAAGACAAGACAAGACAAGACAGGACAGGACAGGACAAGACAAGACAAGACAAGACAAGACAAGACAAGATATGACAAGACAAAACAAGACAAGACAAGACAAGACAAGACAAGACAAGACAAGACAAGACAAGACAAGACAAGACAAGACAAGACAAGACAAGACAAGACAAGACAAGACAAGACAAGACAAAACAACACAAGACAAAACAACACAACACACGACATGACATGACATGACAAGACAAGACAAGATAAGACAAGACAAGACAAGACAAGACAAGACAAGACAAGACAAGACAAGACAAGACAAGACAAGACAAGACAAGACAAGACAAGACAAGACAAGACAAGACAAGGCAAGACATGACATGACATGACATGACAAGACAAGACAGGACAGGACAAGACAAGACAAGACAAGACAAGACAAGACAAGACAAGGCAAGACATGACATGACATGACAAGACAAGACAGGACAGGACAAGACAAGACAAAACAAGACAAGACAGGACAAGACAAGAAAAGACAACACAAGACAAGACAGGACAAGACAAGACAAGACAAAGCAAGACATGACATGACATGGCAAGACAAGACAGGACAGGACAAGACAAGACAAGGCAAGGCAAGACAAGACAAGACAAGACAAGACAAGACAAGACAAGACAAGACAAGACAAGACAAGACAAAACAAGACAAGACAAGACAAGACAAGACAAGGCAAGGCAAGACAAGACAGGACAAGACAAGACAAGACAAGACAAGACAAGACAAGACAAGACAAGACAAAACAAGACAAGACAAGACAAGACAAGACAAGACAAGACAAGACAAGACAAGACAAGACAAGACAAGACAAGACAAGACAAGACAAGACAAGACAAGACAAGACAAGACAAGACAAGACAAGACAAGACAAGACAAGACAAGACAAGACAAGACAAGACAAGACAAGACAAGACAAGACAAGACAAGACAAGACAAGACAAGACAAGACAAGACAAGGCAAGACAAGACAAGACAAGACAAGACAAGACAAAACAAGATAAGACAGGACAAGACAAGACAAGACAACACAAGACAAGACAAGACCAGACAAGACAAGACAAGACAAGACAAGACAAGACAAGACAAGGCAAGACATAACATGACATGACAAGACAAGACAGGACAGGACAAGACAAGACAAGACAAGACAAGACAAGGCAAGACAAGACAGGACAAGACAAGACAACACAAGACAAGACAAGACAAGACAAGACAAGACAAGACAAGAAGAGAAAAGACAAGACAAGACAAGACAAGACAAGACAAGACAAGACAACACACGACATGACATGACATGACAAGACAAGACAAGACAAGACAAGGCAAGACAATACAAGACAAGACAAGACAAAACAAGACAGGACAAGACAAGACAAGACAACACAAGACAAGACAAGACAAGACAAGACAAGACAAGACAAGGCAAGGCAAGACAAGACAAGACAGGACAAGACAAGACAAGACAAGACAAGACAGGACAAGACAAGACAAGACAACACAAGACAAGACAAGACCAGACAAGACAAGACAAGACAAGACAATACAAGACAAGACAAGACAAAGCAAGACATGACATGACATGGCAAGACAAGACAGGACAGGAAAAGACAAGACAAGACATGACAAGACAAAACAACACAAGACAAAACAACACAACACACGACATGACATGACATGACAAGACAAGACAAGACAAGGCAAGACAAGACAAGACAAGACAAGACAAGACAAAACAAGACAGGACAAGACAAGACAAGACAACACAAGACAAGACAAGACAAGACAAGACAAGACAAGACAAGGCAAGGCAAGACAAGACAAGACAGGACAAGACAAGACAAGACAAGACAAGACAAGACAAGACAAGACAAGACAAGACAAGACAAGACAAGACAAGACAAGACAAGACAAGACAAGACAAGACAAGACAAGACAAGACAAGACAAGACAAGACAAGCTAAGACAAGACAAGACAAAACAAGACAAGACAAGACAAAACAATCCAACACATGACATGACATGACATGACAAGACAAGACAAGACAAAACAACACAACACAACACATGACAAGACAAGACAAGACAAGACAAGATATGACAAGACAAAACAAGACAAGACAAGACAAGACAAGACAAGACAGGACAGGACAGGACAAGACAAGACAAGACAAGACAAGACAAGACAAGATATGACAAGACAAAACAAGACAAGACAAGACAAGACAAGACAAGACAAGACAAGACAAGACAAGACAAGACAAGACAAGACAAGACAAGACAAGACAAGACAAGACAAGACAAGACAAGACAAGACAAGACAAGACAAGACAAGACAAGACAAGACAAGACAAGACAAGACAAGACAAGACAAAACAACACAAGACAAAACAACACAACACACGACATGACATGACATGACAAGACAAGACAAGATAAGACAAGACAAGACAAGACAAGACAAGACAAGACAAGACAAGACAAGACAAGACAAGACAAGACAAGACAAGACAAGACAAGACAAGGCAAGACATGACATGACATGACATGACAAGACAAGACAGGACAGGACAAGACAAGACAAGACAAGACAAGACAAGACAAGACAAGGCAAGACATGACATGACATGACAAGACAAGACAGGACAGGACAAGACAAGACAAAACAAGACAAGACAGGACAAGACAAGAAAAGACAACACAAGACAAGACAGGACAAGACAAGACAAGACAAAGCAAGACATGACATGACATGGCAAGACAAGACAGGACAGGACAAGACAAGACAAGGCAAGGCAAGACAAGACAAGACAAGACAAGACAAGACAAGACAAGACAAGACAAGACAAGACAAGACAAAACAAGACAAGACAAGACAAGACAAGACAAGGCAAGGCAAGACAACACAGGACAAGACAAGACAAGACAAGACAAGACAAGACAAGACAAGACAAAACAAGACAAGACAAGACAAGACAAGACAAGACAAGACAAGACAAGACAAGACAAGACAAGACAAGACAAGACAAGACAAGACAAGACAAGACAAGACAAGACAAGACAAGACAAGACAAGACAAGACAAGACAAGACAAGACAAGACAAGACAAGACAAGACAAGACAAGACAAGGCAAGACAAGACAAGACAAGACAAGACAAGACAAAACAAGACAAGACAGGACAAGACAAGACAAGACAACACAAGACAAGACAAGACCAGACAAGACAAGACAAGACAAGACAAGACAAGACAAGACAAGACAAGGCAAGACATAACATGACATGACAAGACAAGACAGGACAGGACAAGACAAGACAAGACAAGACAAGACAAGGCAAGACAAGACAGGACAAGACAAGACAACACAAGACAAGACAAGACAAGACAAGACAAGACAAGACAAGAAGAGAAAAGACAAGACAAGACAAGACAAGACAAGACAAGACAAGACAAGACAAGACAACACACGACATGACATGACATGACAAGACAAGACAAGACAAGACAAGGCAAGACAATACAAGACAAGACAAGACAAGACAAAACAAGACAAGACAGGACAAGACAAGACAAGACAACACAAGACAAGACAAGACAAGACAAAGCAAGACATGACATGACATGGCAAGACAAGACAGGACAGGAAAAGACAAGACAAGACATGACAAGACAAAACAACACAAGACAAAACAACACAACACACGACATGACATGACATGACAAGACAAGACAAGACAAGGCAAGGCAAGACAAGACAAGACAAGACAAGACAAGACAAAACAAGACAGGACAAGACAAGACAAGACAACACAAGACAAGACAAGACAAGACAAGACAAGACAAGACAAGACAAGGCAAGGCAAGACAAGACAAGACAGGACAAGACAAGACAAGACAAGACAAGACAAGACAAGACAAGACAAGACAAGACAAGACAAGACAAGACAAGACAAGACAAGACAAGACAAGACAAGACAAGACAAGACAAGCTAAGACAAGACAAGACAAAACAAGACAAGACAAGACAAAACAATCCAACACATGACATGACATGACATGACAAGACAAGACAGAACAGGACAAGACAAGACAAAACAACACAACACAACACATGACAAGACAAGACAAGACAAGACAAGATATGACAAGACAAAACAAGACAAGACAAGACAAGACAAGACAAGACAGGACAGGACAGGACAAGACAAGACAAGACAAGACAAGACAAGACAAGATATGACAAGACAAAACAAGACAAGACAAGACAAGACAAGACAAGACAAGACAAGACAGGACAAGACAAGACAAGACAAGACAAGACAAGACAAGACAAGACAAGACAAGACAAGACAAGACAAGACAAGACAAGACAAGACAAGACAAGACAAGACAAGACAAAACAAGAAAAGACAAGACAAAACAAAACAATACAACACATGACATGACATGACAAGACAAGACAGAACAAGACAAGACAAGACAAGACAAGACAAGACAAGACAAGACAAGACAAGACAAGACAAGACAAGACAAGACAAGACAAGACAAGACAAGACAAGACAAGACAAGACAAAACAAGGCAAGACAAAACTACACAACATACGACATGACATGACATGACAACACAAGACAAGACAAGACAAGACAAGACAAGACAAGACAAGACAAGACAAGACAAGACAAGACAAGACAAGGCAAGACAAGACAAGACAAGACAAGACAAGACAAGACAAGACAAGACAAGACAAGACAAGACAAGACAAGACAAGACAAGACAAGACAAGACAAGACAAAACAACACAACACAACACAACACATGACATGACATGACATGACATGACAAGACAGGAAAGGACAAGACAAGACAAGACCAGACAAGACAAGACAGGACAGGACAGGACAAGACAAGACAAGGCAAGACAAGACAAAACAAGACAAGACAAAACAACACAACACAACACATGACATGACATGACATGACAAGACAAAACAGGACAAAACAAGAGAAGACAAGACAAGACAAGACAAGACAACACAACACAACACATGACATGACGTGACATGACAAGACAAGACAGGAAAGGACAAGACAAGATAAGACCAGACAAGACAAGACAAACCAAGACAAGACAAGACAAGACAAGACAAGACAAGACAAGACAAGACAAGACAAGACAAGACAAGACAAGACAAGACAAGACAAGACAAGACAAGACAAGACAAGACAAGACAAGACAAGACCAGACAAGACAAGACCAGACAAGACAAGACAAGACCAGACCAGACAGGACAAGACAAAACAAGACAAGACAAGACAAGACAAGAAAAGACAAGACAAGACAAGACAAGACAAGACAAGACAAGACAAGACAAGACAAGACAAGACAAGACAAGACAAGACAAGACAAGACAAGACAAGACAAGACAAAACAAGACAAGACAAGACAAGACAAGACAAGACAAGACAAGACAAGACAAGACAAGAAAAGACAAGACAAGACAAGACAAGATAAGACATGACAAGACAAAATAAGACAAGACAAAACAACACAACACATGACATGACATGACATGACATGACATGACATGACAAGACAAGACAAGACAAGACAAGACAAGACAAGACAAGACAAGACAAGACAAGACAAGATAAGACATGACAAGACAAAATAAGACAAGACAAAACAACACAACACATGACATGACATGACATGACATGACATGACAAGACAAGACAAGACAAGACAAGACAAGACAAGACAAGACAAGACAAGACAAGACAAGAAAATACAAGACAAGACAAGACAAAACAACACAACACAACACAACACATGACATGACATGACATGACATGACAAGACAAGACAGGAAAGGACAAGACAAGACAAGACCAGACAAGACAAGACAAAACAAGACAAGACAAGACAAGACAAGACAAGACAAGACAAGACAAGACAAGACAAGACAAGACAAGACAAGACAAGACAAGACAAGACAAGACAAGACAAGACAAGACAAGACAAGACAAGACAAGACAAGACAAGAAAAGACAAGACAAGACAAGACAAGATAAGACATGACAAGACAAAATAAGACAAGACAAAACAACACAACACATGACATGACATGACATGACATGACATGACATGACAAGACAAGACAAGACAAGACAAGACAAGACAAGACAAGACAAGACAAGACAAGACAAGACAAGACAAGACAAGACAAGACAAGACAAGACAAGACAAGACAAGACAAGACAAGACAAGACAAGACAAGATAAGACATGACAAGACAAAATAAGACAAGACAAAACAACACAACACATGACATGACATGACATGACATGACATGACATGACAAGACAAGACAAGACAAGACAAGACAAGACAAAACAAGACAAGACAAGACAAGACAAGACAAGACAAGACAAGACAAGACAAGACAAGACAAGACAAGACAAGACAAGACAAGACAAGACAAGACAAGACAAGACAAGACAAGACAAGACAAGACAAGACAAGACAAGACAAGACAAGACAAGACAAGACAAGACAAGACAAGACAAGACAAGACAAGACAAGACAAGACAAGGCAAGACAAGACAAGACAAGACAAGACAAGACAAAACAAGACAAGACATGACATGACAAGACATGACATGACATGACATGACAAGACAGGACAGGACAGGACAAGACAAGACAAGGCAAGACAAGACAAGACAAGACAAGGCAAGACAAGACAAGACAAGACAAGACAAGACAAAACAAGACAAGACATGACATGACAAGACAAGACAGGACAGGACAGGACAAGACAAGACAAGGCAAAACAAGACAAAACAAGACAAGACAAAACAACACAACACATGACATGACATGACATGACATGACATGACATGACAAGACAAGACAAGACAAGACAAGACAAGACAAGACAAGACAAGACAAGACAAGACAAGACAAGATAAGACATGACAAGACAAAATAAGACAAGACAAAACAACACAACACATGACATGACATGACATGACATGACATGACAAGACAAGACAAGACAAGACAAGACAAGACAAGACAAGACAAGACAAGACAAGAAAATACAAGACAAGACAAGACAAGACAAGACAAAACAACACAACACAACACAACACATGACATGACATGACATGACATGACAAGACAAGACAGGAAAGGACAAGACAAGACAAGACCAGACAAGACAAGACAAAACAAGACAAGACAAGACAAGACAAGACAAGACAAGACAAGACAAGACAAGACAAGACAAGACAAGACAAGACAAGACAAGACAAGACAAGACAAGACAAGACAAGACAAGACAAGACAAGACAAGACAAGACAAGACAAGACAAGACAAGACAAGACAAGACAAGGCAAGACAAGACAAGACAAGACAAGACAAGACAAGACAAGACATGACAAGACAAGACAAGACAAGACAAGACAAGACAAGACAAGACAAGACAAGACAAGACAAGACAAGACAAGACAAGACAAGACAAGACAAGACAAGACAAGACAAGACAAGACAAGACAAGACAAGACAAGACAAGACAAGACAAGACAAGACAAGAAAATACAAGACAAGACAAGACAAGACAAGACAAGACAAGACAAGACAAAACAACACAACACAACACATGACATGACATGACATGACAAGACAAGACAGGAAAGGACAAGACAAGACAAGACCAGACAAGACAAGACAAAACAAGACAAGACAAGGCAAGACAAGACAAAACAACACAACACAACACAACACATGACATGACATGACATGACATGACATGACATGACATGACAAGACAAGACAGGAAAGGACAAGACAAGACAAGACCAGACAAGACAAGACAAAGCAAGACAAGACAAGACAAGACAAGACAAGACAAGACAAGACAAGACAAGACCAAACAAGACAAGACCAAACAAGACAAGACAAAACAACACAACACAACACAACACATGACATGACATGACAGGACATGACAAGACAAGACAGGACAAGACAAGACAAGACAAGACAAGACAAGACGAGACAAGACAAGACAAGACAAGACAAGACAAGACAAGACAAGGCAAGACAAGACAAGACATGACAAGGCAAGACAAGACAAGACAAGACAAGACAAGACAAGACAAGACAAGACAAGACAAGACAAGACAAGAAAAGACAAGACAAGACAAGACAAGATAAGACATGACAAGACAAAATAAGACAAGACAAAACAACACAACACATGACATGACATGACATGACATGACATGACATGACAAGACAAGACAAGACAAGACAAGACAAGACAAGACAAGACAAGACAAGACAAGACAAGACAAGACAAGACAAGACAAGACAAGACAAGACAAGACAAGACAAGACAAGACAAGACAAGACAAGACAAGACAAGACAAGACAAGACAAGACAAGACAAGACAAGACAAGGCAAGACAAGACAAGACAAGACAAGACAAGACAAAACAAGACAAGACATGACATGACAAGACATGACATGACATGACATGACAAGACAGGACAGGACAGGACAAGACAAGACAAGGCAAGACAAGACAAAACAAGACAAGACAAAACAACACAACACAACACAAGACATGGCATGACATGACATGACAAGACAAGACAGGACAAGACAAGACAAGACAAGATAAGACATGACAAGACAAAACAAGACAAGACAAGACAAGACAAGACAAGACATGACAAAACAAGACAAGACAAGACATGACATGACATGACATGACAAGACAAGACAGGACAGGACAGGACAAGACAAGACAAGGCAAAACAAGACAAAACAAGACAAGACAAAACAACACAACACAACACATGACATGACATGACATGACAAGACAAGACAGGACAAGACAATACAAGACAAGACAACACAAGACAGGACAAGACAAGACAAGACATGACAAGACAAGACAAGACAAGACATGACATGACATGACATGACAAGACAAGACAGGACAGGACAGGACAGGACAAGACAAGACAAGGCAAGACAAGACAAAACAAGACAAGACAAAACAACACAACACAACACATGACAAGACATGACATGACAAGACAAAACAGGACAAAACAAGAGAAGACAAGACAAGACAAGACAAGACAATTGTGTTTGATTTTTTTTTTTTAATTAATTAAGAAGACAAAACAAGACAAGACATGACAAGACAAGACATGACATGACAAGACAAGACAAGACAAGACAAGACAAGACAAAACAACACAACACAACACATGACATGACATGACATGACATGACATGACAAGACAGGAAAGGACAAGACAAGACAAGACCAGACAAGACAAGACAGGACAGGACAGGACAAGACAAGACAAGGCAAGACAAGACAAAACAAGACAAGACAAAACAACACAACACAACACATGACATGACATGACATGACAAGACAAAACAGGACAAAACAAGAGAAGACAAGACAAGACAAGACAAGACAACACAACACAACACATGACATGACGTGACATGACAAGACAAGACAGGAAAGGACAAGACAAGATAAGACCAGACAAGACAAGACAAACCAAGACAAGACAAGACAAGACAAGACAAGACAAGACAAGACAAGACAAGACAAGACAAGACAAGACAAGACAAGACAAGACAAGACAAGACAAGACAAGACAAGACAAGACAAGACAAGACAAGACAAGACAAGACCAGACAAGACAAGACCAGACAAGACAAGACAAGACCAGACCAGACAGGACAAGACAAAACAAGACAAGACAAGACAAGACAAGAAAAGACAAGACAAGACAAGACAAGACAAGACAAGACAAGACAAGACAAGACAAGACAAGACAAGACAAGACAAGACAAGACAAGACAAGACAAGACAAGACAAGACAAAACAAGACAAGACAAGACAAGACAAGACAAGACAAGACAAGACAAGACAAGACAAGACAAGACAAGAAAAGACAAGACAAGACAAGACAAGATAAGACATGACAAGACAAAATAAGACAAGACAAAACAACACAACACATGACATGACATGACATGACATGACATGACATGACAAGACAAGACAAGACAAGACAAGACAAGACAAGACAAGACAAGACAAGACAAGATAAGACATGACAAGACAAAATAAGACAAGACAAAACAACACAACACATGACATGACATGACATGACATGACATGACAAGACAAGACAAGACAAGACAAGACAAGACAAGACAAGACAAGACAAGAAAATACAAGACAAGACAAGACAAGACAAGACAAAACAACACAACACAACACAACACAACACATGACATGACATGACATGACATGACAAGACAAGACAGGAAAGGACAAGACAAGACAAGACCAAACAAGACAAGACAAAACAAGACAAGACAAGACAAGACAAGACAAGACAAGACAAGACAAGACAAGACAAGACAAGACAAGACAAGACAAGACAAGACAAGACAAGACAAGACAAGACAAGACAAGACAAGACAAGACAAGACAAGACAAGACAAGACAAGACAAGACAAGACAAGACAAGACAAGACAAGACAAGACAAGACAAGACAAGACAAGACAAGACAAGACAAGACAAGACAAGACAAAACAAGACAAAACAAGACAAGACAAGACAAGACAAGACAAGACCAGACAGGACAAGACAAAACAAGACAAGACAAGACAAGACAAGAAAAGACAAGACAAGACAACACAAGACAAGACAAGACAAGACAGGTTAGGACAGGACAAGACAAGACAAGGCAAGACAAGACAAGACAAGACAAGACAAGACAAGACAAGACAAGACAAGACAAGACAAGACAAGACAAGACAAGACAAGACAAGACAAGACAAGACAAGACAAGACAAGACAAGACAAGACAAAACAAGACAAGACATGACATGACAAGACATGACAAGACAAAACAAGACAAGACAAGACAAGACAAGACAAGAAAAGACAAGACAAAACAAGACAAGACAAGACAAGACAAGACATGACAAGACAAGACAAGACAAGACATGACATGACATGACATGACAAGACAAGACAGGACAGGACAGGACACGACAAGACAAGGCAAGGCAAGACAAGACAAAACAAGACAAGACAAAACAACACAACACAACACAACACAACACATGACATGACATGACATGACATGACAAGACAAGACAGGACAAGACAAGACAAGACAAGATAAGACATGACAAGACAAAACAAGACAAGACAAGACAAGACAAGACAAGACAAGACAAGACATGACAAGACAAGACAAGACAAGACATGACATGACATGACATGACAAGACAAGACAGGACAGGACAGGACAAGACAAGACAAGGCAAGACAAGACAAAACAAGACAAGACAAAACAACACAACACAACACATGACATGACATGACATGACAAGACAAGACAGGACAAGACAAGACAAGACAAGACAACACAAGACAAGACAAGACAAGACAAGACAAGACAAGACAAGACAAGACAAGACAAGACAAGGCAAGACAAGACAAGACAAGACAAGACAAAACAAGAAAAGACAAGACAAAACAAAACAATACAACACATGACATGACATGACAAGACAAGACAGAACAGGACAAGACAAGACAAGACAAGACAAGACAAGACAAGACAAGACAAGACAAGACAAGACAAGACAAGACAAGACAAGACAAGACAAGACAAGACAAGGCAAGACAAGACAAGACAAGACAAGACAAGACAAGACAAGACAAGACAAGACAAGACAAGACAAGACAAGACAAGACAAGACAAGACAAGACAAGACAAGACAAGACAAGACAAGACAAGACAAGACAAGACAAAACAAGAAGAGACAAGACAAAACAAAACAATACAACACATGACATGACATGACAAGACAGAACAGGACAAGACAAGACAAGGCAAGACAAGACAAGACAAGACAAGACAAGACAAGACAAGACAAGACAAGACCAGACAGGACAAGACAAGACAAAACAAGACAAGACAAGACAAGACAAGACAAGACAAGGCAAGACAAGACAAGACAAGACAAGACAAGAAAAGACAAGACAAGACAAGACAAGACAAGACAAGACAAGACAAGACAAGACAAGACAAGACAAGACAAGACAAGACAAGACAAGACAAGACAAGACAAGACAAGACAAGACAAGACAAGACAAGACAAGACAAGACAAGACAAGACAAGACAAGACAAGACAAGACAAGACAAGACAAGACAAGACAAGACAAGACAAGACAAGACAAGACAAAACAAGACAAGACCAGACAAGACAAGAAAAGAAAAGACAAGACAAAACAAGACAAGACAAGACAAGACAAGACAAGACAAGACAAGACAAGACAAGACAAGACAAGACAAGACAAGACAAGACAAGACAAGACAAGACAAGACAAGACAAGACAAGACAAGACAAGACAAGACAAGACAAGACAAGACAAGACAAGACAAGACAAGACAAAACAAGACAAGACATGACATGACAAGACATGACAAGACAAAACAAGACAAGACAAGACATGACATGACATGACAAGACAAGACAGGACAAGACAAGACAAGACAAGATAAGACATGACAAGACAAAACAAGACAAGACAAGACAAGACAAGACAAGACAAGACATGACAAGACAAGACAAGACAAGACAAGACAAGACAAGACAAGACAAGACAAGACAAGACAAGACAAGACAAGACAAGACAAGACAAGACAAGACAAGACAAGACCAGACAAGACAAGACAAGACCAGACAGGACAAGACAAAACAAGACAAGACAAGACAAGACAAGAAAAGACAAGACAAGACAACACAAGACAAGACAAGACAGGTTAGGACAGGACAAGACAAGACAAGGCAAGACAAGACAAGACAAGACAAGACAAGACAAGACAAGACAAGACAAGACAAGACAAGACAAGACAAAACAAGACAAGACATGACATGACAAGACAAGACAAGACAAGACAAGACCAGACAAGACAAGACAAGACCAGACAGGACAAGACAAGGCAAGACAAGACAAGACAAGACAAGAAAAGACAAGACAAGACAAGACAAGACAAGACAAGACAAGACAAGACAAAACAAGACAAGACATGACATGACAAGACATGACAAGACAAAACAAGACAAGACAAGACAAGACAAGACAAGAAAAGACAAGACAAGACAAAACAAGACAAGACATGACATGACAAGACATGACAAGACAAAACAAGACAAGACAAGACAAGACAAGACAAGAAAAGACAAGACAAAACAAGACAAGACAAGACAAGACAAGACAAGACATGACAAGACAAGGCAAGACAAGACATGACATGACATGACATGACAAGACAAGACAGGACAGGACAGGACAAGACAAGACAAGGCAAGACAAGACAAAACAAGACAAGACAAAACAACACAACACAACACAACACATGACATGACATGACATGACATGACAAGACAAGACAGGACAAGACAAGACAAGACAAGATAAGACATGACAAGACAAAACAAGACAAGACAAGACAAGACAAGACAAGACATGACAAGACAAGACAAGACAAGACAAGGCAAGACAAGACAAGACAAGACAAGACAAGACAAGACAAGACAAGACAAGACAAGACAAGACAGAACAGGACAAGACAAGACAAGACAAGACAAGACAAAACAATACAACACATGACATGACATGACATGACAAGACAAGACAAGACAGAACAGGACAAGACAAGACAAGACAAGACAAGACAAGACAAGACAAGACAAGACAAGACAAGACAAGACAAGACAAGACAAGACCAGACAGGACAAGACAAGACAAAACAAGACAAGACAAGACAAGACAAGACAAGACAAGACAAGACAAAACAAGACAAGACAAGACAAGACAAGACAAGACAAGACAAGACAAGACAAGACAAGACAAGGCAAGACAAGACAAGACAAAACAAGACAAGACAAAACAACACAACACAACACATGACATGACATGACATGACAAGACAAGACAGGACAAGACAAGACAAGACAAGACAAGACAAGACAACACAAGACAGGACAAGACAAGACAAGACAAGACATGACAAGACAAGACAAGACAAGACAAGACAAGACAAGACAAGACAAGACAAGACAAGACAAGACAAGACAAGACAAGACAAGACAAGACAAGACAAGACAAGACAAGGCAAGACAAGACAAGACAAGACAAGACAAGACAAGACAAGACAAGACAAGACAAGACAAGACAAGACAAGACAAGACAAGACAAGACAAGACAACACAAGACAAGACAAGACAAGATAAGACATGACAAGACAAAACAAGGCAAGACAAAACTACACAACATACGACATGACATGACATGACAAGACAAGACAAGACAAGACAGGACAGGACAGGACAAGACAAGACAAGGCAAGACAAGACAAAACAAGACAAGACAAAACAACACAACACAACACATGACATGACATGACATGACAAGACAAGACAGGACAAGACAAGACAAGACAAGACAACACAAGACAGGACAAGACAAGACAAGACATGACAAGACAAGACAAGACAAGACATGACATGACATGACATGACAAGACAAGACAGGACAGGACAGGACAAGACAAGACAAGGCAAGACAAGACAAAACAAGACAAGACAAAACAACACAACACAACACATGACATGACATGACATGACAAGACAAAACAGGACAAAACAAGAGAAGACAAGACAAGACAAGACAAGACAATTGTGTTTGATTTTTTTTTTAAATTAATTAAGAAGACAAAACAAGACAAGACATGACAAGACAAGACATGACATGACAAGACAAGACAAGACAAGACAAGACAAGACAAAACAACACAACACAACACAACACATGACATGACACGACATGACATGACAAGACAGACAAGACAAGGCAGGACAGGACAGGACAAGACAAGACAAGGCAAGACAAGACAAAACAAGACAAGACAAAACAACACAACACAACACATGACATGACATGACATGACAAGACAAGACAGGACAAGACAAGACAAGACAAGACAACACAAGACAGGACAAGACAAGACAAGACATGACAAGACAAGACAAGACAAGACATGACATGACATGACATGACAAGACAAGACAGGACAGGACAGGACAAGACAAGACAAGGCAAGACAAGACAAAACAAGACAAGACAAAACAACACAACACAACACATGACATGACATGACATGACAAGACAAAACAGGACAAAACAAGAGAAGACAAGACAAGACAAGACAATTGTGTTTGATTTTTTTTTTTAAATTAATTAAGAAGACAAAACAAGACAAGACATGACAAGACAAGACATGACATGACAAGACAAGACAAGACAAGACAAGACAAAACAACACAACACAACACATGACATGACATGACATGACATGACAAGACAGGAAAGGACAAGACAAGACAAGACCAGACAAGACAAGACAGGACAGGACAGGACAAGACAAGACAAGGCAAGACAAGACAAAACAAGACAAGACAAAACAACACAACACAACACATGACATGACATGACATGACAAGACAAAACAGGACAAAACAAGAGAAGACAAGACAAGACAAGACAAGACAACACAACACAACACATGACATGACATGACGTGACATGACAAGACAAGACAGGAAAGGACAAGACAAGATAAGACCAGACAAGACAAGACAAACCAAGACAAGACAAGACAAGACAAGACAAGACAAGACAAGACAAGACAAGACAAGACAAGACAAGACAAGACAAGACAAGACAAGACAAGACAAGACAAGACAAGACAAGACAAGACAAGACAAGACAAGACAAGACAAGACAAGACAAGACAAGACAAGACAAGACAAGACAAGACAAGACAAGACAAGACAAGACAAGACAAGACAAGACAAGACAAGACAAGACAAGACAAGACAAGACAAGACAAGACAAGACAAGACAAGACAAGACAAGACAAGACAAGACAAAACAAGACAAGACCAGACAAGACAAGAAAAGAAAAGACAAGACAAAACAAGACAAGACAAGACAAGACAAGACAAGACAAGACAAGACAAGACAAGACAAGACAAGACAAGACAAGACAAGACAAGACAAGACAAGACAAGACAAGACAAGACAAGACAAGACAAGACAAGACAAGACAAGACAAAACAAGACAAGACATGACATGACAAGACATGACAAGACAAAACAAGACAAGACAAGACATAACATGACATGACAAGACAAGACAGGACAAGACAAGACAAGACAAGATAAGACATGACAAGACAAAACAAGACAAGACAAGACAAGACAAGACAAGACAAGACATGACAAGACAAGACAAGACAAGACAAGACAAGACAAGACAAGACAAGACAAGACAAGACAAGACAAGACAAGACAAGACAAGACAAGACAAGACAAGACAAGACAAGACAAGACCAGACAAGACAAGACAAGACCAGACAGGACAAGACAAAACAAGACAAGACAAGACAAGACAAGAAAAGACAAGACAAGACAACACAAGACAAGACAAGACAGGTTAGGACAGGACAAGACAAGACAAGGCAAGACAAGACAAGACAAGACAAGACAAGACAAGACAAGACAAGACAAGACAAGACAAGACAAGACAAGACAAAACAAAACAAGACATGACATGACAAGACATGACAAGACAAAACAAGACAAGACAAGACAAGACAAGAAAAGACAAGACAAAACAAGACAAGACAAGACAAGACAAGACAAGACATGACAAGACAAGGCAAGACAAGACATGACATGACATGACATGACAAGACAAGACAGGACAGGACAGGACAAGACAAGACAAGGCAAGACAAGACAAAACAAGACAAGACAAAACAACACAACACAACACAACACATGACATGACATGACATGACATGACAAGACAAGACAGGACAAGACAAGACAAGACAAGATAAGACATGACAAGACAAAACAAGACAAGACAAGACAAGACAAGACAAGACATGACAAGACAAGACAAGACAAGACAAGGCAAGACAAGACAAGACAAGACAAGACAAGACAAGACAAGACAAGACAAGACAAGACAAGACAGAACAGGACAAGACAAGACAAGACAAGACAAGACAAGACAAGACAAGACAAGACAAGACAAGACAAGACAAGACAAGACAAGACAAGACAAGACAAGACAAGACAAGACAAGACAAGACAAGACAAGACAAGACAAGACAAGACAAGACAAGACAAGACAAGACAAGACAAGACAAGACAAGACAAGACAAGACAAGACAAGACAAGACAAGACAAGACAAGACAAGACAAAACAAGAAAAGACAAGACAAAACAAAACAATACAACACATGACATGACATGACATGACAAGACAAGACAAGACAGAACAGGACAAGACAAGACAAGACAAGACAAGACAAGACAAGACAAGACAAGACAAGACAAGACAAGACAAGACAAGACAAGACAAGACAAGACCAGACAGGACAAGACAAGACAAAACAAGACAAGACAAGACAAGACAAGACAAGACAAGACAAGACAAAACAAGACAAGACAAGACAAGACAAGACAAGACAAGACAAGACAAGACAAGACAAGACAAGGCAAGACAAGACAAAACAAGACAAGACAAAACAACACAACACAACACATGACATGACATGACATGACAAGACAAGACAGGACAAGACAAGACAAGACAAGACAAGACAAGACAACACAAGACAGGACAAGACAAGACAAGACAAGACAAGACAAGACAAGACAAGACAAGACAAGACAAGACAAGACAAGACAAGACAAGACAAGACAAGACAAGACAAGACAAGACAAGACAAGACAAGACAAGACAAGACAAGACAAGACAAGACAAGACAAGACAAGACAAGACAAGACAAGACAAGACAAGACAAGACAAGACAAGACAAGACAAGACAAGACAAGACAAGACAACACAAGACAAGACAAGACAAGATAAGACATGACAAGACAAAACAAGGCAAGACAAAACTACACAACATACGACATGACATGACATGACAAGACAAGACAAGACAAGACAGGACAGGACAGGACAAGACAAGACAAGGCAAGACAAGACAAAACAAGACAAGACAAAACAACACAACACAACACATGACATGACATGACATGACAAGACAAGACAGGACAAGACAAGACAAGACAAGACAACACAAGACAGGACAAGACAAGACAAGACATGACAAGACAAGACAAGACAAGACATGACATGACATGACATGACAAGACAAGACAGGACAGGACAGGACAACACAAGACAAGGCAAGACAAGACAAAACAAGACAAGACAAAACAACACAACACAACACATGACATGACATGACATGACAAGACAAAACAGGACAAAACAAGAGAAGACAAGACAAGACAAGACAAGACAATTGTGTTTGATTTTTTTTTTTAATTAATTAAGAAGACAAAACAAGACAAGACATGACAAGACAAGACATGACATGACAAGACAAGACAAGACAAGACAAGACAAGACAAAACAACACAACACAACACAACACATGACATGACACGACATGACATGACAAGACAGACAAGACAAGGCAGGACAGGACAGGACAAGACAAGACAAGGCAAGACAAGACAAAACAAGACAAGACAAAACAACACAACACAACACATGACATGACATGACATGACAAGACAAGACAGGACAAGACAAGACAAGACAAGACAACACAAGACAGGACAAGACAAGACAAGACATGACAAGACAAGACAAGACAAGACATGACATGACATGACATGACAAGACAAGACAGGACAGGACAGGACAAGACAAGACAAGGCAAGACAAGACAAAACAAGACAAGACAAAACAACACAACACAACACATGACATGACATGACATGACAAGACAAAACAGGACAAAACAAGAGAAGACAAGACAAGACAAGACAATTGTGTTTGATTTTTTTTTTTAAATTAATTAAGAAGACAAAACAAGACAAGACATGACAAGACAAGACATGACATGACAAGACAAGACAAGACAAGACAAGACAAAACAACACAACACAACACATGACATGACATGACATGACATGACAAGACAGGAAAGGACAAGACAAGACAAGACCAGACAAGACAAGACAGGACAGGACAGGACAAGACAAGACAAGGCAAGACAAGACAAAACAAGACAAGACAAAACAACACATCACAACACATGACATGACATGACATGACAAGACAAAACAGGACAAAACAAGAGAAGACAAGACAAGACAAGACAAGACAACACAACACAACACATGACATGACATGACGTGACATGACAAGACAAGACAGGAAAGGACAAGACAAGATAAGACCAGACAAGACAAGACAAACCAAGACAAGACAAGACAAGACAAGACAAGACAAGACAAGACAAGACAAGACAAGACAAGACAAGACAAGACAAGACAAGACAAGACAAGACAAGACAAGACAAGACAAGACAAGACAAGACAAGACAAGACAAGACAAGACAAGACAAGACAAGACAAGACAAGACAAGACAAGACAAGACAAGACAAGACAAGACAAGACAAGACAAGACAAGACAAGACAAGACAAGACAAGACAAGACAAGACAAGACAAGACCAGACAGGACAAGACAAGACAAAACAAGACAAGACAAGACAAGACAAGACAAGACAAGACAAGACAAGACAAGACAAAACAAGACAAGACAAGACAAGACAAGACAAGACAAGACAAGACAAGACAAGACAAGACAAGACAAGACAAGACAAGACAAGACAAGACAAGACAAGACAAGACAAGACAAGACAAGACAAGACAAGACAAGACAAGACAAGACAAGACAAGACAAGACAAGACAAGACAAGACAAGACAAGACAAGACAAGACAAGACAAAACAACACAACACAACACAACACATGACATGACATGACGTGACATGACAAGACAAGACAGGAAAGGACAAGACAAGATAAGACCAGACAAGACAAGACAAACCAAGACAAGACAAAACAAGACAAGACAAGACAAGACAAGACAAGACAAGACAAGACAAGACAAGACAAGACAAGACAAGACAAGACAAGACAAGACAAGACAAGACAAGACAAGACAAGACAAGACAAGACAAGACAAGACAAGACAAGACAAGACAAGACAAGACAAGACAAGACAAGACAAGACAAGACAAGACAAGACAAGACAAGACAAGACAAGACAAGACAAGACAAGACAAGACAAGACAAGACAAGACAAGGCAAGACAAGTCAAGACAAGACAAGACAAGACAAGACAAGACAAGACAAGACAAGACAAGACAAGACAAGACAAGACAAGACAAGACAAGACAAGACAGGACAAGACAAGACAAGACAAGACAACACAAGACAGGACAAGACAAGACAACACATGACAAGACAAGACAAGACGAGACAAGAAAAGACAAGACAAGACAAGACAATACAAGACAAGACAAGACAAGAGAAGAGAAGACAAGACAAGACAGGACAAGACAAGACAAGACAAGATAAGACAAGACAAGACAAGACAAGACAAGACGAGACAAGACAAGACAAGACAAGACAAGACCAGACCAGACAGGACAAGACAAAACAAGACAAGCCAAGACAAGACAAGACAAGACAAGACAAGACAAGACAAGACAAGACAAGACAAGACAAGACAAGACGAGACAAGAAAAGACAACACAAGACAAGACAGGACAAGACAAAACAAGACAAGCCAAGACAAGACAAGACAAGACAAGACAAGACAAGACAAGACAAGACAAGACAAGACAAGACGAGACAAGAAAAGACAAGACAAGACAAGACAAGACAAGACAAGACAAGACAAGACAAGACAAGACAAGGCAAGACAAGACAGGACAGGACAGGACAAGACAAGACAGGACAGGACAAGACAAGACAAGACAAGACAAGACAAGACAGGACAAGACAAGACAAGACAAGACAAGACAAGACAAGACAAGACAAGACAAGACAAGACAAGACAAGACAAGACAAGACAAGACAAGACAAGACAAGACAAGACAAGACAAGACAAGACAAGACAAGACAAGACAAGACAAGACAAGACAAGACAAGACAAGACAAGACAAGACAAGACAAGACAAGACAAGACAAGACAAGACAAGACAAGACAAGACAAGACAAGACAGGACAGGACAGGACAAGACAAGACAGGACAGGACAAGACAAGACAAGACAAGACAAGACAAGACAAGACAAGACAAGACAAGACAAGACAAGACAAGACAAGACAAGACAAGACAAGACAAGACAAGACAAGACAAGACAAGACAAGACAAGACAAGACAAGACAAGACAAGACAAGACAAGACAAGACAAGACAAGACAAGACAAGACAAGACAAGACAAGACAAGACAAGACAAGACAAGACAAGACAAGACAAGACAAGACAAGACAAGACAAGACAAGACAAGACAAGACAAGACAAAACAAAACAAAACAAGACAAGACAAGACAAGACAAGACAAGACAAGACAAGACAAGACAAGACAAGACAAGACAAGACAAGACAAGACAAGACAAGACAAGACAAGACAAGACAAGACAAAACAACACAGCACAACACATGACATGACATGACAGGACATGACAATACAAGACAGGACAAGACAAGACAAGACAAGACAAGACAAGACAGGACAAGACAAGACAAGACAAGACAAGACAAGACAAGACAAGACAAGACAAGACAAGACAAGACAAGACAAGACAAGACAAGACAAGACAAGACAAGACAAGACAAGACAAGACAAGACAAGACAAGACAAGACAAGACAAGACAAGACAAGACAAGACAAGACAAGACAAGACAAGACAAGACAAGACAAGACAAGACAAGACAAGACAAGACAAGACAGGACAAGACAGGACAAGACAACACAAGACAAGACAAGACAAGACAAGACAAGACAAGACAAGACAAGACAAGACAAGACAAGACAAGACAAGACAAGATAAGACATGATAAGACATGAAAAGACAAAAATAAGACAAGACAAAACAGCACAACACACGACATGACATGTCAAGACAAGACAAGACAAGACAAGACAAGACAAGACAAGACAAGACATGACATGACATGACAAGACAAGACAAGACAGGACAAGACAGGACAAGACAGGACAAGACAAGACAAGACAAGACAAGACAGGAAAGGACAAGACAAGACAAGACCAGACAAGACAAGACAAAACAAGACAAGACAAGACAAGACAAGACAAGACAAGACAAGACAAGACAAGACAAGACAAGACAAGACAAGACAAGACAAGACAAGACAAGACAAGACAAGACAAGACAAGACAAAACAAGACAAGACAAGACAAAACAACACAGCACAACACATGACATGACATGACAGGACATGACAATACAAGACAGGACAAGACAAGACAAGACAAGACAAGACAAGACAAGACCAGACAAGACAAGACAAGACAAGACAAGACAAGACAAGACAGGACAAGACAAGACAACACAAGACAAGACAAGACAAGACAAGACAAGACAGGAAAGGACAAGACAAGACAAGACAAGACAAGACAAGACAAGACAAGACAAGACAAGACAAGACAAGACAGGACAAGACAAGACAACACAAGACAAGACAAGACAAGACAAGACAAGACAAGACAAGATAAGACAACACAACACAACACATGACATGACATGACATGACAAGACAAGACAGGACAGGACAGGACAAGACAAGACAAGACCAGACAAGACAAGACAAAACAAGACAAGACAAGACAAGACAAGACAAGACAAGACCAGACAAGACAAGACAAAACAAGACAAGACAAGACAAGACAGGACAAGACAAGACAACACAAGACAAGACAAGACAAGACAAGACAAGACAAGACAAGACAAGACAAGACAAGACAAGACAAGACAAGACAAGACAAGACAAGACAAGACAAGACAAGACAAGACAAGACAAGACAAGACAAAACAACACAACACAACACATGACATGACATGACATGACAAGACAAAACAGGACAAGACAAGAGAAGACAAGACAAGACAATTGTGTTTGATTTTTTTTTTTAATTAATTAAGAAGACAAAACAAGACAAGACATGACATGACAAGACATGACAAGACAAGTCAGGACAAGACAAGACAAGACAAGACAAGACAAGACAAGATAAGACATGACAAGACAAAACAAGGCAAGACAAAACTACACAACATACGACATGACGTGACATAACAAGACAAGACAAGACAAGACAAGACATGACATGACATGACATGACAAGACAAGACAGGACAGGACAGGACAAGACAAGACAAGGCAAGACAAGACAAAACAAGACAATACAAAACAACACAACACAACACAACACATGACATGACATGACAAGACAAAACAGGACAAAACAAGAGAAGACAAGACAAGACAAGACAAGACAATTGTGTTTGATTTTTTTTTTAAATTAATTAAGAAGACAAAACAAAACAAGACATTACATGACAAGACATGACAAGACAAGACAGGACAAGACAAGACAAGACAAGACAAGACAAGACAAGACAAGACAAAACAAGACAAGACAAGACAAAACAACACAGCACAACACATGACATGACATGACAGGACATGACAATACAAGACAGGACAAGACAAGACAAGACAAGACAAGACAAGACAAGACACGACAAGACAAGACAAGACAAGACATGACATGACATGACAAGACAAGACAAGACAGGACAAGACAGGACAAGACAAGACAAGACAACACAAGACAAGACAAGACAAGACAAGACAAGACAAGATAAGACATGATAAGACATGAAAAGACAAAATAAGACAAGACAAAACAGCACAACACACGACATGACATGTCAAGACAAGACAAGACAAGACAAGACAAGACAAGACAAGACAAGACAAGACAAGACAAGACAAGACAAAACAAGACAAGACAAGACAAGACAAAACAACACAGCACAACACATGACATGACATGACAGGACATGACAATACAAGACAGGACAAGACAAGACAAGACAAGACAAGACAAGACAAGACAAGACAAGACAAGACAAGACAAGACAAGACATGACATGACATGACAAGACAAGACAAGACAGGACAAGACAGGACAAGACAAGACAAGACAACACAAGACAAGACAAGACAAGACAAGATAAGACATGATAAGACATGAAAAGACAAAATAAGACAAGACAAAACAGCACAACACACGACATGACATGTCAAAACAAGACAAGACAAGACAAGACAAGACAAGACAAGACATGACATGACATGACAAGACAAGACAAGACAGGACAAGACAGGACAAGACAAGACAAGACAACACAAGACAAGACAAGACAAGACAAGACAAGACAAGATAAGACATGACAAGACAAAACAACACAACACAACACATGACATGACATGACAGGACATGACAAGACAAGACAAGACAAGACAAGACAAGACAAGACAAGACAAGACAAGACAAGACAAGACAAGACAAGACAAGACAAGACAAGACAAGACAAGACAAGACAAGACAAGACAAGACAAGACAAGACAAGACAAGACAAGACAAGACAAGACAAGACAAGACAAGAAAAGACAAGACAAGACAAAACAAGACAAGACAAGACAAGACAAGACAAGACAAGACAAGACAAGACAAGACAAGACAAGACAAGACAAGACAAGACAAGACAAGACAAGACAACACAAGACAAGACAAGACAAGACAAGACAAGACAAGACAAGACAAGACAAGACAAGACAAGACAAGACAACACAAGACAAGACAAGACAAGACAAGACAAGACAAGACAACACAACACATGACATGACATGACATGACAAGACAAAACAGGACAAGACAAGAGAAGACAAGACAAGACAAGACAAGACAATTGTGTTTGATTTTTTTTTTAATTAATTAAGAAGACAAAACAAGACAAGACATGACATGACAAGACATGACAAGACAAAACTAGACAAGACAAGACAAGACAAGACAAGACAAGACAAGACAAGACAAGACAAGAAAAGACAAGACAAGACAAGACAAAACAACACAACACAACACATGACATGACATGACATGACATGACAAGACAAGACAGGAAAGGACAAGACAAGACAAGACAAGACAAGAAAAGACAAGACAAGACAAAACAACACAACACAACACATGACATGACATGACATGACATGACAAGACAAGACAGGAAAGGACAAGACAAGACAAGACCAAACAAGACAAGACAAAACAAGACAAGACAAGACAAGACAAGATAAGACAAGACAAGACAACACAAAACAAGACAAGACAAGACAAAACAACACAACACAACACATGACATGACATGAGAGGACATGACAAGACAAGACAGGACAAGACAAGACAACACAAGACAAGACAAGACAACACAACACAACACAACACATGACATGACATGACATGACAAGACAAGACAAGACAGGACAAGACAACACAAGACAAGACAAGACAACACAAGACAAGACAAGACAAGACAAGACAAGACAAGACAAGACAAGACAAGACAAGACAAGACAAGACAAGACAAGACAAGACAAGACAAGACAAGACAAGACAAGACAAGACAAGACAAGACAAGACAAGACAAGACAAGACAAGACAAGACAAGACAAGACAAGACAAGACAAGACAAGACAAAACAACACAGCACAACACATGACATGACATGACATGACAGGACATGACAATACAAGACAGGACAAGACAAGACAAGACAAGACAAGACAAGACAAGACAAGACAAGACAAGACAAGACAAGACAAGACAAAACAACACAGCACAACACATGACATGACATGACATGACAGGACATGACAATACAAGACAGGACAAGACAAGACAAGACAAGACAAGACAAGACAAGACAAGACAAGACAAGACAAGACAAGACAAGACAAGACAAGACAAGACAAGACAAGACAAGACAAGACAAGACAAGACAACACAAGACAAGACAAGACAAGACAAGACAAGACAAGACAAGATAAGACATGACAAGACAGAACAAGGCAAGACAAAACTACACAACATACGACATGATATGACATGACAAGACAAAACAACACAACACAACACATGACAAGACAAGACAAGACAAGACATGACATGACATGACATGACAAGACAAGACAGGACAGGACAGGACAAGACAAGACAAGGCAAGACAAGACAAAACAAGACAAGACAAAACAACACAACACAACACATGACATGACATGACATGACAAGACAAAACAGGACAAAACAAGAGAAGACAAGACAAGACAAGACAAGACAATTGTGTTTGATTTTTTTTTTAATTAATTAAGAAGACAAAACAAGACAAGACATGACATGACAAGACATGACAAGACAAAACAAGACAAGCCTAGACAAGACAAGACAAGACAAGACAAGACAAGACAAGACAAGACAAGACATGACAAGACAACACAACACAACACATGACATGACATGACATGACATGACATGACATGACAAGACAAGACAGGACAGGACAAGACAAGACAAGACAAGACCAGACAAGACAAGACAAAACAAGACAAGACAAGACAAGACAAGACTAAACAAGACAAGACAAGACAAGACAATTGTGTTTGATTTTTTTTTTAATTAATTAAGAAGACAAAACAAGACAAGACATGACATGACAAGACATGACAAGACAAAACAAGACAAGCCTAGACAAGACAAGACAAGACAAGACAAGACAAGACAAGACAAGACAAGACAAGACAAGACAAGACAAGACATGACAAGACAACACAACACAACACATGACATGACATGACATGACATGACATGACATGACAAGACAAGACAGGACAGGACAAGACAAGACAAGACAAGACCAGACAAGACAAGACAAAACAAGACAAGACAAGTCAAGACAAGACAAAACAAGACAAGACAAAACAACACAACACAACACATGACATGACAAGACATGACAAGACAAAACAAGACAAGCCTAGACAAGACAAGACATGACATGACAAGACATGACAAGACAAAACAAGACAAGCCTAGACATGACAAGACAACACAACACAACACATGACATGACATGACATGACATGACATGACAAGACAAGACAGGACAGGACAAGACAAGACAAGACAAGACAAGACAAGACAAGACAAGACATGACATGACATGACAAGACATGACAAGACAAAACAAGACAAGCCTAGACAAGACATGACAAGACAAGACAAGACAAGACAAGACAAGACAAGACAAGACAAGACAAGACAAGACAAGACATGACAAGACCAAACAAGACAAGACAAGACAAAACAACTCAACACAACACATGACATGACATGACATGACAAGACAAGACAGGATAAGACAAGACAAGACAACACAAGACAAGACAAGACAAGACAAGACATGACAAGACAGGGCATGACATGACATGACATGACAAGACAAGACAGGACAAGACAAGACAAGACAAGACAAGACAAGACAAGACAAGACAAGACAAGACAAGACAAGACAAGACAAGACAAGACAAGACAAGACTAGACAAGACAAGACAAGACAAGACAAGACAAGACAAGACAAGACAAGACAAGGCATGACATGACATGCCATGACAAGACAAGACAGGACAGGACAGGACAGGGCAGGACAAGACAAGACAAGGCAAGACAAAACAAGACAAGACAAAACAACACAACACATGACATGACATGACATGACAAGACAAGACAGGACAAGACAAGACAAGACAACACAAGACAAGACAACACAAGACAAGACAAGACAAGACAAGACAAGACAAGACAAGACATGACAAGACAGAACAAGGCAAGACAAAACTACACAACATACGACATGATATGACATGACAAGACAAAACAACACAACACAACACATGACAAGACAAGACAAGACAAGACATGACATGACATGACATGACAAGACAAGACAGGACAGGACAGGACAAGACAAGACAAGGCAAGACAAGACAAAACAAGACAAGACAAAACAACACAACACAACACATGACATGACATGACATGACAAGACAAAACAGGACAAAACAAGAGAAGACAAGACAAGACAAGACAAGACAATTGTGTTTGATTTTTTTTTTAATTAATTAAGAAGACAAAACAAGACAAGACATGACATGACAAGACATGACAAGACAAAACAAGACAAGCCTAGACAAGACAAGACAAGACAAGACAAGACAAGACAAGACAAGACAAGACATGACAAGACAACACAACACAACACATGACATGACATGACATGACATGACATGACATGACAAGACAAGACAGGACAGGACAAGACAAGACAAGACAAGACCAGACAAGACAAGACAAAACAAGACAAGACAAGACAAGACAAGACAAGACTAAACAAGACAAGACAAGACAAGACAATTGTGTTTGATTTTTTTTTTAATTAATTAAGAAGACAAAACAAGACAAGACATGACATGACAAGACATGACAAGACAAAACAAGACAAGCCTAGACAAGACAAGACAAGACAAGACAAGACAAGACAAGACAAGACATGACAAGACAACACAACACAACACATGACATGACATGACATGACATGACATGACATGACAAGACAGGACAGGACAAGACAAGACAAGACAAGACCAGACAAGACAAGACAAAACAAGACAAGACAAGACAAGACAAGACAAAACAAGACAAGACAAAACAACACAACACAACACATGACATGACAAGACATGACAAGACAAAACAAGACAAGCCTAGACAAGACAAGACATGACATGACAAGACATGACAAGACAAAACAAGACAAGCCTAGACATGACAAGACAACACAACACAACACATGACATGACATGACATGACATGACATGACAAGACAAGACAGGACAGGACAAGACAAGACAAGACAAGACAAGACAAGACAAGACAAGACAAGACATGACATGACATGACAAGACATGACAAGACAAAACAAGACAAGCCTAGACAAGACATGACAAGACAAGACAAGACAAGACAAGACAAGACAAGACAAGACAAGACATGACAAGACCAAACAAGACAAGACAAGACAAAACAACTCAACACAACACATGACATGACATGACATGACAAGACAAGACAGGATAAGACAAGACAAGACAACACAAGACAAGACAAGACAAGACAAGACATGACAAGACAGGGCATGACATGACATGACATGACAAGACAAGACAGGACAAGACAAGACAAGACAAGACAAGACAAGACAAGACAAGACAAGACAAGACAAGACAAGACAAGACAAGACAAGACTAGACAAGACAAGACAAGACAAGACAAGACAAGACAAGACAAGACAAGACAAGACAAGGCATGACATGACATGCCATGACAAGACAAGACAGGACAGGACAGGACAGGGCAGGACAAGACAAGACAAGGCAAGACAAAACAAGACAAGACAAAACAACACAACACATGACATGACATGACATGACAAGACAAGACAGGACAAGACAAGACAAGACAAGACAAGACAAGACAAGACAAGACAAGACAAGACAAGACAAGAGAAGACAAGACAAGACAAGACAAGACAAGACAAGACATGACATGACATGACATGACAAGACAAGACAGGACAGGACAGGACAGGGCAGGACAAGACAAGACAAGGCAAGACAAAACAAGACAAGACAAAACAACACAACACAACACATGACATGACATGACATGACAAGACAAGACAGGACAAGACAAGACAAGACAAGACAACACAAGACAAGACAACACAAGACAAGACAAGACAAGACAAGACAAGACAAGACAAGACAAAACAAAACAAGACAAGACAAGACAAAACAATACAACACATGACATGACATGACAAGACAAGACAGGACAGGACAAGACAAGACAAGACCAGACAAGACAAGACAAAACAAGACAAGACAAGACAAAACAACTCAACACAACACATGACATGACATGACAGGACATGACAAGACAAGACAAGACAAGACAAGACAAGACAAGACAAGACAAGACAAGACAGGACAGGACAAGACAAGACAAGACAAGACAAGACAAGACAAGACATGACAAGACAAGACAAGACAAGACAAGACAAGACAAGACAAGACAAGACAAGAAAAGACAAGACAAGACAAAGCAAGACAAGCCAAGACAAGACAAGACAAGACAAGACAGGACAAGACAAGACAAAGCAAGACAAGCCAAGACAAGACAAGACAAGACAAGACAAGACAGGACAAGACAAGACAAGACAAGGCAAGACAAGACAAAACAAGACAAGACAAAACAACACAACACAACACATGACATGACATGACATGACAAGACAAAACAGGACAAGACAAGAGAAGACAAGACAAGACAAGACAAGACAATTGTGTTTGATTTTTTTTTTAAATTAATTAAGAAGACAAAACAAGACAAGACATGACATGACATGACAAGACATGACAAGACAAGACAGGACAGGACAAGACAAGACAAGACAAGACCAGACAAGACAAGACAAAACAAGACAACACATGACATGACATGACAAGACAAGACAGGACAGGACAAGACAAGACAAGACCAGACAAGACAAGACAAAACAAGACAAGACAAGACAAAACAAGACAAGACAAGACAAGACAAGACAAGACAAGACAAGACAAAACAAGACAAGACAAGACAAAACAACACAGCACAACACATGACATGACATGACAGGACATGACAATACAAGACAGGACAAGACAAGACAAGACAAGACAAGAAAAGACAAGACAAGACAAAGCAAGACAAGACAAGACAAGACAAGACAAGACAAGACAAGACAAGACAAGACAAGACAAGACAGGACAGGACAAGACAAGACAAGACAAGACAAGACAAGACATGACAAGACAAGACAAGACAAAACAAGACAAGACAAGACAAGACAAGACAAGACAAGACAAGACAAAACAAGACAAGACAAGACAAAACAACACAGCACAACACATGACATGACATGACAGGACATGACAATACAAGAAAAGACAAGACAAGACAAGACAAGACAAGACAAGACAAGACAACACAACACAACACATGACATGACATGACATGACATGACAAGACAAAACAGGACAAGACAAGAGAAGACAAGACAAGACAAGACAAGACAAGACAAGACAATTGTGTTTGATTTTTTTTTAATTAATTAAGAAGACAAAACAAGACAAGACAATACAAGACAAGACAAGACAAGACAAGACAAGAAAAGACAAGACAAGACAAGACAAGACAAGACATGACAAGACAAAACTAGACAAGACAAGACAAGACAAGACGAGACAAGAAAAGACCAGACAAGACAAGACAAGACAAAACAACACAACACAACACAACACATGACATGACATGACATGACATGACAAGACAAGACCAGACAAGACAAGACAAGACAAGACCAGACAAGACAAGACAAAACAAGACAAGACAAGACAAGACAAGATAAGACAAGACAAGACAAGACAAAACAAGACAAGACAAGACAAGACAAAACAACACAACACAACACATGACATGACATGAGAGGACATGACAAGACAAGACAGGACAAGACAAGACAACACAAGACAAGACAAGACAACACAACACATGACATGACATGACATGACAAGACAAAACAGGACAAGACAAGAGAAGACAAGACAAGACAAGACAAGACAATTGTGTTTGATTTTTTTTTTTTTAATTAATTAAGAAGACAAAACAAGACAAGACATGACATGACAAGACATGACAAGACAAAACTAGACAAGACAAGACAAGACAAAACAACACAACACAACACAACACATGACATGACATGACATGACATGACATGACATGACAAGACAAAACAGGACAAGACAAGAGAAGACAAGACAAGACAATTGTGTTTGATTTTTTTTTTTAATTAATTAAGAAGACAAAACAAGACAAGACATGACATGACATGACAAGACAAAACAGGACAAGACAAGAGAAGACAAGACAAGACAAGACAAGACAATTGTGTTTGATTTTTTTTTTAATCAATTAAGAAGACAAAACAAGACAAGACGAGACAAGACAAGACAAGACAAGACAACACAACACAACACATGACATGACATGACATGACAAGACAAAACAGGACAAGACAAGAGAAGACAAGACAAGACAAGACAAGACAAGACAATTGTGTTTGATTTTTTTTTTTAATTAATTAAGAAGACAAAACAAGACAAGACATGACATGACAAGACATGACAAGACAAAACTAGACAAGACAAGACAAGACAAAACAACACAACACAACACAATACATGACATGACATGACATGACATGACAAGACAAGACAGGAAAGGACAAGACAAGACAAGACAAGAAAAGACAAGACAAGACAAGACAAAACAACACAACACAACACAGCACAACACATGACATGACATGACAGGACATGACAATACAAGAAAAGACAAGACAAGACAAGACAAGACAAGACAAGACAAGACAACACAACACAACACATGACATGACATGACATGACATGACAAGACAAAACAGGACAAGACAAGAGAAGACAAGACAAGACAAGACAAGACAAGACAAGACAATTGTGTTTGATTTTTTTTTAATTAATTAAGAAGACAAAACAAGACAAGACAATACAAGACAAGACAAGACAAGACAAGACAAGAAAAGACAAGACAAGACAAGACAAGACAAGACATGACAAGACAAAACTAGACAAGACAAGACAAGACAAGACGAGACAAGAAAAGACCAGACAAGACAAGACAAGACAAAACAACACAACACAACACAACACATGACATGACATGACATGACATGACAAGACAAGACCAGACAAGACAAGACAAGACAAGACCAGACAAGACAAGACAAAACAAGACAAGACAAGACAAGACAAGATAAGACAAGACAAGACAAGACAAAACAAGACAAGACAAGACAAGACAAAACAACACAACACAACACATGACATGACATGAGAGGACATGACAAGACAAGACAGGACAAGACAAGACAACACAAGACAAGACAAGACAACACAACACATGACATGACATGACATGACAAGACAAAACAGGACAAGACAAGAGAAGACAAGACAAGACAAGACAAGACAAGACTAGACAAGACAAGACAAGACAAGACAAGACAAGACAAGACAAGACAAGACAAGACAAGGCATGACATGACATGCCATGACAAGACAAGACAAGACAAGACAAGACAAGACAAGACAAGACAAGACAAAACAAGACAAGACAAAACAACACAACACAACACATGACATGACATGACATGACAAGACAAAACAGGACAAAACAAGAGAAGACAAGACAAGACAAGACAAGACAATTGTGTTTGATTTTTTTTTTAATTAATTAAGAAGACAAAACAAGACAAGACATGACATGACAAGACATGACAAGACAAAACAAGACAACACAACACAACACATGACAAGACAAGACAAGACAAGACATGACATGACATGACATGACAAGACAGGACAGGACAGGACAAGACAAGACAAGGCAAGACAAGACAAAACAAGACAAGACTAGACAAGACAAGACAAGACAAGACAACACAACACAACACATGACAAGACAAGACAAGACAAGACATGACATGACATGACATGAGAGGACATGACAAGACAAGACAAGACAAGACAAGACTAGACAAGACAAGACAAGACAAGACAACACAACACAACACATGACAAGACAAGACAAGACAAGACATGACATGACATGACATGACAAGACAAGACAGGACAGGACAGGACAAGACAAGACAAGGCAAGACAAGACAAAACAAGACAAGACAAAACAACACAACACAACACATGACATGACATGACATGACAAGACAAAACAGGACAAAACAAGAGAAGACAAGACAAGACAAGACAAGACAATTGTGTTTGATTTTTTTTTTAATTAATTAAGAAGACAAAACAAGACAAGACATGACATGACAAGACATGACAAGACAAAACAAGACAAGCCTAGACAAGACAAGACAAGACAAGACAAGACAAGACAAGACAAGACAAGACATGACAAGACAACACAACACAACACATGACATGACATGACATGACATGACATGACATGACAAGACAAGACAGGACAGGACAAGACAAGACAAGACAAGACCAGACAAGACAAGACAAAACAAGACAAGACAAGACAAGACAAGACAAGACTAAACAAGACAAGACAAGACAAGACAATTGTGTTTGATTTTTTTTTTAATTAATTAAGAAGACAAAACAAGACAAGACATGACATGACAAGACATGACAAGACAAAACAAGACAAGCCTAGACAAGACAAGACAAGACAAGACAAGACAAGACAAGACAAGACATGACAAGACAACACAACACAACACATGACATGACATGACATGACATGACATGACATGACAAGACAGGACAGGACAAGACAAGACAAGACAAGACCAGACAAGACAAGACAAAACAAGACAAGACAAGACAAGACAAGACAAAACAAGACAAGACAAAACAACACAACACAACACATGACATGACAAGACATGACAAGACAAAACAAGACAAGCCTAGACAAGACAAGACATGACATGACAAGACATGACAAGACAAAACAAGACAAGCCTAGACATGACAAGACAACACAACACAACACATGACATGACATGACATGACATGACATGACAAGACAAGACAGGACAGGACAAGACAAGACAAGACAAGACAAGACAAGACAAGACAAGACAAGACATGACATGACATGACAAGACATGACAAGACAAAACAAGACAAGCCTAGACAAGACATGACAAGACAAGACAAGACAAGACAAGACAAGACAAGACAAGACAAGACATGACAAGACCAAACAAGACAAGACAAGACAAAACAACTCAACACAACACATGACATGACATGACATGACAAGACAAGACAGGATAAGACAAGACAAGACAACACAAGACAAGACAAGACAAGACAAGACATGACAAGACAGGGCATGACATGACATGACATGACAAGACAAGACAGGACAAGACAAGACAAGACAAGACAAGACAAGACAAGACAAGACAAGACAAGACAAGACAAGACAAGACAAGACAAGACTAGACAAGACAAGACAAGACAAGACAAGACAAGACAAGACAAGACAAGACAAGACAAGGCATGACATGACATGCCATGACAAGACAAGACAGGACAGGACAGGACAGGGCAGGACAAGACAAGACAAGGCAAGACAAAACAAGACAAGACAAAACAACACAACACATGACATGACATGACATGACAAGACAAGACAGGACAAGACAAGACAAGACAAGACAAGACAAGACAAGACAAGACAAGACAAGACAAGACAAGAGAAGACAAGACAAGACAAGACAAGACAAGACAAGACATGACATGACATGACATGACAAGACAAGACAGGACAGGACAGGACAGGGCAGGACAAGACAAGACAAGGCAAGACAAAACAAGACAAGACAAAACAACACAACACAACACATGACATGACATGACATGACAAGACAAGACAGGACAAGACAAGACAAGACAAGACAACACAAGACAAGACAACACAAGACAAGACAAGACAAGACAAGACAAGACAAGACAAGACAAAACAAAACAAGACAAGACAAGACAAAACAATACAACACATGACATGACATGACAAGACAAGACAGGACAGGACAAGACAAGACAAGACCAGACAAGACAAGACAAAACAAGACAAGACAAGACAAAACAACTCAACACAACACATGACATGACATGACAGGACATGACAAGACAAGACAAGACAAGACAAGACAAGACAAGACAAGACAAGACAAGACAGGACAGGACAAGACAAGACAAGACAAGACAAGACAAGACAAGACATGACAAGACAAGACAAGACAAGACAAGACAAGACAAGACAAGACAAGACAAGAAAAGACAAGACAAGACAAAGCAAGACAAGCCAAGACAAGACAAGACAAGACAAGACAGGACAAGACAAGACAAAGCAAGACAAGCCAAGACAAGACAAGACAAGACAAGACAAGACAGGACAAGACAAGACAAGACAAGGCAAGACAAGACAAAACAAGACAAGACAAAACAACACAACACAACACATGACATGACATGACATGACAAGACAAAACAGGACAAGACAAGAGAAGACAAGACAAGACAAGACAAGACAATTGTGTTTGATTTTTTTTTTAAATTAATTAAGAAGACAAAACAAGACAAGACATGACATGACATGACAAGACATGACAAGACAAGACAGGACAGGACAAGACAAGACAAGACAAGACCAGACAAGACAAGACAAAACAAGACAACACATGACATGACATGACAAGACAAGACAGGACAGGACAAGACAAGACAAGACCAGACAAGACAAGACAAAACAAGACAAGACAAGACAAAACAAGACAAGACAAGACAAGACAAGACAAGACAAGACAAGACAAAACAAGACAAGACAAGACAAAACAACACAGCACAACACATGACATGACATGACAGGACATGACAATACAAGACAGGACAAGACAAGACAAGACAAGACAAGAAAAGACAAGACAAGACAAAGCAAGACAAGACAAGACAAGACAAGACAAGACAAGACAAGACAAGACAAGACAAGACAAGACAGGACAGGACAAGACAAGACAAGACAAGACAAGACAAGACATGACAAGACAAGACAAGACAAAACAAGACAAGACAAGACAAGACAAGACAAGACAAGACAAGACAAAACAAGACAAGACAAGACAAAACAACACAGCACAACACATGACATGACATGACAGGACATGACAATACAAGAAAAGACAAGACAAGACAAGACAAGACAAGACAAGACAAGACAACACAACACAACACATGACATGACATGACATGACATGACAAGACAAAACAGGACAAGACAAGAGAAGACAAGACAAGACAAGACAAGACAAGACAAGACAATTGTGTTTGATTTTTTTTTAATTAATTAAGAAGACAAAACAAGACAAGACAATACAAGACAAGACAAGACAAGACAAGACAAGAAAAGACAAGACAAGACAAGACAAGACAAGACATGACAAGACAAAACTAGACAAGACAAGACAAGACAAGACGAGACAAGAAAAGACCAGACAAGACAAGACAAGACAAAACAACACAACACAACACAACACATGACATGACATGACATGACATGACAAGACAAGACCAGACAAGACAAGACAAGACAAGACCAGACAAGACAAGACAAAACAAGACAAGACAAGACAAGACAAGATAAGACAAGACAAGACAAGACAAAACAAGACAAGACAAGACAAGACAAAACAACACAACACAACACATGACATGACATGAGAGGACATGACAAGACAAGACAGGACAAGACAAGACAACACAAGACAAGACAAGACAACACAACACATGACATGACATGACATGACAAGACAAAACAGGACAAGACAAGAGAAGACAAGACAAGACAAGACAAGACAATTGTGTTTGATTTTTTTTTTTTTAATTAATTAAGAAGACAAAACAAGACAAGACATGACATGACAAGACATGACAAGACAAAACTAGACAAGACAAGACAAGACAAAACAACACAACACAACACAACACATGACATGACATGACATGACATGACATGACATGACAAGACAAAACAGGACAAGACAAGAGAAGACAAGACAAGACAATTGTGTTTGATTTTTTTTTTTAATTAATTAAGAAGACAAAACAAGACAAGACATGACATGACATGACAAGACAAAACAGGACAAGACAAGAGAAGACAAGACAAGACAAGACAAGACAATTGTGTTTGATTTTTTTTTTAATCAATTAAGAAGACAAAACAAGACAAGACGAGACAAGACAAGACAAGACAAGACAACACAACACAACACATGACATGACATGACATGACAAGACAAAACAGGACAAGACAAGAGAAGACAAGACAAGACAAGACAAGACAAGACAATTGTGTTTGATTTTTTTTTTTAATTAATTAAGAAGACAAAACAAGACAAGACATGACATGACAAGACATGACAAGACAAAACTAGACAAGACAAGACAAGACAAAACAACACAACACAACACAATACATGACATGACATGACATGACATGACAAGACAAGACAGGAAAGGACAAGACAAGACAAGACAAGAAAAGACAAGACAAGACAAGACAAAACAACACAACACAACACAGCACAACACATGACATGACATGACAGGACATGACAATACAAGAAAAGACAAGACAAGACAAGACAAGACAAGACAAGACAAGACAACACAACACAACACATGACATGACATGACATGACATGACAAGACAAAACAGGACAAGACAAGAGAAGACAAGACAAGACAAGACAAGACAAGACAAGACAATTGTGTTTGATTTTTTTTTAATTAATTAAGAAGACAAAACAAGACAAGACAATACAAGACAAGACAAGACAAGACAAGACAAGAAAAGACAAGACAAGACAAGACAAGACAAGACATGACAAGACAAAACTAGACAAGACAAGACAAGACAAGACGAGACAAGAAAAGACCAGACAAGACAAGACAAGACAAAACAACACAACACAACACAACACATGACATGACATGAGAGGACATGACAAGACAAGACAGGACAAGACAAGACAACACAAGACAAGACAAGACAACACAACACATGACATGACATGACATGACAAGACAAAACAGGACAAGACAAGAGAAGACAAGACAAGACAAGACAAGACAATTGTGTTTGATTTTTTTTTTTTTAATTAATTAAGAAGACAAAACAAGACAAGACATGACATGACATGACATGACATGACAAGACAAGACCAGACAAGACAAGACAAGACAAGACCAGACAAGACAAGACAAAACAAGACAAGACAAGACAAGACAAGATAAGACAAGACAAGACAAGACAAAACAAGACAAGACAAGACAAGACAAAACAACACAACACAACACATGACATGACATGAGAGGACATGACAAGACAAGACAGGACAAGACAAGACAACACAAGACAAGACAAGACAACACAACACATGACATGACATGACATGACAAGACAAAACAGGACAAGACAAGAGAAGACAAGACAAGACAAGACAAGACAATTGTGTTTGATTTTTTTTTTTTTAATTAATTAAGAAGACAAAACAAGACAAGACATGACATGACAAGACATGACAAGACAAAACTAGACAAGACAAGACAAGACAAAACAACACAACACAACACAACACATGACATGACATGACATGACATGACATGACATGACAAGACAAAACAGGACAAGACAAGAGAAGACAAGACAAGACAATTGTGTTTGATTTTTTTTTTTAATTAATTAAGAAGACAAAACAAGACAAGACATGACATGACATGACAAGACAAAACAGGACAAGACAAGAGAAGACAAGACAAGACAAGACAAGACAATTGTGTTTGATTTTTTTTTTAATCAATTAAGAAGACAAAACAAGACAAGACGAGACAAGACAAGACAAGACAAGACAACACAACACAACACATGACATGACATGACATGACAAGACAAAACAGGACAAGACAAGAGAAGACAAGACAAGACAAGACAAGACAAGACAATTGTGTTTGATTTTTTTTTTTAATTAATTAAGAAGACAAAACAAGACAAGACATGACATGACAAGACATGACAAGACAAAACTAGACAAGACAAGACAAGACAAAACAACACAACACAACACAATACATGACATGACATGACATGACATGACAAGACAAGACAGGAAAGGACAAGACAAGACAAGACAAGAAAAGACAAGACAAGACAAGACAAAACAACACAACACAACACATGACATGACATGACATGACATGACATGACAAGACAAGACAGGAAAGGACAAGACAAGACAAGACCAGACAAGACAAGACAAGACAAAACAAGACAAGACAAGACAAGACAAGATAAGACAAGACAAGACAAGACAAAACAAGACAAGACAAGACAAAACAACACAACACAACACATGACATGACATGAGAGGACATGACAAGACAAGACAAGACAAGACAACACAAGACAAGACAAGACAAGACAACACAACACAACACATGACATGGCATGACATGACAAGACAAGACAAGACAGGACAAGACTAGACAAGACAAGACAAGACAAGACAAGACAAGACAAGACAAGACAAGACAAGACAAGACAAGACAAGACAAGACAAGACAAGACAAGACAAGACAAGACAAGACAAGACAAGACAAGACAAGACAAGACAAGACAAGACAAGACAAGACAAGACAAGACAAGACAAAATAAGACATGACAAGACAAACCAAGGCAAGACAAAACTACACAACATACGACATGACATGACATGACAAGACAAGACAAGACAAGACACGACAGGACAGGACAAGACAAGACAAGACAAGACAAAACAACACAACACAACACATGACATGACATGACATGACAAGACAAGACAGGACAAGACAAGACAAGACAAGACAAGACAAGACAAGACGTGACATGACATGACATGACATGACAAGACAAGACAGGACAGGACAGGACAAGACAAGACAAGGCAAGACAAGACAAAACAAGACAAGACAAAACAACACAACACAACACATGACATGACATGACATGACAAGACAAAACAGGACAAAACAAGAGAAGACAAGACAAGACAAGACAAGACAATTGTGTTTGATTTTTTTTTTAATTAATTAAGAAGACAAAACAAGACAAGACATGACATGACAAGACATGACAAGACAAAACAAGACAAGACTAGACAAGACAAGACAAGACAAGAAAAGACAAGACAAGACAAGACAAGACAAGACAAAACAACACAACACAACACAACACATGACATGACATGACATGACATGACAAGTCAAGTCAAGACAGGAAAGGACAAGACAAGCCCAGACAAGACAAGACAAAACAAGACAAGACAAGACAAGACAAGACAAGACAAGACAAGACAAGACAAGACAAGACAAGACAAGACAAGACAAGACAAGACAAGACAAGACAAGACAAGACAAGACAAGACAAGACAACACAACACAACACATGACATGACATGACATGACATGACAAGACAAGACAGGAAAGGACAAGACAAGAAAAGACAAGACAAGACAAGACAAAACAACACAACACAACACATGACATGACATGACATGGCATGACAAGACAAGACAGGAAAGGACAAGACAAGACAAGACCAGACAAGACAAGACAAAACAAGACAAGACAAGACAAGACAAGATAAGACAAGACAAGACAAGACAAAACAAGACAAGACAAGACAAAACAACACAACACAACACATGACATGACATGAGAGGACATGACAAGACAAGACAGGACAAGACAAGACAACACAAGACAAGACAAGACAAGACAACACAACACAACACATGACATGACATGACATGACAAGACAAGACAAGACAAGACAGGACAAGACAAGACAAGACAAGACAAGACAAGACAAGACAAGACAAGACAAGACAAGACAAGACAAGACAAGACAAAACAACACAGCACAACACATGACATGACAGGACATGACAATACAAGACAAGACAAGACAAGACAAGACAAGACAAGACAAGACAAGACAAGACAAGACAAGACAAGACAAGACAAGACAAGACAAGACAAGACAAGACAAGACAACACATGACATGACATGACATGACATGACATGACAAGACAAAACAGGACAAGACAAAACAGGACAAGACAAGAGAAGACAAGACAAGACAAGACAAGACAAGACAAGACAAGACAAGACAAGACAAGACAAGACAAGACAAGACAATTGTGTTTGATTTTTTTTTTAATTGATTAAGAAGACAAAACAAGACAAGACAATACAAGACAAGACAAGACAACACAACACAACACATGCCATGACATGACATGACAAGACAAAACAGGACAAGACAAGAGAAGACACGACAAGACAATTGTGTTTGATTTTTTTTTAATTAATTAAGAAGACAAAACAAGACAGGACATGACATGACAAGACATGACAAGACAAAACTAGACAAGACAAGACAAGACAAGACAAGACAAGACAAGACAAGACAAGAAAAGACCAGACAAGACAAGACAAGACAAAACAACACAACACAACACAACACATGACATGACATGACATGACATGACAAGACAAGACCAGACAAGACAAGACAAGACAAGACCAGACAAGACAAGACAAAACAAGACAAGACAAGACAAGACAAGATAAGACAAGACAAGACAAGACAAAACAAGACAAGACAAGACAAGACAAAACAACACAACACAACACATGACATGACATGAGAGGACATGACAAGACAAGACAGGACAAGACAAGACAACACAAGACAAGACAAGACAACACAACACATGACATGACATGACATGACAAGACAAAACAGGACAAGACAAGAGAAGACAAGACAAGACAAGACAAGACAATTGTGTTTGATTTTTTTTTTTTAATTAATTAAGAAGACAAAACAAGACAAGACATGACATGACAAGACATGACAAGACAAAACTAGACAAGACAAGACAAGTCAAAACAACACAACACAACACAACACATGACATGACATGACATGACATGACAAGACAAAACAGGACAAGACAAGAGAAGACAAGACAAGACAATTGTGTTTGATTTTTTTTTTTTAATTACTTAAGAAGACAAATCAAGACAAGACATGACATGACAAGACATGACAAGACAAAACTAGACAAGACAAGCCAAGACAAAACAACACAACACAACACAACACATGACATGACATGAAATGACATGACATGACAAGACAAAACAGGACAAGACAAGAGAAGACAAGACAAGACAAGACAAGACAATTGTGTTTGATTTTTTTTTTTAATCAATTAAGAAGACAAAACAAGACAAGACGAGACAAGACAAGACAAGACAAGACAAGACAACACAACACAACACATGACATGACATGACATGACAAGACAAAACAGGACAAGACAAGAGAAGACAAGACAAGACAAGACAAGACAATTGTGTTTGATTTTTTTTTTTAATTAATTAAGAAGACAAAACAAGACAAGACATGACATGACAAGACATGACAAGACAAAACAGGACAAGACAAGAGAAGACAAGACAAGACAAGACAAGACAAGACAAGACAATTGTGTTTGATTTTTTTTTAATTAATTAAGAAGACAAAACAAGACAAGACAATACAAGACAAGACAAGACAAGACAAGACAAGAAAAGACAAGACAAGACAAGACAAGACAAGACATGACAAGACAAAACTAGACAAGACAAGACAAGACAAGACGAGACAAGAAAAGACCAGACAAGACAAGACAAGACAAAACAACACAACACAACACAACACATGACATGACATGAGAGGACATGACAAGACAAGACAGGACAAGACAAGACAACACAAGACAAGACAAGACAACACAACACATGACATGACATGACATGACAAGACAAAACAGGACAAGACAAGAGAAGACAAGACAAGACAAGACAAGACAATTGTGTTTGATTTTTTTTTTTTTAATTAATTAAGAAGACAAAACAAGACAAGACATGACATGACATGACATGACATGACAAGACAAGACCAGACAAGACAAGACAAGACAAGACCAGACAAGACAAGACAAAACAAGACAAGACAAGACAAGACAAGATAAGACAAGACAAGACAAGACAAAACAAGACAAGACAAGACAAGACAAAACAACACAACACAACACATGACATGACATGAGAGGACATGACAAGACAAGACAGGACAAGACAAGACAACACAAGACAAGACAAGACAACACAACACATGACATGACATGACATGACAAGACAAAACAGGACAAGACAAGAGAAGACAAGACAAGACAAGACAAGACAATTGTGTTTGATTTTTTTTTTTAATTAATTAAGAAGACAAAACAAGACAAGACATGACATGACATGACATGACAAGACAAAACAGGACAAGACAAGAGAAGACAAGACAAGACAAGACAAGACAAGACAAGACAATTGTGTTTGATTTTTTTTTAATTAATTAAGAAGACAAAACAAGACAAGACAATACAAGACAAGACAAGACAAGACAAGACAAGAAAAGACAAGACAAGACAAGACAAGACAAGACATGACAAGACAAAACTAGACAAGACAAGACAAGACAAGACGAGACAAGAAAAGACCAGACAAGACAAGACAAGACAAAACAACACAACACAACACAACACATGACATGACATGAGAGGACATGACAAGACAAGACAGGACAAGACAAGACAACACAAGACAAGACAAGACAACACAACACATGACATGACATGACATGACAAGACAAAACAGGACAAGACAAGAGAAGACAAGACAAGACAAGACAAGACAATTGTGTTTGATTTTTTTTTTTTTAATTAATTAAGAAGACAAAACAAGACAAGACATGACATGACATGACATGACATGACAAGACAAGACCAGACAAGACAAGACAAGACAAGACCAGACAAGACAAGACAAAACAAGACAAGACAAGACAAGACAAGATAAGACAAGACAAGACAAGACAAAACAAGACAAGACAAGACAAGACAAAACAACACAACACAACACATGACATGACATGAGAGGACATGACAAGACAAGACAGGACAAGACAAGACAACACAAGACAAGACAAGACAACACAACACATGACATGACATGACATGACAAGACAAAACAGGACAAGACAAGAGAAGACAAGACAAGACAAGACAAGACAATTGTGTTTGATTTTTTTTTTTTTAATTAATTAAGAAGACAAAACAAGACAAGACATGACATGACAAGACATGACAAGACAAAACTAGACAAGACAAGACAAGACAAAACAACACAACACAACACAACACATGACATGACATGACATGACATGACATGACATGACAAGACAAAACAGGACAAGACAAGAGAAGACAAGACAAGACAATTGTGTTTGATTTTTTTTTTTAATTAATTAAGAAGACAAAACAAGACAAGACATGACATGACATGACAAGACAAAACAGGACAAGACAAGAGAAGACAAGACAAGACAAGACAAGACAATTGTGTTTGATTTTTTTTTTAATCAATTAAGAAGACAAAACAAGACAAGACGAGACAAGACAAGACAAGACAAGACAACACAACACAACACATGACATGACATGACATGACAAGACAAAACAGGACAAGACAAGAGAAGACAAGACAAGACAAGACAAGACAAGACAATTGTGTTTGATTTTTTTTTTTAATTAATTAAGAAGACAAAACAAGACAAGACATGACATGACAAGACATGACAAGACAAAACTAGACAAGACAAGACAAGACAAAACAACACAACACAACACAATACATGACATGACATGACATGACATGACAAGACAAGACAGGAAAGGACAAGACAAGACAAGACAAGAAAAGACAAGACAAGACAAGACAAAACAACACAACACAACACATGACATGACATGACATGACATGACATGACAAGACAAGACAGGAAAGGACAAGACAAGACAAGACCAGACAAGACAAGACAAAACAAGACAAGACAAGACAAGACAAGATAAGACAAGACAAGACAAGACAAAACAAGACAAGACAAGACAAAACAACACAACACAACACATGACATGACATGAGAGGACATGACAAGACAAGACAGGACAAGACAAGACAACACAAGACAAGACAAGACAAGACAACACAACACAACACATGACATGGCATGACATGACAAGACAAGACAAGACAGGACAAGACTAGACAAGACAAGACAAGACAAGACAAGACAAGACAAGACAAGACAAGACAAGACAAGACAAGACAAGACAAGACAAGACAAGACAAGACAAGACAAGACAAGACAAGACAAGACAAGACAAGACAAGACAAGACAAGACAAGACAAGACAAGACAAGACAAGACAAGACAAGACAAGACAAGACAAGACAAAATAAGACATGACAAGACAAACCAAGGCAAGACAAAACTACACAACATACGACATGACATGACATGACAAGACAAGACAAGACAAGACACGACAGGACAGGACAAGACAAGACAAGACAAGACAAAACAACACAACACAACACATGACATGACATGACATGACAAGACAAGACAGGACAAGACAAGACAAGACAAGACAAGACAAGACAAGACGTGACATGACATGACATGACATGACAAGACAAGACAGGACAGGACAGGACAAGACAAGACAAGGCAAGACAAGACAAAACAAGACAAGACAAAACAACACAACACAACACATGACATGACATGACATGACAAGACAAAACAGGACAAAACAAGAGAAGACAAGACAAGACAAGACAAGACAATTGTGTTTGATTTTTTTTTTAATTAATTAAGAAGACAAAACAAGACAAGACATGACATGACAAGACATGACAAGACAAAACAAGACAAGACTAGACAAGACAAGACAAGACAAGAAAAGACAAGACAAGACAAGACAAGACAAGACAAAACAACACAACACAACACAACACATGACATGACATGACATGACATGACAAGTCAAGTCAAGACAGGAAAGGACAAGACAAGCCCAGACAAGACAAGACAAAACAAGACAAGACAAGACAAGACAAGACAAGACAAGACAAGACAAGACAAGACAAGACAAGACAAGACAAGACAAGACAAGACAAGACAAGACAAGACAAGACAAGACAAGACAACACAACACAACACATGACATGACATGACATGACATGACAAGACAAGACAGGAAAGGACAAGACAAGAAAAGACAAGACAAGACAAGACAAAACAACACAACACAACACATGACATGACATGACATGGCATGACAAGACAAGACAGGAAAGGACAAGACAAGACAAGACCAGACAAGACAAGACAAAACAAGACAAGACAAGACAAGACAAGATAAGACAAGACAAGACAAGACAAAACAAGACAAGACAAGACAAAACAACACAACACAACACATGACATGACATGAGAGGACATGACAAGACAAGACAGGACAAGACAAGACAACACAAGACAAGACAAGACAAGACAACACAACACAACACATGACATGACATGACATGACAAGACAAGACAAGACAGGACAAGACAAGACAAGACAAGACAAGACAAGACAAGACAAGACAAGACAAGACAAGACAAGACAAGACAAGACAAGACAAGACAAAACAACACAGCACAACACATGACATGACAGGACATGACAATACAAGACAAGACAAGACAAGACAAGACAAGACAAGACAAGACAAGACAAGACAAGACAAGACAAGACAAGACAAGACAAGACAAGACAACACATGACATGACATGACATGACATGACATGACAAGACAAAACAGGACAAGACAAAACAGGACAAGACAAGAGAAGACAAGACAAGACAAGACAAGACAAGACAAGACAAGACAAGACAAGACAAGACAAGACAAGACAATTGTGTTTGATTTTTTTTTTAATTGATTAAGAAGACAAAACAAGACAAGACAATACAAGACAAGACAAGACAACACAACACAACACATGCCATGACATGACATGACAAGACAAAACAGGACAAGACAAGAGAAGACACGACAAGACAATTGTGTTTGATTTTTTTTTAATTAATTAAGAAGACAAAACAAGACAGGACATGACATGACAAGACATGACAAGACAAAACTAGACAAGACAAGACAAGACAAGACAAGACAAGACAAGACAAGACAAGAAAAGACCAGACAAGACAAGACAAGACAAAACAACACAACACAACACAACACATGACATGACATGACATGACATGACAAGACAAGACCAGACAAGACAAGACAAGACAAGACCAGACAAGACAAGACAAAACAAGACAAGACAAGACAAGACAAGATAAGACAAGACAAGACAAGACAAAACAAGACAAGACAAGACAAGACAAAACAACACAACACAACACATGACATGACATGAGAGGACATGACAAGACAAGACAGGACAAGACAAGACAACACAAGACAAGACAAGACAACACAACACATGACATGACATGACATGACAAGACAAAACAGGACAAGACAAGAGAAGACAAGACAAGACAAGACAAGACAATTGTGTTTGATTTTTTTTTTTTAATTAATTAAGAAGACAAAACAAGACAAGACATGACATGACAAGACATGACAAGACAAAACTAGACAAGACAAGACAAGTCAAAACAACACAACACAACACAACACATGACATGACATGACATGACATGACAAGACAAAACAGGACAAGACAAGAGAAGACAAGACAAGACAATTGTGTTTGATTTTTTTTTTTTAATTACTTAAGAAGACAAATCAAGACAAGACATGACATGACAAGACATGACAAGACAAAACTAGACAAGACAAGCCAAGACAAAACAACACAACACAACACAACACATGACATGACATGAAATGACATGACATGACAAGACAAAACAGGACAAGACAAGAGAAGACAAGACAAGACAAGACAAGACAATTGTGTTTGATTTTTTTTTTTAATCAATTAAGAAGACAAAACAAGACAAGACGAGACAAGACAAGACAAGACAAGACAAGACAACACAACACAACACATGACATGACATGACATGACAAGACAAAACAGGACAAGACAAGAGAAGACAAGACAAGACAAGACAAGACAATTGTGTTTGATTTTTTTTTTTAATTAATTAAGAAGACAAAACAAGACAAGACATGACATGACAAGACATGACAAGACAAAACTAGACAAGACAAGACAAGACAAAACAACACAACACAACACAACACATGACATGACATGACATGACATGACATGACAAGACAAGACAGGAAAGGACAAGACAAGACAAGAAAAGACAAGACAAGACAAGACAAAACAACACAACACAACACATGACATGACATGACATGACATGACAAGACAAGACAGGAAAGGACAAGACAAGACAAGACCAGACAAGACAAGACAAAACAAGACAAGACAAGACAAGACAAGATAAGACAAGACAAGACAAGACAAAACAAGACAAGACAAGACAAAACAACACAACACAACACATGACATGACATGAGAGGACATGACAAGACAAGACAGGACAAGACAAGACAACACAAGACAAGACAAGACAAGACAACACAACACAACACATGACATGACATGACATGACAAGACAAGACAAGACAGGACAAGACAAGACAAGACAAGACAAGACAAGACAAGACAAGACAAGACAAGACAAGACAAGACAAGACAAGACAAGACAAGACAAGACAAGACAAGACAAGACAAGACAAGACAAGACAAGACAAGACAAGACAAGACAAGACAAGACAAGACAAGACAAGACAAGACAAGACAAGACAAGACAAGACAAGACAAGACAAGACAAAACAAGACAAGACAAGACAAGACAAGACAAGACAAGACAAGACAAGACAAGACAAGACAAGACAAGACAAGACAAGACAAAACAACACAGCACAACACAGCACAACACATGACATGACAGGACATGACAATACAAGACAGGACAAGACAAGACAAGACAAGACAAGACAAGACAAGACAAGACAAGACAAGACAAGACAAGACAAGACAAGACAAGACAAGACAAGACAAGACAAGACAAGACAAGACAAGACAAGACAAGACAAGACAAGACAAGACAAGACAAGACAAAACAACACAGCACAACACATGACATGACAGGACATGACAATACAAGACAGGACAAGACAAGACAAGACAAGACAAGACAAGACAAGACAAGACAAGACAAGACAAGACAAGACAAGACAAGACAAGACAAGACAAGACAAGACAAGACAAGACAAGACAAGACAAGACAAGACAAGACAAGACAAGACAAGACAAGACAAGACAAGACAAGACAAGACAAGACAAGACAAAACAACACAGCACAACACATGACATGACAGGACATGACAATACAAGACAGGACAAGACAAGACAAGACAAGACAAGACAAGACAAGACAAGACAAGACAAGACAAGACAAGACAAGACAGGACAAAACAAGAGAAGACAAGACAAGACAAGACAAGACAAGACAAGACAATTGTGTTTGATTTTTTTTTTAATTAATTAAGAAGACAAAACAAGACAAGACATGACATGACAAGACATGACAAGACAAAACAAGACTAGACAAGACAAGACAAGAAAAGACAAGACAAGACAAGACAAGACAAGACAAAACAACACAACACAACACAACACATGACATGACATGACATGACATGACAAGTCAAGTCAAGACAGGAAAGGACAAGACAAGCCCAGACAAGACAAGACAAAACAAGACAAGACAAGACAAGACAAGACAAGACAAGACAAGACAAGACAAGACAAGACAAGACAAGACAAGACAAGACAAGACAAGACAAGACAAGACAAGACAAGACAAGACAAGACAAGACAAGACAAGACAAGACAAGACAAGACAAGACAAGACAAGACAAGACAAGACAAGACAAGACAAGACAAGACATGACAAGACAACACATGACATGACATGACATGACAAGACAACACATGACATGACTGGACAAGACAAGACAAGACCAGACAAGACCAGACAAAACAAGACAAGACAAGACAAGGCAAGACAAGACAAGACAAGACAAGACAAGACCAAACAAGACAAGACAAGACAAAACAACTCAACACAACACAACACATGACATGACATGACAGGACATGACAAGACAAGACAAGACAAGACAAGACAAGACAAGGCAAGACAAGACAAGACAAGACAAGACAAGACAAGACAAGACAAGACAAGACAAGACAAGACAAGACAAGACAAGACAAGACAAGACAAGACAAGACAAGACAAGACAAGACAAGACAAGACAAGACAAGACAAGACAAGACAAGACAAGACAAGACAAGACAAGACAAGACAAGACAAGACAAGACAAGACAAGACAAGACAAGACAAGACAAGACAAGACAAGACAAGACAAGACAAGACAAGACAAGACAAGACAAGACAAGACAAGACAAGACAAGACAAGACAAGACAAGACAAGACAAGACAAGACAAGACAAGACAAGACAAGACAAGACAAGACAAGACAAGACAAGACAAGACAAGACAAGATAAGATAAGACAAGACAACACAACACAACACATGACATGACATGACATGACATGACAAGACAAAACAGGACAAGACAAGAGAAGACAAGACAAGACAAGACAAGACAAGACAAGACAAGACAATTGTGTTTGATTTTTTTTTTAATTAATTAAGAAGACAAAACAAGACAAGACAATACAAGACAAGACAAGACAACACAACACAACACATGCCATGACATGATATGACAAGACAAAACAGGACAAGACAAGAGAAGACAAGACAAGACAATTGTGTTTGATTTTTTTTTTAATTAATTAAGAAGACAAAACAAGACAAGACATGACATGACAAGACATCACAAGACAAAACTAGACAAGACAAGACAAGACAAGACAAGACAAGAAAAGACCAGACAAGACAAGACAAGACAAAACAACACAACACAACACAACACATGACATGACATGACATGACATGACAAGACAAGACCAGACAAGACAAGACAAGACAAGACAAGACCAGACAAGACAAGACAAAACAAGACAAGACAAGACAAGACAAGATAAGACAAGACAAGACAAGACAAAACAAGACAAGACAAGACAAGACAAAACAACACAACACAACACATGACATGACATGAGAGGACATGACAAGACAAGACAGGACAAGACAAGACAACACAAGACAAGACAAGACAACACAACACAACACATGACATGACATGACATGACAAGACAAAACAGGACAAGACAAGAGAAGACAAGACAAGACAAGACAAGACAATTGTGTTTGATTTTTTTTTTTTAATTAATTAAGAAGACAAAACAAGACAAGACATGACATGACAAGACATGACAAGACAAAACTAGACAAGACAAGACAAGACAAAACAACACAACACAACACAACACAACACATGACATGACATGACATGACATGACATGACATGACAAGACAAAACAGGACAAGACAAGAGAAGACAAGACAAGACAATTGTGTTTGATTTTTTTTTTTAATTAATTAAGAAGACAAATCAAGACAAGACATGACATGACAAGACATGACAAGACAAAACTAGACAAGACAAGCCAAGACAAAACAACACAACACAACACAACACATGACATGACATGACATGACATGACATGACAAGACAAAACAGGACAAGACAAGAGAAGACAAGACAAGACAATTGTGTTTGATTTTTTTTTTAATTAATTAAGAAGACAAAACAAGACAAGACATGACATGACAAGACATGACAAGACAAAACTAGACAAGACAAGACAAGACAAAACAACACAACACATGACATGACATGACATGACAAGACAAAACAGGACAAGACAAGAGAAGACAAGACAAGAGAAGACAAGACAAGACAAGACAAGACAAGACAAGACAAGGCAAGACAAGACAAGACAAGACAAGACAAGACAAGACAAGACAAGATAAGACATGATAAGACATGAAAAGACAAAATAAGACAAGACAAAACAACACAACACAACACATGACATGACATGACATGGCATGACAAGACAAGACAGGAAAGGACAAGACAAGACAAGACCAGACAAGACAAGACAAAACAAGACAAGACAAGACAAGACAAGATAAGACAAGACAAGACAAGACAAAACAAGACAAGACAAGACAAAACAACACAACACAACACATGACATGACATGAGAGGACATGACAAGACAAGACAGGACAAGACAAGACAACACAAGACAAGACAAGACAAGACAACACAACACAACACATGACATGACATGACATGACAAGACAAGACAAGACAGGACAAGACAAGACAAGACAAGACAAGACAAGACAAGACAAGACATGACATGACATGACATGACAAGACAAAACAGGACAAGACAAGAGAAGACAAGACAAGACAAGACAAGACAATTGTGTTTGATTTTTTTTTTAATTAATTAAGAAGACAAAACAAGACAAGACATGACATGACAAGACATGACAAGACAAAACTAGACAAGACAAGACAAGACAAAACAACACAACACATGACATGACATGACATGACAAGACAAAACAGGACAAGACAAGAGAAGACAAGACAAGACAAGAAAAAACAGGACAAGACAAGAGAAGACAAGACAAGACAAGACAGGACAAGACAAGACAACACAAGACAAGACAAGACAAGACAACACAACACAACACAGGACATGACATGACATGACAAGACAAGACAAGACAAGCCAAGACAAAACAACACAACACAACACAACACATGACATGACATGACATGACATGACATGACAAGACAAAACAGGACAAGACAAGAGAAGACAAGACAAGACAAGACAAGACAATTGTGTTTGATTTTTTTTTTATTAATTAAGAAGACAAAACAAGACAAGACATGACATGACAAGACATGACAAGACAAAACTAGACAAGACAAGCCAAGACAAAACAACACAACACAACACAACACATGACATGACATGAGAGGACATGACAAGACAAGACAGGACAAGACAAGACAACACAAGACAAGACAAGACAACACAACACAACACATGACATGACATGACATGACAAGACAAAACAGGACAAGACAAGAGAAGACAAGACAAGACAAGACAAGACAATTGTGTTTGATTTTTTTTTTTAATCAATTAAGAAGACAAAACAAGACAAGACGAGACAAGACAAGACAAGACAAGACAAGACAACACAACACAACACAACACATGACATGACATGACATGACAAGACAAAACAGGACAAGACAAGAGAAGACAAGACAAGACAAGACAAGACAATTGTGTTTGATTTTTTTTTTAATTAATTAAGAAGACAAAACAAGACAAGACATGACATGACAAGACATGACAAGACAAAACTAGACAAGACAAGACAAGACAAAACAACACAACACAACACAACACATGACATGACATGACATGACATGACAAGACAAGACAGGAAAGGACAAGACAAGAAAAGACAAGACAAGACAAGACAAAACAACACAACACAACACATGACATGACATGACATGGCATGACAAGACAAGACAGGAAAGGACAAGACAAGACAAGACCAGACAAGACAAGACAAAACAAGACAAGACAAGACAAGACAAGATAAGACAAGACAAGACAAGACAAAACAAGACAAGACAAGACAAAACAACACAACACAACACATGCCATGACATGAGAGGACATGACAAGACAAGACAGGACAAGACAAGACAACACAAGACAAGACAAGACAAGACAAGACAACACAACACAACACATGACATGACATGACATGACAAGACAAGACAAGACAGGACAAGACAAGACAAGACAAGACAAGACAAGACAAGACAAGACAAGACAAGACAAGACAAGACAAGACAAGACAAGACAAGACAAGACAAGACAAGACAAGACAAGACAAGACAAGACAAGACAAAACAACACATGACATGACAGGACATGACAATACAAGACAGGACAAGACAAGACAAGACAAGACAAGACAAGACAAGACAAGACAACACAACACAACACATGACATGACATGACAGGACATGACAAGACAAAACAGGACAAGACAAGAGAAGACAAGACAAGACAAGACAAGACAATTGTGTTTGATTTTTTTTTTAATTAATTAAGAAGACAAAACAAGACAAGACAATACAAGACAAGACAAGACAACACAACACAACACATGCCATGACATGACATGACAAGACAAAACAGGACAAGACAAGAGAAGACACGACAAGACAATTGTGTTTGATTTTTTTTTAATTAATTAAGAAGACAAAACAAGACAAGACATGACATGACAAGACATGACAAGACAAAACTAGACAAGACAAGACAAGACAAGACAAGACAAGAAAAGACCAGACAAGACAAGACAAGACAAAACAACACAACACAACACAACACATGACATGACATGACATGACATGACAAGACAAGACCAGACAAGACAAGACAAGACAAGACCAGACAAGACAAGACAAAACAAGACAAGACAAGACAAGACAAGATAAGACAAGACAAGACAAGACAAAACAAGACAAGACAAGACAAGACAAAACAACACAACACAACACATGACATGACATGAGAGGACATGACAAGACAAGACAGGACAGGACAAGACAAGACAACACAAGACAAGACAAGACAACACAACACATGACATGACATGACATGACAAGACAAAACAGGACAAGACAAGACAAGACAAGACAAGACAATTGTGTTTGATTTTTTTTTTTTAATTAATTAAGAAGACAAAACAAGACAAGACATGACATGACAAGACATGACAAGACAAAACTAGACAAGACAAGACAAGACAAAACAACACAACACAACACAACACATGACATGACATGACATGACATGACATGACAAGACAAAACAAGACAAGACAAGAGAAGACAAGACAAGACAATTGTGTTTGATTTTTTTTTTTTAATTAATTAAGAAGACAAATCAAGACAAGACATGACATGACAAGACATGACAAGACAAAACTAGACAAGACAAGCCAAGACAAAACAACACAACACAACACAACACATGACATGACATGACATGACATGACAAGACAAAACAGGACAAGACAAGAGAAGACAAGACAAGACAAGACAAGACAATTGTGTTTGATTTTTTTTTTTAATCAATTAAGAAGACAAAACAAGACAAGACGAGACAAGACAAGACAAGACAAGACAAGACAACACAACACAACACATGACATGACATGACATGACAAGACAAAACAGGACAAGACAAGAGAAGACAAGACAAGACAAGACAAGACAATTGTGTTTGATTTTTTTTTTAATTAATTAAGAAGACAAAACAAGACAAGACATGACATGACAAGACATGACAAGACAAAACTAGACAAGACAAGACAAGACAAAACAACACAACACAACACAACACATGACATGACATGACATGACATGACATGACAAGACAAGACAGGAAAGGACAAGACAAGACAAGAAAAGACAAGACAAGACAAGACAAAACAACACAACACAACACATGACATGACATGACATGACATGACAAGACAAGACAGGAAAGGACAAGACAAGACAAGACCAGACAAGACAAGACAAAACAAGACAAGACAAGACAAGATAAGACAAGACAAGACAAGACAAAACAAGACAAGACAAGACAAAACAACACAACACAACACATGACATGACATGAGAGGACATGACAAGACAAGACAGGACAAGACAAGACAACACAAGACAAGACAAGACAAGACAACACAACACAACACATGACATGACATGACATGACAAGACAAGACAAGACAGGACAAGACAAGACAAGACAAGACAAGACAAGACAAGACAAGACAAGACAAGACAAGACAAGACAAGACAAGACAAGACAAGACAAGACAAGACAAGACAAGACAAGACAAGACAAGACAAGACAAGACAAGACAAGACAAGACAAGACAAGACAAGACAAGACAAGACAAGACAAGACAAGACAAGACAAGACAAAACAAGACAAGACAAGACAAGACAAGACAAGACAAGACAAGACAAGACAAGACAAGACAAGACAAGACAAGACAAAACAACACAGCACAACACAGCACAACACATGACATGACAGGACATGACAATACAAGACAGGACAAGACAAGACAAGACAAGACAAGACAAGACAAGACAAGACAAGACAAGACAAGACAAGACAAGACAAGACAAGACAAGACAAGACAAGACAAGACAAGACAAGACAAGACAAGACAAGACAAGACAAGACAAGACAAGACAAGACAAGACAAGACAAGACAAGACAAGACAAGACAAGACAAGACAAGACAAGACAAGACAAGACAAGACAAGACAAGACAAAACAACACAGCACAACACATGACATGACAGGACATGACAATACAAGACAGGACAAGACAAGACAAGACAAGACAAGACAAGACAAGACAAGACAAGACAAGACAAGACAAGACAAGACAAGACAAGACAAGACAAGACAAGACAAGACAAGACAAGACAAGACAAGACAAGACAAGACAAGACAAGACAAGACAAGACAAGACAAGACAAGACAAGACAAGACAAGACAAGACAAGACAAGACAAGACAAGACAAGACAAGACAAGACAAGACAAGACAAGACAAGACAAGACAAGACAAGACAAGACAAGACAAGACAAGACAAGACAAGACAAGACAAGACAAGACAAGACAAGACAAGACAAGACAAGACAACACAAGACAAGACAAGACAACACAAGACAAGACAAGACAAGACAAGACATGACAAGACAAGACAAGACAAGACAAGACATGACATGGCATGACATGACATGACAAGACAAGACAGGACAGGACAGGACAAGACAAGACAAGGCAAGACAAGACAAGACAAGACAGGACAAGACAAGACAAGACAAGACAAGACAACACAAGACAAGACAAGACAAGACATGACAAGACAAGACAAGACAAGACAAGACATGACATGGCATGACATGACATGACAAGACAAGACAGGACAGGACAGGACAAGACAAGACAAGACAGGACAAGACAAGACAAGACAAGACAAGACAAGACAAGACAAGACAAGACAAGACAAGACAAGACAAGACAAGACAAGACAAGACAAGACAAGACAAGACAAGACAAGACAAGACAAGACAAGACAAGACAAGACAAGACAAGACAGGACAAGACAAGACAAGACAAGACAAGACAACACAAGACAAGACAAGACAAGACATGACAAGACAAGACAAGACAAGACAAGACATGACATGGCATGACATGACATGACAAGACAAGACAGGACAGGACAGGACAAGACAAGACAAGGCAAGACAAGACAAAACAAGACAAGACAAAACAAGACAAGACATGACATGACATGACATGACAAGACAAGACAGGACAGGACAGGACAGGGCAGGACAAGACAAGACAAGGCAAGACAAAACAAGACAAGACAAAACAACACAACACAACACATGACATGACATCACATGACAAGACAAGACAGGACAAGACAAGACAAGACAAGACAACACAAGACAAGACAACACAAGACAAGACAAGACAAGACAAAACAACACAACACAACACATGACATGACATGACATGAGAAGACAAGACAGGACAAGACAAGACAAGACAAGACAAGACAACACAAGACAAGACAACACAAGACAAGACAAGACAAGACAAAACAACACAACACAACACATGACATGACATGACATGACAAGACAAGACAGGACAGGACAAGACAAGACAGGACAAGACAAGACAAGACAAGACAAGACAAGACAAGTCATGACAAGACATGACATGACATGACAAGACAGGACAAGACAAGACAAGACAACACAAGACAAGACAAGACAAGACAAGACAAGACAAGACAAGTCATGACAAGACATGACATGACATGACAAGACAGGACATGACATGACATGACATGACAAGACAAGACAGGACAGGACAGGGCAGGACAAGACAAGACAAGACAAGACAAGACAAGACAAGACAAGACAAGACAAGACAAGACAGGACAAGACAAGACAAGACAAGACAAGACAAGACAAGACAAGACAAGACAAGACAAGACAAGACAAGACAAGACAAGACAAGACAAGACAAGACAAGACAAGACAAGACAAGACAAGACAAGACAAGACAAAACAAGACAAGACATGACATGACATGACATGACAAGACAAGACAGGACAGGACAGGACAGGGCAGGACAAGACAAGACAAGGCAAGACAAAACAAGACAAGACAAAACAACACAACACAACACATGACATGACATCACATGACAAGACAAGACAGGACAAGACAAGACAAGACAAGACAACACAAGACAAGACAACACAAGACAAGACAAGACAAGACAAAACAACACAACACAACACATGACATGACATGACATGACAAGACAAGACAGGACAAGACAAGACAAGACAAGACAAGACAACACAAGACAAGACAACACAAGACAAGACAAGACAAGACAAAACAACACAACACAACACATGACATGACATGACATGACAAGACAAGACAGGACAGGACAAGACAAGACAGGACAAGACAAGACAAGACAAGACAACACAAGACAAGACAACACAAGACAAGACAAGACAAGACAAGACAAGACAAGACAAGATAAGACATGACAAGACAAAACAAGGCAAGACAAAACTACACAACATACGACATGACATGACATGACAAGACAAAACAACACAACACAACACATGACATGACATGACATGACAAGACAAGACAAGACAGGACAAGACAAGACAAGACAAGACAAGACAAGACAAGACAAGACAAGACAACACAAGACAAGACAAGACAAGACATGACATGACATGACATGACAAGACAAGACAGGACAGGACAGGACAGGACAGGGCAGGACAAGACAAGACAAGGCAAGACAAAACAAGACAAGACAAAACAACACAACACAACACAACACATGACATGACATGACAAGACAAGACAGGACAAGACAAGACAAGACAAGACAACACAAGACAAGACAACACAAGACAAGACAAGACAAGACAAAACAACACAACACAACACATGACATGACATGACATGACAAGACAAGACAGGACAAGACAAGACAAGACAAGACAACACAAGACAAGACAACACAAGACAAGACAAGACAAAACAACACAACACAACACATGACATGACATGACATGACATGACAAGACAAGACAGGACAGGACAAGACAAGACAGGACAAGACAAGACAAGACAAGACAACACAAGACAAGACAACACAAGACAAGACAAGACAAGACAACACAAGACAATACAAGACAAGATAAGACATGACAAGACAAAACAAGGCAAGACAAAACTACACAACATACGACATGACATGACATGACAAGACAAAACAACACAACACAACACATGACATGACATGACATGACAAGACAAGACAAGACAGGACAAGACAAGACAAGACAAGACAAGACAAGACAAGACAACACAAGACAAGACAAGACAAGACAAGACATGACATGACATGCCAAGACAAGACAGGACAGGACAGGACAGGACAAGACAAGACAAGGCAAGAAAAGACAAAACAAGACAAGACAAAACAACACAACACAACACATGACATGACATGACATGACAAGACAAAACAGGACAAAACAAGAGAAGACAAGACAAGACAAGACAAGACAAGACAATTGTGTTTGATTTTTTTTTAAATTAATTAAGAAGACAAAACAAGACAAGACATGACATGACAAGACATGACAAGACAAAACAAGACAAGCCTAGACAAGACAAGACAAGAAAAGAAAAGACTAGACAAGACAAGACAAGACAAGACAAAACAACACAACACAACACAACACATGACATGACATGACAAGACAAGACAGGACAAGACAAGACAAGACAACACAAGACAACACAAGACAAGACAAGACAAGACAAGACAAGACAAGACAAGACAAGACAAGACAAGACAAGACAAGACAAGACAAGACAAGACAAGACAAGACAAGACAAGACAAGACAAGACAAGACAAGACAAGACAAGACAAGACAAGACAAGACAAGACAAGACAAGACAAGACAAGACAAGACAAGACAAGACAAGACAAGACAAGACAAGACAAGACAAGACAAGACAAGACAAGACAAGACAAGACAAGACAAGACAAGACAAGACAAGACAAGACAAGACAAGACAAGACAAGACAAGACAAGACAAGACAAGACAAGACAAGACAAGACAAGACAAGACAAGACAAGACAAGACAAGACAAGACAAGACAAGACAAGACAAGACAAGACAAGACAAGACAAGACAAGACAAGACAAGACAAGACAAGACAAGACAAGACAAGACAAGACAAGACAAGACAAGACAAGACAAGACAAGACAAGACAAGACAAGACAAGACAAGACAAGACAAGACAAGACAAGACAAGACAAGACAAGACAAGACAAGACAAGACAAGACAAGACAAGACAAGACAAGACAAGACAAGACAAGACAAGACAAGACAAGACAAGACAAGACAAGACAAGACAAGACAAGACAAGACAAGACAAGACAAGACAAGACAAGACAAGACAAGACAAGACAAGACAAGACAAGACAAGACAAGACAAGACAAGACAAGACAAGACAAGACAAGACAAGACAAGACAAGACAAGACAAGACAAGACAAGACAAGACAAGACAAGACAAGACAAGACAAGACAAGACAAGACAAGACAAGACAAGACAAGACAAGACAAGACAAGACAAGACAAGACAAGACAAGACAAGACAAGACAAGACAAGACAAGACAAGACAAGACAAGACAAGACAAGACAAGACAAGACAAGACAAGACAAGACAAGACAAGACAAGACAAGACAAGACAAGACAAGACAAGACAAGACAAGACAAGACAAGATAAGACAAGACAAGACAAGACAAGACAAGACAAGACAAGACAAGACAAGACAAGACAAGACAAGACAAGACAAGACAAGACAAGACAAGACAAGACAAGACAAGACAAGACAAGACAAGACAAGACAAGACAAGACAAGACAAGACAAGACAAGACAAGACAAGACAAGACAAGACAAGACAAGACAAGACAAGACAAGACAAGACAAGACAAGACAAGACAAGACAAGACAAGACAAGACAAGACAAGACAAGACAAGACAAGACAAGACAAGACAAGACAAGACATGACATGACAAGACAAGACAGGACAGGACAGGACAGGGCAGGACAAGACAAGACAAGGCAAGACAAGACAAGACAAAACAACACAACACAACACATGACATGACATGACAAAAAAGGACAAGACAAGAGAAGACAAGACAAGACAAGACAAGACAAGACAAGACAAGACAAGACAAGACAATTGTGTTTGATTTTTTTTTTAATTAATTAAGAAGACAAAACAAGACAAGACATGACATGACAAGACATGACAAGACAAGACAGGACAGGACAGGACAAGACAAGACCAGACAAGGCAAGACAAAACAAGACAAGACAAGACAAGACAAGACAAAACAAGACAAGACAAGACAAAACAACACAGCACAACACATGACATGACATGACAGGACATGACAATACAAGACAGGACATGACAATACAAGACAGGACAAGACAAGACAACACAAGACAAGACAAGACAAGACAAGAAAAGACAAGACAAGACAAGACAAGACAAGACAAGACAAGACAAGACAAGACAAGATAAGACATGATAAGACATGACAAGACAAAATAAGACAAGACAAAACAACACAACACACGACATGACATGTCAAGACAAGACAAGACAAGACAAGACAAGACAAGACAAGACAAAACAACACAACACAACACATGACATGACATGACAAGACAAGACAGGACAAGACAAGACAAGACAACACAAGACAAGACAAGACAAGACAAGACAAGACAAGACAAGATAAGACATGACAAGACAAAACAACACAACACAACACATGACATGACATGACATGACAAGACAAGACAAGACAGGACAAGACAAAACAACACAACACAACACATGACATGACATGACAAGACAAGACATGACATGACAAGACAAGACAGGACAAGACAAGACAAGACAACACAAGACAAGACAAGACAAGACAAGACAAGACATGACAAGACAAGACAAGACAAGACAAGACATGACATGACATGACATGACAAGACAAGACAGGACAGGACAGGACAAGACAAGACAAGGCAAGACAAGACAAAACAAGACAATACAAAACAACACAACACAACATAACACATGACATGACATGACATGACAAGACAAAACAGGACAAAACAAGAGAAGACAAGACAAGACAAGACAAGACAATTGTGTTTGATTTTTTTTTTTAATTAATTAAGAAGACAAAACAAGACAAGACATGACATGACAAGACATGACAAGACAAAACAAGACAAGACTAGACAAGACAAGACAAGAAAAGACTAGACAAGACAAGACAAGACAAGACAAGACAAAACAACACAACACAACACATGACATGACATGACATGACAAGACAAGACAGGAAAGGACAAGACAAGACAAGACCAGACAAGACAAGACAAAACAAGACAAGACAAGACAAGACAAGACAAGACAAGACAAGACAAGACAAGACAAGACAAGACAAGACAAGACAAGACAAGACAAGACAAGACAAGACAAGACAAGACAAGACAAGACATGACAAGACATGACAAGACAAGACAAGACAAGACAAGACAAGACAAGACAAGACAAGACAAGACAAGACAAGACAAGACAAGACAAGACAAGACAAGACAAGACAAGACAAGACAAGACAAGACAAGACAAGACAAGACAAGACAAGACAAGACAAGACAAGACAAGACAAGACAAGACAAGACAAGACAAGACAAGACAAGACATGACAAGACAAGACAAGACAAGACAAGACAAGACAAGACAAGAAAAGACAAAACAAGACAAGACAAAACAAGACAAGACAAGACAAGACAAGACAAGACAAGACAAGACAAGACAAGACAAGACAACACAAGACAAGACAAGACAAGACAAGACAACACAACACAACACAACACATGACATGACATGACATGACAAGACAAAACAGGACAAGACAAGAAAAGACAAGACAAGACAAGACAAGACAATTGTGTTTGATTTTTTTTTTTAATTAATTAAGAAGACAAAACAAGACAAGACATGACATGACAAGACATGACAAGACAAAACTAGACAAGACAAGACAAGACAAGACAAGACAAGACAAGAAAAGACAAGACAAGACAAGACAAAACAACACAACACAACACAACACATGACATGACATGACATGACATGACAAGACAAGACAGGAAAGGACAAGACAAGACAAGACAAGAAAAGACAAGACAAGACAAAACAACACAACACAACACATGACATGACATGACATGACATGACAAGACAAGACAGGAAAGGACACCCCAAGACAAGACCAGACAAGACAAGACAAAACAAGACAAGACAAGACAAGACAAGATAAGACAAGACAAGACAAGACAAAACAACACAACACAACACATGACATGACATGAGAGGACATGACAAGAAGAGACATGACAAGACAAGACAACACAAGACAAGACAAGACAAGACAACACAACACAACACATGACATGACATGACAAGACAAGACAAGACAGGACAAGACAAGACAAGACAACACAAGACAAGACAAGACAAGACAAGACAAGACAAGACAAGACAAGACAAGACAAGACAAGACAAGACAAGACAAGACAAGACAAGACAAGACAAGACAAGACAAGACAAGACAAGACAAGACAAGACAAGACAAGACAAGACAAGACAAGACAAGACAAGACAAGACAAGACAAGACAAGACAAGACAAGACAAGACAAGACAAGACAAGACAAGACAAGACAAGACAAGACAAGACAAGACAAGACAAGACAAGACAAGACAAGACAAGACAAGACAAGACAAGACAGGACAAGACAAGACAACACAAGACAAGACAAGACAAGACAACACAAGACAAGACAAGACAAGACAAGACAAGACAAGACAAGACAAGACAAGACAAGACAAGACAAGATAAGACATGATAAGACATGAAAAGACAAAATAAGACAAGACAAAACAGCACAACACACGACATGACATGTCAAGACAAGACAAGACAAGACAAGACAAGACAAGACATGACATGACATGACAAGACAAGACAAGACAGGACAAGACAGGACAAGACAAGACAAGACAACACAAGACAAGACAAGACAAGACAAGACAAGACAAGACAAGATAAGACATGACAAGACAAAACAAGGCAAGACAAAACTACACAACATACGACATGACATGACATGGCAAGACAAAACAACACAACACAACACATGACATGACATGACATGACATGACATGACAAGACAAGACAAGACAACACAAGACAAGACAAGACAAGACAAGACAAGACAAGACATGACATGACATGACAAGACAAGACAAGACAGGACAAGACAAGACAAGATAACACAAGACAAGACAAGACAAGACAAGACAAGACAAGACAAGACAAGACAAGACAAGACAAGGCATGACATGACATGACATGACAAGACAAGACAGGACAGGACAGGACAGGGCAGGACAAGACAAGACAAGGCAAGACAAAACAAGACAAGACAAAACAACACAACACAACACATGACACGACAAGCCAAGACAGGATAAGACAAGACAAGACAACACAAGACAAGACAAGACAAGACAAGACAAGACAAGTCATGACAAGACATGACATGACATGACAAGACAGGACATGACATGACATGACATGACAAGACAAGACAGGACAAGACAAGACAAGACAAGACAAGACAAGACAAGACAAGACAAGACAAGACAAGACAAGACAAGACAAGACAAGACAAGACAAGACAAGACAAGACAAGACAAGACAAGACAAGACAAGACAAGACAAGACAAGACAAGACAAGACAAGACAAGACAAGACAAGACAAGACAAGACAAGACAAGACAAGACAAGACAAGACAAGACAAGACAAGACAAGACAACACAAGACAAGACAAGACAACACAAGACAAGACAAGACAACACAAGACAAGACAAGACAACACAAGACAAGACAAGACAAGACAAGACAAGACAAGACAAGACAAGACAAGACAAGACAAGACAAGACAAGACAAGACAAGACAAGACAAGACAAGACAAGACAAGACAAGACAAGACAAGACAAGACAAGACAAGACAAGACAAGACAAGACAAGACAAGACAATACAAGACAAGACAAGACATGACATGACATGACATGACATGACAAGACAAGACAAGACAAGACAAGAAAAGACAAGACAAGACAAAGCAAGACAAAGCAAGACAAGCCAAGACAAGACAAGACAAGACAAGACAAGACAAGACAAGACAGGACAAGACAAGACAAAGCAAGACAAGCCAAGACAAGACAAGACAAGACAAGACAAGACAAGACAAGACAAGACAAAACAAGACAAGACAAGACAAAACAACACAGCACAACACATGACATGACATGACAGGACATGACAATACAAGACAGGACAAGACAAGACAAGACAAGACAAGACAACACAACACAACACATGACATGACATGACATGACATGACAAGACAAGACAGGACAAGACAAGACAAGACACCACTAGACAAGACAAGACAAGACAAGACAAGACAAGACAAGACAAGACAAGACAAGACAAGACAAGACAAGACAAGACAAGACAAGACAAGACAAGACAAGACAAGACAAGACAAGACAAGACAAGACAAGACAAGACAAGACAAGACAAGACAAGACAAGACAAGACAAAGCAAGACAAAGCAAGACAAGCCAAGACAAGACAAGACAAGACAAGACAAGACAAGACAAGACAGGACAAGACAAGACAAAGCAAGACAAGCCAAGACAAGATAAGACATGATAAGACATGAAAAGACAAAATAAGACAAGACAAAACAGCACAACACACGACATGACATGTCAAGACAAGACAAGACAAGACAAGACAAGACAAGACAAGACATGACATGACATGACAAGACAAGACAAGACAGGACAAGACAGGACAAGACAAGACAAGACAACACAAGACAAGACAAGACAAGACAAGACAAGACAAGACAAGACAAAACAAGGCAAGACAAAACTACACAACATACGACATGACATGACATGGCAAGACAAAACAACACAACACAACACATGACATGACATGACATGACAAGACAAGACAAGACAAGACAGGACAAGACAGGACAAGACAAGAAAAGACAACACAAGACAAGACAAGACAAGACAAGATAAGACATGACAAGACAAAACAAGGCAAGACAAAACTACACAACATACGACATGACATGACATGGCAAGACAAAACAACACAACACAACACATGACATGACATGACATGACAAGACAAGACAAGACAGGACAAGACAAGACAAGACAAGACAAGACAACACAAGACAAGACAAGACAAGACAAGACATGACAAGACATGACATGACAAGACAAGACAAGACAGGACAAGACAAGACAAGACAAGACAAGACAACACAAAACAAGACAAGACAAAACAACACAACACAACACATGACATGACATGACATGACATGACAAGACAAGACAGGACAGGACAGGACAAGACAAGACAAGGCAAGACAAGACAAAACAAGACAAGACAAAACAACACAACACAACACATGACATGACATGACATGACAAGACAAAACAGGACAAAACAAGAGAAGACAAGACAAGACAAGACATGACATGACATGACAAGACAAGACAAGACAGGACAAGACAGGACAAGACAAGACAAGACAACACAAGACAAGACAAGACAAGACAAGATAAGACATGACAAGACAAAACAAGGCAAGACAAAACTACACAACATACGACATGACATGACATGGCAAGACAAAACAACACAACACAACACATGACATGACATGACATGACAAGACAAGACAAGACAGGACAAGACAAGACAAGACAAGACAAGACAACACAAGACAAGACAAGACAAGACAAGACATGACAAGACAAGACAAGACAAGACATGACATGACATGACATGACATGACATGACAAGACAAGACAGGACAGGACAGCATGACATGACAAGACATGACAAGACAAAACTAGACAAGACAAGACAAGACAAGACAAGACAAGACAAGACAAGAAAAGACCAGACAAGACAAGACAAGACAAAACAACACAACACAACACAACACATGACATGACATGACATGACATGACAAGACAAGACCAGACAAGACTAGACAAGACAAGACCAGACAAGACAAGACAAAATACGACAAGACAAGACAAGACAAGATAAGACAAGACAAGACAAGACAAAACAAGACAAGACAAGACAAGACAAGACAAAACAACACAACACAACACATGACATGACATGAGAGGACATGACAAGACAAGACAGGACAAGACAAGACAACACAAGACAAGACAAGACAACACAACACATGACATGACATGACATGACAAGACAAGACAAAACAGGACAAGACAAGAGAAGACAAGACAAGACAAGACAAGACAATTGTGTTTGATTTTTTTTTTAATTAATTAAGAAGACAAAACAAGACAAGACATGACATGACAAGACATGACAAGACAAAACTAGACAAGACAAGACAAGACAAAACAACACAACACAACACAACACAACACATGACATGACATGACATGACATGACATGACAAGACAAAACAGGACAAGACAAGAGAAGACAAGACAAGACAAGACAAGACAATTGTGTTTGATTTTTTTTTTTTAATTAATTAAGAAGACAAAACAAGACAAGACATGACATGACAAGACATGACAAGACAAAACTAGACAAGACAAGACAAGACAAAACAACACAACACAACACAACACATGACATGACATGATATGACATGACATGACAAGACAAAACAGGACAAGACAAGAGAAGACAAGACAAGACAAGACAAGACAATTGTGTTTGATTTTTTTTTTTAATTAATTAAGAAGACAAAACAAGACAAGACAAGACAAGACAAGACAAGACAAGACAACACAACACAACACATGACATGACATGACATGACAAGACAAAACAGGACAAGACAAGAGAAGACAAGACAAGACAAGACAAGACAATTGTGTTTGATTTTTTTTTAAATTAATTAAGAAGACAAAACAAGACAAGACATGACATGACAAGACATGACAAGACAAAACTAGACAAGACAAGACAAGACAAAACAACACAACACAACACAACACATGACATGACATGACATGACATGACAAGACAAGACAGGAAAGGACAAGAAAAGACAAGACAAGACAAAACAACACAACACAACACATGACATGACATGACATGACATGACAAGACAAGACAGGAAAGGACAAGACAAGACAAGACCAGACAAGACAAGACAAAACAAGACAAGACAAGACAAGACAAGATAAGACAAGACAAGACAAGACAAAACAAGACAAGACAAGACAAAACAACACAACACAACACATGACATGACATGAGAGGACATGACAAGACAAGACAGGACAAGACAGGACAAGACAAGACAACACAAGACAAGACAAGACAAGACAACACAACACAACACATGACATGACATGACATGACAAGACAAGACAAGACAGGACAAGACAAGACAAGACAACACAAGACAAGACAAGACAAGACAAGACAAGACAAGACAAGACAAGACAAGACAAGACAAGACAAGACAAGACAAGACAAGACAAGACAAGACAAGACAAGACAAGACAAGACAAGACAAGACAAGACAAGACAAGACAAGACAAGACAAGACAAGACAAGACAAGACAAGACAAGACAAGACAAGACAAGACAAGACAAGACAAGACAAGACAAGACAAGACAAGACAAGACAAGACAAGACAAGACAAGACAAGACAAGACAAGACAAGACAAGACAAGACAAGACAAGACAAGACAAGACAAGACAAGACAAGACAAGACAAGACAAGACAAGACAAGACAAGACAAGACAAGACAAGACAAGACAAGACAAGACAAGACAAGACAAGACAAGACAAGACAAGACAAAACAACACAACACAACACATGACATGACATGACATGACAAGACAAGACAAGACAAGACAAGACAAGACATGACATGACATGACAAGACAAGACAAGACAGGACAAGACAGGACAAGACAAGACAAGTCAACACAAGACAAGACAAGACAAGACAAGCCAAGATAAGACATGACAAGACAAAACAAGGCAAGACAAAACTACACAACATACGACATGACATGACATGACAAGACAAAACAACACAACACAACACATGACATGACATGACATGACAAGACAAGACAAGACAGGACAAGACAAGACAAGACAAGACAAGACAGCACAAGACAAGACAAGACAAGACAAGACATGACATGACATGACATGACATGACAAGACAAGACAGGACAGGACAGGACAAGACAAGACAAGGCAAGACAAGACAAAACAAGACAAGACAAAACAACACAACACAACACATGACATGACATGACATGACAAGACAAAACAGGACAAGACAAGAGAAGACAAGACAAGACAAGACAAGACAATTGTGTTTGATTTTTTTTTAAATTAATTAAGAAGACAAAACAAGACAAGACATGACATGACAAGACATGACAAGACAAAACAAGACAAGCCTAGACAAGACAAGACAAGAAAAGACTAGACAAGACAAGACAAGACAAGACAAAACAACACAACACAACACAACACATGACATGACATGACAAGACAAGACAGGAAAGGACAAGACAAGACAAGACCAGACAAGACAAGACAAAACAAGACAAGACAAGACAAGACAAGACAAGACAAAACAATTCAACACAACACATGACATGACATGACAGGACATGACAAGACAAGACAAGACAAGACAAGACAAGACAAGACAAGACAAGACAAGACAAGACAAGACAAGACAAGACAAGACAAGACAAGACAAGACAAGACAAGACAAGACAAGACAAGACAAGACAAGACAAGACAAGACAAGACAAGACAAGACAAGACAAGACAAGACAAGACAAGACAAGACAAGACAAGACAAGACAAGACAAGACAAGACAAGACAAGACAAGACAAGACAAGACAAGACAAGACAAGACAAGACAAGACAAGACAAGAAAAGACAAGACAAGACAAGACAAGACAAGACAAGACAAGACAAGACAAGACAAGACAAGACAAGACAAGACAAGACAAGACAAGACAAGACAAGACAAGACAAGACAAGACAAGACAAGACAAGACAAGACAAGACAAGACAAGACAAGACAAGACAAGACAAGACAAGACAAGACAAGACAAGACAAGACAAGACAAGACAAGACAAGACAAGACAAGACAAGACAAGACAAGACAAGACAAGACAAGACAAGACAAGACAAGACAAGACAAGACAAGACAAGACAAGACAAGACAAGACAAGACAAGACAAGACAAGACAAGACAAGACAAGACAAGACAAGACAAGACAAGACAAGAGAAGACAAGACAAGACAAGACAAGACAAGACATGACAAGACCAAACAAGACAAGACAAGACAAAACAACTCAACACAACACATGACATGACATGACATGACAAGACAAGACAGGACAAGACAAGACAAGACAACACAAGACAAGACAAGACAAGACAAGACAAGACAAGACAAGACAAGTCATGACAAGACATGACATGACATGACAAGACAGGACATGACATGACATGACATGACAAGACAAGACAGGACAGGACAGGGCAGGACAAGACAAGACAAGACAAGACAAGACAAGACAAGACAAGACAAGACAAGACAAGACAAGACAAGACAAGACAAGACAAGACAAGACAAGACAAGACAAGACAAGACAAGACAAGACAAGACAAGACAAGACAAGACAAGACAAGACAAGACAAGACAAGATAAGACAACACAACACAACACATGACATGACATGACATGACATGACAAGACAAGACAGGACAGGACAGGACAAGACAAGACAAAACCAGACAAGACAAGACAAGACAAGACAAGACAAGACAAGACAAGACAAGACCAAACAAGACAAGACAAGACAAAACAACTCAACACATGACATGACATGACAGGACATGACAAGACACGACAAGACAAGACAAGACAAGACAAGACAAGACAAGACAAGACAAGACAAGACAAGACAAGACAAGACAAGACAAGACAAGACAAGACAAGACAAGACAAGACAAGACATGACAAAACAACTCAACACAACACATGACATGACATGACATGACAAGACAAGACAGGACAAGACAAGACAAGACAACACAAGACAAGACAAGACAAGACAAGACAAGACAAGACATGACATGACATGACAAGACAAGACAAGACAGGACAAGACAAGACAAGACAACACAAGACAAGACAAGACAAGACAAGACAAGACAAGACAAGACAAGACAAGACAAGACAAGACAAGACAAGACAAGACAAGACAAGACAAGACAAGACAAGACAAGACAAGACAAGACAAGACAAGACAAGACAAGACAAGACAAGACAAGACAAGACAAGACAAGGCATGACATGACATGACATGACAAGACAGGACAGGACAGGGCAGGGCAGGACAAGACAAGACAAGGCAAGACAAAACAAGACAAGACAAAACAACACAACACAACACATGACATGACAAGACAAGACAGGATAAGACAAGACAAGACAACACAAGACAAGACAAGACAAGACAAGACAAGACAAGTCATGACAAGACATGACATGACATGACAAGACAGGACATGACATGACATGACATGACAAGACAAGACAAGACAAGACAAGACAAGACAAGACAAGACAAGACAAGACAAGACAAGACAAGACAAGACAAGACAAGACAAGACAAGACAAGACAAGACAAGACAAGACAAGACAAGACAAGACAAGACAAGACAAGACAAGACAAGACAAGACAAGACAAGACAAGACAAGACAAGACAAGACAAGACAAGACAAGACAAGACAAGACAAGACAAGACAAGACAAGACAAGACAAGACAAGACAAGACAAGACAAGACAAGACAAGACAAGACAAGACAAGACAACACAGCACAAGACAAGACAACACAAGACAAGACAAGACAAGACAAGACAAGACAAGACAAGACAAGACAAGACAAGACAAGACAAGACAAGACAAGACGAGACAAGACAAGACAAGACAAGACAAGACAAGACAAGACAAGACAAGACAAGACAAGACAAGACAAGACAAGACAAGACAAGACAAGACAAGACAAGACAAGACAAGACAAGACAAGACAAGACAAGACAAGACAAGACAAGACAAGACAAGACAAGACAAGACAAGACAAGACAAGACAAGACAAGACAAGACAAGACAAGACAAGACAAGACAAGACAAGACAAGACAAGACAAGACAAGACAAGACAAGACAAGACAAGACAAGACAAGACAAGACAAGACAAGACAAGACAAGACAAGACAAGACAAGACAAGACAAGACAAGACAAGACAAGACAAGACAAGACAAGACAAGACAAGACAAGACAAGACAAGACAAGACAAGACAAGACAAGACAAGACAAGACAAGACAAGACAAGACAAGACAAGACAAGACAAGACAAGACAAGACAAGGCATGACATGACATGACATGACATGACAAGACAGGACAGGACAGGGCAGGGCAGGACAAGACAAGACAAGGCAAGACAAAACAAGACAAGACAAAACAACACAACACAACACATGACATGACAAGACAAGACAGGATAAGACAAGACAAGACAACACAAGACAAGACAAGACAAGACAAGACAAGTCATGACAAGACATGACATGACATGACAAGACAGGACATGACATGACATGACATGACAAGACAAGACAAGACAAGACAAGACAAGACAAGACAAGACAAGACAAGACAAGACAAGACAAGACAAGACAAGACAAGACAAGACAAGACATGACAAGACAAGACAAGACAAGACAAGACAAGAAAAGACAAGACAAGACAAGACAAGACAAAACAAGACAAGACAAGACAAGACAAGAGAACACAACACAACACATGATATGACATGACATGACATGACAAGACAAAACAGGACAAGACAAGAGAAGACAAGACAAGACAAGACAAGACAAGACAAGACAATTGTGTTTGATTTTTTTTTTAATTAATTAAGAAGACAAAACAAGACAAGACAATACAAGACAAGACAAGACAAGACAAGACAACACAACACAACACATGCCATGACATGACATGACAAGACAAAACAGGACAAGACAAGAGAAGACAAGACAAGACAAGACAAGACAATTGTGTTTGATTTTTTTTTAATTAATTAAGAAGACAAAACAAGACAAGACATGACATGACAAGACATGACAAGACAAAACTAGACAAGACAAGACAAGACAAGACAAGACAAGAAAAGACCAGACAAGACAAGACAAGACAAAACAACACAACACAACACAACACATGACATGACATGACATGACATGACATGACAAGACAAGACCAGACAAGACTAGACAAGACAAGACCAGACAAGACAAGACAAAACACGACAAGACAAGACAAGACAAGATAAGACAAGACAAGACAAAACAAGACAAGACAAGACAAGACAAAACAACACAACACAACACATGACATGACATGAGAGGACATGACAAGACAAGACAGGACAAGACAAGACAACACAAGACAAGACAAGACAACACAACACATGACATGACATGACATGAAAAGACAAGACAAAACAGGACAAGACAAGAGAAGACAAGACAAGACAAGACAAGACAATTGGGTTTGATTTTTTTTTAATTAATTAAGAAGACAAAACAAGACAAGACATGACATGACAAGACATGACAAGACAAAACTAGACAAGACAAGACAAGACAAAACAACACAACACAACACAACACAACACATGACATGACATGACATGACATGACATGACAAGACAAAACAGGACAAGACAAGAGAAGACAAGACAAGACAAGACAAGACAATTGTGTTTGATTTTTTTTTTTTTAATTAATTAAGAAGACAAAACAAGACAAGACATGACATGACAAGACATGACAAGACAAAACTAGACAAGACAAGACAAGACAAAACAACACAACACAACACAACACATGACATGACATGATATGACATGACATGACAAGACAAAACAGGACAAGACAAGAGAAGACAAGACAAGACAAGACAAGACAATTGTGTTTGATTTTTTTTTTTAATTAATTAAGAAGACAAAACAAGACAAGACAAGACAAGACAAGACAAGACAACACAACACAACACATGACATGACATGACATGACAAGACAAAACAGGACAAGACAAGAGAAGACAAGACAAGACAAGACAAGACAATTGTGTTTGATTTTTTTTTAAATTAATTAAGAAGACAAAACAAGACAAGACATGACATGACAAGACATGACAAGACAAAACTAGACAAGACAAGACAAGACAAAACAACACAACACAACACAACACATGACATGACATGACATGACATGACAAGACAAGACAGGAAAGGACAAGAAAAGACAAGACAAGACAAAACAACACAACACAACACATGACATGACATGACATGACATGACAAGACAAGACAGGAAAGGACAAGACAAGACAAGACCAGACAAGACAAGACAAAACAAGACAAGACAAGACAAGACAAGATAAGACAAGACAAGACAAGACAAAACAAGACAAGACAAGACAAAACAACACAACACAACACATGACATGACATGAGAGGACATGACAAGACAAGACAGGACAAGACAGGACAAGACAAGACAACACAAGACAAGACAAGACAAGACAACACAACACAACACATGACATGACATGACATGACAAGACAAGACAAGACAGGACAAGACAAGACAAGACAACACAAGACAAGACAAGACAAGACAAGACAAGACAAGACAAGACAAGACAAGACAAGACAAGACAAGACAAGACAAGACAAGACAAGACAAGACAAGACAAGACAAGACAAGACAAGACAAGACAAGACAAGACAAGACAAGACAAGACAAGACAAGACAAGACAAGACAAGACAAGACAAGACAAGACAAGACAAGACAAGACAAGACAAGACAAGACAAGACAAGACAAGACAAGACAAGACAAGACAAGACAAGACAAGACAAGACAAGACAAGACAAGACAAGACAAGACAAGACAAGACAAGACAAGACAAGACAAGACAAGACAAGACAAGACAAGACAAGACAAGACAAGACAAGACAAGACAAGACAAGACAAGACAAGACAAGACAAGACAAGACAAGACAAGACAAGACAAGACAAGACAAGACAAGACAAGACAAGACAAGACAAGACAAGACAAGACAAGACAAGACAAGACAAGACAAGACAAGACAAGACAAGACAAGACAAGACAAGACAAGACAAGACAAGACAAGACAAGACAAGACAAGACAAGACAAGACAAGACAAGACAAGACAAGACAAGACAAGACAAGACAAGACAAGACAAGACAAGACAAGACAAGACAAGACAAGACAAGACAAGACAAGACAAGACAAGACAAGACAAGACAAGACAAGACAAGACAAGACAAGACAAGACAAGACAAGACAAGACAAGACAAGACAAGACAAGACAAGACAAGACAAGACAAGACAAGACAAGACAAGACAAGACAAGACAAGACAAGACAAGACAAGACATGACAATACAAGACAGGACAAGACAAGACAAGACAGGACAAGACAAGACAAGACAAGACAACACAACACATGACATGACCTGACATGACATGACAAGACAAGACAGGACAGGACAAGACAAGACAAGACCAGACAAGACAAGACAAAACAAGACAAGACATGACAATACAAGACAAGACAAGACAAGACAAGACAAGACAAGACAAGACAAGACAAGACAAGACAAAACAAGACAAGACAAAACAACACAGCACAACACATGACATGACATGACAGGACATGACAATACAAGACAGGACAAGACAAGACAAGACAAGACAAGACAAGACAAGACAAGACAAGACAAGACAAGACAAGACAAGACAAGACAAGACAAGACAAGACAAGACAAGACAAGACAAGACAATACAGGACAAGACAAGACAACACAAGACAAGACAAGACAAGACAAGACTAGACAAGACAAGACAAGACAAGACAAGACAAGACAAGACAAGATAAGACATGATAAGACATGAAAAGACAAAATAAGACAAGACAAAACAGCACAACACACGACATGACATGTCAAGACAAGACAAGACAAGACAAGACAAGACAAGACATGACATGACATGGCAAGACAAGACAAGACAGGACAAGACAGGACAAGACAAGACAAATCAACACAAGACAAGACAAGACAAGACAAGCCAAGATAAGACATGACAAGACAAAACAAGGCAAGACAAAACTACACAACATACGACATGACATGACATGACAAGACAAAACAACACAACACAACACATGACATGACATGACATGACAAGACAAGACAAGACAGGACAAGACAAGACAAGACAAGACAAGACAGCACAAGACAAGACAAGACAAGACAAGACATGACATGACATGACATGACATGACAAGACAAGACAGGACAGGACAGGACAAGACAAGACAAGGCAAGACAAGACAAAACAAGACAAGACAAAACAACACAACACAACACATGACATGACATGACATGACAAGACAAAACAGGACAAAACAAGAGAAGACAAGACAAGACAAGACAAGACAATTGTGTTTGATTTTTTTTTAAATTAATTAAGAAGACAAAACAAGACAAGACATGACATGACAAGACATGACAAGACAAAACAAGACAAGCCTAGACAAGACAAGACAAGAAAAGACTAGACAAGACAAGACAAGACAAGACAAAACAACACAGCACAACACAACACATGACATGACATGACAAGACAAGACAGGAAAGGACAAGACAAGACAAGACCAGACAAGACAAGACAAAACAAGACAAGACAAGACAAGACAAGACAAGACAAGACAAGACAAGACAAGACAAGACAAGACAAGACAAGACAAGACAAGACAAGACAAGACAAGACAAGACAAGACAAGACAAGACAAGACAAGACAAGACAAGACAAGACAAGACAAGACAAGACAAGACAAGACAAGACAAGACAAGACAAGACAAGACAAGACAAGACAAGACAAGACAAGACAAGACAAGACAAGACAAGACAAGACAAGACAAGACAAGACAAGACAAGACAAGACAAGACAAGACAAGACAAGACAAGACAAGACAAGACAAGACAAGACAAGACAAGACAAGACAAGACAAGACAAGACAAGACAAGACAAGACAAGACAAGACAAGACAAGACAAGACAAGACAAGACAAGACAAGACAAGACAAGACAAGACAAGACAAGACAAGACAAGACAAGACAAGGCAAGACAAGACAAGACAAGACAAGACAAGACAAGACAAGACAAGACAAGACAAGACAAGACAAGACAAGACAAGAGAAGACAAGACAGGACATGACAAGACAAGACAAGACAAGACAAGACAAGACAAGACAAGACAAGACAAGACAAGACAAGACAGGACAAGACAAGACAAGACAAGACAACACAACACACGACATGACATGTCAAGACAAGACAAGACAAGACAAGACAAGACAAGACATGACATGACATGACAAGACAAGACAAGACAGGACAAGACAGGACAAGACAAGACAAATCAACACAAGACAAGACAAGACAAGACAAGCCAAGATAAGACATGACAAGACAAAACAAGGCAAGACAAAACTACACAACATACGACATGACATGACATGACAAGACAAAACAACACAACACATGACATGACATGACATGACAAGACAAGACAAGACAGGACAAGACAAGACAAGACAAGACAAGACAGCACAAGACAAGACAAGACAAGACAAGACAAGACATGACATGACATGACATGACATGACAAGACAAGACAGGACAGGACAGGACAAGACAAGACAAGGCAAGACAAGACAAAACAAGACAAGACAAAACAACACAACACAACACATGACATGACATGACATGACAAGACAAAACAGGACAAAACAAGAGAAGACAAGACAAGACAAGACAAGACAATTGTGTTTGATTTTTTTTTAAATTAATTAAGAAGACAAAACAAGACAAGACATGACATGACAAGACATGACAAGACAAAACAAGACAAGCCTAGACAAGACAAGACAAGAAAAGACTAGACAAGACAAGACAAGACAAGACAAAACAACACAGCACAACACAACACATGACATGACATGACAAGACAAGACAGGAAAGGACAAGACAAGACAAGACAAGACAAGACAAAACAATTCAACGCAACACATGACGTGACATGACAGGACATGACAAGACAAGACAAGACAAGACAAGACAAGACAAGACAAGACAAGACAAGACAAGACAAGACAAGACAAGACAAGACAAGACAAGACAAGACAAGACAAGACAAGACAAGACAAGACAAGACAAGACAAGACAAGACAAGACAAGACAAGACAAGACAAGACAAGACAAGACAAGACAAGACAAGACAAGACAAGACAAGACAAGACAAGACAAGACAAGACAAGACAAGACAAGACAAGACAAGACAAGACAAGACAAGACAAGACAAGACAAGACAAGACAAGACAAGACAAGACAAGACAAGACAAGACAAGACAAGACAAGACAAGACAAGACAAGACAAGACAAGACAAGACAAGACAAGACAAGACAAGACAAGACAAGACAAGACAAGACAAGACAAGACAAGACAAGACAAGACAAGACAAGACAAGACAAGACAAGACAAGACAAGACAAGACAAGACAAGACAAGACAAGACAAGACAAGACAAGACAAGACAAGACAAGACAAGACAAGACAAGACAAGACAAGACAAGACAAGACAAGACAAGACAAGACAAGACAAGACAAGACAAGACAAGACAAGACAAGACATGACAAGACCAAACAAGACAAGACAAGACAAAACAACTCAACACAACACATGACATGACATGACATGACAAGACAAGACAGGAACAACACAACACATGACATGACATGACAGGACATGACAAGACAAGACAAGACAAGACAAGACAAGACAAGACAAGACAAGACAAGACAAGACAAGACAAGACAAGACAAGACAAGACAAGACAAGACAAGACAAGACAAGACAAGACAAGACAAGACAAGACAAGACAAGACAAGACAAGACAAGACAAGACAAGACCAGACAAGACAAGACAAAACAAGACAAGACAAGACAAGACAAGACAAAACAATTCAACACAACACATGACATGACATGACAGGACATGACAAGACAAGACAAGACAAGACAATTCAACACAACACATGACATGACATGACATGACAGGACATGACAAGACAAGACAAGACAAGACAAGACAAGACAAGACAAGACAAGACAAGACAAGACAAGACAAGACAAGACAAGACAAGACAAGACAAGACAAGACATGACAAGACCAAACAAGACAAGACAAGACAAAACAACTCAACACAACACATGACATGACATGACATGACAGGACATGACAAGACAAGACAAGACAAGACAAGACAAGACAAGACAAGACAAGACAAGACAAGACAAGACAAGACAAGACAAGACAAGACAAGACAAGACAAGACAAGACAAGACAAGACAAAACAATTCAACACAACACATGACATGACATGACAGGACATGACAAGACAAGACAAGACAAGACAATTCAACACAACACATGACATGACATGACAGGACATGACAAGACAAGACAAGACAAGACAAGACAAGACAAGACAAGACAAGACAAGACAAGACAAGACAAGACAAGACAAGACAAGACAAGACAAGACAAGACAAGACAAGACAAGACAAGATAGACAAGACAAGACAAGACAAGACAAGACAAGACAAGACAAGACAAGACAAGACAAGACAAGACAAGACAAGACAAGACAAGACAAGACAAGACAAGACAAGACAAGACAAGACAAGACAAGACAAGACAAGACAAGACAAGACAAGACAAGACAAGACAAGACAAGACAAGACAAGACAAGACAAGACAAGACAAGACAAGACAAGACAAGACAAGACAAGACAAGACAAGACAAGACAAGACAAGACAAGACAAGACAAGACAAGACAAGACAAGACAAGACAAGACAAGACAAGACAAGACAAGACAAGACAAGACAAGACAAGACAAGACAAGACAAGACAAGACAAGATAGACAAGACAAGACAAGACAAGACAAGACAAGACAAGACAAGACAAGACAAGACAAGACAAGACAAGACAAGACAAGACAAGACAAGACAAGACAAGACAAGACAAGACAAGACAAGACAAGACAAGACAAGACAAGACAAGACAAGACAAGACAAGACAAGACAAGACAAGACAAGACAAGACAAGACAAGACAAGACAAGACAAGACAAGACAAGACAAGACAAGACAAGACAAGACAAGACAAGACAAGACAAGACATGACAAGACAAGACAAGACAAGACAAGACAACACAAGACAAGACAACACAAGACAAGACAAGACAAGACAAGACAAGACAAGACAAGACAAGACAAGACAAGATAAGACATGACAAGACAAAACAAGGCAAGACAAAACTACACAACATACGACATGACATGACAAGACAAAACAACACAACACAACACATGACATGACATGACATGACAAGACATGACAAGACAGGACAAGACAAGACAAGACAAGACAAGACAACACAAGACAAGACAAGACAAGACAAGACATGACAAGACAAGACAAGACAAGACATGACATGACATGACATGACATGACAAGACAAGACAAGACAGGACAGGACAGGACAAGACAAGACAAGGCAAGACAAGACAAAACAAGACAAGACAAGACAAAACAACACAACACAACACAACACATGACATGACATGACATGACAAGACAAAACAGGACAAGACAAGAGAAGACAAGACAAGACAAGACAAGACAAGACAATTGTGTTTGATTTTTTTTTTTAATTAATTAAGAAGACAAAACAAGACAAGACATGACATGACAAGACATGACAAGACAAGACAGGACAGGACAAGACAAGACAAGACCAGACAAGACAAGACAAAACAAGACAAGACAAGACAAGACAAGACAAGACAAGACAAGACAAGACAAGACAAGACAAGACAAGACAAGACAAAACAAGACAAGACAAGACAAAACAACACAGGACAAGACAAGACAACACAAGACAAGACAAGACAAGGCAAGACAAGACAAGACAAGACAAGACAAGACAAGACAAGACAAGACAAGACAAGATAAGACATGATAAGACATGACAAGACAAAATAAGACAAGACAAAACAACACAACACACGACATGACATGTCAAGACAAGACAAGACAAAACAACACAACACAACACATGACATGACATGACAAGACAAGACAGGACAAGACAAGACATGACAACACAAGACAAGACAAGACAAGACAAGACAAGACAAGACAAGACAAGACAAGACAAGATAAGACATGACAAGACAAAACAAGGCAAGACAAAACTACACAACATACGACATGACGTGACATGACAAGACAAAACAACACAACACAACACATGACATGACATGACATGACAAGACAAGACAAGACAGGACAAGACAAAACAACACAACACAACACATGACATGACATGACAAGACAAGACATGACATGACAAGACAAGACAGGACAAGACAAGACAAGACAACACAAGACAAGACAAGACAAGACAAGACATGACAAGACAAGACAAGACAAGACAAGACAAGACATGACATCACATGACATGACAAGACAAGACAGGACAGGACAGGACAAGACAAGACAAGGCAAGACAAGACAAAACAAGACAATACAAAACAACACAACACAACACAACACATGACATGACATGACATGACAAGACAAAACAGGACAAAACAAGAGAAGACAAGACAAGACAAGACAATTGTGTTTGATTTTTTTTTAAATTAATTAAGAAGACAAAAGAAGACAAGACATGACATGACAAGACATGACAAGACAAAACAAGACAAGACAAGACAAGACAAGACAAGAAAAGACTAGACATGACATGACATGACAAGACAAGACAGAAAAGGACAAGACAAGACCAGACAAGACAAGACAAAACAAGACAAGACAAGACAAGACAAGACAAGACAAGACAAGACAAGACAAGACAAGACAAGACAAGACAAGACAAGACAAGACAAGACAAGACAAGACAAGACAAGACAAGACAAGACAAGACAAGACAAGACAAGACAAGACAAGACAAGACAAGACAAGACAAGACAAGACATGACAAGACAAGACAAGACAAGACAAGACAAGACAAGACAAGACAAGACAAGACAAGACAAGACAAGACAAGACAAGACAAGACAAGACAAGACAAGACAAGACAAGACAAGACAAGACAAGACAAGACAAGACAAGACAACACAAGACAAGACAAGACAAGACAAGACAACACAACACAACACATGACATGACATGACATGACAAGACAAAACAGGACAAGACAAGAGAAGACAAGACAAGACAAGACAAGACAATTGTGTTTGATTTTTTTTTTAATTAATTAAAAAGACAAAACAAGACAAGACATGACATGACAAGACATGACAAGACAAAACTAGACAAGACAAGACAAGACAAGACAAGACAAGAAAAGACAAGACAAGACAAGACAAAACAACACAACACAACACAACACATGACATGACATGACATGACATGACAAGACAAGACAGGAAAGGACAAGACAAGACAAGACAAGAAAAGACAAGACAAGACAAAACAACACAACACAACACATGACATGACATGACATGACATGCCAAGACAAGACAGGAAAGGACAAGACAAGACAAGACCAGACAAGACAAGACAAAACAAGACAAGACAAGACAAGACAAGATAAGACAAGACAAGACAAGACAAAACAAGACAAGACAAGACAAAACAACACAACACAACACATGACATGACATGAGAGGACATGACAAGACAAGACAGGACAAGACAAGACAACACAAGACAAGACAAGACAAGACAACACAACACAACACATGACATGACATGACATGACAAGACAAGACAAGACAAGACAGGACAAGACAAGACAACACAAGACAAGACAAGACAAGACAAGACAAGACAAGACAAGACAAGACAAGACAAGACAAGACAAGACAAGACAAGACAAGACAAGTAAAGACAAGACAAGACAAGACAAGACAAGACAAGACAAGACAAGACAGGACAAGACAAGACAAGACAAGACAAGACAAGACAAGACAAGACAAGACAAGACAAGACAAGACAAGACAAGACAAGACAAGACAAGACAAGACAAGATTTTTAAATTAATTAACAAGACAAGACAAGACAAGACAGGACAAGACAAGACAAGACAACACAAGACAAGACAAGACAAGACAAGACAAGACAAGACAAGACAAGACAAGACAAGACAAGACAAGACAAGACAAGACAAGACAAGACAAGACAAGACAAGACAAGACAAGACAAGACAAGACAAGACAAGTAAAGACAAGACAAGACAAGACAAGACAAGACAAGACAAGACAAGACAGGACAAGACAAGACAAGACAAGACAAGACAAGACAAGACAAGACAAGACAAGACAAGACAAGACAAGACAAGACAAGACAAGACAAGACAAGACAAGACAAGATAAGACAAGACAAGACAAGACAAAACAAGACAAGACAAGACAACACAACACAACACATGACATGACATGACATGACATGACAAGACAAGACAAGACAAGACAGGACAAGACAAGACAACACAAGACAAGACAAGACAAGACAAGACAAGACAAGACAAGACAAGACAAGACAAGACAAGACAAGACAAGACAAGACAAGACAAGTAAAGACAAGACAAGACAAGACAAGACAAGACAAGACAAGACAAGACAGGACAAGACAAGACAAGACAAGACAAGACAAGACAAGACAAGACAAGACAAGACAAGACAAGACAAGACAAGACAAGACAAGACAAGACAAGACAAGACAGGACAAGACAAGACAAGACAAGACAAGACAAGACAAGACAAGACAAGACAAGACAAGACAAGACAAGACAAGACAAGACAAGACAAGACAAGACAAGACAAGACAAGACAAGACAAGACAAGACAAGACAAGACAAGACAAGACAAGACAAGACAAGACAAGACAAGACAAGACAAGACAAGACAAGACAAGACAAGACAAGACAAGACAAGACAAGACAAGACAAGACAAGACAAGACAAGACAAGACAAGACAAGACAAGACAAGACAAGACAAGACAAGACAAGACAAGACAAGACAAGACAAGACAAGACAAAACAAGACAAGACAAGACAAAACAACACAGCACAACACATGACATGACATGACAGGACATGACAATACAAGACAGGACAAGACAAGACAAGACAAGACAAGACAAGACAAGACAAGACAAGACAAGACAAGACAAGACAAGACAAGACAAGACAAGACAAGCCAAGACAAGACAAGACAAGACAAGACAAGACAAGACAAGACAAGACAAGACAAGACAAGACAAGACAAAACAACACAACACAACACATGACATGACATGACATGACATGACAAGACAGGACAGGAAAGGACAAGACAGGACAAGACCAGACAAGACAAGACAAAACAAGACAAGACAAGACAAGATAAGACAAGACAAGACAAGACAAAACAAGACAAGACAAGACAAGACAAGACAACACAACACAACACATGACATGACATGACATGACAAGACAAGACAAGACAAGACAGGACAAGACAAGACAAGACAAGACAAGAAAAAAAAAACAAGACAATTGTGTTTGATTTTTTTTTTTAATTAATTAAGAAGACAAAACAAGACAAGACATGACATGACAAGACATGACAAGACAAAACTAGACAAGACAAGACAAGACAAGACAAGACAAAACAACACAACACAACACAACACATGACATGACATGACATGACATGACAAGACAAGACAGGAAAGGACAAGACAAGACAAGACAAGAAAAGACAAGACAAGACAAAACAACACAACACAACACATGACATGACATGACATGACAAGACAAGACAAGACAGGACAAGACAGGACAAGACAAGACAAATCAACACAAGACAAGACAAGACAAGACAAGCCAAGATAAGACATGACAAGACAAAACAAGGCAAGACAAAACTACACAACATACGACATGACATGACATGACAAGACAAAACAACACAACACATGACATGACATGACATGACAAGACAAGACAAGACAGGACAAGACAAGACAAGACAAGACAAGACAGCACAAGACAAGACAAGACAAGACAAGACAAGACATGACATGACATGACATGACATGACAAGACAAGACAGGACAGGACAGGACAAGACAAGACAAGGCAAGACAAGACAAAACAAGACAAGACAAAACAACACAACACAACACATGACATGACATGACATGACAAGACAAAACAGGACAAAACAAGAGAAGACAAGACAAGACAAGACAAGACAATTGTGTTTGATTTTTTTTTAAATTAATTAAGAAGACAAAACAAGACAAGACATGACATGACAAGACATGACAAGACAAAACAAGACAAGCCTAGACAAGACAAGACAAGAAAAGACTAGACAAGACAAGACAAGACAAGACAAAACAACACAGCACAACACAACACATGACATGACATGACAAGACAAGACAGGAAAGGACAAGACAAGACAAGACAAGACAAGACAAAACAATTCAACGCAACACATGACGTGACATGACAGGACATGACAAGACAAGACAAGACAAGACAAGACAAGACAAGACAAGACAAGACAAGACAAGACAAGACAAGACAAGACAAGACAAGACAAGACAAGACAAGACAAGACAAGACAAGACAAGACAAGACAAGACAAGACAAGACAAGACAAGACAAGACAAGACAAGACAAGACAAGACAAGACAAGACAAGACAAGACAAGACAAGACAAGACAAGACAAGACAAGACAAGACAAGACAAGACAAGACAAGACAAGACAAGACAAGACAAGACAAGACAAGACAAGACAAGACAAGACAAGACAAGACAAGACAAGACAAGACAAGACAAGACAAGACAAGACAAGACAAGACAAGACAAGACAAGACAAGACAAGACAAGACAAGACAAGACAAGACAAGACAAGACAAGACAAGACAAGACAAGACAAGACAAGACAAGACAAGACAAGACAAGACAAGACAAGACAAGACAAGACAAGACAAGACAAGACAAGACAAGACAAGACAAGACAAGACAAGACATGACAAGACCAAACAAGACAAGACAAGACAAAACAACTCAACACAACACATGACATGACATGACATGACAAGACAAGACAGGAACAACACAACACATGACATGACATGACAGGACATGACAAGACAAGACAAGACAAGACAAGACAAGACAAGACAAGACAAGACAAGACAAGACAAGACAAGACAAGACAAGACAAGACAAGACAAGACAAGACAAGACAAGACAAGACAAGACAAGACAAGACAAGACAAGACAAGACAAGACAAGACAAGACCAGACAAGACAAGACAAAACAAGACAAGACAAGACAAGACAAGACAAAACAATTCAACACAACACATGACATGACATGACAGGACATGACAAGACAAGACAAGACAAGACAATTCAACACAACACATGACATGACATGACATGACAGGACATGACAAGACAAGACAAGACAAGACAAGACAAGACAAGACAAGACAAGACAAGACAAGACAAGACAAGACAAGACAAGACAAGACAAGACAAGACAAGACAAGACAAGACAAGACAAGACAAGACAAGACATGACAAGACCAAACAAGACAAGACAAGACAAAACAACTCAACACAACACATGACATGACATGACATGACAGGACATGACAAGACAAGACAAGACAAGACAAGACAAGACAAGACAAGACAAGACAAGACAAGACAAGACAAGACAAGACAAGACAAGACAAGACAAGACAAGACAAGACAAGACAAGACAAGACAAGACAAGACAAGACCAGACAAGACAAGACAAAACAAGACAAGACAAGACAAGACAAAACAATTCAACACAACACATGACATGACATGACAGGACATGACAAGACAAGACAAGACAAGACAAGACAAGACAAGACAAGACAAGACAAGACAAGACAAGACAAGACAAGACAAAACAAGACAAGCCTAGACAAGACAAGACAAGACAAGACAAGACAAGAGAAGACAAGACAAGACAAGACAAGACAAGACATGACAAGACCAAACAAGACAAGACAAGACAAAACAACTCAACACAACACATGACATGACATGACATGACAAGACAAGACAGGACAAGACAAGACAAGACAACACAAGACAAGACAAGACAAGACAAGACAAGACAAGACAAGACAAGTCATGACAAGACATGACATGACATGACAAGACAGGACATGACATGACATGACATGACAAGACAAGACAGGACAGGACAGGGCAGGACAAGACAAGACAAGACAAGACAAGACAAGACAAGACAAGACAAGACAAGACAAGACAAGACAAGACAAGACAAGACAAGACAAGACAAGACAAGACAAGACAAGACAAGACAAGACAAGACAAGACAAGACAAGACAAGATAAGACAACACAACACAACACATGACATGACATGACATGACATGACAAGACAAGACAGGACAGGACAGGACAAGACAAGACAAAACCAGACAAGACAAGACAAGACAAGACAAGACAAGACAAGACAAGACAAGACCAAACAAGACAAGACAAGACAAAACAACTCAACACATGACATGACATGACAGGACATGACAAGACACGACAAGACAAGACAAGACAAGACAAGACAAGACAAGACAAGACAAGACAAGACAAGACAAGACAAGACAAGACAAGACAAGACAAGACAAGACAAGACAAGACATGACAAAACAACTCAACACAACACATGACATGACATGACATGACAAGACAAGACAGGACAAGACAAGACAAGACAACACAAGACAAGACAAGACAAGACAAGACAAGACAAGACATGACATGACATGACAAGACAAGACAAGACAGGACAAGACAAGACAAGACAACACAAGACAAGACAAGACAAGACAAGACAAGACAAGACAAGACAAGACAAGACAAGACAAGACAAGACAAGACAAGACAAGACAAGACAAGACAAGACAAGACAAGACAAGACAAGACAAGACAAGACAAGACAAGACAAGACAAGACAAGGCATGACATGACATGACATGACAAGACAGGACAGGACAGGGCAGGGCAGGACAAGACAAGACAAGGCAAGACAAAACAAGACAAGACAAAACAACACAACACAACACATGACATGACAAGACAAGACAGGATAAGACAAGACAAGACAACACAAGACAAGACAAGACAAGACAAGACAAGACAAGTCATGACAAGACATGACATGACATGACAAGACAGGACATGACATGACATGACATGACAAGACAAGACAAGACAAGACAAGACAAGACAAGACAAGACAAGACAAGACAAGACAAGACAAGACAAGACAAGACAAGACAAGACAAGACAAGACAAGACAAGACAAGACAAGACAAGACAAGACAAGACAAGACAAGACAAGACAAGACAAGACAAGACAAGACAAGACAAGACAAGACAAGACAAGACAAGACAAGACAAGACAAGACAAGACAAGACAAGACAAGACAAGACAAGACAAGACAAGACAAGACAAGACAAGACAAGACAAGACAAGACAAGACAAGACAAGACATGACAAGACCAAACAAGACAAGACAAGACAAAACAACTCAACACAACACATGACATGACATGACATGACAAGACAAGACAGGAACAACACAACACATGACATGACATGACAGGACATGACAAGACAAGACAAGACAAGACAAGACAAGACAAGACAAGACAAGACAAGACAAGACAAGACAAGACAAGACAAGACAAGACAAGACAAGACAAGACAAGACAAGACAAGACAAGACAAGACAAGACAAGACAAGACAAGACAAGACAAGACAAGACCAGACAAGACAAGACAAAACAAGACAAGACAAGACAAGACAAGACAAAACAATTCAACACAACACATGACATGACATGACAGGACATGACAAGACAAGACAAGACAAGACAATTCAACACAACACATGACATGACATGACATGACAGGACATGACAAGACAAGACAAGACAAGACAAGACAAGACAAGACAAGACAAGACAAGACAAGACAAGACAAGACAAGACAAGACAAGACAAGACAAGACAAGACAAGACAAGACAAGACAAGACAAGACAAGACATGACAAGACCAAACAAGACAAGACAAGACAAAACAACTCAACACAACACATGACATGACATGACATGACAGGACATGACAAGACAAGACAAGACAAGACAAGACAAGACAAGACAAGACAAGACAAGACAAGACAAGACAAGACAAGACAAGACAAGACAAGACAAGACAAGACAAGACAAGACAAGACAAGACAAGACAAGACCAGACAAGACAAGACAAAACAAGACAAGACAAGACAAGACAAAACAATTCAACACAACACATGACATGACATGACAGGACATGACAAGACAAGACAAGACAAGACAAGACAAGACAAGACAAGACAAGACAAGACAAGACAAGACAAGGCATGACATGACATGACATGACAAGACAGGACAGGACAGGGCAGGGCAGGACAAGACAAGACAAGGCAAGACAAAACAAGACAAGACAAAACAACACAACACAACACATGACATGACAAGACAAGACAGGATAAGACAGGACAAGACAACACAAGACAAGACAAGACAAGACAAGACAAGTCATGACAAGACATGACATGACATGACAAGACAGGACATGACATGACATGACATGACAAGACAAGACAAGACAAGACAAGACAAGACAAGACAAGACAAGACAAGACAAGACAAGACAAGACAAGACAAGACAAGACAAGACAAGACATGACAAGACAAGACAAGACAAGACAAGACAAGAAAAGACAAGACAAGACAAGACAAAACAACACAACACAACACAACACAACACATGACATGACATGACATGACATGACATGACAAGACAAAACAGGACAAGACAAGAGAAGACAAGACAAGACAAGACAAGACAATTGTGTTTGATTTTTTTTTTTTTTAATTAATTAAGAAGACAAAACAAGACAAGACATGACATGACAAGACATGACAAGACAAAACTAGACAAGACAAGACAAGACAAAACAACACAACACAACACAACACATGACATGACATGATATGACATGACATGACAAGACAAAACAGGACAAGACAAGAGAAGACAAGACAAGACAAGACAAGACAATTGTGTTTGATTTTTTTTTTTAATTAATTAAGAAGACAAAACAAGACAAGACAAGACAAGACAAGACAAGACAACACAACACAACACATGACATGACATGACATGACAAGACAAAACAGGACAAGACAAGAGAAGACAAGACAAGACAAGACAAGACAATTGTGTTTGATTTTTTTTTAAATTAATTAAGAAGACAAAACAAGACAAGACATGACATGACAAGACATGACAAGACAAAACTAGACAAGACAAGACAAGACAAAACAACACAACACAACACAACACATGACATGACATGACATGACATGACAAGACAAGACAGGAAAGGACAAGAAAAGACAAGACAAGACAAAACAACACAACACAACACATGACATGACATGACATGACATGACAAGACAAGACAGGAAAGGACAAGACAAGACAAGACCAGACAAGACAAGACAAAACAAGACAAGACAAGACAAGACAAGATAAGACAAGACAAGACAAGACAAAACAAGACAAGACAAGACAAAACAACACAACACAACACATGACATGACATGAGAGGACATGACAAGACAAGACAGGACAAGACAGGACAAGACAAGACAACACAAGACAAGACAAGACAAGACAACACAACACAACACATGACATGACATGACATGACAAGACAAGACAAGACAGGACAAGACAAGACAAGACAACACAAGACAAGACAAGACAAGACAAGACAAGACAAGACAAGACAAGACAAGACAAGACAAGACAAGACAAGACAAGACAAGACAAGACAAGACAAGACAAGACAAGACAAGACAAGACAAGACAAGACAAGACAAGACAAGACAAGACAAGACAAGACAAGACAAGACAAGACAAGACAAGACAAGACAAGACAAGACAAGACAAGACAAGACAAGACAAGACAAGACAAGACAAGACAAGACAAGACAAGACAAGACAAGACAAGACAAGACAAGACAAGACAAGACAAGACAAGACAAGACAAGACAAGACAAGACAAGACAAGACAAGACAAGACAAGACAAGACAAGACAAGACAAGACAAGACAAGACAAGACAAGACAAGACAAGACAAGACAAGACAAGACAAGACAAGACAAGACAAGACAAGACAAGACAAGACAAGACAAGACAAGACAAGACAAGACAAGACAAGACAAGACAAGACAAGACAAGACAAGACAAGACAAGACAAGACAAGACAAGACAAGACAAGACAAGACAAGACAAGACAAGACAAGACAAGACAAGACAAGACAAGACAAGACAAGACAAGACAAGACAAGACAAGACAAGACAAGACAAGACAAGACAAGACAAGACAAGACAAGACAAGACAAGACAAGACAAGACATGACAATACAAGACAGGACAAGACAAGACAAGACAGGACAAGACAAGACAAGACAAGACAACACAACACATGACATGACCTGACATGACATGACAAGACAAGACAGGACAGGACAAGACAAGACAAGACCAGACAAGACAAGACAAAACAAGACAAGACATGACAATACAAGACAAGACAAGACAAGACAAGACAAGACAAGACAAGACAAGACAAGACAAAACAAGACAAGACAAAACAACACAGCACAACACATGACATGACATGACAGGACATGACAATACAAGACAGGACAAGACAAGACAAGACAAGACAAGACAAGACAAGACAAGACAAGACAAGACAAGACAAGACAAGACAAGACAAGACAAGACAAGACAAGACAAGACAAGACAAGACAATACAGGACAAGACAAGACAACACAAGACAAGACAAGACAAGACAAGACTAGACAAGACAAGACAAGACAAGACAAGACAAGACAAGACAAGATAAGACATGATAAGACATGAAAAGACAAAATAAGACAAGACAAAACAGCACAACACACGACATGACATGTCAAGACAAGACAAGACAAGACAAGACAAGACAAGACATGACATGACATGACAAGACAAGACAAGACAGGACAAGACAGGACAAGACAAGACAAATCAACACAAGACAAGACAAGACAAGACAAGCCAAGATAAGACATGACAAGACAAAACAAGGCAAGACAAAACTACACAACATACGACATGACATGACATGACAAGACAAAACAACACAACACAACACATGACATGACATGACATGACAAGACAAGACAAGACAGGACAAGACAAGACAAGACAAGACAAGACAGCACAAGACAAGACAAGACAAGACAAGACATGACATGACATGACATGACATGACAAGACAAGACAGGACAGGACAGGACAAGACAAGACAAGGCAAGACAAGACAAAACAAGACAAGACAAAACAACACAACACAACACATGACATGACATGACATGACAAGACAAAACAGGACAAAACAAGAGAAGACAAGACAAGACAAGACAAGACAATTGTGTTTGATTTTTTTTTAAATTAATTAAGAAGACAAAACAAGACAAGACATGACATGACAAGACATGACAAGACAAAACAAGACAAGCCTAGACAAGACAAGACAAGAAAAGACTAGACAAGACAAGACAAGACAAGACAAAACAACACAGCACAACACAACACATGACATGACATGACAAGACAAGACAGGAAAGGACAAGACAAGACAAGACCAGACAAGACAAGACAAAACAAGACAAGACAAGACAAGACAAGACAAGACAAGACAAGACAAGACAAGACAAGACAAGACAAGACAAGACAAGACAAGACAAGACAAGACAAGACAAGACAAGACAAGACAAGACAAGACAAGACAAGACAAGACAAGACAAGACAAGACAAGACAAGACAAGACAAGACAAGACAAGACAAGACAAGACAAGACAAGACAAGACAAGACAAGACAAGACAAGACAAGACAAGACAAGACAAGACAAGACAAGACAAGACAAGACAAGACAAGACAAGACAAGACAAGACAAGACAAGACAAGACAAGACAAGACAAGACAAGACAAGACAAGACAAGACAAGACAAGACAAGACAAGACAAGACAAGACAAGACAAGACAAGACAAGACAAGACAAGACAAGACAAGACAAGACAAGACAAGACAAGACAAGACAAGACAAGACAAGACAAGACAAGACAAGACAAGACAAGACAAGACAAGACAAGACAAGACAAGACAAGACAAGACAAGACAAGACAAGACAAGACAAGACAAGACAAGACAAGACAAGAGAAGACAAGACAGGACATGACAAGACAAGACAAGACAAGACAAGACAAGACAAGACAAGACAAGACAAGACAAGACAGGACAAGACAAGACAAGACAAGACAACACAACACACGACATGACATGTCAAGACAAGACAAGACAAGACAAGACAAGACAAGACATGACATGACATGACAAGACAAGACAAGACAGGACAAGACAGGACAAGACAAGACAAATCAACACAAGACAAGACAAGACAAGACAAGCCAAGATAAGACATGACAAGACAAAACAAGGCAAGACAAAACTACACAACATACGACATGACATGACATGACAAGACAAAACAACACAACACATGACATGACATGACATGACAAGACAAGACAAGACAGGACAAGACAAGACAAGACAAGACAAGACAGCACAAGACAAGACAAGACAAGACAAGACAAGACATGACATGACATGACATGACATGACAAGACAAGACAGGACAGGACAGGACAAGACAAGACAAGGCAAGACAAGACAAAACAAGACAAGACAAAACAACACAACACAACACATGACATGACATGACATGACAAGACAAAACAGGACAAAACAAGAGAAGACAAGACAAGACAAGACAAGACAATTGTGTTTGATTTTTTTTTAAATTAATTAAGAAGACAAAACAAGACAAGACATGACATGACAAGACATGACAAGACAAAACAAGACAAGCCTAGACAAGACAAGACAAGAAAAGACTAGACAAGACAAGACAAGACAAGACAAAACAACACAGCACAACACAACACATGACATGACATGACAAGACAAGACAGGAAAGGACAAGACAAGACAAGACAAGACAAGACAAAACAATTCAACGCAACACATGACGTGACATGACAGGACATGACAAGACAAGACAAGACAAGACAAGACAAGACAAGACAAGACAAGACAAGACAAGACAAGACAAGACAAGACAAGACAAGACAAGACAAGACAAGACAAGACAAGACAAGACAAGACAAGACAAGACAAGACAAGACAAGACAAGACAAGACAAGACAAGACAAGACAAGACAAGACAAGACAAGACAAGACAAGACAAGACAAGACAAGACAAGACAAGACAAGACAAGACAAGACAAGACAAGACAAGACAAGACAAGACAAGACAAGACAAGACAAGACAAGACAAGACAAGACAAGACAAGACAAGACAAGACAAGACAAGACAAGACAAGACAAGACAAGACAAGACAAGACAAGACAAGACAAGACAAGACAAGACAAGACAAGACAAGACAAGACAAGACAAGACAAGACAAGACAAGACAAGACAAGACAAGACAAGACAAGACAAGACAAGACAAGACAAGACAAGACAAGACAAGACAAGACAAGACAAGACAAGACAAGACAAGACAAGACAAGACAAGACAAGACAAGACAAGACAAGACAAGACAAGACAAGACAAGACAAGACAAGACAAGACAAGACAAGACAAGACAAGACAAGACAAGACAAGACAAGACAAGACAAGACAAGACAAGACAAGACAAGACAAGACAAGACAAGACATGACAAGACCAAACAAGACAAGACAAGACAAAACAACTCAACACAACACATGACATGACATGACATGACAAGACAAGACAGGAACAACACAACACATGACATGACATGACAGGACATGACAAGACAAGACAAGACAAGACAAGACAAGACAAGACAAGACAAGACAAGACAAGACAAGACAAGACAAGACAAGACAAGACAAGACAAGACAAGACAAGACAAGACAAGACAAGACAAGACAAGACAAGACAAGACAAGACAAGACAAGACAAGACAAGACCAGACAAGACAAGACAAAACAAGACAAGACAAGACAAGACAAGACAAAACAATTCAACACAACACATGACATGACATGACAGGACATGACAAGACAAGACAAGACAAGACAATTCAACACAACACATGACATGACATGACATGACAGGACATGACAAGACAAGACAAGACAAGACAAGACAAGACAAGACAAGACAAGACAAGACAAGACAAGACAAGACAAGACAAGACAAGACAAGACAAGACAAGACAAGACAAGACAAGACAAGACAAGACAAGACAAGACAAGACATGACAAGACCAAACAAGACAAGACAAGACAAAACAACTCAACACAACACATGACATGACATGACATGACAGGACATGACAAGACAAGACAAGACAAGACAAGACAAGACAAGACAAGACAAGACAAGACAAGACAAGACAAGACAAGACAAGACAAGACAAGACAAGACAAGACAAGACAAGACAAGACAAGACAAGACAAGACAAGACCAGACAAGACAAGACAAAACAAGACAAGACAAGACAAGACAAAACAATTCAACACAACACATGACATGACATGACAGGACATGACAAGACAAGACAAGACAAGACAATTCAACACAACACATGACATGACATGACAGGACATGACAAGACAAGACAAGACAAGACAAGACAAGACAAGACAAGACAAGACAAGACAAGACAAGACAAGACAAGACAAGACAAGACAAGACAAGACAAGACAAGACAAGACAAGACAAGACAAGACAAGACAAGACAAGACAAGACAAGACAAGACAAGACAAGACAAGACAAGACAAGACAAGACAAGACAAGACAAGACAAGATAGACAAGACAAGACAAGACAAGACAAGACAAGACAAGACAAGACAAGACAAGACAAGACAAGACAAGACAAGACAAGACAAGACAAGACAAGACAAGACAAGACAAGACAAGACAAGACAAGACAAGACAAGACAAGACAAGACAAGACAAGACAAGACAAGACAAGACAAGACAAGACAAGACAAGACAAGACAAGACAAGACAAGACAAGACAAGACAAGACAAGACAAGACAAGACAAGACAAGACAAGACAAGACAAGACAAGACAAGACAAGACAAGACAAGACAAGACAAGACAAGACAAGACAAGACATGACAAGACCAAACAAGACAAGACAAGACAAAACAACTCAACACAACACATGACATGACATGACATGACAGGACATGACAAGACAAGACAAGACAAGACAAGACAAGACAAGACAAGACAAGACAAGACAAGACAAGACAAGACAAGACAAGACAAGACAAGACAAGACAAGACAAGACAAGACAAGACAAGACAAGACAAGACAAGACAAGACAAGACAAGACAAGACAAGACAAGACAAGACAAGACCAGACAAGACAAGACAAAACAAGACAAGACAAGACAAGACAAGACAAGACAAAACAATTCAACACAACACATGACATGACATGACAGGACATGACAAGACAAGACAAGACAAGACAATTCAACACAACACATGACATGACATGACAGGACATGACAAGACAAGACAAGACAAGACAAGACAAGACAAGACAAGACAAGACAAGACAAGACAAGACAAGACAAGACAAGACAAGACAAGACAAGACAAGACAAGACAAGACAAGACAAGACAAGACAAGACAAGACAAGACAAGACAAGACAAGACAAGACAAGACAAGACAAGATAGACAAGACAAGACAAGACAAGACAAGACAAGACAAGACAAGACAAGACAAGACAAGACAAGACAAGACAAGACAAGACAAGACAAGACAAGACAAGACAAGACAAGACAAGACAAGACAAGACAAGACAAGACAAGACAAGACAAGACAAGACAAGACAAGACAAGACAAGACAAGACAAGACAAGACAAGACAAGACAAGACAAGACAAGACAAGACAAGACAAGACAAGACAAGACAAGACAAGACAAGACAAGACAAGACATGACAAGACAAGACAAGACAAGACAAGACAACACAAGACAAGACAACACAAGACAAGACAAGACAAGACAAGACAAGACAAGACAAGACAAGACAAGACAAGATAAGACATGACAAGACAAAACAAGGCAAGACAAAACTACACAACATACGACATGACATGACAAGACAAAACAACACAACACAACACATGACATGACATGACATGACAAGACATGACAAGACAGGACAAGACAAGACAAGACAAGACAAGACAACACAAGACAAGACAAGACAAGACAAGACATGACAAGACAAGACAAGACAAGACATGACATGACATGACATAACATGACAAGACAAGACAAGACAGGACAGGACAGGACAAGACAAGACAAGGCAAGACAAGACAAAACAAGACAAGACAAGACAAAACAACACAACACAACACAACACATGACATGACATGACATGACAAGACAAAACAGGACAAGACAAGAGAAGACAAGACAAGACAAGACAAGACAAGACAATTGTGTTTGATTTTTTTTTTTAATTAATTAAGAAGACAAAACAAGACAAGACATGACATGACAAGACATGACAAGACAAGACAGGACAGGACAAGACAAGACAAGACCAGACAAGACAAGACAAAACAAGACAAGACAAGACAAGACAAGACAAGACAAGACAAGACAAGACAAGACAAGACAAGACAAGACAAAACAAGACAAGACAAGACAAAACAACACAGGACAAGACAAGACAACACAAGACAAGACAAGACAAGGCAAGACAAGACAAGACAAGACAAGACAAGACAAGACAAGACAAGACAAGACAAGACAAGATAAGACATGATAAGACATGACAAGACAAAATAAGACAAGACAAAACAACACAACACACGACATGACATGTCAAGACAAGACAAGACAAAACAACACAACACAACACATGACAAGACAAGACAGGACAAGACAAGACATGACAACACAAGACAAGACAAGACAAGACAAGACAAGACAAGACAAGACAAGACAAGACAAGATAAGACATGACAAGACAAAACAAGGCAAGACAAAACTACACAACATACGACATGACGTGACATGACAAGACAAAACAACACAACACAACACATGACATGACATGACATGACAAGACAAGACAAGACAGGACAAGACAAAACAACACAACACAACACATGACATGACATGACAAGACAAGACATGACATGACAAGACAAGACAGGACAAGACAAGACAAGACAACACAAGACAAGACAAGACAAGACAAGACATGACAAGACAAGACAAGACAAGACAAGACATGACATCACATGACATGACAAGACAAGACAGGACAGGACAGGACAAGACAAGACAAGGCAAGACAAGACAAAACAAGACAATACAAAACAACACAACACAACACAACACATGACATGACATGACATGACAAGACAAAACAGGACAAAACAAGAGAAGACAAGACAAGACAAGACAAGACAATTGTGTTTGATTTTTTTTTAACTCGAATCCTCCTGGTACTTTTATTGTCTGGGATTTCTGAAATATTTAAAGGGATGACTTTTATAGGTCCAATGATCACTTACGTACCATCTTTATTTTAAGGCATCATTCCTAAACCGACTTTTGAGGTGTGACCATATGGTCACACTGAGCATGATATGGGGTAATTTTTCTCATGTTTTTATTTGAAGTAAAGCAAAGATTTATCCCACATATTTAAACTAAACAAGTGTGAATTAAACGAAAATGATTTAAACAGTTATTTAAGTATATATTGAAAACTATTTTTTATTAAAATAATATACATTAAAAACTATTTTTTATAAAAACATTTTATACCGTATCGTATTTAATAATTAAGATGGCACATGATATTTCTCAAAACATTTTACGCAAATCCCAACGTTACATTTCGAGCACTCGGTTCTACCAACAGAAACGCACAAATCGGCAGCACAACGTCTTCTTTTTTCGCAAGGACGAACGAAATGATTGAGCCCATCATGTCTCAATGTCTCCTGTGCTGTTCCTTCCAAAGATCTTTTTCGAGGACCCTTTGATTTGGGGCGGTCACCAAAGTGTTTACAATAGTAAATGGCTATTTGTCGCCGAAACTCGAGCTGAGGTATTTCTGGGTAGACTGATCTGTGTAGCAGCCAGCTATTTTGTACCGAAACGTCAACTAGCCACGTAAAGATACTATTCCACCATTTCTTTCCTCTTATACCTATTCGATACAAGCCCACATTCTGATCCATACGATCTACGCCGCTCATATATTTATTGTACTCCCTGATAACTAATGGCCGTGGAACATCAATAAATTTTTTTTGCTTCTGTGAGTATCGAACTGCATTTGTTACCGGGTTTGCGCCATACGTAGTCGAAGCGATGCTAACAACTGCGTTATCATTCCATTTTGTGAGAAAAATATTAGCTTCTTTCAATTTTGTAGACTCAATATGACCACGCTCCTTATTTTTCAATATTTTTTTATGTTCAATCGGGCAACTTTTTGGCAGCCGATTTTCCCGGATCGTACCTGTTGCGGTATATCCTCGAGCTTTCAAGTAAACTAACAGAGGAACACTGGTGAAAAGATTGTCAAAATAGAAGGAAAATGGTAGATTCTGAACCGCTGGTGTAAAATCGTCTATCATATTCAGCAGTGGAGCTGCGCATTTTCCAAATGTTTGCTCGTAGGTACTATTGGCACGAGGATTATTTCCTTGATAAATTTCAAAATTAACTAAATATCCCGATATCGTACACAAGGACCAAACTTTATAACCGAACCGTAATGGTTTTCCTTTGATGAACTGCTTGCATCCGTGACGCCCAAAATATGATATCATGCTCTCGTCAAATGAAAGCTGTTGTTCTGGATGGAAATGTTTCAGCATATTTGATTTTAAGTGGTCGGTTAATGACCGCAGTTTCCACATCTTATCTCCGTCAGTTATTTTTTTACAACTATCCTCAAAGTGTAAGAATCTCAAAATTTCCTCGAATCGATTTCTACGCATAGCTAAGTATACCATCTCATTGCGCATGTCATTGTCAACGCTCCAAAATGACCTGAACGTACTTCGACCATTGTATCCACTGACCAACAAGATGGCTATGAAAACTTTAAGCTCCGCACTGGTAATTTGAGGATTTGGTTTACCAAGAAAAATTGCATATCTTCGCGATTCGTTTATAATGTGCTCTATGAGTTCATCGTCAAAAAACTTTTCAAGTTGCTCATGAGGCTTCACCTTACAGTCTTCAAAATTTCGTGAAGGGAAAATGGGGATCAATCCGTCCGAGTTATCTTCTACCCACGTAAAATGTGATTCCTTACGTAACAGTGGCGGTGGCACTGAAGACGGTGTAGGTTTCACTTTTCGTAAGCCGCTGACATACGTTTCAGGTTGTGATGAGGACGGTTCTATTGATATTTCGCCCTGTTCCTCTAACAAATTAGTTTGCAAGTTCTGAGTAGAGTTTTCTAATATGTCGATCAACACAGAATCAGCAACTTCCAAGTCATCCTCCTCATCATCATTATCAATCGTTAAAACCCTTTTACCACTGCTCATCACTAACTCACAAGGTGCCTTCAATTGACCAACACATATATCCTCTGGCTTACCTACGTCGTCTTCATCACCATCATCTTCTCCACTGATTCCACCATTTTCGTTGTCCGGAGGTAAGATATATAGAGCAGCGGGCGAATCTTCTTCATCGCTATCACAAAAGTCATTTAGATAGTAAATAACCTCTTGTGTGTTTAAACGTCTGAAAGTTTGGAAAGAATTCACCACGAATTATAAAGTTTTCAATTCATTTGAACGAAAATTACGTTACATAAAATGAGCTTTTAATCTAGCCCAGCGTGACCATATGGTCACACCAGGAAAAAATACCGTTAATGGTCAACAAGAACATTTTATTTTTTTACAAAATATAGTTGTCATATATTTTCACTTTATTATTATTCAAATTGAAACTTAACTTCTTTTAAAAACAACACACTTCAAAAAATATTACGGTACTTACCTTTTGTTTCTATCAAATTTCGCATTTTTTGCCATATTTTTTTCTTTCAACTTTTTCACACCTGCTCACTTCGAAACAAAGACACTTTATGAAAAATTTTAAACGCAGTTCGCTTCGCGCATGCGTATTTACATGGAAAAAGCTAGTTCAAAGGAAATTATTTGGGTGAGCTCTGATTTTTTTTTTTAAATTCAACTACTACTTCTTGCGTGACCATATGGTCACGCTGGGGTTAACTGAGTTAAATTAATTAAGAAGACAAAAGAAGACAAGACATGACATGACAAGACATGACAAGACAAAACAAGACAAGACAAGACAAGACAAGACAAGAAAAGACTAGACATGACATGACATGACATGACAAGACAAGACAGAAAAGGACAAGACAAGACAAGACCAGACAAGACAAGACAAAACAAGACAAGACAAGACAAGACAAGACAAGACAAGACAAGACAAGACAAGACAAGACAAGACAAGACAAGACAAGACAAGACAAGACAAGACAAGACAAGACAAGACAAGACAAGACAAGACAAGACAAGACAAGACAAGACAAGACAAGACAAGACATGACAAGACAAGACAAGACAAGACAAGACAAGACAAGACAAGACAAGACAAGACAAGACAAGACAAGACAAGACAAGACAAGACAAGACAAGACAAGACAAGACAAGACAAGACAAGACAAGACAAGACAAGACAAGACAAGACAAGACAAGACAAGACAACACAAGACAAGACAAGACAAGACAAGACAACACAACACAACACATGACATGACATGACATGACAAGACAAAACAGGACAAGACAAGAGAAGACAAGACAAGACAAGACAAGACAATTGTGTTTGATTTTTTTTTTAATTAATTAAAAAGACAAAACAAGACAAGACATGACATGACAAGACATGACAAGACAAAACTAGACAAGACAAGACAAGACAAGACAAGACAAGAAAAGACAAGACAAGACAAGACAAAACAACACAACACAACACAACACATGACATGACATGACATGACATGACAAGACAAGACAGGAAAGGACAAGACAAGACAAGACAAGAAAAGACAAGACAAGACAAAACAACACAACACAACACATGACATGACATGACATGACATGCCAAGACAAGACAAGACAAGACAAGACAAGACAAGACAAGACAAGACAAGACAAGACAAAACAAGACAAGACAAGACAAGACAAGACCAGACAAGACAAGACAAAACAAGACAAGACAAGACAAGACAAGATAAGACAAGACAAGACAAGACAAAACAAGACAAGACAAGACAAAACAACACAACACAACACATGACATGACATGAGAGGACATGACAAGACAAGACAGGACAAGACAAGACAACACAAGACAAGACAAGACAAGACAACACAACACAACACATGACATGACAAGACAAGACAAGACAAGACAGGACAAGACAAGACAACACAAGACAAGACAAGACAAGACAAGACAAGACAAGACAAGACAAGACAAGACAAGACAAGACAAGACAAGACAAGACAAGACAAGACAAGACAAGTAAAGACAAGACAAGACAAGACAAGACAAGACAAGACAAGACAAGACAGGACAAGACAAGACAAGACAAGACAAGACAAGACAAGACAAGACAAGACAAGACAAGACAAGACAAGACAAGACAAGACAAGACAAGATTTTTAAATTAATTAACAAGACAAGACAAGACAAGACAGGACAAGACAAGACAAGACAACACAAGACAAGACAAGACAAGACAAGACAAGACAAGACAAGACAAGACAAGACAAGACAAGACAAGACAAGACAAGACAAGACAAGACAAGACAAGACAAGACAAGACAAGACAAGACAAGACAAGACAAGACAAGACAAGACAAGACAAGTAAAGACAAGACAAGACAAGACAAGACAAGACAAGACAAGACAAGACAGGACAAGACAAGACAAGACAAGACAAGACAAGACAAGACAAGACAAGACAAGACAAGACAAGACAAGACAAGACAAGACAAGACAAGACAAGACAAGACAAGACAAGACAAGACAAGACAAGACAAGACAAGACAAGACAAGACAAGACAAGACAAGACAAGACAAGACAAGACAAGACAAGACAAGACAAGACAAGACAAGACAAGACAAGACAAGACAAGACAAGACAAGACAAGACAAAACAAGACAAGACAAGACAAAACAACACAGCACAACACATGACATGACATGACAGGACATGACAATACAAGACAGGACAAGACAAGACAAGACAAGACAAGACAAGACAAGACAAGACAAGACAAGACAAGACAAGACAAGACAAGACAAGACAAGACAAGACAAGACAAGACAAGACAAGACAAGACAAGACAAGACAAGACAAGACAAAACAACACAACACAACACATGACATGACATGACATGACATGACAAGACAGGACAGGAAAGGACAAGACAGGACAAGACCAGACAAGACAAGACAAAACAAGACAAGACAAGACAAGATAAGACAAGACAAGACAAGACAAAACAAGACAAGACAAGACAAGACAAGACAACACAACACAACACATGACATGACATGACATGACAAGACAAGACAAGACAAGACAGGACAAGACAAGACAAGACAACACAAGACAAGACAAGACAAGACAAGAGAAGACAAGACAAGACAAGACAAGACAATTGTGTTTGATTTTTTTTTTTTAATTAATTAAGAAGACAAAACAAGACAAGACATGACATGACAAGACAAAACTAGACAAGACAAGACAAGACAAGACAAGACAAGACAAGACAAAACAACACAACACAACACAACACATGACATGACATGACATGACATGACAAGACAAGACAGGAAAGGACAAGACAAGACAAGACAAGAAAAGACAAGACAAGACAAAACAACACAACACAACACATGACATGACATGACATGACATGACAAGACAAGACAGGAAAGGACAAGACAAGACAAGTCCAGACAAGACAAGACAAAACAAGACAAGACAAGACAAGACAAGATAAGACAAGACAAGACAAGACAAGACAAGACAAGACAAGACAAGACAAGACAAGACAAGACAAGACAAGACAAGACAAGACAAGACAAGACAAGACAAGACAAGACAAGACAAGACAAGACAAGACAAGACAAGACAAGACAAGAAAAGACAAGACAAGACAAGACAAGACAAGACAAGACAAGACAAGACAAGACAAGACAAGACAAGACAAGACAAGACAAGACAAGACAAGACAAGACAAGACAAGACAAGACAAGACAAGACAAGACAAGACAAGACAAGACAAGACAAGACAAGACAAGACAAGACAAGACAAGACAAGACAAGACAAGACAAGACAAGACAAGACAAAACAACACAATACAACACATGACATGACATGTCAAGACAAAACAACACAACACAACACATGACATGACATGACATGACAAGACAAGACAAGACAGGACAAGACAAAACAACACAACACACGACATGACATGACATGTCAAGACAAGACAAGACAAGACAAGACAAGACAAGACAAAACAACACAACACAACACATGACATGACATGACAAGACAAGACAGGACAAGACAAGACAAGACAACACAAGACAAGACAAGACAAGACAAGACAAGACAAGACAAGACAAGACAAGGCAAGACAAGACAAAACAAGACAAGACAAAACAACACAACACAACACATGACATGACATGACATGACAAAACAAAACAGGACAAGACAAGAGAAGACAAGACAAGACAAGACAAGAAAAGACAAGACAAGACAAAACAACACAACACAACACATGACATGACATGACATGACATGACAAGACAGGACAGGAAAGGACAAGACAGGACAAGACCAGACAAGACAAGACAAAACAAGACAAGACAAGACAAGATAAGACAAGACAAGACAAGACAAAACAAGACAAGACAAGACAAGACAAGACAACACAACACAACACATGACATGACATGACATGACAAGACAAGACAAGACAAGACAGGACAAGACAAGACAAGACAACACAAGACAAGACAAGACAAGACAAGACAAGACAAGACAAGATAAGACAAGACAAGACAAGACAAGTAAAGACAAGACAAGACAAGACAAGACAAGACAAGACAAGACAAGACAGGACAAGACAAGACAAGACAAGACAAGACAAGACAAGACAAGACAAGACAAGACAAGACAAGACAAGACAAGACAAGACAAGACAAGACAAGACAAGACAAGACAAGACAAGACAAGAAAAGACAAGACAAGACAAGACAAGACAAGACAAGACAAGACAAGACAGGACAAGACAAGACAAGACAAGACAAGACAAGACAAGACAAGACAAGACAAGACAAGGCAAGACAAGACAAGACAAGACAAGACAAGACAAGACAAGACAAGACAAGACAAGACAAGACAAGACAGGACAAGACAAGACAAGACAAGACAAGACAAGACAAGACAAGACAAGACAAGACAAGACAAGACAAAACAAGACAAGACAAGACAAAACAACACAGCACAACACATGACATGACATGACATGACATGACATGACAGGACATGACAAGACAAGACAAGACAAGACAAGACAAGACAAGACAAGACAAGACAAGACAAGACAAGACAAGACAAGACAAGACAAGACAAGACAAGACAAGACAAGACAAGACAAGACAAGACAAGACAAGACAAGACAAGACAAGACAAGACAAGACAAGACAAGACAAGACAAGACAAGACAAGACAAGACAAGACAAGACAAGACAAGACAAGACAAGACAAGACAAGACAAGACAAGACAAGACAAGACAAGACAAGACAAGACAAGACAAGACAAGACAACACAACACAACACAACACATGACATGACATGACATGACAAGACAAGACAAGACAGGACAGGACAGGACAGGACAAGACAAGACAAGACCAGACAAGACAAGACAAAACAAGACAAGATAAGACAAGACAAGACAAGACAAGACCAAACAAGACAAGACAAGACAAAACAACTCAACACATGACATGACATGACAGGACATGACAAGACACTACAAGACAAGACAAGACAAGACAAGACAAGACAAGACAAGACAAGACAAGACAAGACAAGACAAGACAAGACAAGACAAGACAAGACAAGACAAGACAAGACAAGACAAGACAAGACAAGACAAGACATGACAAGACCAAACAAGATAAGACAAGACAAAACAACTCAACACAACACATGACATGACATGACATGACAAGACAAGACAGGACAAGACAAGACAAGACAACACAAGACAAGACAAGACAAGACAAGACAAGACAAGACAAGACAAAACAACACAGCACAACACATGACATGACATGACATGACAGGACATGACAATACAAGACAGGACAAGACAAGACAAGACAAGACAAGACAAGACAAGACAAGACAAGACAAGACAAGACAAGACAAGACAAGACAAAACAACACAGCACAACACAACACATGACATGACATGACATGACATGACAAGACAAGACAGGAAAGGACAAGACAAGACAAGACCAGACAAGACAAGACAAGACAAGACAAGACAAGACAAGACAAGACAAGACAAGACAAGACAAGACAAGACAAGACAAGACAAGACAAGACAAGACAAGACAAGACAAGACAAGACAAGACAAGACAAGACAAGACAAGACAAGACAAGACAAGACAAGACAGGACAAGACAAGACAAGACAAGACAAGACAGGACAAGACAAGACAAGACAAGACAAGACAACACAAGACAAGACAAGACAAGACAAGACAAGACAAGACAAGACAAGACAAGACAAGACAAGACAAGACAAGACAAGACAAGACAAGACAAGACAAGACAAGACAAGACAAGACAAGACAAGACAAGACAAGACAAGACAAGACAAGACAAGACAAGACAAGACAAGACAAGACATGACATGACATGACATGACATGACAAGACAAGACAGGACAGGACAGGACAGGGCAGGACAAGACAAGACAAGGCAAGACAAAACAAGACAAGACAAAACAACACAACACAACACATGACATGACATGACATGACAAGACAAGACAGGACAAGACAAGACAAGACAAGACAACACAAGACAAGACAACACAAGACAAGACAAGACAAGACAAGACAAGACAAGACAAAACAAAACAAGACAAGACAAAACAATACAACACATGACATGACATGACAAGACAAGACAGGACAGGACAAGACAAGACAAGACCAGACAAGACAAGACAAAACAAGACAAGACAAGACATGACAATACAAGACAGGACAAGACAAGACAAGACAAGACAAGACAAGACAAGACAAGACAAGACAAGACAAGACAAGACAAGACAAGACAAGACAAGACAAGACAAGACAAGACAAGACAAGACAAGACAAGACAAGACAAGACAAGACAAGACAAGACAAGACAAGACAAGACAATACAAGACAGGACAAGACAAGACAAGACAAGACAAGACAAGACAAGACAAGACAAGACAAGACAAGACAAGACAAAACAACACAGCACAACACAACACATGACATGACATGACATGACATGACAAGACAAGACAGGAAAGGACAAGACAAGACAAGACCAGACAAGACAAGACAAAACAAGACAAGACAAGACAAGACAAGACAAGACAAGACAAAACAATTCAACACAACACATGACATGACATGACAGGACATGACAAGACAAGACAAGACAAGACAAGACAAGACAAGACAAGACAAGACAAGACAAGACAAGACAAGACAAGACAAGACAAGACAAGACAAGACAAGACAAGACAAGACAAGACAAGACAAGACAAGACAAGACAAGACAAGACAAGACAAGACAAGACAAGACAAGACAAGACAAGACAAGACAAGACAAGACAAGACAAGACAAGACAAGACAAGACAAGACAAGACAAGACAAGACAAGACAAGACAAGACAAGACAAGACAAGACAAGACAAGACAAGACAAGACAAGACAAGACAAGATAAGACAACACAACACAACACAACACATGACATGACATGACATGACAAGACAAGACAAGACAGGACAGGACAGGACAGGACAAGACAAGACAAGACCAGACAAGACAAGACAAAACAAGACAAGACAAGACAAGACAAGACAAGACAAGACCAAACAAGACAAGACAAGACAAAACAACTCAACACATGACATGACATGACAGGACATGACAAGACACTACAAGACAAGACAAGACAAGACAAGACAAGACAAGACAAGACAAGACAAGACAAGACAAGACAAGACAAGACAAGACAAGACAAGACAAGACAAGACAAGACAAGACAAGACAAGACAAGACAAGACAAGACAAGACAAGACAAGACAAGACATGACAAGACCAAACAAGATAAGACAAGACAAAACAACTCAACACAACACATGACATGACATGACATGACAAGACAAGACAGGACAAGACAAGACAAGACAACACAGGACAAGACAAGACAAGACAAGACAAGACAAGTCATGACAAGACATGACATGACATGACAAGACAGGACATGACATGACAAGACAAGACAGGACAGGACAGGACATGACATGACATGACAAGACAAGACAGGACATGACAGGGCAGGACAAGACAAGACAAGACAAGACAAGACAAGACAAGACAAGACAAGACAAGACAAGACAAGACAAGACAAGACAAGACAAGGCATGACATGACATGACATGACAAGACAAGACAAGACAGGACAGGACAGGACAGGGCAGGACAAGACAAGACAAGGCAAGACAAAACAAGACAAGACAAAACAACACAAAACAACACATGACATGACATGACATGACAAGACAAGACAGGACAAGACAAGACAAGACAAGACAACACAAGACAAGACAACACAAGACAAGACAAGACAAGACAAGACAAGACAAGACAAGACAAGACAAGACAAGACAAGACAAGACAAGACAAGACAAGACAAGACAAGACAAGACAAGACAAGACAAGACAAGACAAGACAAGACAAGACAAGACAAGACAAGACAAGACAAGACAAGACAAGACAAGACAAGACAAGACAAGACAAGACAAGACAAGACAAGACAAGACAAGACAAGACAAGACAGGACAAGACAAGACAAGACAAGACAAGACAACACAAGACAAGACAACACAAGACAAGACAACACAAGACAAGACAAGACAAGACAAGACAAGACAAGACAAGACAAGACAAGACAAGACAAGACAAGACAAGACAAGACAAGACAAGACAAGACAAGACAAGACAAGACAAGACAAGACAAGACAAGACAAGACAAGACAAGACAAGACAAGACAAGACAAGACAAGACAAGACAAGACAAGACAAGACAAGACAAGACAAGACAAGACATGACATGACATGACATGACAAGACAAGACAGGACAGGACAGGACAGGGCAGGACAAGACAAGACAAGGCAAGACAAAACAAGACAAGACAAAACAACACAACACAACACATGACATGACATGACATGACAAGACAAGACAGGACAAGACAAGACAAGACAAGACAACACAAGACAAGACAACACAAGACAAGACAAGACAAGACAAGACAAGACAAGACAAGACAAAACAAAACAAGACAAGACAAAACAATACAACACATGACATGACATGACAAGACAAGACAGGACAGGACAAGACAAGACAAGACCAGACAAGACAAGACAAAACAAGACAAGACAAGACATGACAATACAAGACAGGACAAGACAAGACAAGACAAGACAAGACAAGACAAGACAAGACAAGACAAGACAAGACAAGACAAGACAAGACAAGACAAGACAAGACAAGACAAGACAAGACAAGACAAGACATGACATGACATGACATGACAAGACAAGACAGGACAAGACAAGACAAGACAAGACAACACAAGACAAGTAAACACAAGACAAGACAAGACAAGACAAGACAAGACAAGACAAAACAAAACAAGACAAGACAAAACAATACAACACATGACATGACATGACAAGACAAGACAGGACAGGACAAGACAAGACAAGACCAGACAAGACAAGACAAAACAAGACAAGACAAGACATGACAATACAAGACAGGACAAGACAAGACAAGACAAGACAAGACAAGACAAGACAAGACAAGACAAGACAAGACAAGACAAGACAAGACAAGACAAGACAAGACAAGACAAGACAAGACAAGACAAGACAAGACAAGACAAGACAAGACAAGACAAGACAAGACAAGACAAGACAAGACAAGACAAGACAAGACAAGACAAGACAAGACAAGACAAGACAAGACAGGACAAGACAAGACAAGACAAGACAAGACAAGACAAGACAAGACAAGACAAGACAAGACAAGACAAGACAAGACAAGACAAAGCAAGACAAAGCAAGACAAGCCAAGACAAGACAAGACAAGACAAGACAAGACAAGACAAGACAGGACAAGACAAGACAAGCCAAGACAAGATAAGACATGATAAGACATGAAAAGACAAAATAAGACAAGACAAAACAGCACAACACACGACATGACATGTCAAGACAAGACAAGACAAGACAAGACAAGACAAGACAAGACATGACATGACATGACAAGACAAGACAAGACAGGACAAGACAGGACAAGACAAGACAAGACAACACAAGACAAGACAAGACAAGACAAGACAAGACAAGACAAAACAAGGCAAGACAAAACTACACAACATACGACATGACATGACATGGCAAGACAAAACAACACAACACAACACATGACATGACATGACATGACAAGACAAGACAAGACAAGACAGGACAAGACAGGACAAGACAAGACAAGACAACACAAGACAAGACAAGACAAGATAAGACATGACAAGACAAAACAAGGCAAAACAAAACTACACAACATACGACATGACATGACATGGCAAGACAAAACAACACAACACAACACATGACATGACATGACATGACAAGACAAGACAAGACAGGACAAGACAAGACAAGACAAGACAAGACAACACAAGACAAGACAAGACAAGACAAGACATGACAAGACATGACATGACAAGACAAGACAAGACAAGACAGGACAAGACAAGACAAGACAAGACAAGACAACACAAGACAAGACAAGACAAGACAAGACATGACAAGACAAGACAAGACAAGACATGACATGACATGACATGACATGACATGACAAGACAAGACAGGACAGGACAGGACAAGACAAGACAAGGCAAGACAAGACAAAACAAGACAAGACAAAACAACACAACACAACACATGACATGACATGACATGACAAGACAAAACAGGACAAAACAAGAGAAGACAAGACAAGACAAGACATGACATGACATGACAAGACAAGACAAGACAAGACAGGACAAGACAGGACAAGACAAGACAAGACAACACAAGACAAGACAAGACAAGACAAGATAAGACATGACAAGACAAAACAAGGCAAGACAAAACTACACAACATACGACATGACATGACATGGCAAGACAAAACAACACAACACAACACATGACATGACATGACATGACAAGACAAGACAAGACAGGACAAGACAAGACAAGACAAGACAAGACAACACAAGACAAGACAAGACAAGACAAGACATGACAAGACAAGACAAGACAAGACATGACATGACATGACATGACATGACATGACAAGACAAGACAGGACAGGACAGGACAAGACAAGACAAGGCAAGACAAGACAAAACAAGACAAGACAAAACAACACAACACAACACATGACATGACATGACATGACAAGACAAAACAGGACAAAACAAGAGAAGACAAGACAAGACAAGACAAGACAATTGTGTTTGATTTTTTTTTAAATTAATTAAGAAGACAAAACAAGACAAGACATGACATGACAAGACATGACAAGACAAAACAAGACAAGCCTAGACAAGACAAGGCAGGAAAGGACAAGACAAGACAGGAAAGGACAAGACAAGACAAGACCAGACAAGACAAAACAAGACAAGACAAGACAAGACAAGACAAGACAAGACAAGACAAGACAAGACAAGACAAGACAAGACAAAACAATTCAACACAACACATGACATGACATGACAGGACATGACAAGACAAGACAAGACAAGACAAGACAAGACAAGACAAGACAAGACAAGACAAGACAAGACAAGACAAGACAAGACAAGACAAGACAAGACAAGACAAGATAAGACAACACAACACAACACATGACATGACATGACATGACATGACAAGACAAGACAAGACAGGACAGGACAGGACAGGACAAGACAAGACAAAACCAGACAAGACAAGACAAAACAAGACAAGACAAGACAAGACAAGACAAGACAAGACAAAACCAGACAAGACAAGACAAAACAAGACAAGACAAGACAAAACAACTCAACACATGACATGACATGACAGGACATGACAAGACACGACAAGACAAGACAAGACAAGACAAGACAAGACAAGACAAGACAAGACAAGACAAGACAAGACAAGACAAGACATGACAAGACCAAACAAGACAAGACAAGACAAAACAACTCAACACAACACATGACATGACATGACATGACAAGACAAGACAGGACAAGACAAGACAAGACAACACAAGACAAGACAAGACAAGACAAGACAAGACAAGACATGACATGACATGACAAGACAAGACAAGACAGGACAAGACAAGACAAGACAAGACAAGACAAGACAAGACAAGACAAGACAAGACAAGACAAGACAAGACAAGACAAGACAAGACAAGACAAGACAAGACAAGACAAGACAAGACAAGACAAGACAAGACAAGACAAGACAAGACAAGACAAGACAAGACAAGACAAGACAAGACAAGACAAGACAAGACAAGACAAGACAAGACAAGACAAGACAAGGCATGACATGACATGACATGACAAGACAGGACAGGACAGGGCAGGGCAGGACAAGACAAGACAAGGCAAGACAAAACAAGACAAGACAAAACAACACAACACAACACATGACATGACAAGACAAGACAGGATAAGACAAGACAAGACAACACAAGACAAGACAAGACAAGACAAGACAAGTCATGACAAGACATGACATGACATGACAAGACAGGACATGACATGACATGACATGACATGACAAGACAAGACAAGACAAGACAAGACAAGACAAGACAAGACAAGACAAGACAAGACAAGACAAGACAAGACAAGACAAGACAAGACAAGACAAGACAAGACAAGACAAGACAAGACAAGACAAGACAAGACAAGACAAGACAAGACAAGACAAGACAAGACAAGACAAGACAAGACAAGACAAGACAAGACAAGACAAGACAAGACAAGACAAGACAAGACAAGACAAGACAAGACAAGACAAGACAAGACAAGACAACACAGCACAAGACAAGACAACACAAGACAAGACAAGACAAGACAAGACAAGACAAGACAAGACAAGACAAGATAAGACAAGACAAGACAAGACAAGACAAGACAAGACAAGACAAGACAAGACAAGACAAGACAAGACAAGACAAGACAAGACAAGACAAGACAAGACAAGACAAGACAAGACAAGACAAGACAAGACAAGACAAGACAAGACAAGACAAGACAAGACAAGACAAGACAAGACAAGACAAGACAAGACAAGACAAGACAAGACAAGACAAGACATGACATGACAAGACAAGACAAGACAAGACAAGACAAGACAAGACAAGACAAGACAAGACAAGGCATGACATGACATGACATGACATGACAAGACAGGACAGGACAGGGCAGGGCAGGACAAGACAAGACAAGGCAAGACAAAACAAGACAAGACAAAACAACACAACACAACACATGACATGACAAGACAAGACAGGATAAGACAAGACAAGACAACACAAGACAAGACAAGACAAGACAAGACAAGTCATGACAAGACATGACATGACATGACAAGACAGGACATGACATGACATGACATGACAAGACAAGACAAGACAAGACAAGACAAGACAAGACAAGACAAGACAAGACAAGACAAGACAAGACAAGACAAGACAAGACAAGACAAGACAAGACAAGACAAGACAAGACAAGACAAGACAAGACAAGACAAGACAAAACAAGACAAGACAAGACAAGACAAGACAAGACAAGACAAGACAAGACAAGAGAACACAACACAACACATGACATGACATGACATGACATGACAAGACAAAACAGGACAAGACAAGAGAAGACAAGACAAGACAAGACAAGACAAGACAAGACAATTGTGTTTGATTTTTTTTTAATTAATTAAGAAGACAAAACAAGACAAGACATGACATGACAAGACATGACAAGACAAAACTAGACAAGACAAGACAAGACAAGACAAGACAAGACAAGAAAAGACCAGACAAGACAAGACAAGACAAAACAACACAACACAACACAACACATGACATGACATGACATGACATGACAAGACAAGACCAGACAAGACAACACAAGACAAGACAAGACAACACAACACATGACATGACATGACATGACAAGACAAGACAAAACAGGACAAGACAAGAGAAGACAAGACAAGACAAGACAAGACAATTGTGTTTGATTTTTTTTTTAATTAATTAAGAAGACAAAACAAGACAAGACATGACATGACAAGACATGACAAGACAAAACTAGACAAGACAAGACAAGACAAAACAACACAACACAACACAACACAACACATGACATGACATGACATGACATGACATGACAAGACAAAACAGGACAAGACAAGAGAAGACAAGACAAGACAAGACAAGACAATTGTGTTTGATTTTTTTTTTTTTAATTAATTAAGAAGACAAAACAAGACAAGACATGACATGACAAGACATGACAAGACAAAACTAGACAAGACAAGACAAGACAAAACAACACAACACAACACAACACATGACATGACATGATATGACATGACATGACAAGACAAAACAGGACAAGACAAGAGAAGACAAGACAAGACAAGACAAGACAATTGTGTTTGATTTTTTTTTTTAATTAATTAAGAAGACAAAACAAGACAAGACAAGACAAGACAAGACAAGACAACACAACACAACACATGACATGACATGACATGACAAGACAAAACAGGACAAGACAAGAGACAAGACAAGACAAGACAAGACAAAACAACACAGCACAACACATGACAAGACATGACAGGACATGACAATACAAGACAGGACAAGACAAGACAACACAAGACAAGACAAGACAAGACAAGACAAGATAAGACATGATAAGACATGACAAGACAAAATAAGACAACACAAAACAACACAACACACGACAAGACATGACATGACAAGACAAGACAAGACAAGACAAGACAAGACAAGACAAGACAAGACAAGACAAGACAAGACAAAACAACACAACACAACACAACACATGACATGACATGACATGACAAGACAAGACAAGACAGGACAAGACAAGACAAGACAACACAAGACAAGACAAGACAAGACAAGACAAGACAAGACAAGACAAGACAAGACAAGACAAGATAAGACATGACAAGACAAAACAAGGCAAGACAAAACTACACAACATACGACATGACATGACATGACAAGACAAGACACGACAGGACAGGACAAGACAAGACAAGACAAGATAAGACATTACAAGACAAAACAAGACAAGACAAAACAACACAACATAACACATGACATGACATGACATGACATGACAAGACAAGACAAGACAAGACAACACAAGACAAGACAAGACAAGACAAGACAAGACAAGACAAGACAAGACAAGACAAAACAACACAGCACAACACATGACATGACATGACAGGACATGACAATACAAGACAGGACAAGACAACACAAGACAAGACAAGACAAGACAAGACAAGACAAGACAAGATAAGACATGACAAGACAAGACAAGACAAGACAAGACAAGACAAGACAAGACAAGACAAGACAAGACAAGACAAGACAAGACAAGACAAGACAAGACAAGACAAGACAAGACAAGACAAGACAAGACAAGACAAGACAAGACAAGACAAGACAAGACAAGACAAGACTAGACAAGACAAGACAAGACAAAACAAGACAAGACAAGACAAGACAAGACAAGACAAAACAACACAGCACAACACATGACAAGACATGACAGGACATGACAATACAAGACAGGACAAGACAAGACAACACAAGACAAGACAAGACAAGACAAGACAAGATAAGACATGATAAGACATGACAAGACAAAATAAGACAACACAAAACAACACAACACACGACAAGACATGACATGACAAGACAAGACAAGACAAGACAAGACAAGACAAGACAAGACAAGACAAGACAAGACAAGACAAGACAAAACAACACAACACAACGCAACACATGACATGACATGACATGACAAGACAAGACAAGACAGGACAAGACAAGACAACACAAGACAAGACAAGACAAGACAAGACAAGACAAGACAAGACAAGACAAGACAAGACAAGACAAGACAAGACAAGACAAGACAAGACAAGATAAGACATGACAAGACAAAACAAGGCAAGACAAAACTACACAACATACGACATGACATGACATGACAAGACAAGACACGACAGGACAGGACAAGACAAGACAAGACAAGATAAGACATTACAAGACAAAACAAGACAAGACAAAACAACACAACACAACACATGACATGACATGACATGACATGACAAGACAAGACAAGACAAGACAAGACAACACAAGACAACACAACACAACACATGACATGACATGAGAGGACATGATAATACAACACAGGACAAGACAAGACAGCACAAGACAAGACAAGACAAGACAAGACAAGACAAGACAAGACAAGACAAGACAAGACAAGACAAGACAAGACAAGACAAGACAAGACAAGACAAGACAAGACAAGACAAGACAAGACAAGACAAGACAAGACAAGACAAGACAAGACAAGACAAGACAAGACAAGACAAGACAAGACAAGACAAGACAAGACAAGACAAGACAAGACAAGACAAGACAAGACAAGACAAGACAAGACAAGACAAGACAAGACAAGACAAGACAAGACAAGACAAGACAAGACAAGACAAGACAAGACAAGACAAGACAAGACAAGACAAGACAAGACAAGACAAGACAAGACAAGACAAGACAAGACAAGACAAGACAAGACAAGACAAGACAAGACAAGACAAGACAAGACAAGACAAGACAAGACAAGACAAGACAAGACAAGACAAGACAAGACAAGACAAGACAAGACAAGACAAGACAAGACAAGACAAGACAAGACAAGACAAGACAAGACAAGACAAGACAAGACAAGACAAGACAAGACAAGACCAGACAAGACAAGACAAGACAAGACAAGACAAGACAAGACAAGACAAGACAAAACAACACAGCACAACACATGACATGACATGACAGGACATGACAATACAAGACAGGACAAGACAACACAAGACAAGACAAGACAAGACAAGACAAGACAAGACAAGATAAGACATGACAAGACAAGACAAGACAAGACAAGACAAGACAAGACAAGACAAGACAAGACAAGACAAAACAAGACAAGACAAGACAAAACAACACAACACATGACATGACATGAGAGGACATGACAAGACAAGACAGGACAAGACAAGACAACACAAGACAAGACAAGACAAGACAAGACCAGACCAGACCAGACAAGACAAGACAAGACAAGACAAAACAACACAGCACAACACATGACATGACATGACAGGAGATGACAACACAAGACATGACAAGACAAGACAACACAAAACAAGACAAGACAAGACAAGACAAGACAAGATAAGACATGATAAGACATGACAAGACAAAATAAGACAAGACAAAACAAGACAAGACAAGACAAGACAAGACAAGACAAGACAAGACAAGACAAGACAAGACAAGACAAGACAAGACAAGACAAGACAAGACAAGACAAGACAAGACAAGACAAGACAAGACAAGACAAGACAAGACAAGACAAGACAAGACAAGACAAGACAAGACAAGACAAGACAAGACAAGACAAGACAAGACAAGACAAGACAAGACAAGACAAGACAAGACAAGACAAGACAAGACAAGACAAGACAAGACAAGACAAGACAAGACAAGACAAGACAAGACAAGACAAGACCAGACAAGACAAGACAAGACAAGACAAGACAAGACAAGACAAGACAAGACAAAACAACACAGCACAACACATGACATGACATGACAGGACATGACAATACAAGACAGGACAAGACAACACAAGACAAGACAAGACAAGACAAGACAAGACAAGACAAGATAAGACATGACAAGACAAGACAAGACAAGACAAGACAAGACAAGACAAGACAAGACAAGACAAGACAAGACAAGACAAGGCAAGACAAGACAAGACAAGACAAGACAAGACAAGACAAGACAAGACAAGACTAGACAAGACAAGACAAGACAAAACAAGACAAGACAAGACAAGACAAGACAAGACAAGACAAAACAACACAGCACAACACATGACAAGACATGACAGGACATGACAATACAAGACAGGACAAGACAAGACAACACAAGACAAGACAAGACAAGACAAGACAAGATAAGACATGATAAGACATGACAAGACAAAATAAGACAACACAAAACAACACAACACACGACAAGACATGACATGACAAGACAAGACAAGACAAGACAAGACAAGACAAGACAAGACAAAACAACACAACACAACACAACACATGACATGACATGACATGACAAGACAAGACAAGACAGGACAAGACAAGACAAGACAACACAAGACAAGACAAGACAAGACAAGACAAGACAAGACAAGACAAGATAAGACATGACAAGACAAAACAAGGCAAGACAAAACTACACAACATACGACATGACATGACATGACAAGACAAGACACGACAGGACAGGACAAGACAAGACAAGACAAGATAAGACATTACAAGACAAAACAAGACAAGACAAAACAACACAACACAACACATGACATGACATGACATGACATGACATGACAAGACAAGACAAGACAAGACAAGACAACACAAGACAAGACAAGACAAGACAAGACAAGACAAGACAAGATAAGACATGACAAGACAAGACAAGACAAGACAAGACAAGACAAGACAAGACAAGACAAGACAAGACAAGACAAGACAAGACAAGACAAGACAAGACAAGACAAGACAAGACAAGACAAGACAAGACAAGACAAGACAAGACAAGACAAGACAAGACAAGACAAGACAAGACAAGACAAGACAAGACAAGACAAGACAAGACAAGACAAGACAAGACAAGACAAGACAAGACAAGACCAGACAAGACAAGACAAGACAAGACAAGACAAGACAAGACAAGACAAAACAACACAGCACAACACATGACATGACATGACAGGACATGACAATACAAGACAGGACAAGACAACACAAGACAAGACAAGACAAGACAAGACAAGACAAGACAAGACAAGACAAGACAAGACAAGACAAGACAAGACAAGACAAGACAAGACAAGACAAGACAAGACAAGACAAGACAAGACAAGACAAGACAAGACAAGACAAGACAAGACAAGACAAGACAAGACAAGACAAGACAAGACAAGACAAGACAAGACAAGACAAGACAAGACAAGACAAGACAAGACAAGACAAGACAAGACAAGACAAGACTAGACAAGACAAGACAAGACAAAACAAGACAAGACAAGACAAGACAAGACAAGACAAAACAACACAGCACAACACATGACAAGACATGACAGGACATGACAATACAAGACAGGACAAGACAAGACAACACAAGACAAGACAAGACAAGACAAGACAAGATAAGACATGATAAGACATGACAAGACAAAATAAGACAACACAAAACAACACAACACACGACAAGACATGACATGACAAGACAAGACAAGACAAGACAAGACAAGACAAGACAAGACAAGACAAAACAACACAACACAACGCAACACATGACATGACATGACATGACAAGACAAGACAAGACAGGACAAGACAAGACAAGACAACACAAGACAAGACAAGACAAGACAAGACAAGACAAGACAAGACAAGACAAGACAAGACAAGATAAGACATGACAAGACAAAACAAGGCAAGACAAAACTACACAACATACGACATGACATGACATGACAAGACAAGACACGACAGGACAGGACAAGACAAGACAAGACAAGATAAGACATTACAAGACAAAACAAGACAAGACAAAACAACACAACACAACACATGACATGACATGACATGACATGACAAGACAAGACAAGACAAGACAAGACAACACAAGACAACACAACACAACACATGACATGACATGAGAGGACATGATAATACAACACAGGACAAGACAAGACAGCACAAGACAAGACAAGACAAGACAAGACAAGACAAGACAAGACAAGACAAGACAAGACAAGACAAGACAAGACAAGATAAGACATGATAAGACATGACAAGACAAAATAAGACAAGACAAGACAAGACAAGACAAGACAAGACAAGATAAGACAAGACAAGACAAGACAAGACAAAACAAGACAAGACAAGACAAAACAACACAACACATGACATGACATGAGAGGACATGACAAGACAAGACAGGACAAGATAAGACAACACAAGACAAGACAAGACAAGACAAGACCAGACCAGACCAGACAAGACAAGACAAGACAAGACAAAACAACACAGCACAACACAACACATGACATGACATGAGAGGACATGATAATACAACACAGGACAAGACAAGACAGCACAAGACAAGACAAGACAAGACAAGACAAGACAAGACAAGACAAGACAAGACAAGACAAGACAAGACAAGACAAGATAAGACATGATAAGACATGACAAGACAAAATAAGACAAGACAAGACAAGACAAGACAAGACAAGACAAGATAAGACAAGACAAGACAAGACAAGACAAAACAAGACAAGACAAGACAAAACAACACAACACATGACATGACATGAGAGGACATGACAAGACAAGACAGGACAAGATAAGACAACACAAGACAGGACAAGACAAGACAACACAAGACAAGACAAGACAAGACAAGACAAGATAAGACATGATAAGACATGACAAGACAAAATAAGACAACACAAAACAACACAACACACGACAAGACATGACATGACAAGACAAGACAAGACAAGACAAGACAAGACAAGACAAGACAAGACAAGACAAGACAAGACAAAACAACACAACACAACGCAACACATGACATGACATGACATGACAAGACAAGACAAGACAGGACAAGACAAGACAAGACAACACAAGACAAGACAAGACAAGACAAGACAAGACAAGACAAGACAAGACAAGACAAGACAAGACAAGACAAGACAAGACAAGATAAGACATGACAAGACAAAACAAGGCAAGACAAAACTACACAACATACGACATGACATGACATGACAAGACAAGACACGACAGGACAGGACAAGACAAGACAAGACAAGATAAGACATTACAAGACAAAACAAGACAAGACAAAACAACACAACACAACACATGACATGACATGACATGACATGACAAGACAAGACAAGACAAGACAAGACAACACAAGACAACACAACACAACACATGACATGACATGAGAGGACATGATAATACAACACAGGACAAGACAAGACAGCACAAGACAAGACAAGACAAGACAAGACAAGACAAGACAAGACAAGATAAGACATGATAAGACATGACAAGACAAAATAAGACAAGACAAGACAAGACAAGACAAGACAAGACAAGATAAGACAAGACAAGACAAGACAAGACAAAACAAGACAAGACAAGACAAAACAACACAACACATGACATGACATGAGAGGACATGACAAGACAAGACAGGACAAGACAAGACAACACAAGACAAGACAAGGCAAGACAAGACCAGACCAGACCAGACAAGACAAGACAAGACAAGACAAGACAAAACAACACAGCACAACACATGACATGACATGACAGGACATGACAACACAAGACATGACAAGACAAGACAACACAAAACAAGACAAGACAAGACAAGACAAGACAAGATAAGACATGATAAGACATGACAAGACAAAATAAGACAAGACAAAACAAGACAAGACAAGACAAGACAAGACAAGACAAGACAAGACAAGACAAGACAAGACAAGACAAGACAAGACAAGACAAGACAAGACAAGACAAGACAAGACAAGACAAGACAAGACAAGACAAGACAAGACAAGACAAGACAAGACAAGACAAGACAAGACAAGACAAGACAAGACAAGACAAGACAAGACAAGACAAGACAAGACAAGACAAGACAAGACAAGACAAGACAAGACAAGACAAGACAAGACAAGACAAGACAAGACAAGACAAGACAAGACAAGACAAGACAAGACAAGACAAGACAAGACAAGACAAAACAAGACAAGACAAGACAAGACAAGACAAGACAAGACAAGACCAGACAAGACAAGACAAGACAAGACAAGACAAGACAAGACAAGACAAGACAAAACAACACAGCACAACACATGACATGACATGACAGGACATGACAATACAAGACAGGACAAGACAACACAAGACAAGACAAGACAAGACAAGACAAGACAAGACAAGATAAGACATGACAAGACAAGACAAGACAAGACAAGACAAGACAAGACAAGACAAGACAAGACAAGACAAGACAAGACAAGGCAAGACAAGACAAGACAAGACAAGACAAGACAAGACAAGACAAGACTAGACAAGACAAGACAAGACAAAACAAGACAAGACAAGACAAGACAAGACAAGACAAGACAAAACAACACAGCACAACACATGACAAGACATGACAGGACATGACAATACAAGACAGGACAAGACAAGACAACACAAGACAAGACAAGACAAGACAAGACAAGATAAGACATGCTAAGACATGACAAGACAAAATAAGACAACACAAAACAACACAACACACGACAAGACATGACATGACAAGACAAGACAAGACAAGACAAGACAAGACAAGACAAGACAAGACAAAACAACACAACACAACACAACACATGACATGACATGACATGACAAGACAAGACAAGACAGGACAAGACAAGACAAGACAACACAAGACAAGACAAGACAAGACAAGACAAGACAAGACAAGACAAGACAAGACAAGACAAGACAAGACAAGATAAGACATGACAAGACAAAACAAGGCAAGACAAAACTACACAACATACGACATGACATGACATGACAAGACAAGACACGACAGGACAGGACAAGACAAGACAAGACAAGATAAGACATTACAAGACAAAACAAGACAAGACAAAACAACACAACACAACACATGACATGACATGACATGACATGACAAGACAAGACAAGACAAGACAAGACAACACAAGACAAGACAAGACAAGACAAGACAAGACAAGACAAGATAAGACATGACAAGACAAGACAAGACAAGACAAGACAAGACAAGACAAGACAAGACAAGACAAGACAAGACAAGACAAGACAAGACAAGACAAGACAAGACAAGACAAGACAAGACAAGACAAGACAAGACAAGACAAGACAAGACAAGACAAGACAAGACAAGACAAGACAAGACAAGACAAGACAAGACAAGACAAGACCAGACAAGACAAGACAAGACAAGACAAGACAAGACAAGACAAGACAAGACAAGACAAGACAAGACAAAACAACACAGCACAACACATGACATGACATGACAGGACATGACAATACAAGACAGGACAAGACAACACAAGACAAGACAAGACAAGACAAGACAAGACAAGACAAGACAAGATAAGACATGACAAGACAAGACAAGACAAGACAAGACAAGACAAGACAAGACAAGACAAGACAAGACAAGACAAGACAAGACAAGACAAGACAAGACAAGACAAGACAAGACAAGACAAGACAAGACAAGACAAGACAAGACAAGACAAGACAAGACAAGACAAGACAAGACAAGACAAGACAAGACAAGACAAGACAAGACAAGACAAGACAAGACAAGACAAGACAAGACAAGACAAGACAAGACAAGACAAGACAAGACAAGACAAGACAAGACCAGACAAGACAAGACAAGACAAGACAAGACAAGACAAGACAAGACAAGACAAGACAAGACAAGACAAGACAAGACAAGACAAGACAAGACAAGACAAGACAAGACAAGACAAGACAAGACAAGACAAGACAAGACAAGACAAGACAAGACAAGACCAGACAAGACAAGACAAGACAAGACAAGACAAGACAAGACAAGACAAGACAAAACAACACAGCACAACACATGACATGACATGACAGGACATGACAATACAAGACAGGACAAGACAACACAAGACAAGACAAGACAAGACAAGACAAGACAAGACAAGATAAGACATGACAAGAGAAGACAAGACAAGACAAGACAAGACAAGACAAGACAAGACAAGACAAGACAAGACAAGACAAGACAAGGCAAGACAAGACAAGACAAGACAAGACAAGACAAGACAAGACAAGACAAGACTAGACAAGACAAGACAAGACAAAACAAGACAAGACAAGACAAGACAAGACAAGACAAAACAACACAGCACAACACATGACAAGACATGACAGGACATGACAATACAAGACAGGACAAGACAAGACAACACAAGACAAGACAAGACAAGACAAGACAAGATAAGACATGATAAGACATGACAAGACAAAATAAGACAACACAAAACAACACAACACACGACAAGACATGACATGACAAGACAAGACAAGACAAGACAAGACAAGACAAGACAAGACAAGACAAGACAAGACAAGACAAAACAACACAACACAACACAACACATGACATGACATGACATGACAAGACAAGACAAGACAGGACAAGACAAGACAAGACAACACAAGACAAGACAAGACAAGACAAGACAAGACAAGACAAGACAAGACAAGACAAGATAAGACATGACAAGACAAAACAAGGCAAGACAAAACTACACAACATACGACATGACATGACATGACAAGACAAGACACGACAGGACAGGACAAGACAAGACAAGACAAGATAAGACATTACAAGACAAAACAAGACAAGACAAAACAACACAACATAACACATGACATGACATGACATGACATGACAAGACAAGACAAGACAAGACAACACAAGACAAGACAAGACAAGACAAGACAAGACAAGACAAGACAAGACAAGACAAAACAACACAGCACAACACATGACATGACATGACAGGACATGACAATACAAGACAGGACAAGACAACACAAGACAAGACAAGACAAGACAAGACAAGACAAGACAAGATAAGACATGACAAGACAAGACAAGACAAGACAAGACAAGACAAGACAAGACAAGACAAGACAAGACAAGACAAGACAAGACAAGACAAGACAAGACAAGACAAGACAAGACAAGACAAGACAAGACAAGACAAGACAAGACAAGACAAGACAAGACAAGACTAGACAAGACAAGACAAGACAAAACAAGACAAGACAAGACAAGACAAGACAAGACAAAACAACACAGCACAACACATGACAAGACATGACAGGACATGACAATACAAGACAGGACAAGACAAGACAACACAAGACAAGACAAGACAAGACAAGACAAGATAAGACATGATAAGACATGACAAGACAAAATAAGACAACACAAAACAACACAACACACGACAAGACATGACATGACAAGACAAGACAAGACAAGACAAGACAAGACAAGACAAGACAAGACAAGACAAGACAAGACAAGACAAAACAACACAACACAACGCAACACATGACATGACATGACATGACAAGACAAGACAAGACAGGACAAGACAAGACAAGACAACACAAGACAAGACAAGACAAGACAAGACAAGACAAGACAAGACAAGACAAGACAAGACAAGACAAGACAAGACAAGACAAGACAAGATAAGACATGACAAGACAAAACAAGGCAAGACAAAACTACACAACATACGACATGACATGACATGACAAGACAAGACACGACAGGACAGGACAAGACAAGACAAGACAAGATAAGACATTACAAGACAAAACAAGACAAGACAAAACAACACAACACAACACATGACATGACATGACATGACATGACAAGACAAGACAAGACAAGACAAGACAACACAAGACAACACAACACAACACATGACATGACATGAGAGGACATGATAATACAACACAGGACAAGACAAGACAGCACAAGACAAGACAAGACAAGACAAGACAAGACAAGACAAGACAAGACAAGACAAGACAAGACAAGACAAGACAAGACAAGACAAGACAAGACAAGACAAGACAAGACAAGACAAGACAAGACAAGACAAGACAAGACAAGACAAGACAAGACAAGACAAGACAAGACAAGACAAGACAAGACAAGACAAGACAAGACAAGACAAGACAAGACAAGACAAGACAAGACAAGACAAGACAAGACAAGACAAGACAAGACAAGACAAGACAAGACAAGACAAGACAAGACAAGACAAGACAAGACAAGACAAGACAAGACAAGACAAGACAAGACAAGACAAGACAAGACAAGACAAGACAAGACAAGACAAGACAAGACAAGACAAGACAAGACAAGACAAGACAAGACAAGACAAGACAAGACAAGACAAGACAAGACAAGACAAGACAAGACAAGACAAGACAAGACAAGACAAGACAAGACAAGACAAGACCAGACAAGACAAGACAAGACAAGACAAGACAAGACAAGACAAGACAAGACAAAACAACACAGCACAACACATGACATGACATGACAGGACATGACAATACAAGACAGGACAAGACAACACAAGACAAGACAAGACAAGACAAGACAAGACAAGACAAGATAAGACATGACAAGACAAGACAAGACAAGACAAGACAAGACAAGACAAGACAAGACAAGACAAGACAAAACAAGACAAGACAAGACAAAACAACACAACACATGACATGACATGAGAGGACATGACAAGACAAGACAGGACAAGACAAGACAACACAAGACAAGACAAGACAAGACAAGACCAGACCAGACCAGACAAGACAAGACAAGACAAGACAAAACAACACAGCACAACACATGACATGACATGACAGGAGATGACAACACAAGACATGACAAGACAAGACAACACAAAACAAGACAAGACAAGACAAGACAAGACAAGATAAGACATGATAAGACATGACAAGACAAAATAAGACAAGACAAAACAAGACAAGACAAGACAAGACAAGACAAGACAAGACAAGACAAGACAAGACAAGACAAGACAAGACAAGACAAGACAAGACAAGACAAGACAAGACAAGACAAGACAAGACAAGACAAGACAAGACAAGACAAGACAAGACAAGACAAGACAAGACAAGACAAGACAAGACAAGACAAGACAAGACAAGACAAGACAAGACAAGACAAGACAAGACAAGACAAGACAAGACAAGACAAGACAAGACAAGACAAGACAAGACAAGACAAGACAAGACAAGACAAGACAAGACAAGACAAGACAAGACAAGACAAGACAAGACAAGACAAGACAAGACCAGACAAGACAAGACAAGACAAGACAAGACAAGACAAGACAAGACAAGACAAAACAACACAGCACAACACATGACATGACATGACAGGACATGACAATACAAGACAGGACAAGACAACACAAGACAAGACAAGACAAGACAAGACAAGACAAGACAAGATAAGACATGACAAGACAAGACAAGACAAGACAAGACAAGACAAGACAAGACAAGACAAGACAAGACAAGACAAGACAAGACAAGGCAAGACAAGACAAGACAAGACAAGACAAGACAAGACAAGACAAGACAAGACTAGACAAGACAAGACAAGACAAAACAAGACAAGACAAGACAAGACAAGACAAGACAAGACAAAACAACACAGCACAACACATGACAAGACATGACAGGACATGACAATACAAGACAGGACAAGACAAGACAACACAAGACAAGACAAGACAAGACAAGACAAGATAAGACATGATAAGACATGACAAGACAAAATAAGACAACACAAAACAACACAACACACGACAAGACATGACATGACAAGACAAGACAAGACAAGACAAGACAAGACAAGACAAGACAAAACAACACAACACAACACAACACATGACATGACATGACATGACAAGACAAGACAAGACAGGACAAGACAAGACAAGACAACACAAGACAAGACAAGACAAGACAAGACAAGACAAGACAAGACAAGATAAGACATGACAAGACAAAACAAGGCAAGACAAAACTACACAACATACGACATGACATGACATGACAAGACAAGACACGACAGGACAGGACAAGACAAGACAAGACAAGATAAGACATTACAAGACAAAACAAGACAAGACAAAACAACACAACACAACACATGACATGACATGACATGACATGACATGACAAGACAAGACAAGACAAGACAAGACAACACAAGACAAGACAAGACAAGACAAGACAAGACAAGACAAGATAAGACATGACAAGACAAGACAAGACAAGACAAGACAAGACAAGACAAGACAAGACAAGACAAGACAAGACAAGACAAGACAAGACAAGACAAGACAAGACAAGACAAGACAAGACAAGACAAGACAAGACAAGACAAGACAAGACAAGACAAGACAAGACAAGACAAGACAAGACAAGACAAGACAAGACAAGACAAGACAAGACAAGACAAGACAAGACAAGACAAGACAAGACAAGACCAGACAAGACAAGACAAGACAAGACAAGACAAGACAAAACAACACAGCACAACACATGACATGACATGACAGGACATGACAATACAAGACAGGACAAGACAACACAAGACAAGACAAGACAAGACAAGACAAGACAAGACAAGACAAGACAAGACAAGACAAGACAAGACAAGACAAGACAAGACAAGACAAGACAAGACAAGACAAGACAAGACAAGACAAGACAAGACAAGACAAGACAAGACAAGACAAGACAAGACAAGACAAGACAAGACAAGACAAGACAAGACAAGACAAGACAAGACAAGACAAGACAAGACAAGACAAGACAAGACAAGACAAGACAAGACAAGACTAGACAAGACAAGACAAGACAAAACAAGACAAGACAAGACAAGACAAGACAAGACAAAACAACACAGCACAACACATGACAAGACATGACAGGACATGACAATACAAGACAGGACAAGACAAGACAACACAAGACAAGACAAGACAAGACAAGACAAGATAAGACATGATAAGACATGACAAGACAAAATAAGACAACACAAAACAACACAACACACGACAAGACATGACATGACAAGACAAGACAAGACAAGACAAGACAAGACAAGACAAGACAAGACAAAACAACACAACACAACGCAACACATGACATGACATGACATGACAAGACAAGACAAGACAGGACAAGACAAGACAAGACAACACAAGACAAGACAAGACAAGACAAGACAAGACAAGACAAGACAAGACAAGACAAGACAAGATAAGACATGACAAGACAAAACAAGGCAAGACAAAACTACACAACATACGACATGACATGACATGACAAGACAAGACACGACAGGACAGGACAAGACAAGACAAGACAAGATAAGACATTACAAGACAAAACAAGACAAGACAAAACAACACAACACAACACATGACATGACATGACATGACATGACAAGACAAGACAAGACAAGACAAGACAACACAAGACAACACAACACAACACATGACATGACATGAGAGGACATGATAATACAACACAGGACAAGACAAGACAGCACAAGACAAGACAAGACAAGACAAGACAAGACAAGACAAGACAAGACAAGACAAGACAAGACAAGACAAGACAAGATAAGACATGATAAGACATGACAAGACAAAATAAGACAAGACAAGACAAGACAAGACAAGACAAGACAAGATAAGACAAGACAAGACAAGACAAGACAAAACAAGACAAGACAAGACAAAACAACACAACACATGACATGACATGAGAGGACATGACAAGACAAGACAGGACAAGATAAGACAACACAAGACAAGACAAGACAAGACAAGACCAGACCAGACCAGACAAGACAAGACAAGACAAGACAAAACAACACAGCACAACACATGACATGACATGACAGGACATGACAACACAAGACATGACAAGACAAGACAACACAAAACAAGACAAGACAAGACAAGACAAGACAAGATAAGACATGATAAGACATGACAAGACAAAATAAGACAAGACAAAACAAGACAAGACAAGACAAGACAAGACAAGACAAGACAAGACAAGACAAGACAAGACAAGACAAGACAAGACAAGACAAGACAAGACAAGACAAGACAAGACAAGACAAGACAAGACAAGACAAGACAAGACAAGACAAGACAAGACAAGACAAGACAAGACAAGACAAGACAAGACAAGACAAGACAAGACAAGACAAGACAAGACAAGACAAGACAAGACAAGACAAGACAAGACAAGACAAGACAAGACAAGACAAGACAAGACAAGACAAGACAAGACAAGACAAGACAAGACAAGACAAGACAAGACAAGACAAGACAAGACAAGACAAGACAAGACAAGACAAGACAAGACCAGACAAGACAAGACAAGACAAGACAAGACAAGACAAGACAAGACAAGACAAAACAACACAGCACAACACATGACATGACATGACAGGACATGACAATACAAGACAGGACAAGACAACACAAGACAAGACAAGACAAGACAAGACAAGACAAGACAAGATAAGACATGACAAGACAAGACAAGACAAGACAAGACAAGACAAGACAAGACAAGACAAGACAAGACAAGACAAGACAAGACAAGACAAGGCAAGACAAGACAAGACAAGACAAGACAAGACAAGACAAGACAAGACAAGACTAGACAAGACAAGACAAGACAAAACAAGACAAGACAAGACAAGACAAGACAAGACAAAACAACACAGCACAACACATGACAAGACATGACAGGACATGACAATACAAGACAGGACAAGACAAGACAACACAAGACAAGACAAGACAAGACAAGACAAGATAAGACATGATAAGACATGACAAGACAAAATAAGACAACACAAAACAACACAACACACGACAAGACATGACATGACAAGACAAGACAAGACAAGACAAGACAAGACAAGACAAGACAAAACAACACAACACAACACAACACATGGCATGACATGACATGACAAGACAAGACAAGACAGGACAAGACAAGACAAGACAACACAAGACAAGACAAGACAAGACAAGACAAGACAAGACAAGACAAGACAAGACAAGACAAGACAAGACAAGACAAGACAAGATAAGACATGACAAGACAAAACAAGGCAAGACAAAACTACACAACATACGACATGACATGACATGACAAGACAAGACAAGATAAGACAAGACAAGACAAGACAAGACAAAACAAGACAAGACAAGACAAAACAACACAACACATGACATGACATGAGAGGACATGACAAGACAAGACAGGACAAGACAAGACAACACAAGACAGGACAAGACAAGACAAGACCAGACCAGACCAGACAAGACAAGACAAGACAAGACAAGACAAAACAACACAGCACAACACATGACATGACATGACAGGACATGACAACACAAGACATGACAAGACAAGACAACACAAAACAAGACAAGACAAGACAAGACAAGACAAGATAAGACATGATAAGACATGACAAGACAAAATAAGACAAGACAAAACAACACAACACACGACAAGACATGACATGACAAGACAAGACAAGACAAGACAAGACAAGACAAGACAAGACAAGACAAGACAAGACAAGACAAGACAAGACAAGACAAGACAAGACAAGACAAGACAAGACAAGACAAGACAAGACAAAACAACACAACACAACACATGACATGACATGACATGACAAGACAAGACAGGACAAGACAAGACAAGACAAGACAAGACAAGACAAGACAAGACAAAACAACACAACACAACACAACACATGACATGACATGACAGGACAAGACAAGACAGGACAAGACAAGACAAGACAAGACAAGACAAGACAAGACAAGACAAGACAAGATAAGACATGATAAGACATGACAAGACAAAATAAGACAAGACAAAACAACACAACACACGACAAGACATGACATGACAAGACAAGACAAGACAAGACAAGACAAGACAAGACAAGACAAGACAAGACAAGACAAAACAACACAACACAACACATGACATGACATGACATGACAAGACAAGACAGGACAAGACAAGACAAGACAACACAAGACAAGACAAGACAAGACAAGACAAGACAAGACAAGACAAGACAAGACAAGACAAGACAAGACAAGACAAGACAAGACAAGACAAGACAAGACAAGACAAGACAAGACAAGACAAGACAAGACAAGACAAGACAAGACAAGACAAGACAAGACAAGACAAGACAAGATAAGACATGACAAGACAAAACAAGGCAAGACAAAACTACACAACATACGACATGACATGACATGACAAGACAAGACAAGACAAGACACGACAGGACAGGACAAGACAAGACACGATAAGACATGACAAGACAAAACAAGACAAGACAAAACAACACAACACAACACATGACATGACATGACATGACAAGACAAGACAGGACAAGACAAGACAAAACAACACAAGACAAGACAAGACAAGACAAGACAAGACAAGACAAGACAAGACAAGACAAGACAAGACAAGACAAGACAAGACAAGATAAGACATGACAAGACAAAACAAGGCAAGACAAAACTACACAACATACGACATGACATGACATGACAAGACAAGACAAGACACGACAGGACAGGACAAGACAAGACACGATAAGACATGACAAGACAAAACAAGACAAGACAAAACAACACAACACAACACATGACATGACATGACATGACAAGACAAGACAGGACAAGACAAGACAAAACAACACAAGACAAGACAAGACAAGACAAGACAAGTCATGACAAGACAAGACAAGACAAGACATGACATGACAAGACAAGACAAGACAAGACAAGACAAGACAAGACAAGACAAGACAAGACAAGACAAGACAAGACAAGACAAGACAAGACAAGACAAGACAAGACAAGACAAGACAAGACAAGACAAGACAAGACAAGACAAGTCATGACAAGACAAGACAAGACAAGACATGACATGACATGACATGACAAGACAAGACAGGACAGGACAGGACAAGACAAGACAAGGCAAGACAAGGCAAAACAAGACAAGACAAAACAACACAACACAACACATGACATGACATGACAAGACAAAACAGGACAAAACAAGAGAAGACAAGACAAGACAGGACAAGACAAGACAAAACAGGACAAGACAAGACAAGACAAGACAAGACAATTGTGTTTGATTTTTTTTAATTAATTAAGAAGACAAAACAAGACAAGACATGACATGACAAGACATGACAAGACAAGACATTACAGGACAAGACAAGACCAGACAAGACAAGACAAAACAAGACAAGACAAGACAAGACAAGGCAAGACAAGACAAGACAAGACAAGACAAGACAAGACAAGACAAGACAAGACAAGACAAGACAAGACAAGACAAGACAAGACAAGACAAGACAAGACAAGACAAGACAAGACAAGACAAGACAAGACAAGACAAGACAAGACCAGACAAGACAAGACAAGACAAGACAAGACAAGACAAGACAAGACAAGACAAGACAAGACAAGACAAGACAAGACAAGACAAGACAAGACAAGACAAGACAAGACAAGACAAGACAAGACAAGACAAGACAAGACAAGGCAAGACAAGACAAGACAAGACAAGACAAGACAAGACAAGACAAGACAAGACAAGACAAGACAAGACAAGACAAGACAAGACAAAACAACACAACACACGACAAGACATGACATGACAAGACAAGACAAGACAAGACAAGACATGACATGACATGACAAGACAAGACAAGACAAGACAAGACAAGACAAGACAAGACAAGACAAGACAAAACAACACAGCACAACACATGACAAGACATGACAGGACATGACAATACAAGACAGGACAAGACAAGACAACACAAGACAAGACAAGACAAGACAAGACAAGACAAGACAAGACAAGACAAGACAAGACAAGACAAGACAAGACAAGACAAGACAAGACAAGACAAGACAAGACAAGACAAGACAAGACAAGACAAGACAAGACAAGACAAGACAAGACAAGACAAGACAAGACAAGACAAGTCATGACAAAACAACACAACACACGACAAGACATGACATGACAAGACAAGACAAGACAAGACAAGACAAGACAAGACAAGACAAGACAAGACAAGACAAACAACACAACACAACACATGACATGACATGACATGACAAGACAAGACAGGACAAGACAAGACAAGACAACACAAGACAAGACAAGACAAGACAAGACAAGACAAGACAAGACAAGACAAGACAAGACAAGACAAGACAAGACAAGACAAGACAAGACAAGACAAGACAAGACAAGACAAGACAAGACAAGACAAGACAAGACAAGACAAGACAAGACAAGACAAGACAAGATAAGACATGACAAGACAAAACAAGGCAAGACAAAACTACACAACATACGACATGACATGACATGACAAGACAAGACAAGACACGACAGGACAGGACAAGACAAGACACGATAAGACATGACAAGACAAAACAAGACAAGACAAAACAACACAACACAACACATGACATGACATGACATGACAAGACAAGACAGGACAAGACAAGACAAAACAACACAAGACAAGACAAGACAAGACAAGACAAGACAAGACAAGACAAGACAAGACAAGACAAGACAAGACAAGACATGACAAGACAAAACAAGGCAAGACAAAACTACACAACATACGACATGACATGACATGACAAGACAAGACAAGACACGACAGGACAGGACAAGACAAGACACGATAAGACATGACAAGACAAAACAAGACAAGACAAAACAACACAACACAACACATGACATGACATGACATGACAAGACAAGACAGGACAAGACAAGACAAAACAACACAAGACAAGACAAGACAAGACAAGACAAGTCATGACAAGACAAGACAAGACAAGACATGACATGACAAGACAAGACAAGACAAGACAAGACAAGACAAGACAAGACAAGACAAGACAAGACAAGACAAGACAAGACAAGACAAGACAAGACAAGACAAGACAAGACAAGACAAGACAAGACAAGACAAGACAAGACAAGACAAGACAAGACAAGTCATGACAAGACAAGACAAGACAAGACATGACATGACATGACATGACAAGACAAGACAGGACAGGACAGGACAAGACAAGACAAGGCAAGACAAGGCAAAACAAGACAAGACAAAACAACACAACACAACACATGACATGACATGACAAGACAAAACAGGACAAAACAAGAGAAGACAAGACAAGACAGGACAAGACAAGACAAAACAGGACAAGACAAGACAAGACAAGACAAAACAATTGTGTTTGATTTTTTTTTAATTAATTAAGAAGACAAAACAAGACAAGACATGACATGACAAGACATGACAAGACAAGACATTACAGGACAAGACAAGACCAGACAAGACAAGACAAACAGACAAGACAAGACAAGACAAGGCAAGACAAGACAAGACAAGACAAGACAAGACAAGACAAGACAAGACAAGACAAGACAAGACAAGACAAGACAAGACAAGACAAGACAAGACAAGACAAGACAAGACAAGACAAGACAAGACAAGACAAGACAAGACAAGACAAGACAAGACAAGACAAGACAAGACAAGACAAGACAAGACAAGACAAGACAAGACAAGACAAGACAAGACAAGACAAGACAAGACAAGACAAGACAAGACAAGACAAGACAAGACAAGACAAGACAAGACAAGACAAGACAAGACAAGGCAAGACAAGACAAGACAAGACAAGACAAGACAAGACAGACAAGACAAGACACAAGACAAGACAAGACAAGACAAGACAAGACAAGACAAGACAAAACAACACAACACACGACAAGACATGACATGACAAGACAAGACAAGACAAGACAAGACATGACATGACATGACAAGACAAGACAAGACAAGACAAGACAAGACAAGACAAGACAAGACAAAACAACACAGCACAACACATGACAAGACATGACAGGACATGACAATACAAGACAGGACAAGACAAGACAACACAAGACAAGACAAGACAAGACAAGACAAGACAAGACAAGATAAGACATGATAAGACATGACAAGATAAAATAAGACAAGACAAAACAACACAACACACGACAAGACATGACATGACAAGACAAGACAAGACAGGACAGGACAAGACAAGACAAGACAAGACAAGACAAGACAAGACAAGACAAGACAAGACAAGACAAGATAAGACATGATAAGACATGACAAGATAAAATAAGACAAGACAAAACAACACAACACACGACAAGACATGACATGACAAGACAAGACAAGACACGACAGGACAGGACAAGACAAGACAAGACAAGATAAGACATGACAAGACAAAACAACACAACACAACACATGACATGACATGACATGACAAGACAAGACAGGACAAGACAAGACAAGACAACACAAGACAACACAACACAACACATGACATGACATGAGAGGACATGACAAGACAAGACAGGACAAGACAAGACAAAACAGGACAAGACAAGAGAAGACAAGACAAGCAAGACAAGACAATTGTGTTTGATTTTTTTTTTTAATTAATTAAGAAGACAAAACAAGACAAGACATGACATGACAAGGCATGACAAGACAAGACAAGACAGGACAAGACAAGACCAGACAAGACAAGACAAAACAAGACAAGACAAGACAAGACAAGACAAGACAAGACAAGACAAGACAAAACTACACAACATACGACATGACATGACATGACAAGACAAGACAAGACAGGACAGGACCAGACAAGACAAGACAAGTCAAGACAAGACAAGACAAGACAAGACAAGACAAGACAAGACAAGACAAGACAAGATAAGACAAGATAAGACATGACAAGACAAAACAAGGCAAGACAAAACTACACAACATACGACATGACATGACATGACAAGACAAGACAAGACACGACAGGACAGGACAAGACAAGACAAGACAAGATAAGACATGACAAGACAAAACAACACAACACAACACATGACATGACATGACATGACAAGACAAGACAGGACAAGACAAGACAAGACAACACAAGACAACACAACACAACACATGACATGACATGAGAGGACATGACAAGACAAGACAGGACAAGACAAGACAAAACAGGACGAGACAAGAGAAGACAAGACAAGCAAGACAAGACAATTGTGTTTGATTTTTTTTTTTAATTAATTAAGAAGACAAAACAAGACAAGACATGACATGACAAGGCATGACAAGACAAGACAGGACAGGACAAGACAAGACCAGACAAGACAAGACAAAACAAGACAAGACAAGACAAGACAAGACAAGACAAGACAAGACAAGACAAGACAAGACAAGACAAGACAAGACAAGACAAGACAAGACAAGACAAGACAAGACAACACAAGACAAGACAAGACAAGACAAGACAAGACAAGACAAGACAAGACAAGACAAGACAAGACAAGACAAGACAAGACAAGACAAGACAAGACTAGACAAGACAAGACAAGACAAGACAAAACAACACAGCACAACACATGACATGACATGACAGGACATGACAATACAAGACAGGACAAGACAAGACAGCACACGACAAGACAAGACAAGACAAGACAAGACAAGATAAGACATGATAAGACATGACAAGACAAAATAAGACAAGACAAGACAAGACAAGACAAGACAAGACAAGATAAGACAAGACAAGACAAGACAAAACACGACAAGACAAGACAAAACAACACAACACAGACATGACATGAGAGGACATGACAAGACAAGACAGGACAAGACAAGACAACACAAGACAAGACAAGACAAGACAAGACCAGACCAGACCAGACAAGACAAGACAAGACAAGACAAGACAAAACAACACAGCACAACACATGACATGACATGACAGGACCTGACAATACAAGACATGACAAGACAAGACAACACAAGACAAGACAAGACAAGACAAGACAAGACAAGATAAGACATGATAAGACATGACAAGACAAAATAAGACAAGACAAAACAACACAACACAAGACATGACATGACAAGACAAGACAAGACAAGACAAGACAAGACAAGACAAGACAAGACAAGACAAGACAAGACAAGACAAGACAAGACAAGACAAGACAAGACAAGACAAGACAAGACAAGACAAGACAAGACAAGACAAGACAAGACAAAACAACACAACACAACACATGACATGACATGACATGACATGACATGACAAGACAAGACAGGACAAGACAAGACAAGACAAGACAAGACAAGACAAGACAAGACAAGACAAGACAAGATAAGACATGATAAGACATGACAAGACAAAATAAGACAAGACAAAACAACACAACACACGACAAGACATGACAAGACAAGACAAGACAAGACACGACAAGACAAGACAAGACAAGACAAGACAAGACAAGACAAGACAAGACAAGACAAGACAAGACAAGACAAGACAAGACAAGACAAGACAAGACAAGATAAGACATGACAAGACAAAACAAGGCAAGACAAAACTACACAACATACGACATGACATGACATGGCAAGACAAGACAAGACAAGACAGGACAGGACAAGACAAGACAAGACAAGATAAGACATGACAAGACAAAACAAGACAAGACAAAACAACACAACACAACACAACACATGACATGACATGAGAGGACATGACAAGACAAGACAGGACAAGACAAGACAACACAAGACAAGACAAGACAAGACAAGACAACACAACACAACACTTGACATGGCATGACATGACAAGACAGGACAGGACAAGACAAGACAAGACAACACAAGACAAGACAAGACAAGACAAGATAAGACATGATAAGACATGACAAGACAAAATAAGACAAGACAAAACATGACATGACAAGACAAGACAAGACAAGACAAGACAAAACAAGACAAGACAAGACAAGACAAGACATGACATGACATGATATGACAAGACAAAACAGGACAGGACAGGGCAGGACAAGACAAGACAAGACAAGACAAAACAAGACAAGACAAGACAATTGTGTTTGATTTTTTTTTTAAATTAATTAAGAAGACAAAACAAGACAAGACATGACATGACAAGGCATGACAAGACAAGACATAACAGGACAAAACAAGACAAGACCAGACAAGACAAGACAAAACAAAACAACACAAGACAAGACAAGACAAGACAAGACAAGACGAGACAAGACAAGACAAGACAAGACAAGACAAGACAAGACAAGACAAGACAAGACAAGACAAGACAAGACAAGACAAGACAAGACAAGACAAGACAAGACAAGACAAGACAAGACAAGACAAGACAAGACAAGACAAGACAAGACAAGACAAGACAAGACAAGACAAGACAAGACAAGACAAGACAAGACAAGACAAGACAAGACAAGACAAGACAAGACAAGACAAGACAAGACAAGACAAGACAAGACAAGACAAGACAAGACAAGACAAGACAAGACAAGACAAGACAAGACAAGACAAGACAAGACAAGACAAGACAAGACAAGACAAGACAAGACAAGACAAGACAAGACAAGACAAGACAAGACAAGACAAGACAAGACAAGACAAGACAAGACAAGACAAGACAAGACAAGACAAGACAAGACAAGACAAGACAAGACAAGACAAGACAAGACAAGACAAGACAAGACAAGACAAGACAAGACAAGACAAGACAAGACAAGACAAGACAAGACAAGACAAGACAAGACAAGACAAGACAAGACAAGACAAGACAAGACAAGACAAGACAAGACAAGACAAGACAAGACAAGACAAGACAAGACAAGACAAGACAAGACAAGACAAGACAAGACAAGACAAGACAAGACAAGACAAGACAAGACAAGACAAGACAAGACAAGACAAGACAAGACAAGACAAGACAAGACAAGACAAGACAAGACAAGACAAGACAAGACAAGACAAGACAAGACAAGACAAGACAAGACAAGACAAGACAAGACAAGACAAGACAAGACAAGACAAGACAAGACAAGACAAGACAAGACAAGACAAGACAAGACAAGACAAGACTAGACAAGACAAGACAAGACAAGACAAGACCAGACAAGACAAGACAACACAACACTTGACATGGCATGACATGACAAGACAAAACAGGACAAAACAAGAGAAGACAAGACAAGACAAGACAAGAAAATTGTGTTTGATTTTTTTTTTTTTAATTAATTAAGAAGACAAAACAAGACAAGACATGACATGACAAGACATGACAAGACAAAACAAGACAAGACAAGACAAGACAAGACAAGAAAAGACAAGACAAGACAAAACAACACAACACAACACATGACATGGCATGACATGACATGACATGACATGACAAGACAAGACAGGAAAGGACAAGACAAGACAAGACCAGACAAGACAAGACAAAACAAGACAAGACAAGACAAGACAAGATAAGACATGACAAGACAAAACAAGGCAAGACAAAACTACACAACATACGACATGACATGACATGACAAGACAAGACAAGACACGACAGGACAGGACAAGACAAGACAAGATAAGACATGACAAGACAAAACAAGACAAGACAAAACAACACAACACTACACATGACATGACATGACATGACAAGACAAGACAAGACAAGACAGGACAAGACAAGACAAGACAACACAAGACAAGACAAGACAAGACAAGACAAGTCATGACAAGACAAGACAAGACAAGACATGACATGACATGACATGACAAGACAAGACAGGACAGGACAGGACAGGACAAGACAAGACAAGGCAAGACAAGACAAGACAAGACAAGACAAAACAACACAACACAACACATGACATGACATGACAAGACAAAACAGGACAAAACAAGAGAAGACAAGACAAGACAGGACATGACAAGACAAAACAGGACAAGACAAGAGAAGACAAGACAAGACAAGACAATTGTGTTTGATTTTTTTTTTAATTAATTAAGAAGACAAAACAAGACAAGACATGACATGACAAGACATGACAAGAAAAGACATTACAGGACAAGACACGACCAGACAAGACAAGACAAAACAAGACAAGACAAGACAAGACAAGGCAAGACAAGACAAGACAAGACAAGACAAGACAAGACAAGACAAGACAAGACAAGACAAGACAAGACAAGACAAGACAAGACAAGACAAGACAAGACAAGACAAGACATGACAAGACAAAACAAGGCAAGACAAAACTACACAACATACGACATGACATGACATGACAAGACAAGACACGACAGGACAGGACAAGACAAGACAAGACAAGATAAGACATTACAAGACAAAACAAGACAAGACAAAACAACACAACACAACACATGACATGACATGACATGACATGACAAGACAAGACAAGACAAGACAAGACAACACAAGACAAGACAAGACAAGACAAGACAAGACAAGACAAGACCAGACAAGACAAGACAAGACAAGACAAAACAACACAGCACAACACATGACATGACATGACAGGACATGACATGACATGACAGGACATGACAATACAAGACAGGACAAGACAACACAAGACAAGACAAGACAAGACAAGACAAGACAAGACAAGATAAGACATGACAAGACAAGACAAGACAAGACAAGACAAGACAAGACAAGACAAGACAAGACAAGACAAGACAAGACAAGACAAGACAAGACAAGACAAGACAAGACAAGACAAGACAAGACAAGACAAGACAAGACAAGACAAGACTAGACAAGACAAGACAAGACAAAACAAGACAAGACAAGACAAGACAAGACAAGACAAAACAACACAGCACAACACATGACAAGACATGACAGGACATGACAATACAAGACAGGACAAGACAAGACAACACAAGACAAGACAAGACAAGACAAGACAAGATAAGACTTGATAAGACATGACAAGACAAAATAAGACAACACAAAACAACACAACACACGACAAGACATGACATGACAAGACAAGACAAGACAAGACAAGACAAGACAAGACAAGACAAGACAAGACAAGACAAGACAAGACAAGACAAGACAAGACAAGACAAAACAACACAACACAACACAACACATGACATGACATGACATGACAAGACAAGACAAGACAGGACAAGACAAGACAAGACAACACAAGACAAGACAAGACAAGACAAGACAAGACAAGACAAGACAAGACAAGACAAGACAAGACAAGACAAGACAAGACAAGACAAGATAAGACATGACAAGACAAAACAAGGCAAGACAAAACTACACAACATACGACATGACATGACATGACAAGACAAGACACGACAGGACAGGACAAGACAAGACAAGACAAGATAAGACATTACAAGACAAAACAAGACAAGACAAAACAACACAACACAACACATGACATGACATGACATGACATGACAAGACAAGACAAGACAAGACAAGACAACACAAGACAACACAACACAACACATGACATGACATGAGAGGACATGATAATACAACACAGGACAAGACAAGACAGCACAAGACAAGACAAGACAAGACAAGACAAGACAAGACAAGACAAGACAAGATAAGACATGATAAGACATGACAAGACAAAATAAGACAAGACAAGACAAGACAAGACAAGACAAGACAAGATAAGACAAGACAAGACAAGACAAGACAAAACAAGACAAGACAAGACAAAACAACACAACACATAACATGACATGAGAGGACATGACAAGACAAGACAGGACAAGACAAGACAACACAAGACAAGACAAGACAAGACAAGACCAGACCAGACCAGACAAGACAAGACAAGACAAGACAAGACAAAACAACACAGCACAACACATGACATGACATGACAGGACATGACAACACAAGACATGACAAGACAAGACAACACAAAACAAGACAAGACAAGACAAGACAAGACAAGATAAGACATGATAAGACATGACAAGACAAAATAAGACAAGACAAAACAACACAACACACGACAAGACATGACATGACAAGACAAGACAAGACAAGACAAGACAAGACAAGACAAGACAAGACAAGACAAGACAAGACAAGACAAGACAAGACAAGACAAGACAAGACAAGACAAGACAAGACAAAACAACACAACACAACACATGACATGACATGACATGACAAGACAAGACAGGACAAGACAAGACAAGACAAGACAAGACAAGACAAGACAAGACAAAACAACACAACACAACACAACACATGACATGACATGACATGACAAGACAAGACAGGACAAGACAAGACAAGACAAGACAAGACAAGACAAGACAAGACAAGACAAGATAAGACATGATAAGACATGACAAGACAAAATAAGACAAGACAAAACAACACAACACACGACAAGACATGACATGACAAGACAAGACAAGACAAGACAAGACAAGACAAGACAAGACAAGACAAGACAAGACAAGACAAGACAAGACAAGACAAGACAAGACAAAACAACACAACACAACACATGACATGACATGACATGACAAGACAAGACAGGACAAGACAAGACAAGACAACACAAGACAAGACAAGACAAGACAAGACAAGACAAGACAAGACAAGACAAGACAAGACAAGACAAGACAAGACAAGACAAGACAAGACAAGACAAGACAAGACAAGACAAGACAAGACAAGACAAGACAAGACAAGACAAGACAAGACAAGACAAGACAAGACAAGACAAGATAAGACATGACAAGACAAAACAAGGCAAGACAAAACTACACAACATACGACATGACATGACATGACAAGACAAGACAAGACACGACAGGACAGGACAAGACAAGACACGATAAGACATGACAAGACAAAACAAGACAAGACAAAACAACACAACACAACACATGACATGACATGACATGACAAGACAAGACAGGACAAGACAAGACAAGACAACACAAGACAAGACAAGACAAGACAAGACAAGTCATGACAAGACAAGACAAGACAAGACATGACATGACATGACATGACAAGACAAGACAGGACAGGACAGGACAAGACAAGACAAGGCAAGACAAGGCAAAACAAGACAAGACAAAACAACACAACACAACACATGACATGACATGACAAGACAAAACAGGACAAAACAAGAGAAGACAAGACAAGACAGGACAAGACAAGACAAAACAGGACAAGACAAGACAAGACAAGACAAGACAATTGTGTTTGATTTTTTTTAATTAATTAAGAAGACAAAACAAGACAAGACATGACATGACAAGACATGACAAGACAAGACATTACAGGACAAGACAAGACCAGACAAGACAAGACAAAACAAGACAAGACAAGACAAGACAAGGCAAGACAAGACAAGACAAGACAAGACAAGACAAGACAAGACAAGACAAGACAAGACAAGACAAGACAAGACAAGACAAGACAAGACAAGACAAGACAAGACAAGACAAGACAAGACAAGACAAGACAAGACAAGACAAGACAAGACCAGACAAGACAAGACAAGACAAGACAAGACAAGACAAGACAAGACAAGACAAGACAAGACAAGACAAGACAAGACAAGACAAGACAAGACAAGACAAGACAAGACAAGACAAGACAAGACAAGACAAGGCAAGACAAGACAAGACAAGACAAGACAAGACAAGACAAGACAAGACAAGACAAGACAAGACAAGACAAGACAAGACAAGACAAGACAAAACAACACAACACACGACAAGACATGACATGACAAGACAAGACAAGACAAGACAAGACATGACATGACAAGACAAGACAAGACAAGACAAGACAAGACAAGACAAGACAAAACAACACAGCACAACACATGACAAGACATGACAGGACATGACAATACAAGACAGGACAAGACAAGACAACACAAGACAAGACAAGACAAGACAAGACAAGACAAGACAAGATAAGACATGATAAGACATGACAAGATAAAATAAGACAAGACAAAACAACACAACACACGACAAGACATGACATGACAAGACAAGACAAGACAGGACAGGACAAGACAAGACAAGACAAGACAAGACAAGACAAGACAAGACAAGACAAGACAAGACAAGATAAGACATGATAAGACATGACAAGATAAAATAAGACAAGACAAAACAACACAACACACGACAAGACATGACATGACAAGACAAGACAAGACACGACAGGACAGGACAAGACAAGACAAGACAAGATAAGACATGACAAGACAAAACAACACAACACAACACATGACATGACATGACATGACAAGACAAGACAGGACAAGACAAGACAAGACAACACAAGACAACACAACACAACACATGACATGACATGAGAGGACATGACAAGACAAGACAGGACAAGACAAGACAAAACAGGACAAGACAAGAGAAGACAAGACAAGCAAGACAAGACAATTGTGTTTGATTTTTTTTTTTTAATTAATTAAGAAGACAAAACAAGACAAGACATGACATGACAAGGCATGACAAGACAAGACAGGACAGGACAAGACAAGACCAGACAAGACAAGACAAAACAAGACAAGACAAGACAAGACAAGACAAGACAAGACAAGACAAGACAAGACAAAACTACACAACATACGACATGACATGACATGACAAGACAAGACAAGACAGGACAGGACCAGACAAGACAAGACAAGACAAGACAAGACAAGACAAGACAAGACAAGACAAGACAAGACAAGACAAGACAAGACAAGATAAGACAAGATAAGACATGACAAGACAAAACAAGGCAAGACAAAACTACACAACATACGACATGACATGACATGACAAGACAAGACAAGACACGACAGGACAGGACAAGACAAGACAAGACAAGATAAGACATGACAAGACAAAACAACACAACACAACACATGACATGACATGACATGACAAGACAAGACAAGACAGGACAAGACAAGACAAGACAACACAAGACAACACAACACAACACATGACATGACATGAGAGGACATGACAAGACAAGACAGGACAAGACAAGACAAAACAGGACAAAACAGGACAAGACAAGAGAAGACAAGACAAGCAAGACAAGACAATTGTGTTTGATTTTTTTTTTTAATTAATTAAGAAGACAAAACAAGACAAGACATGACATGACAAGGCATGACAAGACAAGACAGGACAGGACAAGACAAGACCAGACAAGACAAGACAAAACAAGACAAGACAAAACAAGACAAGACAAGACAAGACAAGACAAGACAAGACAAGACAAGACAAGACAAGACAAGACAACACAAGACAAGACAAGACAAGACAAGACAAGACAAGACAAGACAAGACAAGACAAGACAAGACAAGACAAGACAAGACTAGACAAGACAAGACAAGACAAGACAAAACAACACAGCACAACACATGACATGACATGACAGGACATGACAATACAAGACAGGACAAGACAAGACAGCACACGACAAGACAAGACAAGACAAGACAAGACAAGATAAGACATGATAAGACATGACAAGACAAAATAAGACAAGACAAGACAAGACAAGACAAGACAAGACAAGACAAGATAAGACAAGACAAGACAAGACAAAACACGACAAGACAAGACAAAACAACACAACACATGACATGACATGAGAGGACATGACAAGACAAGACAGGACAAGACAAGACAACACAAGACAAGACAAGACAAGACAAGACCAGACCAGACAAGACAAGACAAGACAAGACAAAACAACACAGCACAACACATGACATGACATGACAGGACCTGACAATACAAGACATGACAAGACAAGACAACACAAGACAAGACAAGACAAGACAAGACAAGACAAGATAAGACATGATAAGACATGACAAGACAAAATAAGACAAGACAAAACAACACAACACAAGACATGACATGACAAGACAAGACAAGACAAGACAAGACAAGACAAGACAAGACAAGACAAGACAAGACAAGACAAGACAAGACAAGACAAGACAAGACAAGACAAGACAAGACAAGACAAGACAAGACAAGACAAGACAAGACAAGACAAGACAAGACAAGACAAGACAAGACAAGACAAGACAAGACAAAACAACACAACACAACACATGACAAGACATGACAAGACAAGACAAGACAAGACAAGACAAGACAAGACAAGACAAGACAAGACAAGACAAGACAAGACAAGACAAGACAAGACAAGACAAGACAAGACAAGACAAGACAAGACAAGATAAGACATGACAAGACAAAACAAGGCAAGACAAAACTACACAACATACGACATGACATGACATGGCAAGACAAGACAAGACAAGACAGGACAGGACAAGACAAGACAAGACAAGATAAGACATGACAAGACAAAACAAGACAAGACAAAACAACACAACACAACACAACACATGACATGACATGAGAGGACATGACAAGACAAGACAGGACAAGACAAGACAACACAAGACAAGACAAGACAAGACAAGACAACGCAACACAACACTTGACATGGCATGACATGACAAGACAGGACAGGACAAGACAAGACAAGACAACACAAGACAAGACAAGACAAGACAAGATAAGACATGATAAGACATGACAAGACAAAATAAGACAAGACAAAACATGACATGACAAGACAAGACAAGACAAGACAAGACAAAACAAGACAAGACAAGACAAGACAAGACATGACATGACATGATATGACAAGACAAAACAGGACAGGACAGGGCAGGACAAGACAAGACAAGACAAGACAAAACAAGACAAGACAAGACAAGACAATTGTGTTTGATTTTTTTTTTAAATTAATTAAGAAGACAAAACAAGACAAGACATGACATGACAAGGCATGACAAGACAAGACATAACAGGACAAGACAAGACAAGACCAGACAAGACAAGACAAGACAAAACAAAACAACACAAGACAAGACAAGACAAGACAAGACAAGACAAGACAAGACAAGACAAGACAAGACAAGACAAGACAAGACAAGACAAGACAAGACAAGACAAGACAAGACAAGACAAGACAAGACAAGACAAGACAAGACAAGACAAGACAAGACAAGACAAGACAAGACAAGACAAGACAAGACAAGACAAGACAAGACAAGACAAGACAAGACAAGACAAGACAAGACAAGACAAGACAAGACAAGACAAGACAAGACAAGACAAGACAAGACAAGACAAGACAAGACAAGACAAGACAAGACAAGACAAGACAAGACAAGACAAGACAAGACAAGACAAGACAAGACAAGACAAGACAAGACAAGACAAGACAAGACAAGACAAGACAAGACAAGACAAGACAAGACAAGACAAGACAAGACAAGACAAGACAAGACAAGACAAGACAAGACAAGACAAGACAAGACAAGACAAGACAAGACAAGACAAGACAAGACAAGACAAGACAAGACAAGACAAGACAAGACAAGACAAGACAAGACAAGACAAGACAAGACAAGACAAGACAAGACAAGACAAGACAAGACAAGACAAGACAAGACAAGACAAGACAAGACAAGACAAGACAAGACAAGACAAGACAAGACAAGACAAGACAAGACAAGACAAGACAAGACAAGACAAGACAAGACAAGACAAGACAAGACAAGACAAGACAAGACAAGACAAGACAAGACAAGACAAGACAAGACAAGACTAGACAAGACAAGACAAGACAAGACCAGACAAGACAAGACAAGACAAGACAACACAACACTTGACATGGCATGACATGACAAGACAAAACAGGACAAAACAAGAGAAGACAAGACAAGACAAGACAAGACAATTGTGTTTGATTTTTTTTTTTTTAATTAATTAAGAAGACAAAACAAGACAAGACATGACATGACAAGACATGACAAGACAAAACAAGACAAGACAAGACAAGACAAGACAAGAAAAGACAAGACAAGACAAAACAACACAACACAACACATGACATGACATGACATGACATGACATGACATGACATGACATGACATGACAAGACAAGACAGGAAAGGACAAGACAAGACAAGACCAGACAAGACAAGACAAAACAAGACAAGACAAGACAAGACAAGATAAGACATGACAAGACAAAACAAGGCAAGACAAAACTACACAACATACGACATGACATGACATGACAAGACAAGACAAGACACGACAGGACAGGACAAGACAAGACAAGATAAGACATGACAAGACAAAACAAGACAAGACAAAACAACACAACACTACACATGACATGACATGACATGACAAGACAAGACAAGACAAGACAAGACAGGACAAGACAAGACAAGACAACACAAGACAAGACAAGACAAGACAAGACAAGTCATGACAAGACAAGACAAGACAAGACATGACATGACATGACATGACAAGACAAGACAGGACAGGACAGGACAAGACAAGACAAGGCAAGACAAGACAAGACAAGACAAGACAAAACAACACAACACAACACATGACATGACATGACAAGACAAAACAGGACAAAACAAGAGAAGACAAGACAAGACAGGACATGACAAGACAAAACAGGACAAGACAAGAGAAGACAAGACAAGACAAGACAATTGTGTTTGATTTTTTTTTAAATTAATTAAGAAGACAAAACAAGACAAGACATGACATGACAAGACATGACAAGAAAAGACATTACAGGACAAGACACGACCAGACAAGACAAGACAAAACAAGACAAGACAAGACAAGACAAGGCAAGAGAAGACAAGACAAGACAAGACAAGACAAGACAAGACAAGACAAGACAAGACAAGACAAGACAAGACAAGACAAGACAAGACCAGACAAGACAAGACAAGACAAGACAAGACAAGACAAGACAAGACAAGACAAGACAAGACAAGACAAAACAAGACAAGACAAGACAAGACAAGACAAGACAAGACAAGACAAGACTAGACAAGACAAGACAAGACAAGACAAGACAAGACAAGACAAGACAAGACAAGACAAGACAAGACAAGACAAGACAAGACAAGACAAGACAAGACAAGACAAAACAACACAGCACAACACATGACAAGACATGACAGGACATGACAATACAAGACAGGACAAGACAAGACAACACAAGACAAGACAAGACAAGACAAGACAAGACAAGACAAGATAAGACATGATAAGACATGACAAGACAAAATAAGACAAGACAAAACAACACAACACACGACAAGACATGACATGACAAGACAAGACAAGACAGGACAGGACAAGACAAGACAAGACAAGACAAGACAAGACAAGACAAGACAAGACAAGACAAGACAAGACAAGACAAGACAAGACAAGACAAGACAAAACAACACAACACAACACATGACATGACATGACAAGACAAGACAGGACAAGACAAGACAAGACAACACAAGACAAGACAAGATAAGACAAGACAAGACAAGACAAGACAAGACAAGACAAGACAAGACAAGACAAGACAAGACAAGACAAGATAAGACATGACAAGACAAAACAAGACAAGACAAAACTACACAACATACGACATGACATGACATGACAAGACAAGACAAGACACGACAGGACAGGACAAGACAAGACAAGACAAGATAAGACATGACAAGACAAAACAAGACAAGACAAAACAACACAACACAACACATGACATGACATGACATGACAAGACAAGACAGGACAAGACAAGACAAGACAACACAAGACAACACAACACAACACATGACATGACATGAGAGGACATGAGAGGACATGACAAGACAAGACAGGACAAGAAAAGACAAAACAGGACAAGACAAGAGAAGACAAGACAAGCAAGACAAGACAATTGTGTTTGATTTTTTTTTTTTAATTAATTAAGAAGACAAAACAAGACAAGACATGACATGACAAGGCATGACAAGACAAGACAGGACAGGACAAGACAAGACCAGACAAGACAAGACAAAACAAGACAAGACAAGACAAGACAAGACAAGACAAGACAAGACAAGACAAGACAAGACAAGACAACACAACACAAGACAAGACAAGACAAGACAAGACAAGACAAGACAAGACAAGACAAGACAAGACAAGACAAGACTAGACAAGACAAGACAAGACAAGACAAAACAACACAGCACAACACATGACATGACATGACAGGACATGACAATACAAGACAAGACAGCACACGACAAGACAAGACAAGACAAGACAAGACAAGATAAGACATGATAAGACATGACAAGACAAAATAAGACAAGACAAGACAAGACAAGACAAGACAAGACAAGACAAGACAAGATAAGACAAGACAAGACAAGACAAAACAAGACAAGACAAGACAAAACAACACAACACATGACATGACATGAGAGGACATGACAAGACAAGACAGGACAAGACAAGACAACACAAGACAAGACAAGACAAGACAAGACCAGACCAGACAAGACAAGACAAGACAAGACAAGACAAAACAACACAGCACAACACATGACATGACATGACAGGACATGACAATACAAGACATGACAAGACAAGACAACACAAGACAAGACAAGACAAGACAAGACAAGACAAGACAAGATAAGACATGATAAGACATGACAACACAAAATAAGACAAGACAAAACAACACAACACACGACAAGACATGACATGACAAGACAAGACAAGACAAGACAAGACAAGACAAGACAAGACAAGACAAGACAAGACAAGACAAGACAAGACAAGACAAGACAAGACAAGACAAAACAACACAACACAACACATGACATGACATGACATGACAAGACAAGACAGGACAAGACAAGACAAGACAAGACAAGACAAGACAAGACAAAACAACACAACACAACACACGACATGACATGACATGACAAGACAAGACAGGACAAGACAAGACAAGACAAGACAAGACAAGACCAGACAAGACAAGACAAGACAAGACAAGACAAGACAAGATAAGACATGATAAGACATGACAAGACAAAATAAGACAAGACAAAACAACACAACACACGACAAGACATGACATGACAAGACAAGACAAGACAAGACAAGACCAGACAAGACAAGACAAGACAAGACAAGACAAGACAAGATAAGACATGATAAGACATGACAAGACAAAATAAGACAAGACAAAACAACACAACACACGACAAGACATGACATGACAAGACAAGACAAGACAAGACAAGACAAGACAAGACAAGACAAGACAAGACAAGACAAGATAAGACATGACAAGACAAAACAAGGCAAGACAAAACTACACAACATACGACATGACATGACATGACAAGACAAGACAAGACAAGACAGGACAGGACAAGACAAGACAAGACAAGACAAGATAAGACATGACAAGACAAAACAAGACAAGACAAAACAACACAACACAACACATGACATGACATGACATGACAAGACACGACAGGACAAGACAAGACAAGACAACACAAGACAAGACAAGACAAGACAAGACAAGACAAGTCATGACAAGACCAGACAAGACAAGACATGACATGACATGACATGACATGACAAGACAAGACAGGACAGGACAGGACAGGACAAGACAAGACAAGGCAAGACAAGACAAGACAAAACAACACAACACAACACATGACATGACATGACAAAACAGGACAAAACAAGAGAAGACAAGACAAGACAAGACAAGACAATTGTGTTTGATTTTTTTTTTAATTAATTAAGAAGACAAAACAAGACAAGACATGACATGACAAGACATGACAAGACAAAACAAGACAAGACAAGACAAGACAAGACAAGAAAAGACAAGACAAGACAAAACAACACAACACAACACATGACATGACATGACATGACATGACAAGACAAGACAGGAAAGGACAAGACAAGACAAGACCAGACAAGACAAGACAAAACAAGACAAGACAAGACAAGACAAGACAAGACAAGACAAGATAAGACAAGACAAGACAAGACAAAACAAGACAAGACAAGACAAAACAACACAACACAACACATGAAGATAAGACATGACAAGACAAAACAAGGCAAGACAAAACTACACAACATACGACATGACATGACATGGCAAGACAAGACAAGACAAGACAGGACAGGACAAGACAAGACAAGACAAGATAAGACATGGCAAGACAAAACAAGACAAGACAAAACAACACAACACAACACAACACATGACATGACATGAGAGGACATGACAAGACAAGACAGGACAAGACAAGACAACACAAGACAAGACAAGACAAGACAAGACAACACAACACAACACTTGACATGGCATGACATGACAAGACAGGACAGGACAAGACAAGACAAGACAACACAAGACAAGACAAGACAAGACAAGATAAGACATGATAAGACATGACAAGACAAAATAAGACAAGACAAAACATGACATGACAAGACAAGACAAGACAAGACAAGACAAAACAAGACAAGACAAGACAAGACAAGACATGACATGACATGATATGACAAGACAAAACAGGACAGGACAGGGCAGGACAAGACAAGACAAGACAAGACAAAACAAGACAAGACAAGACAATTGTGTTTGATTTTTTTTTAAATTAATTAAGAAGACAAAACAAGACAAGACATGACATGACAAGGCATGACAAGACAAGACATAACAGGACAAGACAAGACAAGACCAGACAAGACAAGACAAAACAAAACAAGACAAGACAAGACAAGACAAGACAAGACAAGACAAGACAAGACAAGACAAGACAAGACAAGACAAGACAAGACAAGACAAGACAAGACAAGACAAGACAAGACAAGACAAGACAAGACAAGACAAGACAAGACAAGACAAGACAAGACAAGACAAGACAAGACAAGACAAGACAAGACAAGACAAGACAAGACAAGACAAGACAAGACAAGACAAGACAAGACAAGACAAGACAAGACAAGACAAGACAAGACAAGACAAGACAAGACAAGACAAGACAAGACAAGACAAGACAAGACAAGACAAGACAAGACAAGACAAGACAAGACAAGACAAGACAAGACAAGACAAGACAAGACAAGACAAGACAAGACAAGACTAGACAAGACAAGACAAGACCAGACAAGACAAGACAAGACAAGACAACACAACACTTGACATGGCATGACATGACAAGACAAAACAGGACAAAACAAGAGAAGACAAGACAAGACAAGACAAGACAATTGTGTTTGATTTTTTTTTTTTTAATTAATTAAGAAGACAAAACAAGACAAGACATGACATGACAAGACATGACAAGACAAAACAAGACAAGACAAGACAAGACAAGACAAGAAAAGACAAGACAAGACAAAACAACACAACACAACACATGACATGACATGACATGACATGACATGACATGACAAGACAAGACAGGAAAGGACAAGACAAGACAAGACCAGACAAGACAAGACAAAACAAGACAAGACAAGACAAGACAAGATAAGACATTGCAAGACAAAACAAGGCAAGACAAAACTACACAACATACGACATGACATGACATGACAAGACAAGACAAGACACGACAGGACAGGACAAGACAAGACAAGATAAGACATGACAAGACAAAACAAGACAAGACAAAACAACACAACACTACACATGACATGACATGACATGACAAGACAAGACAAGACAAGACAGGACAAGACAAGACAAGACAACACAAGACAAGACAAGACAAGACAAGACAAGTCATGACAAGACAAGACAAGACAAGACATGACATGACATGACATGACAAGACAAGACAGGACAGGACAGGACAAGACAAGACAAGGCAAGACAAGACAAGACAAGACAAGACAAAACAACACAACACAACACATGACATGACATGACAAGACAAAACAGGACAAAACAAGAGAAGACAAGACAAGACAGGACAAGACAAGACAAAACAGGACAAGACAAGAGAAGACAAGACAAGACAAGACAAGACAATTGTGTTTGATTTTTTTTTAATTAATTAAGAAGACAAAACAAGACAAGACATGACATGACAAGACATGACAAGAAAAGACATTACAGGACAAGACACGACCAGACAAGACAAGACAAAACAAGACAAGACAAGACAAGACAAGGCAAGACAAGACAAGACAAGACAAGACAAGACAAGACAAGACAAGACAAGACAAGACAAGACAAGACAAGACAAGACAAGACAAGACAAGACAAGACAAGACAAGACAAGACTAGACAAGACAAGACAAGACAAGACAAGACAAGACAAGACAAGACAAGACAAGACCAGACAAGACAAGACAAGACAAGACAAGACAAGACAAGACAAGACAAGACAAAACAACACAGCACAACACATGACAAGACATGACAGGACATGACAATACAAGACAGGACAAGACAAGACAACACAAGACAAGACAAGACAAGACAAGACAAGACAAGACAAGATAAGACATGATAAGACATGACAAGACAAAATAAGACAAGACAAAACAACACAACACACGACAAGACATGACATGACAAGACAAGACAAGACAGGACAGGACAAGACAAGACAAGACAAGACAAGACAAGACAAGACAAGACAAGACAAGACAAAACAACACAACACAACACATGACATGACATGACATGACAAGACAAGACAGGACAAGACAAGACAAGACAACACAAGACAAGACAAGATAAGACAAGACAAGACAAGACAAGACAAGACAAGACAAGACAAGACAAGATAAGACATGACAAGACAAAACAAGACAAGACAAAACTACACAACATACGACATGACATGACATGACAAGACAAGACAAGACACGACAGGACAGGACAAGACAAGACAAGACAAGATAAGACATGACAAGACAAAACAAGACAAGACAAAACAACACAACACAACACATGACATGACATGACATGACAAGACAAGACAGGACAAGACAAGACAAGACAACACAAGACAACACAACACAACCCATGACATGACATGAGAGGACATGAGAGGACATGACAAGACAAGACAGGACAAGAAAAGACAAAACAGGACAAGACAAGAGAAGACAAGACAAGCAAGACAAGACAATTGTGTTTGATTTTTTTTTTTTAATTAATTAAGAAGACAAAACAAGACAAGACATGACATGACAAGGCATGACAAGACAAGACAGGACAGGACAAGACAAGACCAGACAAGACAAGACAAAACAAGACAAGACAAGACAAGACAAGACAAGACAAGACAAGACAAGACAAGACAAGACAAGACAAGACAAGACAACACAACACAAGACAAGACAAGACAAGACAAGACAAGACAAGACAAGACAAGTCATGACAAGACAAGACAAGACAAGACATGACATGACATGACATGACAAGACAAGACAGGACAGGACAGGACAAGACAAGACAAGGCAAGACAAGACAAGACAAGACAAGACAAAACAACACAACACAACACATGACATGACATGACAAGACAAAACAGGACAAAACAAGAGAAGACAAGACAAGACAGGACAAGACAAGACAAAACAGGACAAGACAAGAGAAGACAAGACAAGACAAGACAAGACAATTGTGTTTGATTTTTTTTTTAATTAATTAAGACGACAAAACAAGACAAGACATGACATGACAAGACATGACAAGAAAAGACATTACAGGACAAGACACGACCAGACAAGACAAGACAAAACAAGACAAGACAAGACAAGACAAGGCAAGACAAGACAAGACAAGACAAGACAAGACAAGACAAGACAAGACAAGACAAGACAAGACAAGACAAGACAAGACAAGACAAGACAAGACAAGACAAGACAAGACAAGACAAGACAAGACAAGACAAGACAAGACTAGACAAGACAAGACAAGACAAGACAAGACAAGACAAGACAAGACAAGACAAGACAAGACAAGACCAGACAAGACAAGACAAGACAAGACAAGACAAAACAACACAGCACAACACATGACAAGACATGACAGGACATGACAATACAAGACAGGACAAGACAAGACAACACAAGACAAGACAAGACAAGACAAGACAAGACAAGACAAGACAAGACAAGACAAGATAAGACATGATAAGATATGACAAGACAAAATAAGACAAGACAAAACAACACAACACACGGCAAGACATGACATGACAAGACAAGACAAGACAGGACAGGACAAGACAAGACAAGACAAGACAAGACAAGACAAGACAAGACAAGACAAGACAAAACAACACAACACAACACATGACATGACATGACATGACAAGACAAGACAGGACAAGACAAGACAAGACAACACAAGACAAGACAAGATAAGACAAGACAAGACAAGACAAGACAAGACAAGACAAGACAAGACAAGATAAGACATGACAAGACAAAACAAGACAAGACAAAACTACACAACATACGACATGACATGACATGACAAGACAAGACAAGACACGACAGGACAGGACAAGACAAGACAAGACAAGATAAGACATGACAAGACAAAACAAGACAAGACAAAACAACACAACACAACACATGACATGACATGACATGACAAGACAAGACAGGACAAGACAAGACAAGACAACACAAGACAACACAACACAACACATGACATGACATGAGAGGACATGAGAGGACATGACAAGACAAGACAGGACAAGAAAAGACAAAACAGGACAAGACAAGAGAAGACAAGACAAGCAAGACAAGACAATTGTGTTTGATTTTTTTTTTTTAATTAATTAAGAAGACAAAACAAGACAAGACATGACATGACAAGGCATGACAAGACAAGACAGGACAGGACAAGACAAGACCAGACAAGACAAGACAAAACAAGACAAGACAAGACAAGACAAGACAAGACAAGACAAGACAAGACAAGACAAGACAAGACAAGACAAGACAAGACAACACAACACAAGACAAGACAAGACAAGACAAGACAAGACAAGACAAGACAAGACAAGACAAGACAAGACAAGACAAGACTAGACAAGACAAGACAAGACAAGACAAAACAACACAGCACAACACATGACATGACATGACAGGACATGACAATACAAGACAGGACAAGACAAGACAGCACACGACAAGACAAGACAAGACAAGATAAGACATGATAAGACATGACAAGACAAAATAAGACAAGACAAGACAAGACAAGACAAGACAAGACAAGACAAGATAAGACAAGACAAGACAAGACAAAACAAGACAAGACAAGACAAAACAACACAACACATGACATGACATGAGAGGACATGACAAGACAAGACAGGACAAGACAAGACAACACAAGACAAGACAAGACAAGACAAGACCAGACCAGACAAGACAAGACAAGACAAGACAAGACAAAACAACACAGCACAACACATGACATGACATGACAGGACATGACAATACAAGACATGACAAGACAAGACAACACAAGACAAGACAAGACAAGATAAGACATGATAAGACATGACAACACAAAATAAGACAAGACAAAACAACACAACACACGACAAGACATGACATGACAAGACAAGACAAGACAAGACAAGACAAGACAAGACAAGACAAGACAAGACAAGACAAGACAAGACAAGACAAGACAAGACAAGACAAGACAAGACAAGACAAGACAAGACAAGACAAGACAAGACAAGACAAGACAAGACAAGACAAGACAAGACAAAACAACACAACACAACACATGACATGACATGACATGACAAGACAAGACAGGACAAGACAAGACAAGACAAGACAAGACAAGACAAGACAAAACAACACAACACAACACACGACATGACATGACATGACAAGACAAGACAGGACAAGACAAGACAAGACAAGACAAGACAAGACAAGACAAGACAAGACAAGACAAGACAAGACAAGACAAGATAAGACATGATAAGACATGACAAGACAAAATAAGACAAGACAAAACAACACAACACACGACAAGACATGACATGACAAGACAAGACAAGACAAGACAAGACAAGACAAGACAAGACAAGACAAGACAAGACAAGACAAGACAAGACAAGACAAGACAAGACAAGATAAGACATGACAAGACAAAACAAGGCAAGACAAAACTACACAACATACGACATGACATGACATGACAAGACAAGACAAGACAAGACAGGACAGGACAAGACAAGACAAGACAAGACAAGATAAGACATGACAAGACAAAACAAGACAAGACAAAACAACACAACACAACACATGACATGACATGACATGACAAGACAAGACAGGACAAGACAAGACAAGACAACACAAGACAAGACAAGACAAGACAAGACAAGTCATGACAAGACCAGACAAGACAAGACATGACATGACATGACATGACATGACAAGACAAGACAGGACAGGACAGGACAGGACAAGACAAGACAAGGCAAGACAAGACAAAACAAGACAAGACAAAACAACACAACACAACACATGACATGACATGACAAGACAAAACAGGACAAAACAAGAGAAGACAAGACAAGACAAGACAAGACAATTGTGTTTGATTTTTTTTAAATTAATTAAGAAGACAAAACAAGACAAGACATGACATGACAAGACATGACAAGACAAAACAAGACAAGACAAGACAAGACAAGACAAGAAAAGACAAGACAAGACAAAACAACACAACACAACACATGACATGACATGACATGACATGACAAGACAAGACAGGAAAGGACAAGACAAGACAAGACCAGACAAGACAAGACAAAACAAGACAAGACAAGACAAGACAAGACAAGACAAGACAAGACAAGATAAGACAAGACAAGACAAGACAAAACAAGACAAGACAAGACAAAACAACACAACACAACACATGACATGACATGAGAGGACATGACAAGACAAGACAGGACAAGACAAGACAACACAAGACAAGACAAGACAAGACAAGACAACACAACACAACACTTGACATGACATGACATGACAAGACAGGACAGGACAAGACAAGACAAGACAACACAAGACAAGACAAGACAAGACAAGATAAGACATGATAAGACATGACAAGACAAAATAAGACAAGACAAAACATGACATGACAAGACAAGACAAGACAAGACAAGACAAGACAAGACAAGACAAAACAAGACAAGACAAGACAAGACAAGACAAGACAAGACATGACATGACATGATATGACAAGACAAAACAGGACAGGACAGGGCAGGACAAGACAAGACAAGACAAAACAAGACAAGACAAGACAATTGTGTTTAATTTTTTTTTTAATTAATTAAGAAGACAAAACAAGACAAGACATGACATGACAAGACAAGACAAGACAAGGCAAGACAAGACAAGACAAGACAAGACAAAACAACACAACACAACACATGACATGACATGACAAGACAAAACAGGACAAAACAAGAGAAGACAAGACAAGACAGGACAAGACAAGACAAAACAGGACAAGACAAGAGAAGACAAGACAAGACAAGACAAGACAAGACATGACATGACATGATATGACAAGACAAAACAGGACAGGACAGGGCAGGACAAGACAAGACAAGACAAAACAAGACAAGACAAGACAATTGTGTTTAATTTTTTTTTAATTAATTAAGAAGACAAAACAAGACAAGACAGGACAGGACAGGACAAGACAAGACAAGGCAAGACAATTGTGTTTGATTTTTTTTTTAATTAATTAAGACGACAAAACAAGACAAGACATGACATGACAAGACATGACAAGAAAAGACATTACAGGACAAGACACGACCAGACAAGACAAGACAAAACAAGACAAGACAAGACAAGACAAGGCAAGACAAGACAAGACAAGACAAGACAAGACAAGACAAGACAAGACAAGGCAAGACAAGACAAGACAAGACAAGACAAAACAACACAACACAACACATGACATGACATGACAAGACAAAACAGGACAAAACAAGAGAAGACAAGACAAGACAGGACAAGACAAGACAAAACAGGACAAGACAAGAGAAGACAAGACAAGACAAGACAAGACAAGACATGACATGACATGATATGACAAGACAAAACAGGACAGGACAGGGCAGGACAAGACAAGACAAGACAAAACAAGACAAGACAAGACAATTGTGTTTAATTTTTTTTTAATTAATTAAGAAGACAAAACAAGACAAGACAGGACAGGACAGGACAAGACAAGACAAGGCAAGACAATTGTGTTTGATTTTTTTTTTAATTAATTAAGACGACAAAACAAGACAAGACATGACATGACAAGACATGACAAGAAAAGACATTACAGGACAAGACACGACCAGACAAGACAAGACAAAACAGGACAAGACAAGAGAAGACAAGACAAGACAAGACAAGACAATTGTGTTTGATTTTTTTTTTAATTAATTAAGACGACAAAACAAGACAAGACATGACATGACAAGACATGACAAGAAAAGACATTACAGGACAAGACACGACCAGACAAGACAAGACAAAACAAGACAAGACAAGACAAGACAAGGCAAGACAAGACAAGACAAGACAAGACAAGACAAGACAAGACAAGACAAGACAAGACAAGACAAGACAAGACAAGACAAGACAAGACAAGACAAGACAAGACAAGACAAGACAAGACAAGACAAGACAAGACAAGACAAGACAAGACTAGACAAGACAAGACAAGACAAGACAAGACAAGACAAGACAAGACAAGACAAGACAAGACCAGACAAGACAAGACAAGACAAGACAAGACAAAACAACACAGCACAACACATGACAAGACATGACAGGACATGACAATACAAGACAGGACAAGACAAGACAACACAAGACAAGACAAGACAAGACAAGACAAGACAAGACAAGACAAGATAAGACATGATAAGATATGACAAGACAAAATAAGACAAGACAAAACAACACAACACACGGCAAGACATGACATGACAAGACAAGACAAGACAGGACAGGACAAGACAAGACAAGACAAGACAAGACAAGACAAGACAAGACAAGACAAGACAAGACAAAACAACACAACACAACACATGACATGACATGACATGACAAGACAAGACAGGACAAGACAAGACAAGACAACACAAGACAAGACAAGATAAGACAAGACAAGACAAGACAAGACAAGACAAGACAAGACAAGACAAGATAAGACATGACAAGACAAAACAAGACAAGACAAAACTACACAACATACGACATGACATGACATGACAAGACAAGACAAGACACGACAGGACAGGACAAGACAAGACAAGACAAGATAAGACATGACAAGACAAAACAAGACAAGACAAAACAACACAACACAACACATGACATGACATGACATGACAAGACAAGACAGGACAAGACAAGACAAGACAACACAAGACAACACAACACAACACATGACATGACATGAGAGGACATGAGAGGACATGACAAGACAAGACAGGACAAGAAAAGACAAAACAGGACAAGACAAGAGAAGACAAGACAAGCAAGACAAGACAATTGTGTTTGATTTTTTTTTTTTAATTAATTAAGAAGACAAAACAAGACAAGACATGACATGACAAGGCATGACAAGACAAGACAGGACAGGACAAGACAAGACCAGACAAGACAAGACAAAACAAGACAAGACAAGACAAGACAAGACAAGACAAGACAAGACAAGACAAGACAAGACAAGACAAGACAAGACAACACAACACAAGACAAGACAAGACAAGACAAGACAAGACAAGACAAGACAAGACAAGACAAGACAAGACAAGACTAGACAAGACAAGACAAGACAAGACAAAACAACACAGCACAACACATGACATGACATGACAGGACATGACAATACAAGACAGGACAAGACAAGACAGCACACGACAAGACAAGACAAGACAAGATAAGACATGATAAGACATGACAAGACAAAATAAGACAAGACAAGACAAGACAAGACAAGACAAGACAAGACAAGATAAGACAAGACAAGACAAGACAAAACAAGACAAGACAAGACAAAACAAGACAAGACAAAACAACACAACACAACACATGACATGACATGACATGACAAGACAAGACAGGACAAGACAAGACAAGACAACACAAGACAACACAACACAACACATGACATGACATGAGAGGACATGACAAGACAAGACAGGACAAGACAAGACAACACAAGACAAGACAAGACAAGACAAGACCAGACCAGACAAGACAAGACAAGACAAGACAAGACAAAACAACACAGCACAACACATGACATGACATGACAGGACATGACAATACAAGACATGACAAGACAAGACAACACAAGACAAGACAAGACAAGACAAGACAAGACAAGATAAGACATGATAAGACATGACAACACAAAATAAGACAAGACAAAACAACACAACACACGACAAGACATGACATGACAAGACAAGACAAGACAAGACAAGACAAGACAAGACAAGACAAGACAAGACAAGACAAGACAAGACAAGACAAGACAAGACAAGACAAGACAAGACAAGACAAGACAAGACAAGACAAGACAAGACAAGACAAAACAACACAACACAACACATGACATGACATGACATGACAAGACAAGACAGGACAAGACAAGACAAGACAAGACAAGACAAGACAAGACAAGACAAAACAACACAACACAACACACGACATGACATGACATGACAAGACAAGACAGGACAAGACAAGACAAGACAAGACAAGACAAGACAAGACAAGACAAGACAAGACAAGACAAGACAAGACAAGATAAGACATGATAAGACATGACAAGACAAAATAAGACAAGACAAAACAACACAACACACGACAAGACATGACATGACAAGACAAGACAAGACAAGACAAGACAAGACAAGACAAGACAAGACAAGACAAGACAAGACAAGACAAGACAAGACAAGACAAGATAAGACATGACAAGACAAAACAAGGCAAGACAAAACTACACAACATACGACATGACATGACATGACAAGACAAGACAAGACAAGACAGGACAGGACAAGACAAGACAAGACAAGACAAGATAAGACATGACAAGACAAAACAAGACAAGACAAAACAACACAACACAACACATGACATGACATGACATGACAAGACAAGACAGGACAAGACAAGACAAGACAACACAAGACAAGACAAGACAAGACAAGACAAGTCATGACAAGACCAGACAAGACAAGACAAGACAAGACATGACATGACATGACATGACATGACAAGACAAGACAGGACAGGACAGGACAGGACAAGACAAGACAAGGCAAGACAAGACAAAACAAGACAAGACAAAACAACACAACACAACACATGACATGACATGACAAGACAAAACAGGACAAAACAAGAGAAGACAAGACAAGACAAGACAAGACAATTGTGTTTGATTTTTTTTTAAATTAATTAAGAAGACAAAACAAGACAAGACATGACATGACAAGACATGACAAGACAAAACAAGACAAGACAAGACAAGACAAGACAAGAAAAGACAAGACAAGACAAAACAACACAACACAACACATGACATGACATGACATGACATGACAAGACAAGACAGGAAAGGACAAGACAAGACAAGACCAGACAAGACAAGACAAAACAAGACAAGACAAGACAAGACAAGACAAGACAAGACAAGACAAGATAAGACAAGACAAGACAAGACAAAACAAGACAAGACAAGACAAAACAACACAACACAACACATGACATGACATGAGAGGACATGACAAGACAAGACAGGACAAGACAAGACAACACAAGACAAGACAAGACAAGACAAGACAACACAACACAACACTTGACATGACATGACATGACAAGACAGGACAGGACAAGACAAGACAAGACAACACAAGACAAGACAAGACAAGACAAGATAAGACATGATAAGACATGACAAGACAAAATAAGACAAGACAAAACATGACATGACAAGACAAGACAAGACAAGACAAGACAAGACAAGACAAGACAAAACAAGACAAGACAAGACAAGACAAGACAAGACAAGACATGACATGACATGATATGACAAGACAAAACAGGACAGGACAGGGCAGGACAAGACAAGACAAGACAAAACAAGACAAGACAAGACAATTGTGTTTAATTTTTTTTTAATTAATTAAGAAGACAAAACAAGACAAGACATGACATGACAAGACATGACAAGACAAGACATAACAGGACAAGACAAGACAAGACCAGACAAGACAAGACAAAACAAAACAACACAAGACAACACAAGACAAGACAAGACAAGACAAGACAAGACAAGACAAGACAAGACAAGACAAGACAAGACAAGACAAGACAAGACAAGATAAGACAAGACAAGACAAGACAAGACAAGACAAGACAAGACAAGACAAGACTAGACAAGACAAGACAAGACAAGACAAGACAAGACAAGACAAGACAAGACAATTGTGTTTGATTTTTTTTTTTAATTAATTAAGAAGACAAAACAAGACAAGACATGACATGACAAGACATGACAAGACAAAACAAGACAAGACAAGACAAGACAAGACAAGAAAAGACAAGACAAGACAAAACAACACAACACAACACATGACATGACATGACATGACAAGACAAGACAGGAAAGGACAAGACAAGACAAGACCAGACAAGACAAGACAAAACAAGACAAGACAAGACAAGACAAGACAAGACAAGACAAGACAAGACAAGACAAGACAAGACAACACAACACAACACAACACATGACATGACATGACATGACATGACAAGACAAGACAGGAAAGGACAAGACAAGACAAGACCAGACAAGACAAGACAAAACAAGACAAGACAAGACAAGACAAGACAAGACAAGACAAGACAAGACAAGACAAGACAAGACAAGACAAGACAAGACAAGACATGACATGACAAGACATGACAAGACAAAACAAGACAAGACAAGACAAGACAAGAAAAGACAAGACAAGACAAAACAACACAACACAACACATGACATGACATGACATGACAAGACAAAACAGGACAAGACAAGAGAAGACAAGACAAGACAAGACAAGACAATTGTGTTTGATTTTTTTTTAATTAATTAAGAAGACAAAACAAGACAAGACATGACATGAGAAGGCATGACAAGACAAGACATAACAGGACAAGACAAGACAAGACCAGACAAGACAAGACAAAACAAAACAACACAAGACAAGACAAGACAAGACAAGACAAGACAAGACAAGACAAGACAAGACAAGACAAGACAAGACAAGACAAGACAAGACAAGACAAGACAAGACAAGACAAGACAAGACAAGACAAGACAAGACAAGACAAGACAAGACAAGACAAGACAAGACAAGACAAGACAAGACAAGACAAGACAAGACAAGACAAGACAAGACAAGACAAGACAAGACAAGACAAGACAAGACAAGACAAGACAAGACAAGACAAGACAAGACAAGACAAGACAAGACAAGACAAGACAAGACAAGACAAGACAAGACAAGACAAGACAAGACAAGACAAGACAAGACAAGACAAGACAAGACAAGACAAGACAAGACAAGACAAGACAAGACAAGACAAGACAAGACAAGACAAGACAAGACAAGACAAGACAAGACAAGACAAGACAAGACAAGACAAGACAAGACAAGACAAGACAAGACAAGACAAGACAAGACAAGACAAGACAAGACAAGACAAGACAAGACAAGACAAGACAAGACAAGACAAGACAAGACAAGACAAGACAAGACAAGACAAGACAAGACAAGACAAGACAAGACAAGACAAGACAAGACAAGACAGGACAAGACAAGACAAGACAAGACAAGACAAGACAAGACAAGACAAGACAAGACAAGACAAGACAAGACAAGACAAGACAAGACAAGGCCAGACAAGACAAGACAAGACAAGACAAGACAAGACAAGACAAGACAAGACAAGACAAGACAAGACAAAACAAGAAAAGACAAGACAAGACAAAACAACACAGCACAACACATGACATGACATGACAGGACATGACAATACAAGACAGGACAAGACAAGACAACACAAGACAAGACAAGACAAGACAAGACAAGACAAGACAAGACAAGACAAGACAAGACAAGACAAGACAAGACAAGACAAGACAAGACAAGACAAGACAAGACAAGACAAGACAAGACAAGACAAGACAAGACAAGACAAGATAAGACATGACAAGACAAAACAAGGCAAGACAAAACTACACAACATACGACATGACATGACATGACAAGACAAGACAAGACACGAACGGACAGGACAAGACAAGACAAGACAAGATAAGACATGACAAGACAAAACAAGACAAGACAAAACAACACAACACAACACATGACATGACAAGACAAGACAAGACAAGACATGACAAGACAAGACAAGACAACACAAGACAAGACAAGACAAGACAAGACAAGACAAGACAAGACAAGATAAGACATGACAAGACAAAACAAGGCAAGACAAAACTACACAACATACGACATGACATGACATGACAAGACAAGACAAGACACGAACGGACAGGACAAGACAAGAAAAGACAAGATAAGACCTGACAAGACAATACAAGACAAGACAAGACAAAACAACACAACACAACACATGGCATGACAAGACAAGACAAGACAAGACATGACAAGACAAGACAAGACAAGACAAGACATGACATGACATGACATGACAAGACAAGACAGGACAGGACAAGACAAGAGAAGACAAGACAAGACAAGACAAGACAATTGTGTTTGATTTTTTTTTAATTAATTAAGAAGACAAAACAAGACAAGACATGACATGACAAGACATGACAAGTCAAAACAAGACAAGACAATACAAGACAAGACAAGACAAGAAAAGACAAGACAAGACAAGACATGACATGACATGACAAGACAAAACAAGACAAGACTAGACAAGACAAGAAAAGACTAGACAAGACAAGACAAGACAAAACAACACAACACAACACATGACATGACATGACATGACAAGACAAAACAGGACAAGACAAGAGAAGACAAGACAAGACAAGACAAGACAATTGTGTTTGATTTTTTTTTAATTAATTAAAAAGACAAAACAAGACAAGACAATACAAGACAAGACAAGACAAGACAAGCCAACACAACACAACACATGACATGACATGACATGACAAGACAAAACAGGACAAAACAAGAGAAGACAAGACAAGACAAGACAAGACAATTGTGTTTGATTTTTTTTTAATTAATTAAGAAGACAAAACAAGACAAGACATGACATGACAAGACATGACAAGTCAAAACACGACAAGACAATACAAGACAAGACAAGACAAGAAAAGACAAGACAAGACAAGACAAAACAACACAACACAACACAACACATGACATGACATGACATGACATGACAAGACAAAACAGGACAAAACAAGAGAAGACAAGACAAGACAAGACAATTGTGTTTGATTTTTTTTTTTAATTAATTAAGAAGACAAAACAAGACAAGACATGACATGACAAGACATGACAAGACAAAACAAGACAAGACAAGACAAGACAAGACAAGATAAGACAAGACAAGACAAGACAAAATAAGACAAGACAAGACAAAACAACACAACACAACACATGACATGACATGAGAGGACATGACAAGACAAGACAGGACAAGACAAGACAACACAACACAACACATGACATGACATGACATGACAAGACAAGACAAGACAAGACAAGACAAGACAAGACCAGACAAGAAAAGACAAAACAACACAAGACAAGACAAGACAAGACAAGACAAGACAAGACAAGACAAGACAAGACAAGACAAGACAAGACAAGACAAGACAAGACAAGACAAGACAAGACAAGACAAGACAAGACAAGACAAGACAAGACAAGACAAGACAAGACAAGACAAGACAAGACAAGACAAGACAAGACAAGACAAGACAAGACAAGACGAGACAAGACAAGACAAGACTAGACAAGACAAGACAAGACAAGACAAGACAAGACAAGACAAGACAAGACAAGACAAAACGAGACAAGACAAGACAAAACAAGACAAAACAACACATGACATGACATGACAGGACATGACAGGACATGACAATACAAGACAGGACAAGACAAGACAAGACAAGACAATATAAGACAAGACAAGACAAGACAAGACAAGACAAGACAACACAAGACAAGACCAGACAAGACAAGACAAAACAACACAAGACAAGACAAGACAAGACAAGACAAGACAAGACAAGACAAGATAAGACAAGACAAGACAAGACAAGACAAGACAAGACAAGACAAGACAAGACAAGACAAGACAAGACAAGACAAGACAAGACAAGACAAGACAAGACAAGACAAGACACGACAAGACAAGACAAGACAAGACAAGACAAGACAAGACAAGACAAGACAAGACCAGACAAGACAAGACAAAACAACACAAGACAAGACAAGACAAGACAAGACAAGACAAGACAAGACAAGACAAGACAAGACAAGACAAGACAAGACAAAACAACGCAGCACAACACATGACATGACATGACATGACAAGACAAGACAGGACAAGACAAGACAAGACAAGACAACACAAGACAAGACAACACAAGACAAGACAAGACAAGACAAGACAAGACAAGACAAGACAAGACAAGACAAGACAAGACAAGACAAGACAAGACAAGACAAGACAAGACAAGACAAGACAAGACAAGACAAGACAAGACAAGACAAGACAAGACAAGACAAGACAAGACAAGACAAGACAAGACAAGACAAGACAAGACAAGACAAGACAAGACAAGACAAGACAAGACAAGACAAGACAAGACAAGACAAGACAAGACAAGACAAGACAAGACAAGACAAGACAAGACAAGACAAGACAAGACAAGACAAGACAAGACAAGACAAGACAAGACAAGACAAGACAAGACAAGACAAGACAAGACAAGACAAGACAAGACAAGACAAGACAAGACAAGACAAGACAAGACAAGACAAGACAAGACAAGACAAGACAAGACAAGACATGATAAGACAAAACAAGGCAAGACAAAACTACACAACATACGACATGACTTGACATGACAAGACAAGACAAGACACGAACGGACAGGACAAGACAAGACAAGACAAGATAAGACATGACAAAACTAGACAAGACAAAATAACACAACACAACACAACACATGACATGACATGACATGACAAGACAAAACAGGACAAAACAAGAGAAGACAAGACAAGACAAGACAAGACAAGACAAGACAATTGTGTTTGATTTTTTTTTTAATTAATTAAGAAGACAAAACAAGACAAGACATGACATGACAAGACATGACAAGACAAAACAAGACAAGACTAGACAAGACAAGACAAGAAAAGACTAGACAAGACAAGACAAGACAAAACAACACAACACAACACAACACATGACATGACATGACATGACATGACAAGACAAAACAGGACAAGACAAGAGAAGACAAGACAAGACAAGACAAGACAATTGTGTTTGATTTTTTTTTAAATTAATTAAGAAGACAAAACAAGACAAGACAATACAAGACAAGACAAGACAAGATAAGACATGACAAGACAAAACAAGGCAAGACAAAACTACACAACATACGACATGACATGACATGACATGACAAGACAAGACAAGACACGAACGGACAGGACAAGACAAGACAAGACAAGATAAGACATGACAAGACAAAACAAGACAAGACAAAACAACACAACACAACACATGACATGACAAGACAAGACACGACAAGACATGACATGACAAGACAAGACAAGACAAGACAAGACAAGACAAGACAAGACAAGACATGACATGACATGACATGACAAGACAAGACAGGACAGGACAGGACAAGACAAGACAAGATAAGACAAGACAAGACAAGACAAGACAAGACAAGACAAGACAAGACAAGACAAGACAAGACAAGACATGACAAGACAAGACAAGACAAGACAAGACATGACAAGACAAAACAAGACAAGACAAAACAACACAACACAACACATGACATGACATGACAGGACAAGACAAGACAAGACAAGACAAGACAAGACATGACAAGACAAGACAAGACAAGACAAGACAAGACAAGACAAGACAAGACAAGACAAGACAAGACAAGACAAGACAAGACAAGACAAGACAAGACAAGACAAGACAAGACAAGACAAGACAAGACAAGACAAGACAAGACAAGACAAGACAAGACAAGACAAGACAAGACAAGACAAGACAAGACAAGACAAGACAAGACAAGACAAGACAAGACAAGACAAGACAAGACAAGACAAGACAAGACAAGACAAGACAAGACAAGACAAGACAAGGTAAGACAAGATAAGACAAGATAAGACAAGACAAGATAAGACAAGACAAGACAAGACAAGACAAGACAAGACAAGACAAGACAAGACAAGACAAGACAAGACAAGACAAGACAAGACAAGACAAGACAAGACAAGACAAGACAAGACAAGGTAAGACAAGATAAGACAAGACAAGACAAGACAAGACAAGACAAGACAAGACAAGACAAGACAAGACAAGACAAGATAAGACAAGATAAGACCAGACAAGACAAGACAAGACAAGACAAGACAAGACAAGACAAGACAAGACAAGACAAGACAAGACAAGACAAGACAAGACAAGACAAGACAAGACAAGACAAGACAAGACAAGACAAGACAAGACATGACAAGACAAGACAAGACAAGACAAGACATGACAAGACAAAACAAGACAAGACAAAACAACACAACACAACACATGACATGACATGACAGGACAAGACAAGACAAGACAAGACAAGACAAGACAAGACAAGACAAGACAAGACAAGACAAGACAAGACAAGACAAGACAAGACAAGACAAGACAAGACAAGACAAGACAAGACAAGACAAGACAAGACAAGACAAGACAAGACAACACAACATACGACATGACATGACAAGACAAGACAAGACAAGACAAGACAAGACAAGACAAGACAAGATAAGACAAGACAAGACATGACATGACATGACATGACATGACATGACATGACAAGACAAGACAGGACAGGACAGGACAGGACAGGACAGGACAGGACAAGACAAGACAAGGCAAGACAAGACAAAACAAGACAACACAACACAACACATGACATGACATGACATGACAAGACAAAACAAGACAAGACAAAACAACACAACATACGACATGACATGACAAGACAAGACAAGACAAGACAAGACAAGACAAGACAAGACAAGACAAGACAAGACAAGATAAGACAAGACAAGACATGACATGACATGACATGACAAGACAAGACAGGACAGGACAGGACAGGACAGGACAGGACAAGACAAGACAAGGCAAGACAAGACAAAACAAGACAACACAACACAACACATGACATGACATGACATGACAAGACAAAACAGGACAAGAGAAGAGAAGACAAGACAAGAGAAGACAAGACAAGACAAGACAAGGCAATTGTGTTTGATTTTTTTTTTTAATTAATTAAGAAGACAAAACAAGACAAGACATGACATGACAAGACATGACAAGACAAGACAGGAAAGGACAAGACAAGACAAGACCAGACAAGACAAGACAAGACAAGACAAAACAAGACAAAACAACACATGACATGACATGACAGGACATGACAGGACATGACAATACAAGACAGGACAAGACAAGACAAGACAAGACAATATAAGACAAGACAAGACAAGACAAGACAAGACAAGACAAGACAACACAAGACAAGACCAGACAAGACAAGACAAAACAACACAAGACAAGACAAGACAAGACAAGACAAGACAAGACAAGACAAGACAAGACAAGACAAGACAAGACAAGACAAGACAAGACAAGACAAGACAAGACAAGACAAGACAAGACAAGACAAGACAAGACAAGACAAGACAAGACAAGACAAGACAAGACAAGACAAGACAAGACAAGACAAGACAAGACAAGACAAGACAAGACAAGACAAGACAAGACAAGACAAGACAAGACAAGACAAGACAAGACAAGACAAGACAAGACAAGACAAGACAAGACAAGACAAGACAAGACAAGACAAGACAAGACAAGACAAGACAAGACAAGACAAGACAAGACAAGACAAGACAAGACAAGACAAGACAAGACAAGACAAGACAAGACAAGACAAGACAAGACATGACAAGACAAAACAAGGCAAGACAAAACTACACAACATACGACATGACATGACATGACAAGACAAGACAAGACACGAACGGACAGGACAAGACAAGACAAGACAAGATAAGACATGACAAAACTAGACAAGACAAAACAACACAACACAACACAACACATGACATGACATGACATGACAAGACAAAACAGGACAAAACAAGAGAAGACAAGACAAGACAAGACAAGACAAGACAATTGTGTTTGATTTTTTTTTAAATTAATTAAGAAGACAAAACAAGACAAGACATGACATGACAAGACATGACAAGACAAAACAAGACAAGACTAGACAAGACAAGACAAGAAAAGACTAGACAAGACAAGACAAGACAAAACAACACAACACAACACATGACATGACATGACATGACATGACAAGACAAAACAGGACAAGACAAGAGAAGACAAGACAAGACAAGACAAGACAATTGTGTTTGATTTTTTTTTAAATTAATTAAGAAGACAAAACAAGACAAGACAATACAAGACAAGACAAGACAAGATAAGACATGACAAGACAAAACAAGGCAAGACAAAACTACACAACATACGACATGACATGACATGACAAGACAAGACAAGACACGAACGGACAGGACAAGACAAGACAAGACAAGATAAGACATGACAAGACAAAACAAGACAAGACAAAACAACACAACACAACACATGACATGACAAGACAAGACACGACAAGACATGACATGACAAGACAAGACAAGACAAGACAAGACATGACATGACATGACATGACAAGACAAGACAGGACAGGACAGGACAAGACAAGACAAGATAAGACAAGACAAGACAAGACAAGACAAGACAAGACAAGACAAGACAAGACAAGACAAGACAAGACAAGACAAGACAAGACAAGACAAGACATGACAAGACAAGACAAGACAAGACAAGACAAAACAAGACAAAACAAGACAAGAGAAAACAACACAACACAACACATGACATGACATGACAGGACAAGACAAGACAAGACAAGACAAGACAAGACAAGACAAGACAAGACAAGACAAGACAAGACAAGACAAGGTAAGACAAGATAAGACAAGACAAGACAAGACAAGAAAAGACAAGACAAGACAAGACAAGACAAGACAAGACAAGACAAGACAAGACAAGACAAGGTAAGACAAGACAAGACAAGACAAGACAAGACAAGACAAGACAAGACAAGACAAGACAAGACAAGACAAGACAAGACAAGACAAGATAAGACAAGATAAGACCAGACAAGACAAGACAAGACAAGACAAGACAAGACAAGACAAGACAAGACAAGACAAGACAAGACAAGACAAGACAAGACATGACAAGACAAGACAAGACAAGACAAGACAAGACAAAACAAGACAAGACAAAACAACACATGACATGACATGACAGGACAAGACAAGACAAGACAAGACAAGACAAGACAAGACAAGACAAGACAAGACAAGACAAGATAAGACAAGACAAGACAAGACAAGACAAGACAAGACAAGACAAAACAAGACAAGACAAGACAAGACAAGACAAGACAAGACAAGACAAGACAAGACAAGACAAGACAAGACAAGACAAGACAAGACAAGACAAGACAAGACAAGACAAGACAAGACAAGACAAGACAAGACAAGACAAGACAAGACAAGACAAGACAAGACAAGACAAGACAAGACAAGACAAGACAAGACAAGACAAGACAAGACAAGACAAGACAAGACAAGACAAGACAAGACAAGACAAGACAAGACAAGACAAGACAAGACAAGACAAGACAAGATAAGATAAGACAAGACAACACCAGACAAGACAAGACAAGACAAGACAAGACAAGACAAGACATGACAAGACAAGACAAGACAAGACAAGACATGACAAGACAAAACAAGACAAGACAAAACAACACAACACAACACATGACATGACATGACATGACATGACAGGACAAGACAAGACAAGACAAGACAAGACAAGACAAGACAAGACAAGACAAGACAAGACAAGACAAGACAAGACATGACATGACAAGACAAGACAAGACAAGACAAGACAAGACAAGACAAGACAAGACAAGAAAAGAGAAGACAAGACAAGACAAGACAAGACAAAACAACACAACACACGACATGACATGACATGACATGACATGACATGACAAGACAAGACAGGACAGGACAGGACAAGACAAAATAAGACACGACAAAACAACACAACACACGACATGACAAGACAAGACAAGACAAGACAAGACAAGACAAGACAAGACAAGACAAGACAAGACAAGACAAGACAAGACAAGACAAGACAAGACAAGACAAGACAAGAAAGACAAGACAAGACATGACAAGACAAAACAAGACAAAACAAGACAAGACAAGACAAGACAAGACAAAACAACACAACACACGACATGACATGACATGACAAGACAAGACAAGACAAGACAAGACAATATAAGACAAGACATGACAAAACAACACAACACACGACATGACATTACATGACAAGACAAGACAAGACAAGACAACATAAAACAAGACAAGACAAGACAAAACAAGACAAGACAAGACAAGACAATATAAGACAAGACATGACAAAACAACACAACACACGACATGACATTACATGACAAGACAACATAAAACAAGACAAGAAAAGACAAGGCAAGACAAGACAAGACAAAAACACACAACACAACACATGACATGACATGACATGACAAGACAAGATAAGACATGACAAGACAAAACAAGACAAGACAAAACAACACAACACACGACATGACATGACATGACATGACAAGACAAGACAAGACAGGACAGGACAAGACAAGACAAGACAAGACAAGACAGGACAAGACAAGACAAGACAAGACAAGACAAGACAAGACAAGATAAGACAAGACATGACAAGACAAGACAAGACAAGACAAGGCAAGATAAGGCAAGACAAGACAAGACAAGACAAGACAAGACAAGACAAGACATGACAAGACAAGACAAGACAAGACAAGACAAAACAACACAACACAACACATGACAAGACAAGGCAGGACAGGACAGGACAAGACAAGACAAGGCAAGACAAGACAAGACAAGAAATGACAAGACAAGACAAGATAAGAAAAGACAAGACAAGACAAGACAAGGCAAGACATGACATGACAGGACAGGACAAGACAAGACAAGACAAGACAAGACAAGACAAGACAAGACAAGACAAGACAAGACAAGACAAGACAAGACAAGATAAGACAAGACAAGACAAGAAAATACAAGACAGGGCAAGACAAGACAAGACACGACAAGACAAGACACGACAAGACAAGACAAGACAAGACAAGACAAGACAAGACAAGACAAGACAAGACAAGACAAGACAAGACAAGACAAGACAAGACAAAACAACACAACACACGACATGACATGACATGACATGACATGACAAGACAAAACAGGACAAGACAAGAGAAGACAAGACAAGACAAGACAAGACAATTGTGTTTGATTTTTTTTTTAATTAATTAAGAAGACAAAACAAGACAAGACAATACAAGACAAGACAAGACAAGATAAGACATGACAAGACAAAACAAGGCAAGACAAAACTACACAACATACGACATGACATGACATGACAAGACAAGACAAGACACGAACGGACAGGACAAGACAAGACAAGACAAGATAAGACATGACAAGACAAAACAAGACAAGACAAAACAACACAACACAACACATGACATGACAAGACAAGACACGACAAGACATGACATGACAAGACAAGACAAGACAAGACAAGACATGACATGACATGACATGACAAGACAAGACAGGACAGGACAGGACAAGACAAGACAAGATAAGACAAGACAAGACAAGACACGAACGGACAGGACAAGACAAGACAAGACAAGATAAGACATGACAAAACTAGACAAGACAAAACAACACAACACAACACAACACATGACATGACATGACATGACAAGACAAAACAGGACAAAACAAGAGAAGACAAGACAAGACAAGACAATTGTGTTTGATTTTTTTTAAAATTAATTAAGAAGACAAAACAAGACAAGACATGACATGACAAGACATGACAAGACAAAACAAGACAAGACTAGACAAGACAAGACAAGAAAAGACTAGACAAGACAAGACAAGACAAAACAACACAACACAACACATGACATGACATGACATGACATGACAAGACAAAACAGGACAAGACAAGAGAAGACAAGACAAGACAAGACAAGACAATTGTGTTTGATTTTTTTTTAAATTAATTAAGAAGACAAAACAAGACAAGACAATACAAGACAAGACAAGACAAGATAAGACATGACAAGACAAAACAAGGCAAGACAAAACTACACAACATACGACATGACATGACATGACAAGACAAGACAAGACACGAACGGACAGGACAAGACAAGACAAGACAAGATAAGACATGACAAGACAAAACAAGACAAGACAACACAACACATGACATGACAAGACAAGACACGACAAGACATGACATGACAAGACAAGACAAGACAAGACAAGACATGACATGACATGACATGACAAGACAAGACAGGACAGGACAGGACAAGACAAGACAAGATAAGACAAGACAAGACAAGACAAGACAAGACAAGACAAGACAAGACAAGACAAGACAAGACAAGACAAGACAAGACAAGACAAGACAAGACATGACAAGACAAGACAAGACAAGACAAGACAAAACAAGACAAAACAAGACAAGACAAAACAACACAACACAACACATGACATGACATGACAGGACAAGACAAGACAAGACAAGACAAGACAAGACAAGACAAGACAAGACAAGACAAGACAAGACAAGACAAGACAAGACAAGACAAGACAAGACAAGACAAGACAAGACAAGACAAGACAAGACAAGACAAGACAAGACAAGACAAGACAAGACAAGACAAGACAAGACAAGACAAGACAAGACAAGACAAGACAAGACAAGACAAGACAAGACAAGACAAGACAAGACAAGACAAGACAAGACAAGACAAGACAAGACAAGACAAGACAAGACAAGACAAGACAAGACAAGACAAGACAAGGTAAGACAAGATAAGATAAGATAAGACAAGACAAGACAAGACAAGAAAAGACAAGACAAGACAAGACAAGACAAGACAAGACAAGACAAGACAAGACAAGACAAGACAAGACAAGACAAGACAAGACAAGACAAGACAAGACAAGACAAGACAAGACAAGGTAAGACAAGATAAGACAAGACAAGACAAGACAAGACAAGACAAGACAAGACAAGACAAGACAAGACAAGACAAGACAAGACAAGATAAGACCAGACAAGACAAGACAAGACAAGACAAGACAAGACAAGACAAGACAAGACAAGACAAGACAAGACATGACAAGACAAGACAAGACAAGACAAGACATGACAAGACAAAACAACACAACACATGACATGACATGACAGGACAAGACAAGACAAGACAAGACAAGACAAGACAAGACAAGATAAGACAAGACAAGACAAGACAAGACAAGACAAGACAAGACAAGACAAGACAAGACAAGACAAGATAAGACAAGACAAGACAAGACAAGACAAGACAAGACAAGTCAAGACAAGACAAGACAAGACAAGACAAGACAAGACAAGACAAGACAAGACAAGACAAGACAAGACAAGACAAGACAAGACAAGACAAGACAAGACAAGACAAGACAAGGTAAGACAAGATAAGACAAGATAAGACAAGACAAGACAAGACAAGACAAGACAAGACAAGACAAGACAAGACAAGACAAGACAAGACAAGACAAGACAAGACAAGACAAGACAAGACAAGACAAGACAAGACAAGACAAGACAAGACAAGACAAGACAAGGTAAGACAAGATAAGACAAGACAAGACAAGACAAGACAAGACAAGACAAGACAAGACAAGACAAGACAAGACAAGATAAGACAAGATAAGACCAGACAAGACAAGACAAGACAAGACAAGACAAGACAAGACAAGACAAGACAAGACAAGACAAGACAAGACAAGACAAGACAAGACAAGACAAGACAAGACATGACAAGACAAGACAAGACAAGACAAGACATGACAAGACAAAACAAGACAAGACAAAACAACACAACACAACACATGACATGACATGACAGGACAAGACAAGACAAGACAAGACAAGACAAGACAAGACAAGACAAGACAAGACAAGACAAGACAAGACAAGACAAGACAAGACAAGACAAGACAAGACAAGACAACACAACATACGACATGACATGACAAGACAAGACAAGACAAGACAAGACAAGACAAGACAAGACAAGATAAGACAAGACAAGACATGACATGACATGACATGACATGACATGACATGACAAGACAAGACAGGACAGGACAGGACAGGACAGGACAGGACAGGACAAGACAAGACAAGGCAAGACAAGACAAAACAAGACAACACAACACAACACATGACATGACATGACATGACAAGACAAAACAAGACAAGACAAAACAACACAACATACGACATGACATGACAAGACAAGACAAGACAAGACAAGACAAGACAAGACAAGACAAGACAAGACAAGACAAGACAAGATAAGACAAGACAAGACATGACATGACATGACATGACAAGACAAGACAGGACAGGACAGGAGAGGACAGGACAGGACAAGACAAGACAAGGCAAGACAAGACAAGACAACACAACACAACACATGACATGACATGACATGACAAGACAAAACAGGACAAGAGAAGAGAAGACAAGACAAGAGAAGACAAGACAAGACAAGACAAGGCAATTGTGTTTGATTTTTTTTTTTAATTAATTAAGAAGACAAAACAAGACAAGACATGACATGACAAGACATGACAAGACAAGACAGGAAAGGACAAGACAAGACAAGACCAGACAAGACAAGACAAAACAACACAAGACAAGACAAGACAAGACAAGACAAGACAAGACAAGACAAGACAAGACAAGACAAGACAAGACAAGACAAGACAAGACAAGACAAGACAAGACAAGACAAGACAAGACAAGACAAGACAAGACAAGACAAGACAAGACAAGACAAGACAAGACAAGACAAGACAAGACAAGACAAGACAAGACAAGACAAGACAAGACAAGACAAGACAAGACAAGACAAGACAAGACAAGACAAGACAAGACAAGACAAGACAAGACAAAACAAGACAAGACAAGACAAAACAAGACAAAACAACACATGACATGACATGACAGGACATGACAGGACATGACAATACAAGACAGGACAAGACAAGACAAGACAAGACAAGACAATATAAGACAAGACAAGACAAGACAAGACAAGACAAGACAACACAAGACAAGACCAGACAAGACAAGACAAAACAACACAAGACAAGACAAGACAAGACAAGACAAGACAAGACAAGACAAGACAAGACAAGACAAGACAAGACAAGACAAGACAAGACAAGACAAGACAAGACAAGACAAGACAAGACAAGGCAAGACAAGACAAGACAAGACGAGACAAGACAAGACAAGACAAGACAAGACAAGACAAGACAAGACAAGACAAGACAAGACAAGACAAGACAAGACAAGACAAGACAAGACAAGACAAGACAAGACAAGACAAGACAAGACAAGACAAGACAAGACAAGACAAGACAAGACAAGACAAGACAAGACAAGACAAGACAAGACAAGACAAGACAAGACAAGACAACACATGACATGACATGACATGACATGACAAGACAAGACAGGACAAGACAAGACAAGACAAGATAAGACATGACAAGACAAAACAAGACAAGACAAGACAAGACAAGACAAGACAAGACATGACAAGACAAGACAAGACATGACATGACATGACATAGACAAGACATGACATGACATGACATGACAAGACAAGACAGGACAGGACAGGACAAGACAAGACAAGACAAGGCAAGACAAGACAAGACAAGACAAGACAAGACATGACAAGACAAGACAGGACAGGACAGGACAAGACAAGACAAGGCAAGACAAGACAAGACAAGACAAGACAAGACAAGACAAGACAAGACAAGACAAGACAAGACAAGACAAGACAAGACAAGACAAGACAAGACAAGACAAGACAAGACAAGACAAGACAAGACAAGACAAGACAAGACAAGACAAGACAAGACAAGACAAGACAAGACAAGACAAGACAAGACAAGACAAGACAAGACAAGACAAGACAAGACAAGACAAGACAAGACAAGACAAGACAAGACAAGACAAGACAAGACAAGACAAGACAAGACAAGACAAGACAAGACAAGACAAGACAAGACCAGACAGGACAAGACAAAACAAGACAAGACAAGACAAGACAAGACAAGAAAAGACAAGACAACACAAGACAAGACAAGACAAGACAGGTTAGGACAGGACAAGACAAGACAAGGCAAGACAAGACAAGACAAGACAAGACAAGACAAGACAAGACAAGACAAGACAAGACAAGACAAGACAAGACAAGACAAGACAAGACAAGACAAGACAAGACAAGACAAGACAAGACAAGACAAGACAAGACAAGACAAGACAAGACAAGACAAGACAAGACAAGACAAGACAAGACAAGACAAGACAAGACAAGACAAGACAAGACAAGACAAGACAAGACAAGACAAGACAAGACAAGACAAGACAAGACAAGACAAGACAAGACAAGACAAGACAAGACAAGACAAGACAAGACAAGACAAGACAAGACAAGACAAGACAAGACAAGACAAGACAAGACAAGACAACACATGACATGACATGACATGACATGACAAGACAAGACAGGACAAGACAAGACAAGACAAGATAAGACATGACAAGACAAAACAAGACAAAACAACACAAGACAAGACAAGACAAGACAAGACAAGACAAGACAAGACAAGACAAGACAAGACAAGACAAGACAAGACAAGACAAGACAAGACAAGACAAGACAAGACAAGACATGACAAGACAAGACAAGACAAGACAAGACATGACAAGACAAAACAAGACAAGACAAAACAACACAACACAACACATGACATGACATGACAGGACAAGACAAGACAAGACAAGACAAGACAAGACAAGACAAGACAAGACAAGACAAGACAAGACAAGACAAGACAAGACAAGACAAGACAAGACAAGACAAGACAAGACAACACAACATACGACATGACATGACAAGACAAGACAAGACAAGACAACACAACACATGACATGACATGACATGACAAGACAAAACAAGACAAGACAAAACAACACAACATACGACATGACATGACAAGACAAGACAAGACAAGACAAGACAAGACAAGACAAGACAAGACAAGACAAGACAAGACAAGATAAGACAAGACAAGACATGACATGACATGACATGACAAGACAAGACAGGACAGGACAGGAGAGGACAGGACAGGAAAGACAACACAACACAACACATGACATGACATGACATGACAAGACAAAACAGGACAAGAGAAGAGAAGACAAGACAAGAGAAGACAAGACAAGACAAGACAAGGCAATTGTGTTTGATTTTTTTTTTTAATTAATTAAGAAGACAAAACAAGACAAGACATGACATGACAAGACATGACAAGACAAGACAGGAAAGGACAAGACAAGACAAGACCAGACAAGACAAGACAAGACAAGGCAAGACAAGACAAGACAAGACAAGACAAGACATGACAAGACAAGACAGGACAGGACAGGACAAGACAAGACAAGGCAAGACAAGACAAGACAAGACAAGACAAGACAAGACAAGACAAGACAAGACAAGACAAGACAAGACAAGACAAGACAAGACAAGACAAGACAAGACAAGACAAGACAAGACAAGACAAGACAAGACAAGACAAGACAAGACAAGACAAGACAAGACAAGACAAGACAAGACAAGACAAGACAAGACAAGACAAGACAAGACAAGACAAGACAAGACAAGACAAGACAAGACAAGACAAGACAAGACAAGACAAGACAAGACAAGACAAGACAAGATAAGACAAGACAAGACATGACATGACATGACATGACAAGACAAGACAGGACAGGACAGGAGAGGACAGGACAGGACAAGACAAGACAAGGCAAGACAAGACAAGACAACACAACACAACACATGACATGACATGACATGACAAGACAAAACAGGACAAGAGAAGAGAAGACAAGACAAGAGAAGACAAGACAAGACAAGACAAGGCAATTGTGTTTGATTTTTTTTTTTAATTAATTAAGAAGACAAAACAAGACAAGACATGACATGACAAGACATGACAAGACAAGACAGGAAAGGACAAGACAAGACAAGACCAGACAAGACAAGACAAAACAACACAAGACAAGACAAGACAAGACAAGACAAGACAAGACAAGACAAGACAAGACAAGACAAGACAAGACAAGACAAGACAAGACAAGACAAGACAAGACAAGACAAGACAAGACAAGACAAGACAAGACAAGACAAGACAAGACAAGACAAGACAAGACAAGACAAGACAAGACAAGACAAGACAAAACAAGACAAGACAAGACAAAACAAGACAAAACAACACATGACATGACATGACAGGACATGACAGGACATGACAATACAAGACAGGACAAGACAAGACAAGACAAGACAAGACAATATACATGACATGACATGACAGGACAAGACAAGACAAGACAAGACAAGACAAGACAAGACAAGACAAGACAAGACAAGACAAGACAAGACAAGACAAGACAAGACAAGACAAGACAAGACAAGACAAGACAAGACAAGACAAGACAAGACAAGACAAGACAAGACAAGACAACACAACATACGACATGACATGACAAGACAAGACAAGACAAGACAACACAACACATGACATGACATGACATGACAAGACAAAACAAGACAAGACAAAACAACACAACATACGACATGACATGACAAGACAAGACAAGACAAGACAAGACAAGACAAGACAAGACAAGACAAGACAAGACAAGACAAGATAAGACAAGACAAGACATGACATGACATGACATGACAAGACAAGACAGGACAGGACAGGAGAGGACAGGACAGGACAAGACAAGACAAGGCAAGACAAGACAAGACAACACAACACAACACATGACATGACATGACATGACAAGACAAAACAGGACAAGAGAAGAGAAGACAAGACAAGAGAAGACAAGACAAGACAAGACAAGGCAATTGTGTTTGATTTTTTTTTTTAATTAATTAAGAAGACAAAACAAGACAAGACATGACATGACAAGACATGACAAGACAAGACAGGAAAGGACAAGACAAGACAAGACCAGACAAGACAAGACAAGACAAGGCAAGACAAGACAAGACAAGACAAGACAAGACATGACAAGACAAGACAGGACAGGACAGGACAAGACAAGACAAGGCAAGACAAGACAAGACAAGACAAGACAAGACAAGACAAGACAAGACAAGACAAGACAAGACAAGACAAGACAAGACAAGACAAGACAAGACAAGACAAGACAAGACAAGACAAGACAAGACAAGACAAGACAAGACAAGACAAGACAAGACAAGACAAGACAAGACAAGACAAGACAAGACAAGACAAGACAAGACAAGACAAGACAAGACAAGACAAGACAAGACAAGACAAGACAAGACAAGACAAGACAAGACAAGACAAGACAAGACAAGACAAGACAAGACAAGACAAGACAAGACAAGACAATATAAGACAAGACAAGACAAGACAAGACAAGACAAGACAGGACAAGACAAAACAAGACAAGACAAGACAAGACAAGACAAGAAAAGACAAGACAACACAAGACAAGACAAGACAAGACAGGTTAGGACAGGACAAGACAAGACAAGGCAAGACAAGACAAGACAAGACAAGACAAGACAAGACAAGACAAGACAAGACAAGACAAGACAAGACAAAACAAGACAAGACATGACATGACAAGACATGACAAGACATGACAAGACAAGACAAGACAAGACAAGACAAGAAAAGACAAGACAAAACAAGACAAGACAAGACAAGACAAGACATGACAAGACAAGACAAGACAAGACATGACATGACATGACATGACAAGACAAGACAGGACAGGACAGGACAAGACAAGACAAGGCAAGACAAGACAAAACAAGACAAGACAAAACAACACAACACATGACATGACATGACATGACATGACAAGACAAGACAGGACAGGACAAGACAAGACAAGATAAGACATGACAAGACAAAACAAGACAAGACAAGACAAGACAAGACATGACAAGACAAGACAAGACAAGACAAGACATGACATGACATGACATGACAAGACAAGACAGGACAGGACAGGACAAGACAAGACAAGGCAAGACAAGACAAAACAAGACAAGACAAAACAACACAACACAACACATGACATGACATGACATGACAAGACAAGACAGGACAAGACAAGACAAGACAAGACAACACAAGACAAGACAAGACAAGACAAGACAAGACAAGACAAGACAAGACAAGACAAGACAAGACAAGACAAGACAAGACAAGACAAGACAAGACAAGACAAGACAAGACAAAATAAGAAAAGACAAGACAAAACAAAACAAGAAAAGACAAGACAAAACAAAACAATACAACACATGACATGACATGACAAGACAAGACAAGACAAGACAAGACAAGACAAGACAAGACAAGACAAGACAAGACAAGACAAGACAAGACAAGACAAGACAAGACAAGACAAGACAAGACAAGACAAGACAAGACAAGACAAGACAAGACAAGACAAGACAAGACAAGACAAGACAAGACAAGACAAGACAAGACAAGACAAGACAAGACAAGACAAGACAAGACAAGACAAGACAAGACAAGACAAGACAAGAAAATACAAGACAAGACAAGACAAGACAAGACAAGACAAGACAAGACAAAACAACACAACACAACACATGACATGACATGACATGACAAGACAAGACAGGAAAGGACAAGACAAGACAAGACCAGACAAGACAAGACAAAACAAGACAAGACAAGACAAGACAAGACAAGACAAGACAAGACAAGACAAGACAAGAAAAGACAAGACAAGACAAGACAAGACAAGACAAGACAAGACAAGACAAGACAAGACAAGACAAGACAAGACAAGACAAGACAAGACAAGACAAGACAAGACAAGACAAGACAAGACAAGACAAGACAAGACAAGACAAGACAAGACAAGACAAGACAAGACAAGACAAGACAAGACAAGACAAGACAAGACAAGACAAGACAAGACAAGGCAAGACAAGACAAGACAAGACAAGACAAGACAAGACAAGACAAGACAAAACAAGACAAGACATGACATGACAAGACATGACATGACATGACATGACAAGACAGGACAGGACAGGACAAGACAAGACAAGGCAAGACAAGACAAAACAAGACAAGACAAAACAACACAACACAACACAACACATGACATGACATGACATGACAAGACAAGACAGGACAAGACAAGACAAGACAAGACAAGACAAGACAAGACAAGACATGACATGACATGACATGACATGACAAGACAAGACAGGACAGGACAGGACAGGACAAGACAAGACAAGACAAGACAAGACAAGACAAGACAAGACAAGACAACACAACACATGACATGACATGACATGACAAGACAAGACAGGACAAGACAAGACAAGACAAGACAAGACAAGACAAGACAAGACAAGACAAGACAAGACAAGACAAGACAAGACAAGACAAGACAAGACAAGACAAGACAAGACAAGACAGACAAGACAAGACAAGACAAAACAAGAAAAGACAAGACAAAACAAAACAATACAACACATGACATGACATGACAAGACAAGACAGAACAGGAGAAGACAAGACAAGACAAGACAAGACAAGACAAGACAAGACAAGACAAGACAAGACAAGACAAGACAAGACAAGACAAGACAAGACAAGACAAGACAAGACAAGACAAGACAAGACAAGACAAGCAAGACAAGACAAGACAAGACAAGACAAGACAAGACAAGACAAGACAAGACAAGACAAGACAAGACAAGACAAGACAAGACAAGACAAGACAAGACAAGACAAGACAAGACAAGACAAGACAAGACAAGACAAGACAAGACAAGACAAGACAAGACAAGACAAGACAAGACAAGACAAGACAAGACAAGACAAGACAAGACAAGACAAGACAAGACAAGACAAGACAAGACAAGACAAGACAAGACAAGACAAGACAAGACAAGACAAGACAAGACAAGACAAGACAAGACAAGACAAGACAAGACAAGACAAGACAAGACAAGACAAGACAAGACAAGACAAGACAAGACAAGACAAGACAAGACAAGACAAGACAAGACAAGACAAGACAAGACAAGACAAGACCAGACAAGACAAGACAAGACAAGACAAGACAAGACAAGACAAGACAAGACAAGACAAGACAAGACAAGACAAGACAAGACAAGACAAGACAAAACAACACAACACAACACATGACATGACATGACATGACATGACAAGACAAGACAGGAAAGGACAAGACAAGACAAGACCAGACAAGACAAGACAAAACAAGACAAGACAAGACAAGACAAGACAAGACAAGGCAAGACAAGACAAGACAAGACAAGACAAGACAAGACAAGACAAGACAAGACAAGACAAGACAAGACAAGACAAGACAAGACAAGACAAGACAAGACAAGACAAGACAAGACAATATACATGACATGACATGACAGGACAAGACAAGACAAGACAAGACAAGACAAGACAAGACAAGACAAGACAAGACAAGACAAGACAAGACAAGACAAGACAAGACAAGACAAGACAAGACAAGACAAGACAAGACAAGACAAGGCAAGACAAGACAAGACAAGACAAGACAAGACAAGACAAGACAAGACAAAACAAGACAAGACATGACATGACAAGACATGACATGACATGACATGACATGACAAGACAGGACAGGACAGGACAAGACAAGACAAGGCAAGACAAGACAAAACAAGACAAGACAAAACAACACAACACAACACATGACATGACATGACATGACAAGACAAGACAGGACAAGACAAGACAAGACAAGACAAGATATGACATGACATGACATGACAGGACAGGACAGGACAGGACAAGACAAGACAAGACAAGACAAGACAAGACAAGACAAGACAAGACAAGACAACACAACACATGACATGACATGACATGACAAGACAAGACAGGACAAGACAAGACAAGACAAGACAAGACAAGACAAGACAAGACAAGACAAGACAAGACAAGACAAGACAAGACAAGACAAGACAAGACAGACAAGACAAGACAAGACAAAACAAGAAAAGACAAGACAAAACAAAACAATACAACACATGACATGACATGACAAGACAAGACAGAACAGGAGAAGACAAGACAAGACAAGACAAGACAAGACAAGACAAGACAAGACAAGACAAGACAAGACAAGACAAGACAAGACAAGACAAGACAAGACAAGACAAGACAAGACAAGACAAGACAAGACAAGACAAGACAAGACAAGACAAGACAAGACAAGACAAGACAAGACAAGACAAGACAAGACAAGACAAGACAAGACAAGACAAGACAAGACAAGACAAGACAAGACAAGACAAGACAAGACAAGACAAGACAAGACAAGACAAGACAAGACAAGACAAGACAAGACAAGACAAGACAAGACAAGACAAGACAAGACAAGACAAGACAAGACAAGACAAGACAAGACAAGACAAGACAAGACAAGACAAGACAAGACAAGACAAGACAAGACAAGACAAGACAAGACAAGACAAGACAAGACAAGACAAGACAAGACAAGACAAGACAAGACAAGACAAGACAAGACAAGACAAGACAAGACAAGACAAGACAAGACAAGACAAGACAAGACAAGACAAGACAAGACAAGACAAGACAAGACAAGACAAAACAACACAACACAACACATGACATGACATGACATGACATGACAAGACAAGACAGGAAAGGACAAGACAAGACAAGACCAGACAAGACAAGACAAAACAAGACAAGACAAGACAAGACAAGACAAGACAAGGCAAGACAAGACAAGACAAGACAAGACAAGACAAGACAAGACAAGACAAGACAAGACAAGACAAGACAAGACAAGACAAGACAAGACAAGACAAGACAAGACAAGACAAGACAAGACAAGACAAGACAAGACAAGACAAGACAAGACAAGACAAGACAAGACAAGACAAGACAAGACAAGACAAGACAAGACAAGACAAGACAAGACAAGACAAGACAAGACAAGACAAGACAAGACAAGACAAGACAAGACAAGACAAGACAAGACAAGACAAGACAAGACAAGCAAAGACAAGACAAGACAAGACAAGACAAGACAAGACAAGACAAGACAAGACAAGACAAGACAAGACAAGACAACACAACACAACACAACACAACACATGACATGACATGACATGACATGACATGACATTACAAGACAGGAAAGGACAAGACAAGACAAGACAAAACAAGACAAAACAAGACAAGGCAAGACAAGACAAAACAAGACAAGACAAAACAACACAACACAACACATGACATGACATGACATGACAAGACAAAACAGGACAAGACAAGAGAAGACAAGACAAGACAAGATAAGACAATTGTGTTTGATTTTTTTTTTAATTAATTAAGAAGACAAAACAAGACAAGACAAGGCAAGACAAGACAAGAAAATACAAGACAAGACAAGACAAGACAAGACAAAACAACACAACACAACACAACACATGACATGACATGACATGACATGACAAGACAAGACAGGAAAGGACTAGACAAGACAAGACCAGACAAGACAAGACAAAACAAGACAAGACAAGACAAGACAAGACAAGACAAGACAAGACAAGACAAGACAAGACTAGACAAGACAAGGCAAAACAACACAACATACGACATGACATGACATGTCATGACAAGACAAGACAAGACAAGACAAGACAAGACAAGACAAGACAAGACAAGACAAGACAAGACAAGACAAGACAAGACAAGACAAGACAAGGCAAGACAAGACAAGACAAGACAAGACAAGACAAGACAAGACAAGACAAGACAAGACAAGACAAGACAAGACAAGACAAGACAAGACAAGACAAGACAAGACAAGACAAGACAAGACAAGACAAGACAAGACAAGACAAGACAAGACAAGACAAGACAAGGCAAGACAAGACAAGACAAGACAAGACAAGACAAGACAAGACAAGACAAGACAAGACAAGACAAAACTACACAACATACGACATGACATGACATGACAAGACAAGACAAGACAAGACAAGACAAGACAAGACCAGACAGGACAAGACAAGACAAAACAAGACAAAACAAGACAAGACAAGACAAGACAAGACAAGGCAAGACAAGACAAGACAAGACAAGACAAGAAAAGACAAGACAAGACAAGACAAGACAAGACAAGACAAGACAAGACAAGACAAGACAAGACAAGACAAGACAAGACAAGACAAGACAAGACAAGACAAGACAAGACAAGACAAGTCAAGACAAGACAAGACAAGACAAGACAAGACAAGACAAGACAAGACAAGACAAGACAAGACAAGACAAGACAAGACAAGGCAAGGCAAGACAAGACAAGACAAGACAAGACAAGACAAGACAAGACAAGACAAGACAAGACAAGACAAGACAAAACTACACAACATTCGACATGACATGACATGACAAGACAAGACAAGACAAGACAAGATAAGACATGACAAGACAAAACAAGGCAAGACAAAACTACACAACATACGACATGACATTACATGACAAGACAAGACAAGACAAGAAAAGACAAGACAAGACAAGACAAGACAAGACAAGACAAGACAAGACAAGACAAGACAAGACAAGACAAGACAAGACAAGACAAGACAAGACAAGACAAGACAAGACAAGACAAGACAAGACAAGACAAGACAAGACAAGGCAAGACAAGACAAGACAAGACAAGACAAGACAAGACAAGACAAGACAAGACAAGACAAGACAAGACAAGACAAGACAAGACAAGACAAGACAAGACAAGACAAGACAAGACAAGACAAGACAAGACAAGACAAGACAAGACAAGACAAGACAAGACAAGACAAGACAAGACAAGACAAGACAAGACAAGACAAGACAAGACAAGACAAGACAAGACAAGACAAGACAAGACAAGACAAGACAAGACAAGACAAGACAAGACAAGACAAGACAAGACAAGACAAGACAAGACAAGACAAGACAAGACAAGACAAGACAAGACAAGACAAGACAAGCAAAGACAAGACAAGACAAGCCAAGACAAGACAAGACAAGACAAGACAAGACAAGACAAGACAGGACAGGACAGGACAAGACAAGACAAGACAAGACAAGACAAAACAAGAAAAGACAAGACAAAACAAAACAATACAACACATGACATGACATGACATGACAAGACAAGACAGAACAGGACAAGACAAGACAAGACAAGACAAGACAAGACAAGACAAGACAAGACAAGACAAGACAAGACAAAACAATACAACACATGACATGACATGACAAGACAAGACAGAACAGGACAAGACAAGACAAGACAAGACAAGACAAGACAAGACAAGACAAGACAAGACAAGACAAGACAAGACAAGACAAGACAAAACAAGAAAAGACAAGACAAAACAAAACAATACAACACATGACATGACATGACATGACAAGACAAGACAGAACAGGACAAGACAAGACAAGACAAGACAAGACAAGACAAGAAAAGACAAGACAAAACAAAACAATACAACACATGACATGACATGACATGACAAGACAAGACAGAACAGGACAAGACAAGACAAGACAAGACAAGACAAGACAAGACAAGACAAGACAAGACAAGACAAGACAAGACAAAACAATACAACACATGACATGACATGACAAGACAAGACAGAACAGGACAAGACAAGACCAGACAGGACAAGACAAAACAAGACAAGACAAGACAAGAAAAGACAAGACAAGACAAGACAAGACAAGACAAGACAAGACAAGACAAGACAATACAAGACAAGACAAGACAAAACAAGAAAAGACAAGACAAAACAAAACAATACAACACATGACATGACATGACAAGACAAGACAGAACAGGACAAGACAAGACAAGACAAGACAAGACAAGACAAGACAAGACAAGACAAGACAAGACAAGACAAAACAATACAACACATGACATGACATGACAAGACAAGACAGAACAGGACAAGACAAGACCAGACAGGACAAGACAAAACAAGACAAGACAAGACAAGAAAAGACAAGACAAGACAAGACAAGACAAGACAAGACAAGACAAGACAAGACAAGACAAGACAAGACAAGACAAGACAAGACAAGACAAAACAAGAAAAGACAAGACAAAACAAAACAATACAACACATGACATGACATGACATGACAAGACAAGACAGAACAGGACAAGACAAGACAAGACAAGACAAGACAAGACAAGACAAGACAAGACAAGACAAGACAAGACAAGACAAGACAAGACAAGACAAGACAAGACAAGACAAGACAAGACAAGACAAGACAAGACAAGACAAGACAAGACAAGACAAGACAAGACAAAACAAGACAAGACAAGACAAGACAAAACAAGAAAAGACAAGACAAGACAAAACAAAACAATACAACACATGACATGACATGACAAGACAAGACAGAACAGGACAAGACAAGACAAGACAAGACAAGACAAGACAAGACAAGACAAGACAAGACAAGACAAGACAAGACAAGACAAGACAAGACCAGACAGGACAAGACAAGACAAAACAAGACAAGACAAGACAAGACAAGACAAGACAAGACAAGACAAGGCAAGACAAGACAAGACAAGACAAGACAAGACAAGAAAAGACAAGACAAGACAAGACAAGACAAGACAAGACAAGACAAGACAAGACAAGACAAGAAAAGACAAGACAAGACAAGACAAGACAAGACAAGACAAGACAAGACGAGACAAGACAAGACAAGAAAAGACAAGACAAGACAAGACAAGACAAGACAAGACAAGACAAGACAAGACAAGACAAGACAAGACAAGACAAGACAAGACAAGACAAAACAAAACAATACAACACATGACATGACATGACAAGACAAGACAGAACAGGATAAGACAAGACAAGACAAGACAAGACAAGACAAGACAAGACAAGACAAGACAAGACAAGACAAGACAAGACAAGACAAGACAAGACAAGACAAGACAAGACAAGACAAGACAAGACAAGACAAGACAAGACAAGACAAGACAAGACAAGACAAGACAAGACAAGACAAGACCAGACAGGACAAGACAAGACAAATCAAGACAAAACAAGACAAGACAAGACAAGACAAGACAAGACAAGGCAAGACAAGACAAGACAAGACAAGACAAGAAAAGACAAGACAAGACAAGACAAGACAAGACAAGACAAGACAAGACAAGACAAGACAAGACAAGACAAGACAAGACAAGACAAGACAAGACAAGACAAGACAAGTCAAGACAAGACAAGACAAGACAAGACAAGACAAGACAAGACAAGACAAGACAAGACAAGACAAGACAAGACAAAACAAGAAAAGACAAGACAACACAACACAACACAACACATGACATGACATGACATGACATGACAAGACAAGACAAGACAGGACAAGACAAGACAAGACAAGATAAGACATGACAAGACAAAACAAGACAAGACAAGACAAGACAAGACAAGACATGACAAGACAAGACAAGGCAAGACATGACATGACATGACATGACAAGACAAGACAGGACAGGACAGGACAAGACAAGACAAGGCAAGACAAGACAAAACAAGACAAGACAAAACAACACAACACAACACAACACAACACAACACAACACATGACATGACATGACATGACATGACAAGACAAGACAGGACAAGACAAGACAAGACAAGATAAGACATGACAAGACAAAACAAGACAAGACAAGACAAGACAAGACAAGACAAGACATGACAAGACAAGACAAGACATGACATGACATGACATGACATGACAAGACAAGACAGGACAGGACAGGACAAGACAAGACAAGGCAAGACAAGACAAGACAAGACAAGACAAGACAAGACAAGACCAGACAGGACAAGACAAAACAAGACAAGACAAGACAAGACAAGACAAGAAAAGACAAGACAAGACATGACATGACATGACATGACATGACAAGACAAGACAAGACAAGACAAGACAAGACAAGACAAGACAAGACAAGACAAGACAAGACAAGACAAGACAAGACAAGACCAGACAAGACAAGACAAGACCAGACAGGACAAGACAAAACAAGACAAGACAAGACAAGACAAGACAAGAAAAGACAAGACAACACAAGACAAGACAAGACAAGACAGGTTAGGACAGGACAAGACAAGACAAGGCAAGACAAGACAAGACAAGACAAGACAAGACAAGACAAGACAAGACAAGACAAGACAAGACAAGACAAGACAAGACAAGACAAGACAAGACAAAACAAGACAAGACATGACATGACAAGACATGACAAGACAAAACAAGACAAGACAAGACAAGACAAGAAAAGACAAGACAAAACAAGACAAGACAAGACAAGACAAGACATGACAAGACAAGACAAGACAAGACATGACATGACATGACATGACAAGACAAGACAGGACAGGACAGGACAAGACAAGACAAGGCAAGACAAGACAAAACAAGACAAGACAAAACAACACAACACAACACAACACATGACATGACATGACATGACATGACAAGACAAGACAGGACAGGACAAGACAAGACAAGATAAGACATGACAAGACAAAACAAGACAAGACAAGACAAGACAAGACATGACAAGACAAGACAAGACAAGACAAGACATGACATGACATGACATGACAAGACAAGACAAGACAAGACAAGACAACACAACACATGACATGACATGACATGACAAGACAAGACAGGACAGGACAGGACAGGACAAGACAAGACAAGACAAGACAAGACAAGACAAGACAAGACAAGACAACACAACACATGACATGACATGACATGACAAGACAAGACAGGACAAGACAAGACAAGACAAGACAAGACAAGACAAGACAAGACAAGACAAGACAAGACAAGACAAGACAAGACAAGACAAGACAAGACAAGACAAGACAAGACAAGACAAGACAAGACAAGACAAGACAAGACAAGACAAGACAAGACAAGACAAAACAAGAAAAGACAAGACAAAACAAAACAATACAACACATGACATGACATGACAAGACAAGACAGAACAGGACAAGACAAGACAAGACAAGACAAGACAAGACAAGACAAGACAAGACAAGACAAGACAAGACAAGACAAGACAAGACAAGACAAGACAAGACAAGACAAGACAAGACAACACAACACATGACATGACATGACATGACAAGACAAGACAGGACAGGACAGGACAGGACAAGACAAGACAAGACAAGACAAGACAAGACAAGACAAGACAAGACAACACAACACATGACATGACATGACATGACAAGACAAGACAGGACAATACAACACATGACATGACATGACAAGACAAGACAGAACAGGACAAGACAAGACAAGACAAGACAAGACAAGACAAGACAAGACAAGACAAGACAAGACAAGACAAGACAAGACAAGACAAGACCAGACAGGACAAGACAAGACAAAACAAGACAAGACAAGACAAGACAAGACAAGACAAGACAAGGCAAGACAAGACAAGACAAGACAAGACAAGACAAGACAAGACAAGACAAGACAAGACAAGACAAGACAAGACAAGACAAGACAAGACAAGACAAGACAAGACAAGACAAGACAAGACAAGACAAGACAAGACAAGACAAGACAAGACAAGACAAGACAAGACAAGACAAGACAAGACAAGACAAGACAAGACAAGACAAGGCAAGACAAGACAAGACAAGACAAGACAAGACAAAACAAGACAAGACATGACATGACATGACAAGACATGACATGACATGACATGACAAGACAGGACAGGACAGGACAAGACAAGACAAGGCAAGACAAGACAAAACAAGACAAGACAAAACAACACAACACAACACAAGACATGGCATGACATGACATGACAAGACAAGACAGGACAAGACAAGACAAGACAAGATAAGACATGACAAGACAAAACAAGACAAGACAAGACAAGACAAGACAAGACATGACAAGACAAGACAAGACAAGACATGACATGACATGACATGACAAGACAAGACAGGACAGGACAGGACAAGACAAGACAAGGCAAAACAAGACAAAACAAGACAAGACAAAACAACACAACACAACACATGACATGACATGACATGACAAGACAAGACAGGACAAGACAATACAAGACAAGACAACACAAGACAGGACAAGACAAGACAAGACATGACAAGACAAGACAAGACAAGACATGACATGACATGACATGACAAGACAAGACAGGACAGGACAGGACAAGACAAGACAAGGCAAGACAAGACAAAACAAGACAAGACAAAACAACACAACACAACACATGACATGACATGACATGACAAGACAAAACAGGACAAAACAAGAGAAGACAAGACAAGACAAGACAAGACAATTGTGTTTGATTTTTTTTTTTTAATTAATTAAGAAGACAAAACAAGACAAGACATGACAAGACAAGACATGACATGACAAGACAAGACAAGACAAGGCAAGACAAGACAAAACAACACAACTCAACACAACACATGACATGACATGACATGACATGACAAGACAGGAAAGGACAAGACAAGACAAGACCAGACAAGACAAGACAGGACAGGACAGGACAAGACAAGATAAGGCAAGACAAGACAAAACAAGACAAGACAAAACAACACAACACAACACATGACATGACATGACATGACAAGACAAAACAGGACAAAACAAGAGAAGACAAGACAAGACAAGACAAGACAACACAACACAACACATGACATGACGTGACATGACAAGACAAGACAGGAAAGGACAAGACAAGATAAGACCAGACAAGACAAGACAAACCAAGACAAGACAAGACAAGACAAGACAAGACAAGACAAGACAAGACAAGACAAGACAAGACAAGACAAGACAAGACAAGACAAGACAAGACAAGACAAGACAAGACAAGACAAGACAAGACAAGACAAGACAAGACAAGACAAGACAAGACAAGACCAGACAAGACAAGACCAGACAAGACAAGACAAGACAAGACCAGACCAGACAGGACAAGACAAAACAAGACAAGACAAGACAAGACAAGAAAAGACAAGACAAGACAAGACAAGACAAGACAAGACAAGACAAGACAAGACAAGACAAGACAAGACAAGACAAGACAAGACAAGACAAGACAAGACAAGACAAGACAAAACAAGACAAGACAAGACAAGACAAGACAAGACAAGACAAGACAAGACAAGACAAGACAAGAAAAGACAAGACAAGACAAGACAAGATAAGACATGACAAGACAAAATAAGACAAGACAAAACAACACAACACATGACATGACATGACATGACATGACATGACATGACAAGACAAGACAAGACAAGACAAGACAAGACAAGACAAGACAAGACAAGACAAGACAAGACAAGATAAGACATGACAAGACAAAATAAGACAAGACAAAACAACACAACACATGACATGACATGACATGACATGACATGACAAGACAAGACAAGACAAGACAAGACAAGACAAGACAAGACAAGACAAGACAAGACAAGAAAATACAAGACAAGACAAGACAAGACAAGACAAAACAACACAACACAACACAACACATGACATGACATGACATGACATGACAAGACAAGACAGGAAAGGACAAGACAAGACAAGACCAGACAAGACAAGACAAAACAAGACAAGACAAGACAAGACAAGACAAGACAAGACAAGACAAGACAAGACAAGACAAGACAAGACAAGACAAGACAAGACAAGACAAGACAAGACAAGACAAGACAAGACAAGACAAGACAAGACAAGACAAGACAAGACAAGACAAGACAAGACAAGACAAGACAAGACAAGACAAGACAAGACAAGACAAGACAAGACAAGACAAGACAAGACAAGACAAGACAAGACAAGACAAGACAAGACAAGACAAGGCAAGGCAAGACAAGACAAGACAAGACAAGACAAGACAAGACAAGACAAGACAAGACAAGACAAGACAAGACATGACAAGACAAGACAAGACAAGACAAGACAAGACAAGACAAGACAAGACAAGACAAGACAAGACAAGACAAGACAAGACAAGACAAGACAAGACAAGACAAGACAAGAAAATACAAGACAAGACAAGACAAGACAAGACAAAACAACACAACACAACACATGACATGACATGACATGACAAGACAAGACAGGAAAGGACAAGACAAGACAAGACCAGACAAGACAAGACAAAACAAGACAAGACAAGGCAAGACAAGACAAAACAACACAACACAACACAACACATGACATGACATGACATGACATGACAAGACAAGACAGGAAAGGACAAGACAAGACAAGACCAGACAAGACAAGACAAAGCAAGACAAGACAAGACAAGACAAGACAAGACAAGACAAGACAAGACCAAACAAGACAAGACCAAACAAGACAAGACAAAACAACACAACACAACACAACACATGACATGACAAGACAAGACAGGACAAGACAAGACAAAACAACACAAGACAAGACAAGACAAGACAAGACAAGTCATGACAAGACAAGACAAGACAAGACATGACATGACATGACATGACAAGACAAGACAAGACAAGACAAGACAAGACAAGACAAGACAAGACAAGACAAGACAAGACAAGACAAGACAAGACAAGACAAGACAAGACAAGACAAGACAAGACAAGACAAGACAAGACAAGACAAGACAAGACAAGACCAGACAAGACAAGACAAGACAAGACAAGACAAGACAAGACAAGACAAGACAAGACAAGACAAGACAAGACAAGACAAGACAAGACAAGACAAGACAAGACAAGACAAGACAAGACAAGACAAGACAAAACAACACAACACACGACAAGACATGACATGACAAGACAAGACAAGACAAGACAAGACATGACATGACATGACAAGACAAGACAAGACAAGACAAGACAAGACAAGACAAGACAAGACAAAACAACACAGCACAACACATGACAAGACATGACAGGACATGACAATACAAGACAGGACAAGACAAGACAACACAAGACAAGACAAGACAAGACAAGACAAGACAAGACAAGACAAGACAAGACAAGACAAGACAAGACAAGACAAGACAAGACAAGACAAGACAAGACAAGACAAGAAAATACAAGACAAGACAAGACAAGACAAGACAAAACAACACAACACAACACAACACATGACATGACATGACATGACATGACAAGACAAGACAGGAAAGGACATGACAAGACAAGACCAGACAAGACAAGACAAGACAAGACAAGACAAGACAAGACAAGACAAGACAAGACAAGACAAGACAAAACAACACAACACAACACAACACATGACATGACATGACATGACATGACAAGACAAGACAGGAAAGGACATGACAAGACAAGACCAGACAAGACAAGACAAGACAAGACAAGACAAGACAAGACAAGACAAGACAAGACAAGACAAGACAAGAAAATACAAGACAAGACAAGACAAGACAAGACAAAACAACACAACACAACACAACACATGACATGACATGACATGACATGACAAGACAAGACAGGAAAGGACATGACAAGACAAGACCAGACAAGACAAGACAAGACAAGACAAGACAAGACAAGACAAGACAAGACAAGACATGACAAGACAAGACAAGACAAGACAAGACAAGACAAGACAAGACAAGACAAGACAAGACAAGACAAGACAAGACAAGACAAGACAAGACAAGACCAGACAAGACAAGACAAGACAAGACAAGACAAGACAAGACAAGACAAGACAAGACAAGACAAGACAAGACAAGACAAGACAAGACAAGACAAGACAAGACAAGACAAGACAAGACAAGACAAGACAAGACAAGACAAGGCAAGACAAGACAAGACAAGACAAGACAAGACAAGACAAGACAAGACAAGACAAGACAAGACAAGACAAGACAAGACAAGACAAAACAACACAACACACGACAAGACATGACATGACAAGACAAGACAAGACAAGACAAGACATGACATGACATGACAAGACAAGACAAGACAAGACAAGACAAGACAAGACAAGACAAGACAAAACAACACAGCACAACACATGACAAGACATGACAGGACATGACAATACAAGACAGGACAAGACAAGACAACACAAGACAAGACAAGACAAGACAAGACAAGACAAGACAAGATAAGACATGATAAGACATGACAAGATAAAATAAGACAAGACAAAACAACACAACACACGACAAGACATGACATGACAAGACAAGACAAGACAGGACAGGACAAGACAAGACAAGACAAGACAAGACAAGACAAGACAAGACAAGACAAGACAAGACAAGACAAGATAAGACATGATAAGACATGACAAGATAAAATAAGACAAGACAAAACAACACAACACACGACAAGACATGACATGACAAGACAAGACAAGACACGACAGGACAGGACAGGACAAGACAAGACAAGACAAGATAAGACATGACAAGACAAAACAACACAACACAACACATGACATGACATGACATGACAAGACAAGACAGGACAAGACAAGACAAGACAACACAAGACAACACAACACAACACATGACATGACATGAGAGGACATGACAAGACAAGACAGGACAAGACAAGACAAAACAGGACAAGACAAGAGAAGACAAGACAAGCAAGACAAGACAATTGTGTTTGATTTTTTTTTTTAATTAATTAAGAAGACAAAACAAGACAAGACATGACATGACAAGGCATGACAAGACAAGACAAGACAGGACAAGACAAGACCAGACAAGACAAGACAAAACAAGACAAGACAAGACAAGACAAGACAAGACAAGACAAGACAAGACAAGACAAAACTACACAACATACGACATGACATGACATGACAAGACAAGACAAGACAGGACAGGACCAGACAAGACAAGACAAGACAAGACAAGACAAGACAAGACAAGACAAGACAAGACAAGACAAGACAAGACAAGACAAGATAAGACAAGATAAGACATGACAAGACAAAACAAGGCAAGACAAAACTACACAACATACGACATGACATGACATGACAAGACAAGACAAGACAAGACACGACAGGACAGGACAAGACAAGACAAGACAAGATAAGACATGACAAGACAAAACAACACAACACAACACATGACATGACATGACATGACAAGACAAGACAGGACAAGACAAGACAAGACAACACAAGACAACACAACACAACACATGACATGACATGAGAGGACATGACAAGACAAGACAGGACAAGACAAGACAAAACAGGACGAGACAAGAGAAGACAAGACAAGCAAGACAAGACAATTGTGTTTGATTTTTTTTTTTAATTAATTAAGAAGACAAAACAAGACAAGACATGACATGACAAGGCATGACAAGACAAGACAGGACAGGACAAGACAAGACCAGACAAGACAAGACAAAACAAGACAAGACAAGACAAGACAAGACAAGACAAGACAAGACAAGACAAGACAAGACAAGACAAGACAAGACAAGACAAGACAACACAAGACAAGACAAGACAAGACAAGACAAGACAAGACAAGACAAGACAAGACAAGACAAGACAAGACAAGACAAGACAAGACAAGACAAGACAAGACTAGACAAGACAAGACAAGACAAGACAAAACAACACAGCACAACACATGACATGACATGACAGGACATGACAATACAAGACAGGACAAGACAAGACAGCACACGACAAGACAAGACAAGACAAGACAAGACAAGATAAGACATGATAAGACATGACAAGACAAAATAAGACAAGACAAGACAAGACAAGACAAGACAAGACAAGATAAGACAAGACAAGACAAGACAAAACACGACAAGACAAGACAAAACAACACAACACAGACATGACATGAGAGGACATGACAAGACAAGACAGGACAAGACAAGACAACACAAGACAAGACAAGACAAGACAAGACCAGACCAGACAAGACAAGACAAGACAAGACAAAACAACACAGCACAACACATGACATGACATGACAGGACCTGACAATACAAGACATGACAAGACAAGACAACACAAGACAAGACAAGACAAGACAAGACAAGACAAGATAAGACATGATAAGACATGACAAGACAAAATAAGACAAGACAAAACAACACAACACAAGACATGACATGACAAGACAAGACAAGACAAGACAAGACAAGACAAGACAAGACAAGACAAGACAAGACAAGACAAGACAAGACAAGACAAGACAAGACAAGACAAGACAAGACAAGACAAGACAAAACAACACAACACAACACATGACATGACATGACATGACATGACATGACATGACAAGACAAGACAGGACAAGACAAGACAAGACAAGACAAGACAAGACAAGACAAGACAAGACAAGACAAGATAAGACATGATAAGACATGACAAGACAAAATAAGACAAGACAAAACAACACAACACAACACACGACAAGACATGACAAGACAAGACAAGACAAGACAAGACAAGACAAGACAAGACAAGACAAGACAAGACAAGACAAGACAAGACAAGACAAGACAAGACAAGACAAGACAAGACAAGATAAGACATGACAAGACAAAACAAGGCAAGACAAAACTACACAACATACGACATGACATGACATGGCAAGACAAGACAAGACAAGACAGGACAGGACAAGACAAGACAAGACAAGATAAGACATGACAAGACAAAACAAGACAAGACAAAACAACACAACACAACACAACACATGACATGACATGAGAGGACATGACAAGACAAGACAGGACAAGACAAGACAACACAAGACAAGACAAGACAAGACAAGACAACACAACACAACACTTGACATGGCATGACATGACAAGACAGGACAGGACAAGACAAGACAAGACAACACAAGACAAGACAAGACAAGACAAGATAAGACATGATAAGACATGACAAGACAAAATAAGACAAGACAAAACATGACATGACAAGACAAGACAAGACAAGACAAGACAAAACAAGACAAGACAAGACAAGACAAGACATGACATGACATGATATGACAAGACAAAACAGGACAGGACAGGGCAGGACAAGACAAGACAAGACAAGACAAAACAAGACAAGACAAGACAATTGTGTTTGATTTTTTTTTTAAATTAATTAAGAAGACAAAACAAGACAAGACATGACATGACAAGGCATGACAAGACAAGACATAACAGGACAAGACAAGACAAGACCAGACAAGACAAGACAAAACAAAACAACACAAGACAAGACAAGACAAGACAAGACAAGACGAGACAAGACAAGACAAGACAAGACAAGACAAGACAAGACAAGACAAGACAAGACAAGACAAGACAAGACAAGACAAGACAAGACAAGACAAGACAAGACAAGACAAGACAAGACAAGACAAGACAAGACAAGACAAGACAAGACAAGACAAGACAAGACAAGACAAGACAAGACAAGACAAGACAAGACAAGACAAGACAAGACAAGACAAGACAAGACAAGACAAGACAAGACAAGACAAGACAAGACAAGACAAGACAAGACAAGACAAGACAAGACAAGACAAGACAAGACAAGACAAGACAAGACAAGACAAGACAAGACAAGACAAGACAAGACAAGACAAGACAAGACAAGACAAGACAAGACAAGACAAGACAAGACAAGACAAGACAAGACAAGACAAGACAAGACAAGACAAGACAAGACAAGACAAGACAAGACAAGACAAGACAAGACAAGACAAGACAAGACAAGACAAGACAAGACAAGACAAGACAAGACAAGACAAGACAAGACAAGACAAGACAAGACAAGACAAGACAAGACAAGACAAGACAAGACAAGACAAGACAAGACAAGACAAGACAAGACAAGACAAGACAAGACAAGACAAGACAAGACAAGACAAGACAAGACAAGACAAGACAAGACAAGACAAGACAAGACAAGACAAGACAAGACAAGACAAGACAAGACAAGACAAGACAAGACAAGACAAGACAAGACAAGACAAGACAAGACAAGACAAGACAAGACAAGACAAGACAAGACAAGACAAGACTAGACAAGACAAGACAAGACAAGACCAGACAAGACAAGACAACACAACACTTGACATGGCATGACATGACAAGACAAAACAGGACAAAACAAGAGAAGACAAGACAAGACAAGACAAGAAAATTGTGTTTGATTTTTTTTTTTTTAATTAATTAAGAAGACAAAACAAGACAAGACATGACATGACAAGACATGACAAGACAAAACAAGACAAGACAAGACAAGACAAGACAAGAAAAGACAAGACAAGACAAAACAACACAACACAACACATGACATGGCATGACATGACATGACATGACATGACAAGACAAGACAGGAAAGGACAAGACAAGACAAGACCAGACAAGACAAGACAAAACAAGACAAGACAAGACAAGACAAGATAAGACATGACAAGACAAAACAAGGCAAGACAAAACTACACAACATACGACATGACATGACATGACAAGACAAGACAAGACACGACAGGACAGGACAAGACAAGACAAGATAAGACATGACAAGACAAAACAAGACAAGACAAAACAACACAACACTACACATGACATGACATGACATGACAAGACAAGACAAGACAAGACAGGACAAGACAAGACAAGACAACACAAGACAAGACAAGACAAGACAAGACAAGTCATGACAAGACAAGACAAGACAAGACATGACATGACATGACATGACAAGACAAGACAGGACAGGACAGGACAGGACAAGACAAGACAAGGCAAGACAAGACAAGACAAGACAAGACAAAACAACACAACACAACACATGACATGACATGACAAGACAAAACAGGACAAAACAAGAGAAGACAAGACAAGACAGGACATGACAAGACAAAACAGGACAAGACAAGAGAAGACAAGACAAGACAAGACAATTGTGTTTGATTTTTTTTTTAATTAATTAAGAAGACAAAACAAGACAAGACATGACATGACAAGACATGACAAGAAAAGACATTACAGGACAAGACACGACCAGACAAGACAAGACAAAACAAGACAAGACAAGACAAGACAAGGCAAGACAAGACAAGACAAGACAAGACAAGACAAGACAAGACAAGACAAGACAAGACAAGACAAGACAAGACAAGACAAGACAAGACAAGACAAGACAAGACATGACAAGACAAAACAAGGCAAGACAAAACTACACAACATACGACATGACATGACATGACAAGACAAGACACGACAGGACAGGACAAGACAAGACAAGACAAGATAAGACATTACAAGACAAAACAAGACAAGACAAAACAACACAACACAACACATGACATGACATGACATGACATGACAAGACAAGACAAGACAAGACAAGACAACACAAGACAAGACAAGACAAGACAAGACAAGACAAGACAAGACAAGACAAGACAAGACAAGACAAGACAAGACAAGACAAGACAAGACAAGACAAGACAAGACAAGACTAGACAAGACAAGACAAGACAAAACAAGACAAGACAAGACAAGACAAGACAAGACAAAACAACACAGCACAACACATGACAAGACATGACAGGACATGACAATACAAGACAGGACAAGACAAGACAACACAAGACAAGACAAGACAAGACAAGACAAGATAAGACTTGATAAGACATGACAAGACAAAATAAGACAACACAAAACAACACAACACACGACAAGACATGACATGACAAGACAAGACAAGACAAGACAAGACAAGACAAGACAAGACAAGACAAGACAAGACAAGACAAGACAAGACAAGACAAGACAAGACAAAACAACACAACACAACACAACACATGACATGACATGACATGACAAGACAAGACAAGACAGGACAAGACAAGACAAGACAACACAAGACAAGACAAGACAAGACAAGACAAGACAAGACAAGACAAGACAAGACAAGACAAGACAAGACAAGACAAGACAAGACAAGACAAGATAAGACATGACAAGACAAAACAAGGCAAGACAAAACTACACAACATACGACATGACATGACATGACAAGACAAGACACGACAGGACAGGACAAGACAAGACAAGACAAGATAAGACATTACAAGACAAAACAAGACAAGACAAAACAACACAACACAACACATGACATGACATGACATGACATGACAAGACAAGACAAGACAAGACAAGACAACACAAGACAACACAACACAACACATGACATGACATGAGAGGACATGATAATACAACACAGGACAAGACAAGACAGCACAAGACAAGACAAGACAAGACAAGACAAGACAAGACAAGACAAGACAAGATAAGACATGATAAGACATGACAAGACAAAATAAGACAAGACAAGACAAGACAAGACAAGACAAGACAAGATAAGACAAGACAAGACAAGACAAGACAAAACAAGACAAGACAAGACAAAACAACACAACACATAACATGACATGAGAGGACATGACAAGACAAGACAGGACAAGACAAGACAACACAAGACAAGACAAGACAAGACAAGACCAGACCAGACCAGACAAGACAAGACAAGACAAGACAAGACAAAACAACACAGCACAACACATGACATGACATGACAGGACATGACAACACAAGACATGACAAGACAAGACAACACAAAACAAGACAAGACAAGACAAGACAAGACAAGATAAGACATGATAAGACATGACAAGACAAAATAAGACAAGACAAAACAACACAACACACGACAAGACATGACATGACAAGACAAGACAAGACAAGACAAGACAAGACAAGACAAGACAAGACAAGACAAGACAAGACAAGACAAGACAAGACAAGACAAGACAAGACAAGACAAGACAAGACAAGACAAGACAAGACAAAACAACACAACACAACACATGACATGACATGACATGACAAGACAAGACAGGACAAGACAAGACAAGACAAGACAAGACAAGACAAGACAAGACAAAACAACACAACACAACACAACACATGACATGACATGACATGACAAGACAAGACAGGACAAGACAAGACAAGACAAGACAAGACAAGACAAGACAAGACAAGACAAGACAAGATAAGACATGATAAGACATGACAAGACAAAATAAGACAAGACAAAACAACACAACACACGACAAGACATGACATGACAAGACAAGACAAGACAAGACAAGACAAGACAAGACAAGACAAGACAAGACAAGACAAGACAAGACAAGACAAGACAAGACAAGACAAAACAACACAACACAACACATGACATGACATGACATGACAAGACAAGACAGGACAAGACAAGACAAGACAACACAAGACAAGACAAGACAAGACAAGACAAGACAAGACAAGACAAGACAAGACAAGACAAGACAAGACAAGACAAGACAAGACAAGACAAGACAAGACAAGACAAGACAAGACAAGACAAGACAAGACAAGACAAGACAAGACAAGACAAGACAAGACAAGACAAGACAAGACAAGACAAGATAAGACATGACAAGACAAAACAAGGCAAGACAAAACTACACAACATACGACATGACATGACATGACAAGACAAGACAAGACACGACAGGACAGGACAAGACAAGACACGATAAGACATGACAAGACAAAACAAGACAAGACAAAACAACACAACACAACACATGACATGACATGACATGACAAGACAAGACAGGACAAGACAAGACAAGACAACACAAGACAAGACAAGACAAGACAAGACAAGTCATGACAAGACAAGACAAGACAAGACATGACATGACATGACATGACAAGACAAGACAGGACAGGACAGGACAAGACAAGACAAGGCAAGACAAGGCAAAACAAGACAAGACAAAACAACACAACACAACACATGACATGACATGACAAGACAAAACAGGACAAAACAAGAGAAGACAAGACAAGACAGGACAAGACAAGACAAAACAGGACAAGACAAGACAAGACAAGACAAGACAATTGTGTTTGATTTTTTTTAATTAATTAAGAAGACAAAACAAGACAAGACATGACATGACAAGACATGACAAGACAAGACATTACAGGACAAGACAAGACCAGACAAGACAAGACAAAACAAGACAAGACAAGACAAGACAAGGCAAGACAAGACAAGACAAGACAAGACAAGACAAGACAAGACAAGACAAGACAAGACAAGACAAGACAAGACAAGACAAGACAAGACAAGACAAGACAAGACAAGACAAGACAAGACAAGACAAGACAAGACAAGACAAGACAAGACAAGACCAGACAAGACAAGACAAGACAAGACAAGACAAGACAAGACAAGACAAGACAAGACAAGACAAGACAAGACAAGACAAGACAAGACAAGACAAGACAAGACAAGACAAGACAAGACAAGACAAGACAAGACAAGACAAGACAAGACAAGACAAGGCAAGACAAGACAAGACAAGACATGACAAGACAAGACAAGACAAGACAAGACAAGACAAGACAAAACAACACAGCACAACACATGACAAGACATGACAGGACATGACAATACAAGACAGGACAAGACAAGACAACACAAGACAAGACAAGACAAGACAAGACAAGACAAGACAAGATAAGACATGATAAGACATGACAAGATAAAATAAGACAAGACAAAACAACACAACACACGACAAGACATGACATGACAAGACAAGACAAGACAGGACAGGACAAGACAAGACAAGACAAGACAAGACAAGACAAGACAAGACAAGACAAGACAAGACAAGATAAGACATGATAAGACATGACAAGATAAAATAAGACAAGACAAAACAACACAACACACGACAAGACATGACATGACAAGACAAGACAAGACACGACAGGACAGGACAAGACAAGACAAGACAAGATAAGACATGACAAGACAAAACAACACAACACAACACATGACATGACATGACATGACAAGACAAGACAGGACAAGACAAGACAAGACAACACAAGACAACACAACACAACACATGACATGACATGAGAGGACATGACAAGACAAGACAGGACAAGACAAGACAAAACAGGACAAGACAAGAGAAGACAAGACAAGCAAGACAAGACAATTGTGTTTGATTTTTTTTTTTTAATTAATTAAGAAGGCAAAACAAGACAAGACATGACATGACAAGGCATGACAAGACAAGACAGGACAGGACAAGACAAGACCAGACAAGACAAGACAAAACAAGACAAGACAAGACAAGACAAGACAAGACAAGACAAAACTACACAACATACGACATGACATGACATGACAAGACAAGACAAGACAGGACAGGACCAGACAAGACAAGACAAGACAAGACAAGACAAGACAAGACAAGACAAGACAAGACAAGACAAGACAAGACAAGACAAGACAAGACAAGACAAGACAAGACAAGATAAGACAAGATAAGACATGACAAGACAAAACAAGGCAAGACAAAACTACACAACATACGACATGACATGACATGACAAGACAAGACAAGACACGACAGGACAGGACAAGACAAGACAAGACAAGATAAGACATGACAAGACAAAACAACACAACACAACACATGACATGACATGACATGACAAGACAAGACAAGACAGGACAAGACAAGACAAGACAACACAAGACAACACAACACAACACATGACATGACATGAGAGGACATGACAAGACAAGACAGGACAAGACAAGACAAAACAGGACAAGACAAGAGAAGACAAGACAAGCAAGACAAGACAATTGTGTTTGATTTTTTTTTTTAATTAATTAAGAAGACAAAACAAGACAAGACATGACATGACAAGGCATGACAAGACAAGACAGGACAGGACAAGACAAGACCAGACAAGACAAGACAAAACAAGACAAGACAAAACAAGACAAGACAAGACAAGACAAGACAAGACAAGACAAGACAAGACAAGACAAGACAAGACAACACAAGACAAGACAAGACAAGACAAGACAAGACAAGACAAGACAAGACAAGACAAGACAAGACAAGACTAGACAAGACAAGACAAGACAAGACAAAACAACACAGCACAACACATGACATGACATGACAGGACATGACAATACAAGACAGGACAAGACAAGACAGCACACGACAAGACAAGACAAGACAAGACAAGACAAGATAAGACATGATAAGACATGACAAGACAAAATAAGACAAGACAAGACAAGACAAGACAAGACAAGACAAGATAAGACAAGACAAGACAAGACAAAACACGACAAGACAAGACAAAACAACACAACACATGACATGACATGAGAGGACATGACAAGACAAGACAGGACAAGACAAGACAACACAAGACAAGACAAGACAAGACAAGACCAGACCAGACAAGACAAGACAAGACAAGACAAAACAACACAGCACAACACATGACATGACATGACAGGACCTGACAATACAAGACATGACAAGACAAGACAACACAAGACAAGACAAGACAAGACAAGACAAGACAAGATAAGACATGATAAGACATGACAAGACAAAATAAGACAAGACAAAACAACACAACACAAGACATGACATGACAAGACAAGACAAGACAAGACAAGACAAGACAAGACAAGACAAGACAAGACAAGACAAGACAAGACAAGACAAGACAAGACAAGACAAGACAAGACAAGACAAGACAAGACAAGACAAGACAAGACAAGACAAGACAAGACAAGACAAGACAAGACAAGACAAGACAAGACAAGACAGGACAAGACAAGACAAAACAACACAACACAACACATGACAAGACATGACAAGACAAGACAAGACAAGACAAGACAAGACAAGACAAGACAAGACAAGACAAGACAAGACAAGACAAGACAAGACAAGACAAGACAAGACAAGACAAGACAAGATAAGACATGACAAGACAAAACAAGGCAAGACAAAACTACACAACATACGACATGACATGACATGGCAAGACAAGACAAGACAAGACAGGACAGGACAAGACAAGACAAGACAAGATAAGACATGACAAGACAAAACAAGACAAGACAAAACAACACAACACAACACAACACATGACATGACATGAGAGGACATGACAAGACAAGACAGGACAAGACAAGACAACACAAGACAAGACAAGACAAGACAAGACAACACAACACAACACTTGACATGGCATGACATGACAAGACAGGACAGGACAAGACAAGACAAGACAACACAAGACAAGACAAGACAAGACAAGATAAGACATGATAAGACATGACAAGACAAAATAAGACAAGACAAAACATGACATGACAAGACAAGACAAGACAAGACAAGACAAAACAAGACAAGACAAGACAAGACAAGACATGACATGACATGATATGACAAGACAAAACAGGACAGGACAGGGCAGGACAAGACAAGACAAGACAAGACAAAACAAGACAAGACAAGACAATTGTGTTTGATTTTTTTTTTTAAATTAATTAAGAAGACAAAACAAGACAAGACATGACATGACAAGGCATGACAAGACAAGACATAACAGGACAAGACAAGACAAGACCAGACAAGACAAGACAAGACAAAACAAAACAACACAAGACAAGACAAGACAAGACAAGACAAGACAAGACAAGACAAGACAAGACAAGACAAGACAAGACAAGACAAGACAAGACAAGACAAGACAAGACAAGACAAGACAAGACAAGACAAGACAAGACAAGACAAGACAAGACAAGACAAGACAAGACAAGACAAGACAAGACAAGACAAGACAAGACAAGACAAGACAAGACAAGACAAGACAAGACAAGACAAGACAAGACAAGACAAGACAAGACAAGACAAGACAAGACAAGACAAGACAAGACAAGACAAGACAAGACAAGACAAGACAAGACAAGACAAGACAAGACAAGACAAGACAAGACAAGACAAGACAAGACAAGACAAGACAAGACAAGACAAGACAAGACAAGACAAGACAAGACAAGACAAGACAAGAATAGACAAGACAAGACAAGACAAGACCAGACAAGACAAGACAAGACAAGACAACACAACACTTGACATGGCATGACATGACAAGACAAAACAGGACAAAACAAGAGAAGACAAGACAAGACAAGACAAGACAATTGTGTTTGATTTTTTTTTTTTTTTAATTAATTAAGAAGACAAAACAAGACAAGACATGACATGACAAGACATGACAAGACAAAACAAGACAAGACAAGACAAGACAAGACAAGAAAAGACAAGACAAGACAAAACAACACAACACAACACATGACATGACATGACATGACATGACATGATATGACATGACATGACATGATATGACATGACATGACATGACAAGACAAGACAGGAAAGGACAAGACAAGACAAGACCAGACAAGACAAGACAAAACAAGACAAGACAAGACAAGACAAGATAAGACATGACAAGACAAAACAAGGCAAGACAAAACTACACAACATACGACATGACATGACATGACAAGACAAGACAAGACACGACAGGACAGGACAAGACAAGACAAGATAAGACATGACAAGACAAAACAAGACAAGACAAAACAACACAACACTACACATGACATGACATGACATGACAAGACAAGACAAGACAAGACAGGACAAGACAAGACAAGACAACACAAGACAAGACAAGACAAGACAAGACAAGTCATGACAAGACAAGACAAGACAAGACATGACATGACATGACATGACAAGACAAGACAGGACAGGACAGGACAAGACAAGACAAGGCAAGACAAGACAAGACAAGACAAGACAAAACAACACAACACAACACATGACATGACATGACAAGACAAAACAGGACAAAACAAGAGAAGACAAGACAAGACAGGACATGACAAGACAAAACAGGACAAGACAAGAGAAGACAAGACAAGACAAGACAATTGTGTTTGATTTTTTTTTAAATTAATTAAGAAGACAAAACAAGACAAGACATGACATGACAAGACATGACAAGAAAAGACATTACAGGACAAGACATGACAAGACAAGACAGGACAGGACAGGACAAGACAAGACAAGGCAAGACAAGACAAGACAAGACAAGACAAAACAACACAACACAACACATGACATGACATGACAAGACAAAACAGGACAAAACAAGAGAAGACAAGACAAGACAGGACATGACAAGACAAAACAGGACAAGACAAGAGAAGACAAGACAAGACAAGACAATTGTGTTTGATTTTTTTTTAAATTAATTAAGAAGACAAAACAAGACAACACAAGACAAGACAAGACAAGACAAGACAAGTCATGACAAGACAAGACAAGACAAGACATGACATGACATGACATGACAAGACAAGACAGGACAGGACAGGACAAGACAAGACAAGGCAAGACAAGACAAGACAAGACAAGACAAAACAACACAACACAACACATGACATGACATGACAAGACAAAACAGGACAAAACAAGAGAAGACAAGACAAGACAGGACATGACAAGACAAAACAGGACAAGACAAGAGAAGACAAGACAAGACAAGACAATTGTGTTTGATTTTTTTTTAAATTAATTAAGAAGACAAAACAAGACAAGACATGACATGACAAGACAAGACAAGACAAGACAAGACAAAACAACACAACACAACACAACACATGACATGACATGAGAGGACATGACAAGACAAGACAAGACAAGACAAGGCAAGACAAGACAAGACAAGACAAGACAAAACAACACAACACAACACATGACATGACATGACAAGACAAAACAGGACAAAACAAGAGAAGACAAGACAAGACAGGACATGACAAGACAAGACAAGACAAGACAAGACAAGACAAGACAAGACAAGACAAGACAAGACAAGACAAGACAAGACAAGACAAGACAAGACAAGACCAGACAAGACAAGACAAGACAAGACAAGACAAGACAAGACAAGACAAGACAAGACAAGACAAGACAAAACAAGACAAGACAAGACAAGACAAGACAAGACAAGACAAGACAAGACTAGACAAGACAAGACAAGACAAGACAAGACAAGACAAGACAAGACAAGACAAGACAAGACAAGACAAGACAAGACAAGACAAGACAAGACAAGACAAGACAAAACAACACAGCACAACACATGACAAGACATGACAGGACATGACAATACAAGACAGGACAAGACAAGACAACACAAGACAAGACAAGACAAGACAAGACAAGACAAGACAAGATAAGACATGATAAGACATGACAAGACAAAATAAGACAAGACAAAACAACACAACACACGACAAGACATGACATGACAAGACAAGACAAGACAGGACAGGACAAGACAAGACAAGACAAGACAAGACAAGACAAGACAAGACAAGACAAGACAAGACAAGACAAGACAAGACAAGACAAGACAAAACAACACAACACAACACATGACATGACATGACATGACAAGACAAGACAGGACAAGACAAGACAAGACAACACAAGACAAGACAAGATAAGACAAGACAAGACAAGACAAGACAAGACAAGACAAGACAAGACAAGACAAGACAAGACAAGACAAGATAAGACATGACAAGACAAAACAAGACAAGACAAAACTACACAACATACGACATGACATGACATGACAAGACAAGACAAGACACGACAGGACAGGACAAGACAAGACAAGACAAGATAAGACATGACAAGACAAAACAAGACAAGACAAAACAACACAACACAACACATGACATGACATGACATGACAAGACAAGACAGGACAAGACAAGACAAGACAACACAAGACAACACAACACAACACATGACATGACATGAGAGGACATGAGAGGACATGACAAGACAAGACAGGACAAGAAAAGACAAAACAGGACAAGACAAGAGAAGACAAGACAAGCAAGACAAGACAATTGTGTTTGATTTTTTTTTTTTAATTAATTAAGAAGACAAAACAAGACAAGACATGACATGACAAGGCATGACAAGACAAGACAGGACAGGACAAGACAAGACCAGACAAGACAAGACAAAACAAGACAAGACAAGACAAGACAAGACAAGACAAGACAAGACAAGATAACACAACACAACACAAGACAAGACAAGACAAGACAAGACAAGACAAGACAAGACAAGACAAGACAAGACAAGACAAGACTAGACAAGACAAGACAAGACAAGACAAAACAACACAGCACAACACATGACATGACATGACAGGACATGACAATACAAGACAGGACAAGACAAGACAGCACACGACAAGACAAGACAAGACAAGACAAGACAAGATAAGACATGATAAGACATGACAAGACAAAATAAGACAAGACAAGACAAGACAAGACAAGACAAGACAAGACAAGATAAGACAAGACAAGACAAGACAAAACAAGACAAGACAAGACAAAACAACACAACACATGACATGACATGAGAGGACATGACAAGACAAGACAGGACAAGACAAGACAACACAAGACAAGACAAGACAAGACAAGACCAGACCAGACAAGACAAGACAAGACAAGACAAGACAAAACAACACAGCACAACACATGACATGACATGACAGGACATGACAATACAAGACATGACAAGACAAGACAACACAAGACAAGACAAGACAAGACAAGACAAGACAAGACAAGATAAGACATGATAAGACATGACAACACAAAATAAGACAAGACAAAACAACACAACACACGACAAGACATGACATGACAAGACAAGACAAGACAAGACAAGACAAGACAAGACAAGACAAGACAAGACAAGACAAGACAAGACAAGACAAGACAAGACAAGACAAGACAAGACAAGACAAGACAAAACAACACAACACAACACATGACATGACATGACAAGACAAGACAGGACAAGACAAGACAAGACAAGACAAGACAAGACAAGACAAAACAACACAACACAACACACGACATGACATGACATGACAAGACAAGACAGGACAAGACAAGACAAGACAAGACAAGACCAGACAAGACAAGACAAGACAAGACAAGACAAGACAAGATAAGACATGATAAGACATGACAAGACAAAATAAGACAAGACAAAACAACACAACACACGACAAGACATGACATGACAAGACAAGACAAGACAAGACAAGACAAGACAAGACAAGACAAGACAAGACAAGACAAGACAAGACAAGACAAGACAAAACAACACAACACAACACATGACATGACATGACATGACAAGACAAGACAGGACAAGACAAGACAAGACAAGACAAGACAAGACAAGACAAAACAACACAACACAACACACGACATGACATGACATGACAAGACAAGACAGGACAAGACAAGACAAGACAAGACAAGACCAGACAAGACAAGACAAGACAAGACAAGACAAGACAAGATAAGACATGATAAGACATGACAAGACAAAATAAGACAAGACAAAACAACACAACACACGACAAGACATGACATGACAAGACAAGACAAGACAAGACAAGACAAGACAAGACAAGACAAGACAAGACAAGACAAGATAAGACATGACAAGACAAAACAAGGCAAGACAAAACTACACAACATACGACATGACATGACATGACAAGACAAGACAAGACAAGACAGGACAGGACAAGACAAGACAAGACAAGACAAGATAAGACATGACAAGACAAAACAAGACAAGACAAAACAACACAACACAACACATGACATGACATGACATGACAAGACACGACAGGACAAGACAAGACAAGACAACACAAGACAAGACAAGACAAGACAAGACAAGACAAGTCATGACAAGACCAGACAAGACAAGACATGACATGACATGACATGACATGACAAGACAAGACAGGACAGGACAGGACAAGACAAGACAAGGCAAGACAAGACAAGACAAAACAACACAACACAACACATGACATGACATGACAAAACAGGACAAAACAAGAGAAGACAAGACAAGACAAGACAAGACAATTGTGTTTGATTTTTTTTTTAATTAATTAAGAAGACAAAACAAGACAAGACATGACATGACAAGACATGACAAGACAAAACAAGACAAGACAAGACAAGACAAGACAAGAAAAGACAAGACAAGACAAAACAACACAACACAACACATGACATGACATGACATGACATGACAAGACAAGACAGGAAAGGACAAGACAAGACAAGACCAGACAAGACAAGACAAAACAAGACAAGACAAGACAAGACAAGACAAGACAAGACAAGATAAGACAAGACAAGACAAGACAAAACAAGACAAGACAAGACAAAACAACACAACACAACACATGAAGATAAGACATGACAAGACAAAACAAGGCAAGACAAAACTACACAACATACGACATGACATGACATGGCAAGACAAGACAAGACAAGACAGGACAGGACAAGACAAGACAAGACAAGATAAGACATGGCAAGACAAAACAAGACAAGACAAAACAACACAACACAACACAACACATGACATGACATGAGAGGACATGACAAGACAAGACAGGACAAGACAAGACAACACAAGACAAGACAAGACAAGACAAGACAACACAACACAACACTTGACATGGCATGACATGACAAGACAGGACAGGACAAGACAAGACAAGACAACACAAGACAAGACAAGACAAGACAAGATAAGACATGATAAGACATGACAAGACAAAATAAGACAAGACAAAACATGACATGACAAGACAAGACAAGACAAGACAAGACAAAACAAGACAAGACAAGACAAGACAAGACATGACATGACATGATATGACAAGACAAAACAGGACAGGACAGGGCAGGACAAGACAAGACAAGACAAGACAAAACAAGACAAGACAAGACAATTGTGTTTGATTTTTTTTTAAATTAATTAAGAAGACAAAACAAGACAAGACATGACATGACAAGGCATGACAAGACAAGACATAACAGGACAAGACAAGACAAGACCAGACAAGACAAGACAAAACAAAACAAGACAAGACAAGACAAGACAAGACAAGACAAGACAAGACAAGACAAGACAAGACAAGACAAGACAAGACAAGACAAGACAAGACAAGACAAGACAAGACAAGACAAGACAAGACAAGACAAGACAAGACAAGACAAGACAAGACAAGACAAGACAAGACAAGACAAGACAAGACAAGACAAGACAAGACAAGACAAGACAAGACAAGACAAGACAAGACAAGACAAGACAAGACAAGACAAGACAAGACAAGACAAGACAAGACAAGACAAGACAAGACAAGACAAGACAAGACAAGACAAGACAAGACAAGACAAGACAAGACAAGACAAGACAAGACAAGACAAGACAAGACAAGACAAGACAAGACAAGACAAGACAAGACAAGACAAGACAAGACAAGACAAGACAAGACAAGACAAGACAAGACAAGACAAGACAAGACAAGACAAGACAAGACAAGACAAGACAAGACAAGACAAGACAAGACAAGACAAGACAAGACAAGACAAGACAAGACAAGACAAGGCAAGACAAGACAAGACAAGACAAGACAAGACAAGACAAGACAAGACAAGACAAGACAAGACTAGACAAGACAAGACAAGACCAGACAAGACAAGACAAGACAAGACAACACAACACTTGACATGGCATGACATGACAAGACAAAACAGGACAAAACAAGAGAAGACAAGACAAGACAAGACAAGACAATTGTGTTTGATTTTTTTTTTTTTAATTAATTAAGAAGACAAAACAAGACAAGACATGACATGACAAGACATGACAAGACAAAACAAGACAAGACAAGACAAGACAAGACAAGAAAAGACAAGACAAGACAAAACAACACAACACAACACATGACATGACATGACATGACATGACATGACATGACAAGACAAGACAGGAAAGGACAAGACAAGACAAGACCAGACAAGACAAGACAAAACAAGACAAGACAAGACAAGACAAGATAAGACATGACAAGACAAAACAAGGCAAGACAAAACTACACAACATACGACATGACATGACATGACAAGACAAGACAAGACACGACAGGACAGGACAAGACAAGACAAGATAAGACATGACAAGACAAAACAAGACAAGACAAAACAACACAACACTACACATGACATGACATGACATGACAAGACAAGACAAGACAAGACAGGACAAGACAAGACAAGACAACACAAGACAAGACAAGACAAGACAAGACAAGTCATGACAAGACAAGACAAGACAAGACATGACATGACATGACATGACAAGACAAGACAGGACAGGACAGGACAAGACAAGACAAGGCAAGACAAGACAAGACAAGACAAGACAAAACAACACAACACAACACATGACATGACATGACAAGACAAAACAGGACAAAACAAGAGAAGACAAGACAAGACAGGACAAGACAAGACAAAACAGGACAAGACAAGAGAAGACAAGACAAGACAAGACAAGACAATTGTGTTTGATTTTTTTTTAATTAATTAAGAAGACAAAACAAGACAAGACATGACATGACAAGACATGACAAGAAAAGACATTACAGGACAAGACACGACCAGACAAGACAAGACAAAACAAGACAAGACAAGACAAGACAAGGCAAGACAAGACAAGACAAGACAAGACAAGACAAGACAAGACAAGACAAGACAAGACAAGACAAGACAAGACAAGACAAGACAAGACAAGACAAGACAAGACAAGACAAGACAAGACTAGACAAGACAAGACAAGACAAGACAAGACAAGACAAGACAAGACAAGACAAGACAAGACCAGACAAGACAAGACAAGACAAGACAAGACAAGACAAGACAAAACAACACAGCACAACACATGACAAGACATGACAGGACATGACAATACAAGACAGGACAAGACAAGACAACACAAGACAAGACAAGACAAGACAAGACAAGACAAGACAAGACAAGATAAGACATGATAAGACATGACAAGACAAAATAAGACAAGACAAAACAACACAACACACGACAAGACATGACATGACAAGACAAGACAAGACAGGACAGGACAAGACAAGACAAGACAAGACAAGACAAGACAAGACAAAACAACACAACACAACACATGACATGACATGACATGACAAGACAAGACAGGACAAGACAAGACAAGACAACACAAGACAAGACAAGATAAGACAAGACAAGACAAGACAAGACAAGACAAGACAAGACAAGACAAGATAAGACATGACAAGACAAAACAAGACAAGACAAAACTACACAACATACGACATGACATGACATGACAAGACAAGACAAGACACGACAGGACAGGACAAGACAAGACAAGACAAGATAAGACATGACAAGACAAAACAAGACAAGACAAAACAACACAACACAACACATGACATGACATGACATGACAAGACAAGACAGGACAAGACAAGACAAGACAACACAAGACAACACAACACAACCCATGACATGACATGAGAGGACATGAGAGGACATGACAAGACAAGACAGGACAAGAAAAGACAAAACAGGACAAGACAAGAGAAGACAAGACAAGCAAGACAAGACAATTGTGTTTGATTTTTTTTTTTTAATTAATTAAGAAGACAAAACAAGACAAGACATGACATGACAAGGCATGACAAGACAAGACAGGACAGGACAAGACAAGACCAGACAAGACAAGACAAAACAAGACAAGACAAGACAAGACAAGACAAGACAAGACAAGACAAGACAAGACAAGACAAGACAAGACAAGACAAGACAAGACAACACAACACAAGACAAGACAAGACAAGACAAGACAAGACAAGACAAGACAAGTCATGACAAGACAAGACAAGACAAGACATGACATGACATGACATGACAAGACAAGACAGGACAGGACAGGACAAGACAAGACAAGGCAAGACAAGACAAGACAAGACAAGACAAAACAACACAACACAACACATGACATGACATGACAAGACAAAACAGGACAAAACAAGAGAAGACAAGACAAGACAGGACAAGACAAGACAAAACAGGACAAGACAAGAGAAGACAAGACAAGACAAGACAAGACAATTGTGTTTGATTTTTTTTTTAATTAATTAAGACGACAAAACAAGACAAGACATGACATGACAAGACATGACAAGAAAAGACATTACAGGACAAGACACGACCAGACAAGACAAGACAAAACAAGACAAGACAAGACAAGACAAGGCAAGACAAGACAAGACAAGACAAGACAAGACAAGACAAGACAAGACAAGACAAGACAAGACAAGACAAGACAAGACAAGACAAGACAAGACAAGACAAGACAAGACAAGACAAGACAAGACAAGACAAGACAAGACTAGACAAGACAAGACAAGACAAGACAAGACAAGACAAGACAAGACAAGACAAGACAAGACAAGACAAGACCAGACAAGACAAGACAAGACAAGACAAGACAAAACAACACAGCACAACACATGACAAGACATGACAGGACATGACAATACAAGACAGGACAAGACAAGACAACACAAGACAAGACAAGACAAGACAAGACAAGACAAGACAAGACAAGACAAGACAAGATAAGACATGATAAGATATGACAAGACAAAATAAGACAAGACAAAACAACACAACACACGGCAAGACATGACATGACAAGACAAGACAAGACAGGACAGGACAAGACAAGACAAGACAAGACAAGACAAGACAAGACAAGACAAGACAAGACAAAACAACACAACACAACACATGACATGACATGACATGACAAGACAAGACAGGACAAGACAAGACAAGACAACACAAGACAAGACAAGATAAGACAAGACAAGACAAGACAAGACAAGACAAGACAAGACAAGACAAGATAAGACATGACAAGACAAAACAAGACAAGACAAAACTACACAACATACGACATGACATGACATGACAAGACAAGACAAGACACGACAGGACAGGACAAGACAAGACAAGACAAGATAAGACATGACAAGACAAAACAAGACAAGACAAAACAACACAACACAACACATGACATGACATGACATGACAAGACAAGACAGGACAAGACAAGACAAGACAACACAAGACAACACAACACAACACATGACATGACATGAGAGGACATGAGAGGACATGACAAGACAAGACAGGACAAGAAAAGACAAAACAGGACAAGACAAGAGAAGACAAGACAAGCAAGACAAGACAATTGTGTTTGATTTTTTTTTTTTAATTAATTAAGAAGACAAAACAAGACAAGACATGACATGACAAGGCATGACAAGACAAGACAGGACAGGACAAGACAAGACCAGACAAGACAAGACAAAACAAGACAAGACAAGACAAGACAAGACAAGACAAGACAAGACAAGACAAGACAAGACAAGACAAGACAAGACAACACAACACAAGACAAGACAAGACAAGACAAGACAAGACAAGACAAGACAAGACAAGACAAGACTAGACAAGACAAGACAAGACAAGACAAAACAACACAGCACAACACATGACATGACATGACAGGACATGACAATACAAGACAGGACAAGACAAGACAGCACACGACAAGACAAGACAAGACAAGATAAGACATGATAAGACATGACAAGACAAAATAAGACAAGACAAGACAAGACAAGACAAGACAAGACAAGACAAGACAAGATAAGACAAGACAAGACAAGACAAAACAAGACAAGACAAGACAAAACAACACAACACATGACATGACATGAGAGGACATGACAAGACAAGACAGGACAAGACAAGACAACACAAGACAAGACAAGACAAGACAAGACCAGACCAGACAAGACAAGACAAGACAAGACAAGACAAAACAACACAGCACAACACATGACATGACATGACAGGACATGACAATACAAGACATGACAAGACAAGACAACACAAGACAAGACAAGACAAGACAAGACAAGACAAGATAAGACATGATAAGACATGACAACACAAAATAAGACAAGACAAAACAACACAACACACGACAAGACATGACATGACAAGACAAGACAAGACAAGACAAGACAAGACAAGACAAGACAAGACAAGACAAGACAAGACAAGACAAGACAAGACAAGACAAGACAAGACAAGACAAGACAAGACAAGACAAGACAAGACAAGACAAGACAAGACAAAACAACACAACACAACACATGACATGACATGACATGACAAGACAAGACAGGACAAGACAAGACAAGACAAGACAAGACAAGACAAGACAAAACAACACAACACAACACACGACATGACATGACATGACAAGACAAGACAGGACAAGACAAGACAAGACAAGACAAGACAAGACAAGACAAGACAAGACAAGACAAGACAAGACAAGACAAGATAAGACATGATAAGACATGACAAGACAAAATAAGACAAGACAAAACAACACAACACACGACAAGACATGACATGACAAGACAAGACAAGACAAGACAAGACAAGACAAGACAAGACAAGACAAGACAAGACAAGACAAGACAAGACAAGACAAGATAAGACATGACAAGACAAAACAAGGCAAGACAAAACTACACAACATACGACATGACATGACATGACAAGACAAGACAAGACAAGACAGGACAGGACAAGACAAGACAAGACAAGACAAGATAAGACATGACAAGACAAAACAAGACAAGACAAAACAACACAACACAACACATGACATGACATGACATGACAAGACAAGACAGGACAAGACAAGACAAGACAACACAAGACAAGACAAGACAAGACAAGACAAGTCATGACAAGACCAGACAAGACAAGACATGACATGACATGACCCGACATGACAAGACAAGACAGGACAGGACAGGACAGGACAAGACAAGACAAGGCAAGACAAGACAAAACAAGACAAGACAAAACAACACAACACAACACATGACATGACATGACAAGACAAAACAGGACAAAACAAGAGAAGACAAGACAAGACAAGACAAGACAATTGTGTTTGATTTTTTTTTAAATTAATTAAGAAGACAAAACAAGACAAGACATGACATGACAAGACATGACAAGACAAAACAAGACAAGACAAGACAAGACAAGACAAGACAAGACAAGACAAGACAAGACAAGACAAGACAAGACAAGATAAGACATGACAAGACAAAACAAGGCAAGACAAAACTACACAACATACGACATGACATGACATGACAAGACAAGACAAGACAAGACAGGACAGGACAAGACAAGACAAAACAAGACAAGACAAAACAACACAACACAACACATGACATGACATGACAAGACAAAACAGGACAAAACAAGAGAAGACAAGACAAGACAAGACAAGACAATTGTGTTTGATTTTTTTTTAAATTAATTAAGAAGACAAAACAAGACAAGACATGACATGACAAGACAAGACAAGACAAGACAAGACAAGACAAGACAAGACAAGACAAGACAAGACAAGACAAGACAAGACAAGATAAGACAAGACAAGACAAGACAAGACAAGACAAGACAAGACAAGACAAGACTAGACAAGACAAGACAAGACAAGACAAGACAAGACAAGACAAGACAATTGTGTTTGATTTTTTTTTTTAATTAATTAAGAAGACAAAACAAGACAAGACATGACATGACAAGACATGACAAGACAAAACAAGACAAGACAAGACAAGACAAGACAAGAAAAGACAAGACAAGACAAGACAAAACAACACAACACAACACATGACATGACATGACATGACATGACATGACATGACAAGACAAGACAGGAAAGGACAAGACAAGACAAGACCAGACAAGACAAGACAAAACAAGACAAGACAAGACAAGACAAGACAAGACAAGACAAGACAAGACAAGACAAGACAAGACAAGACAAGACAAGACAAGACAACACAACACAACACAACACATGACATGACATGACATGACATGACAAGACAAGACAGGAAAGGACAAGACAAGACAAGACCAGACAAGACAAGACAAAACAAGACAAGACAAGACAAGACAAGACAAGACAAGACAAGACAAGACAAGACAAGACAAGACAAGACAAGACAAGACAAGACAAGACATGACATGACAAGACATGACAAGACATGACAAGACAAAACAAGACAAGACAAGACAAGACAAGAAAAGACAAGACAAGACAAAACAACACAACACAACACATGACATGACATGACATGACAAGACAAAACAGGACAAGACAAGAGAAGACAAGACAAGACAAGACAAGACAATTGTGTTTGATTTTTTTTTAATTAATTAAGAAGACAAAACAAGACAAGACATGACATGAGAAGGCATGACAAGACAAGACATAACAGGACAAGACAAGACAAGACCAGACAAGACAAGACAAAACAAAACAACACAAGACAAGACAAGACAAGACAAGACAAGACAAGACAAGACAAGACAAGACAAGACAAGACAAGACAAGACAAGACAAGACAAGACAAGACAAGACAAGACAAGACAAGACAAGACAAGACAAGACAAGACAAGACAAGACAAGACAAGACAAGACAAGACAAGACAAGACAAGACAAGACAAGACAAGACAAGACAAGACAAGACAAGACAAGACAAGACAAGACAAGACAAGACAAGACAAGACAAGACAAGACAAGACAAGACAAGACAAGACAAGACAAGACAAGACAAGACAAGACAAGACAAGACAAGACAAGACAAGACAAGACAAGACAAGACAAGACAAGACAAGACAAGACAAGACAAGACAAGACAAGACAAGACAAGACAAGACAAGACAAGACAAGACAAGACAAGACAAGACAAGACAAGACAAGACAAGACAAGACAAGACAAGACAAGACAAGACAAGACAAGACAAGACAAGACAAGACAAGACAAGACAAGACAAGACAAGACAAGACAAGACAAGACAAGACAAGACAAGACAAGACAAGACAAGACAAGACAAGACAAGACAAGACAAGACAAGACAAGACAAGACAGGACAAGACAAGACAAGACAAGACAAGACAAGACAAGACAAGACAAGACAAGACAAGACAAGACAAGACAAGACAAGACAAGACAAGACAAGACAAGGCCAGACAAGACAAGACAAGACAAGACAAGACAAGACAAGACAAGACAAGACAAGACAAGACAAGACAAGACAAAACAAGAAAAGACAAGACAAGACAAAACAACACAGCACAACACATGACATGACATGACAGGACATGACAATACAAGACAGGACAAGACAAGACAAGACAAGACAAGACAAGACAAGACAAGACAAGACAAGACAAGACAAGACAAGACAAGACAAGACAAGACAAGACAAGACAAGACAAGACAAGACAAGACAAGACAAGACAAGACAAGACAAGACAAGACAAGACAAGACAAGATAAGACATGACAAGACAAAACAAGGCAAGACAAAACTACACAACATACGACATGACATGACATGACAAGACAAGACAAGACACGAACGGACAGGACAAGACAAGACAAGACAAGATAAGACATGACAAGACAAAACAAGACAAGACAAAACAACACAACACAACACATGACATGACAAGACAAGACAAGACAAGACATGACAAGACAAGACAAGACAACACAAGACAAGACAAGACAAGACAAGACAAGACAAGACAAGACAAGATAAGACATGACAAGACAAAACAAGGCAAGACAAAACTACACAACATACGACATGACATGACATGACAAGACAAGACAAGACACGAACGGACAGGACAAGACAAGAAAAGACAAGATAAGACCTGACAAGACAATACAAGACAAGACAAGACAAAACAACACAACACAACACATGGCATGACAAGACAAGACAAGACAAGACATGACAAGACAAGACAAGACAAGACAAGACATGACATGACATGACATGACAAGACAAGACAGGACAGGACAAGACAAGAGAAGACAAGACAAGACAAGACAAGACAATTGTGTTTGATTTTTTTTTAATTAATTAAGAAGACAAAACAAGACAAGACATGACATGACAAGACATGACAAGTCAAAACAAGACAAGACAATACAAGACAAGACAAGACAAGAAAAGACAAGACAAGACAAGACATGACATGACATGACAAGACAAAACAAGACAAGACTAGACAAGACAAGAAAAGACTAGACAAGACAAGACAAGACAAAACAACACAACACAACACATGACATGACATGACATGACAAGACAAAACAGGACAAGACAAGAGAAGACAAGACAAGACAAGACAAGACAATTGTGTTTGATTTTTTTTTAATTAATTAAAAAGACAAAACAAGACAAGACAATACAAGACAAGACAAGACAAGACAAGCCAACACAACACAACACATGACATGACATGACATGACAAGACAAAACAGGACAAAACAAGAGAAGACAAGACAAGACAAGACAAGACAATTGTGTTTGATTTTTTTTTAATTAATTAAGAAGACAAAACAAGACAAGACATGACATGACAAGACATGACAAGTCAAAACAAGACAAGACAATACAAGACAAGACAAGACAAGAAAAGACAAGACAAGACAAGACAAAACAACACAACACAACACAACACATGACATGACATGACATGACATGACAAGACAAAACAGGACAAAACAAGAGAAGACAAGACAAGACAAGACAAGACAATTGTGTTTGATTTTTTTTTTTAATTAATTAAGAAGACAAAACAAGACAAGACATGACATGACAAGACATGACAAGACAAAACAAGACAAGACAAGACAAGACAAGACAAGATAAGACAAGACAAGACAAGACAAAATAAGACAAGACAAGACAAAACAACACAACACAACACATGACATGACATGAGAGGACATGACAAGACAAGACAGGACAAGACAAGACAACACAACACAACACATGACATGACATGACATGACAAGACAAGACAAGACAAGACAAGACAAGACAAGACCAGACAAGAAAAGACAAAACAACACAAGACAAGACAAGACAAGACAAGACAAGACAAGACAAGACAAGACAAGACAAGACAAGACAAGACAAGACAAGACAAGACAAGACAAGACAAGACAAGACAAGACAAGACAAGACAAGACAAGACAAGACAAGACAAGACAAGACAAGACAAGACAAGACAAGACAAGACAAGACAAGACAAGACAAGACGAGACAAGACAAGACAAGACAAGACAAGACTAGACAAGACAAGACAAGACAAGACAAGACAAGACAAGACAAGACAAGACAAAACGAGACAAGACAAGACAAAACAAGACAAAACAACACATGACATGACATGACAGGACATGACAGGACATGACAATACAAGACAGGACAAGACAAGACAAGACAAGACAATATAAGACAAGACAAGACAAGACAAGACAAGACAAGACAACACAAGACAAGACCAGACAAGACAAGACAAAACAACACAAGACAAGACAAGACAAGACAAGACAAGACAAGACAAGACAAGATAAGACAAGACAAGACAAGACAAGACAAGACAAGACAAGACAAGACAAGACAAGACAAGACAAGACAAGACAAGACAAGACAAGACAAGACAAGACAAGACAAGACAAGACAAGACACGACAAGACAAGACAAGACAAGACAAGACAAGACAAGACAAAACAACGCAGCACAACACATGACATGACATGACATGACAAGACAAGACAGGACAAGACAAGACAAGACAAGACAACACAAGACAAGACAACACAAGACAAGACAAGACAAGACAAGACAAGACAAGACAAGACAAGACAAGACAAGACAAGACAAGACAAGACAAGAC